>NC_058193.1:20900520-21525520 GCF_907165205.1 Coccinella septempunctata | reverse complement strand
TAATTCAAAATACCTTCGAAACTTTTTGGTGCGAAAACGTTATTAATTGTATAAGTCACAGGAAGCTCAGCAGATATAAGACTCGAGTTAGTTGAGCTAGTGGATGAGAATTATTACATTAATTAAATTTATTGCACTGCACGCCAATGCCTGCTAGTGTAACTTAGAGTGTGACAAAACCCGAGTGATCCGAGTACTTCTGATCCCCTATTGCGCCTCCTTTCAATATCTTCTTAGGTTTAACCATGGTTGATCACATTGTTGAGCGACAATAATCACCTTTTGAGCGAACCTTGAAAAATTTTGGAGACAAGTGTAAAAAAATTGAATATTAGTCTCGATCTTATTCAAAATCTCACCAATAATATTCGCATATATTATTCACAAATTTTTTTACAATGGTCATCATTTTTTTGTTCGAATTCTCTAGCAGTCGTCGTAGTAATGGGCTGAAATATGGTAGCAATAATAGCAGTTTTCACCATAAGCACTATCAATAATTTGGCTCATTTTTGTACACTGCTTTGACCTTAGATTAATGAAACTATGATTTTCACCCCTAATCGCACGATACAACAATTTTTTCAAGTGACCTGATGCAACCAATCAGACTCGAATGTACTGAATCATTGTCCTGCCATGTTTATGTTTTGCTTCGTTTTTCCGATGCTGAAGTCACCTTCCACTGCGCCGTACTTGAAATTTAATGAAATTTTGTCGAAATTCTATGGGTCGTAGCTCAGCCATCTCGAATATTTTAGATAAACGAAAAGCCTTATCTTTGAAAACACCCTGTTTAGGGTCCATGAATTATTGATCATCTAATTCAGTTTATTAGACAGTTTTTAAGGAACTTATCTCACTTTGTTACTTTGCCTCTTCTACCGATATTGCCACTTTCATATTACCTGCCTCAATCCACAGAAACTTCGCCTCATGCATCTCACTGACTCTCAGATCGACTGTGCAGTTTCTGGGCAGTAAATTGGACATCGTTTACTTTCAGATTATATGGAACCCTTCTGCATGAACAACATAGTCGCTCTTGAACGCTTTTAGGAACACAAAATCCAAATTGCATCCTCTGAGAATATGATGGAAACGAATGTTTTCCGATGCAAAATTTCATACTCTACACTCCTACAGGTTGGGAATATAATCCAATAAATCAGTCTCGTACAGTAAAAATGTTGGGCCTTCAGGGAGAAATCCATCAATTCGTTCACCTGCCATGCCCTGCCCGACCTCTGATTTCTCCAATACATAAAATGAATGTATCCCAATAACCTGAAATGTAAAAAAGATGCAATCATTCAGGGAGGTCGATCGGATAGCCTGCGTTTATCGCAAACAACGCCCTGAGTTATGCCGGCATCTGGCCATCCATCTTTTCACGGTATATAATTTCTGTTGAGCTGATAACTTATATGATTTATCTGGAATGTGTTCAACATCTTGGGGCCATAAATAAAGTTTTTGTAAACAAGTGTACAATATATCGTCGGTAATCTCTAACTACTTTTTCGCCATCTTGGAAGAGATATTGATAAACACTCAATGTAATGTTTTTCTGCGAAATGAAAACAATCTAGCCTAAGACTCGGTGAGCACGACATCCCGTGATATTTATTGTTCCTGGAATAGAAAATGGGTCGATAAGAAATAATTTTTCAGTTTCCGGGAAAGATACTCTGCCTTGAATATCTTACTACATGAAAACTTTTTTTTTTCTTTTTGACAATTATCTGCTCTCCCCTTCATTTGTTACATCAGTACATATATAAAAATATCCATTAGGCTTCTTTCTTTCAATTCCATGATCTTTAAATATTCAATGTAATTGAAAATAAGCAGAATTCAATATTGTTAGAAAGATCTCGATAGTATTGATGAATGGTGTCAAAATTATAAACCTGAAAATGTGCCAGGTGATGAAGATTGATAGCTTGTAGTAGTCCGACTGTTAGGCCTTGGGCAGTTAACCCAAAAATTCTGCGATGGATGTCTCGTCTGCCAAGACAAGTGAATAGTAGGAGGAGGGCCCTTGGCAGAAAACGAAGTTGCCTGTGTTTGTATCACTGAAATTAGGGCTGCCAGGCGTCCACATAAATCCGGACATAGTTAAGCATTTTGATTGCGAGTCCGGCCGAAATAAACAGTAGTGTCCGGGTTTTGTTACCATTTTTACATTTCGCAAACGAGCGAGCGCCGGGTGTGGCCTTCATTCATTCCACTACTGAATCTCGTTACCGAGAATAAATCAACAAAGAGACTCAAAAACAAAACTATCGGTGCGATCAAACTTATATTTTCTTAGGGCTACCTGCGACTGTGTGCCCTCCTATGACTGAAGAGGCCCAACCGTGATCTACAGATCCTTTTACACTCTGAGCATGGATAGTCACCAACCAGATCTGGCCGCCGCTGTATTCTTCTCGAGTCTCCATTATAACTGTGGACCAAAGACCTCCACTGTGATCTGTCTAACGCTAGTTGTTCCCAGTTATGACTGGCATTAACTGATTTTAGGGATTGATGTAGTATATCCTTAAACCGCTTATACTGGCCTCCTGGTTTCCGAGCTCCCTCTGTGAATTCGCCGCGCAGAGCTTTTTTGGGGAGTCTTGTGTCTTGCATCCTCAGAATGTGGCCTCTCCATCTGAGCCTAGCCCTCGTTACTTGAGTCTCAATTGTTATTCAATTGTTAACTCGCGCGCTGCAAGACTTCTGCATTTGAAACTTTGTAGAACCATCTGATGTGCATTATTTGTCTTAGATGACGTTGTTGCGTTTGTTCAAGCTGTTTACCTATGTGTCGCCTGTAGGGAGACTAGCTTTCGTAAAGGAGCGTTGGGGGTGGCCTACGTTAAAGTTGACGATAGCAAATATTTTTACCGTAGTTTAGCACCGTGTTTTATTAACCCAAAAACCATAATTCATCTTTATTTTCCTATTTTATTTACAAATAACACTACATAATAATTTTGAAATTTTGGAATATTGCTCTTAAATATCTATTTTTTTTTGTACTTTCAATCAGTAATGCCTCGTTCATTTGAACAATTTTTTTCATCGGGGTTTGAGTGTGAGAGCAGATCGTGCTTTGTCACTATCTAAATTTGATTTTTTAAGTGTTCCTTATATTTATAATTGCTTAATTTTCTTTGCAAAAGAATCCTCGATTTTAAATATTATTAAAATTGTAAATATCCAAAAGGGGCATAGGAAGAGACATAGAATGAATGCAGAATTCTTCCTATCATATTTAATCGAATGAACGCCCTGCCCTAATGCAATAGAAAATATTGCCTTGAAGGGCCTTGGTCACGAATATTTTTTCGGAAACAGAGAGCATCAATTCATCCGTAAATAAAATGGCTTAAAGACTTCATCAGGCCATTTAGTTTTTATGCAATCATGGAACGTTGGTCGTGTGTTAAATTAATCCATTTGCCACCCTTCGCACAACAGTAATCAAATTAATTCGCAACAGAATGATGAAGTTTTAATGCGCTTCCTAAATCATGTAATTTCAGTGATTATCGGCGCGGCCGGCATCCGAAATTTGGAACTTGGACACATATTAGATTCTTTGCCATCAATTTCCGCAGAAGAACAAAATATGCCGTCGACACAACCGCCGCATCGATCTGCGAAAATTTGATTTGTTCAAAATAGACAGCGCGACGGTTTCGTTCGGCTTCGTATTCCAAGTTATCAATTTTAAAATCTGTTTATCATCCTGCAACAGCAAGCAGATACGCGCCATGGTTAATATATTTACGTTACTGGGCAAAGCGAGCATCATATGCCTGTGACGGGGGCGCCCGTGGTTCGTCAGAGGCGTAGCAGCCATTGCGTGGGAGTCATCCATTTCATATGTCGGACGAAACCTTGAATTTTTTGATGAATTGACTTTTCTGCCACGGTGCCTGTGTGTTTTATTTATGCGAAAATAAAAGCGCAGCCGTTTCATTTACGGATGAGAGGAAGGTTTCTGTAATTGGTGCGTTTCATGGAGATCATAGACAACCTAATGGAGATGCGGATTTCGAACACTAGAGGGGTCGTTTTGATGAAGGCGCTTACGTCCGGATACTATGTGAATATGAGAAGAGTACAGGCTTTTTAAAGTTGGTCCTTGAGTTGATTCACGGACTGCGGAAAACGTCTTCAGAGGATTCCAACGTCAGACCTAAATGGCTCTTTTCAGTTTCAAACTGGCTCAAACAGCTCTTCATTCGTGTTATCGTTCTTCGATATTCAGGTCGAATGAAAAACAGATACACGGCATATAAAAAACCAACGCATAAAGATAGACATCTACATAAGCACTAGAATTACTACGCACAATAGTAACGAGGAGCAATCTTCGCACTTTTGGAAGAAGCTTTATATGGGTTGGAAAAAGCGTATACAATCAGGCTAGATGAAGGACTCCGAGTTGTTTCTAAATAACATATATTTGTTGGGTCTACAATGTTCTGTAACAAAGGTACATGCTGATTCACAAATTTTCCCACTTTTTCAATTAATTATAACTTATGAACCACTCTATACATTTTTGTGATATTTGATTCGTATGTTCTTTGTCAGATCTGCTTTTGATTAACATAAAAAATGTCTCATTACAGGTCCGGCTCTTAAAAATTTAATGAGTAGGATTCGAGTCGAAAAAAAACCCTGTATATCAATATTTTGAAATTTCATTCACAAACTTGGAAAGAGCAGAAAACAAAGGAAAGATAAAATTTATTTGCGTTTCCGAACAACTTCGTTAGCTTGCGTCAAATCTAGATATTCCACCACAAATTAGGTGGCAACTATTACAACTTAAATCATCAACTATTTTTTATTCTCTTAATTTTTAGATCCCAACCTTACTGCAAAACGAGAGGGCATGTCCGTATTTTGGACAAATTTTATAATCAATGACTAACTTTCAAACACCTTGTATACGTAAATCATCACATTGCGCCCTAGTTGAAAAAAAAATGAAGAAGGACTCATTTTGGAAGAAACACAAATATTAATCTGAACAAACATAATGTTGCAACAAATCTGAATTTCGAAATTTGAAGATTGGACAAAATTTTTTTACTAGAACAAGCGAATGATCATCTACTATTCTGAGTATAATTATGATATTGATGATGATAATTATGAAATTGATGATAATTGTAAAGTAAAGCAGTGTGTACATATTTTCAAATGTAAAATAATTCACTCTAAGTTCCCAAAATGCTTACAATTATAAACCTAAAGTATATTAATTACTAATTACTAAACTAATCAATAGGTATGAACTACTCTGCTGTATTATTATTCCAACTGAGAATATAGCAGAAGAGTGAGGAAATGATCATATTCTAGCTGAAAGAATAATAACCAGATCAGATCAGCGGATAAAGAAAATTCTAGTTTTTGATTTTCTGTGAATGTAGATTTGTTACAACGTTATTTTTGAATAAAATAAAGCCACGAGTTTTTCGGAATGAACATGATTCTCATTTTCCATTTTTTTTCAATATTGTGCGATAAACACATGCTATGATAATTTTTTTACGCATACGGGGTGCATGTTTGGGCATCAATTGCTGTTAATAATAATTTGTCCAAATAACGTACATATCCTCCCGTATTTGAATGAAATTGGGATCAAGTGATTAGTGTTTTCATGGAATGAATCTGGAAATTGGGAGGGAAAGGCAATTCATATGTTTTTCAATTTTCTGCCAACTCATCAACGAAACATCTAGATTTCACTCAAGTTAAAAATTTAAAAACTTCTGAACAGTGGCGGATTTACATATTTGCCGCCAGTAGGCTATTCAAATTTTGCCGCGCTTACCATAATTATTTAGTTCAAAATATTAATGACAATTTTTTGTCAGTGAAAATGTAACTTTGGGATTTGTACACGTTGGTCCTAATAACTACTGATAATTATTGTGACCTAATGAATCGATGTGTCAGTTCCCGAGTTCTCAGATCATTTTTACAACGCAACGATTAAGTTGAGATTTCACAAGAAATAGAACGTTTATTTCTGAATGGAATAAAATTTAGTCATAGACTTCTAATGAGGCGAAGTAATGGATATATTAATTGATATTAGTCACACAGTAATATACATTCAGTAAACTTGATCATTTTTGTTGGGCACACAGTTCAAAATAGAATAGATAAATTCTATATCAAACGAAAAGAAGAAATTATTTATCATTAAATATAGCACAGCATATATACATACATGGTTACATGGTCCATAGGAATAGTTGCAAAAAATTAAGGGGGTGATTCTTCGTCAGAAAATAGGGCGGACCTTTAATGTGCAATTTTCTTTTCTGAGTCCTCCTGCTTAGTTACAGCCCGAAAAGCAGTTTTCAATTTTTTTCTTGAGAATCGAAAAACTGACAAGAACGAAACCAAGCAGATATTTTATGCGGGGTAGAAAATCTCGGTGCTGTTCCTCTATGATTAAAAGTGCTAGAAAAAGCCACCCCTAAACATTGTTCCGCAAGAACCCGAGCAAGAACCTTTTTTCCATATCCGTATTTCAAAATAAAAGATTGATTTTGGATAGCTTGATTGAGCAAAAAAAGCTTCTCTCACTCGAACAACTAGTCGATGGTGTATATAGGGTGGGCAAAATTCTTTATCTACTGAGGGAAACTCGAGAACTATAGCAGCTGGAAGAAAACGGATGACACATTCTCGAGCTCAGAAAAACAAAGAATGGTGAAAACCGATTTTGAGTCATTAGCAAAAAATGAAATTTCGACGATTTCGAAAAGTTCTCATAACTTTTTTGTCTTTGAAGTTACAGATCTGAAACTTGAACCTTCTAGAGACCCTTTTTTACGCAGAATCCACTGACGAGCACCAAATATTTCTTCATTTCGAAACATTAGGCGAATTTTCGTTTTTTTAAATTGAATTTGTAATTTTTGAATTGGAAAAAAAGATTTTGTCAGTAGAATCTACGTGTAAAAGTGACTAAGAAAGTGAGTTTCAGATATGTAACTTCAAACACAAAAAAGCTATGAGAACTTTTCGAATTCGTCAAAATCCCAATTTTTGATTATAACTCAAAATCTAGAAATGATAGGCCGGTTCTGTTTTCAGATATGGATTAGTCTTGAAAAAAGAGCTAGAGAATGTCTCATCCGTTTTCTTTTTGCTCCGATAGTTCTCGAGATCCTCTCAGTAGACAACGAATTTTGCTCACCTTGTAAATAGAGGCAATAGAGCCATAGATACGAACTTGTGGACAAACATTGTGTGTGTGTTTTCGTAGGAACCGAAGAAACACATCCCAACGATTCAGAATCTGGTTACACCAAAATTTTTCACCCTCACGAAGTTTCAGTATAGAGTCCAAAGCGGCCGAAATAAGAGTGGAACAGGAAAATAGTAATGATGCACTACTTGGTCAGTTTTTTTTTATAATTAGGGAAAATCAGATGTAGATATTAAAATATCTATGAAATACAAGTACATATTTCAGTTTCTATAATTAGTGCAAGCAAAATTGTCCCCAAATTTGCCGCCCCCTGAAATCTGCCGCCCTAGGCTGCAGCCTACTCAGTCTCTATGGTAAATCCGCTACTGCTTCTGAATGGAAAAACCAAATATTATACATTTACGTTTAATTGTCTTTTTCCGGTGTTTCCAAATATGTAAATAAAATTTCAAAATATTGACAGGGTAAAGTTTCGACTCAAGATCTACTAATTAATTTTTTTGAGATCCGGCCTGGTGAAAATATTTTTTTTATTATTTTTACCGACTCAACTGAGAATGAAGAATATATGAGCCAAATATTATGAAAATGTGTAGGTTGGTTCAAAAGTTATGATTAATCGAAAAAATGGGGAAAATCGCTGCATCCTAGCAATAAAGAAAGATAGACCTTCAAAGTATAGGTTACTCTATCTGCTCTTACCGTATGCGCATTTCCGAATGAATCAACCAGTATATACCTAAACTAAAATAGGTAATCTAGTTTACCTTCACCCACCTAAAAATGGTATTGTAATAGCGAAACTCCTGTCATTTAAAATTCAATTATGGATTTTCGGCCACATCAATCCAATACTCAAGCTGTAGGGTGGAGGGGCGAAATTTCTGGCTTTTGAACGATAGAGAATGGAGTACCACAGGGTTCAATCCTTGGCCCTAAATTTTTCATTGTGTTAATAAATGCGTTTCGTCAAGGGTTTGCGCATATGCGGAGTACACTTTTCCTTACTGAAAAATTTTCCTTTAGGTCCAACATGCAGGAGAAGACGGAAATAAGTGAAGCCAGTGCTCGTAGTTGGTTTCTGGTTGATGGACTACGAGTGAATGACTCCAAATTATTTTCACAATTAAAAGGTAGATAAGCTCATCAGTATAAGATATCTGGGAGTGGAATTCAATTCGAAATTGAACTGGATCACAAAGCCAACTTGAGTGAGAGGCTGTCGAATTCCTTCTTCCTGGTTAGGAAAATGAGGAAAATTTCGAATACCAGCACTGAGAAGTTGCCATATCCTTTCATGGCTTGGCTATGTATGAGTATGAGTATCGGTGCTGAAACTTACAAAAATGTAAGCATATTGTCAATCACAGGAGCTTTGATAATAATATGAGTTAATTACGTTAGATCAGAAAAAATTTCCTAAGAACTCCACCTCTCATGAATTTAATCACTTCACCATTCCATCAGCTAGAATTGGAAAAGTTCAACAAGGCCCAAATCACACCTGTCTAAAACTATTCAATAAATTACCAAAAGAGATCAACATTCAGTGGCAGAGTAAGGTGTCTCCTTTCAGAAAAGATGATTTATAGGTTGAGTGAATTTTTGGATAAAGAAAGTCTTTAGACCTTTATTTAGGTATCCACTGTTTTTGCTTTGTTTAGATTTTGACAAGTCATGAAATTATTTGTTAGCAAATCATTTGTAGATGCAAATTTTTTATGTTTTTATATCTTGTGCACATCAATCAATCAAAGTTGACATCTGACAGTAACAAAAAACATTGTCAGTCACTAAGGCAACTGCTGGACAACCATAATTTTTGACAAAAAGTACGTAAGATCTTTCGATTGGCATGGTCGAAATTGGTTTTTGTCATTCGAAAAAAATGATGATGACTTTATATCTCGAATAACGTTTACGTCACAAATATGGGTCGTATGTCAAAAAGTGCCTTGCTTCAAAACAAAACCGATTGCTCAAGCAATAATCTCTAGATATGGCCTTTCTATTCTGATTTCAGCATATTCAATATTATTTCATGTTATTCATTCATTTTCGAAATATTCGCATTTAGTGGAATAAAATTGATGGTTTTTCTTTTAAACAGGCTGTGCAAACCAATCGAAGTCAAAACTTGGATGAATATTTTAAAAATATTGTGTATAAAATTATGGCCATCAAATTCCAAAATCAGCAAATGTAAAATCTATCAACTGTATTTTTTTAATTATTTTCCTGGGGTCCCTTCCATTCATGTTCTCCACCACTGTCCTCTGGACCAATTCGCTCAGTTTCAGGATGTTCCTGCCATATCATTGTGTTGTCCTGATTTTGATGTGTGCGCCCGAACTTTTGTTACATAATTGTCAATTTCACGTGACTATGAAATTCTGACATTGTATCAGCTTTGTTCATGAATTATTCAGTGACGTTTCAATAGGCATTTCAAACATAAATTCCGAAGAATAAAGTCATATTCAGGTGTTACGCAGTGAATGGAGGATGATATCTGACGAGATGGGTTTACTTTTCAAAATTTGAAGGGGAGCTAGCGGGCATAAAAATTTCATCGGACATGGACCCTCTGAGTTGATGTATGCATACAGTACCTATATGTGTATACCTATGTGATATATGTTTCTCTGTTATGAAATCCTTTATCAAGAGCTTCCACGTGGAAGAATGTCCTTGGTTTCCTATGTTGAATTGATTTTATTTCGCCATTTTGAATAATACGCAATTATCATTTTAGTAAAGAATTAGCCAACAGCAAAGATGTTCTGCGTCTTGCTTTAAAAAAAAATTATGACCTGAGGCTTACTTTATATCATACTAGCTGACCCGGCAAACCTAGTTTTGCCATTTAAATTATTTCTAGGGTAGATAATAATAACGAACTCATCATTTTAAATTTTCGATTTACTCGATATAACTTATCTTTTTGTCCAAATGTCGAAAACCTATAAGTACTCTATGATTGCTCGATTGGTCGTAAGAAAAAAGAATGCCTTTTTTTCTGTTCTGTACAATTTTTTTTGGGAATATTTTGTTATATAAACCTTGCCCTAACAATAATAAACACAACAAAAAAAGAATTGTCCAATTTGGTGCGATCGTTTGAACAATAAAGCATTTTGAAGTAAACCATAGATCCTCTTTTATTAATATAGATGGTGTACCTACTTGATTGTTCTGAATATGTTGCAATCAAGGAAAAATTTTATACACAAACATAATTTTTGTGGGGAATTGTTAAATAAATACTTAAATGTATCGTGTCCTGAAACCTGTCGGGTTTTAAGACGAATTAAATAACTCTTTTATCATACAGGGTGAGTTTTTGACTCGTACAAATATTTTAACTGTAGATTCTTTAGGTCAAAAGAAACACTTTTTTTTTCTATACCATTTTTTCCGATCCGGCGTTTTCATAATGATCTATGCCACCCCTGGAGAAACAGAATTTCCGTCAGAAGAACAGATTAAACCTATAGCACTACACATCTGTGGATCTTTTGAGAAGAGTTGCATTCAGCCAAAAACTACCCAATTTTCCGTAAACCACAGATATTTTTTATTCTGGAACATCAAATTACTCGAAAACGGCGAATTATACGAGAAAATATGAAGAATACTGTTATTTTACAAAACGTTCAAGTATTTATTAGATATCGTCCAACTCAGTTTCAAGAATTGAGTTCTTTGAATATTTTTATGGTACGTAATAGTCATAATGAGAAAACTGGAAGACTTGGTTTATATCTTGTGTTCGAAGAAATTCATCAAATAAATGACAAACTATATTGCGAAATTTTCAACAGTCTGTCTACATCAGGTGTTTTCAACACGATGTTATCACCTGTATTAACAAGAAGTTATTTCACTGGAAATAATGAATCAAGAATTAGGAAACAACATCAATTCAGCATTTTTCATTCACAGACTCTAAGCAATTAGTGGACTCAAAATCTGCTCAAATAAACCAGAACAGATAATAATCGGTGAGCCGAAGAAACACTCCAATTAAACGACATTCCAACAGCAAAGGAATCATTTATTCGCATATAAATCAGCACGGTGAGGGTGGCCGCAATATGAAAAATACATATAAACGTAGCAACGTTGATATATTTCCCGAATTGCACGCGATAAATCTGTCGCTTGAATAAATTTACTTTTTGCACCAAATAAATAAGTATTGTTGACCAAGAACCCGTATGCAGCCACATATTTCATATTAACAAATAACCAGTCCGTATTATCTAAACGCGTTGTAGAAGAACACAATATAACGTTCACCCCATCATAAATATACTTTATCTCTATGTGCATATGACACTAGATCTTTTGTATTTTGTACGTCTGACTTTGCCTAAGTGTTTTCAACCCTTCCTCGGCCACTATCAACCCTTGTAATCATGTTGAGTTTGCTTTATACGAAACGTTACGGGGGAATTGCCGCTTTTGATAACTTGGGTATTCTGAATACTGCACAACGAATCCTAAACAGGACACGAATTATCTATTTCAATTCTTGAAACTCGGAAATGGAAACAACATGTTCACTTTCGTTCTTCCCATTTTACTAACAGATATTTCCGATATTCCCGAACAGTACTGTCAGTAACTGAGTAACACCAGCAATTTAGGAACTCACCCTAAGTTGGGATAGAGTATTAAACCAAGGAAATATTTTTATAACGAAAGAGACGATATTTATAACACTTAGCATGCAAGTATACAATGATCCATAGAGAATCTGATGCCACACCCTGTGTATTTTTGAAGATTTAAGAAAACCTTGTTATTTCGGTTTCCCACATATAAGAATAAATCCGATTATGATCATTTCAAACATCTCAGAACACTTTCTAAACACTTAATGGTGAGAGATTTTCATAATTATTTAGATCAGGTTGAACAAAAGCTCTCAAGGGATTCCACCGAGTTTTTCAAGTTCATATCTCATAGGAAAAAGCATGGTAAACTTCCCTCACGAATGAAAAGCGATAATGTTGAGGCTTCTTCATCTGAGGATATAGCCAATCTCTTTGCTCAATTTTTCAGCAGTGCTTTCGAATCATCTGCGAATATCCATAATGTTTCGAATGAGGTCCAAAATCTTTATAATAGTGTGTATTTGTCCGAGATCACTTTGACAGAGACGGCAGTGAAAGAGGCTCTAGACGCTCTTAATCCAGATAAAGGTCCCGGCCCAGATGATATTCCACCATTGTTGTTGAAAAAGTGTAGCATAAACATGGTGAAGCCACTCACAATGATTTTCAATTTGTCCTTACATTCGGGCATATTCCCCCATAGATGGAAACTCTCGAAAATAGTACCTATTCACAAAGGTGGCGCAAAAAATATTATCAAGAACTATCGTCCAATTTCCATACTGTCAGCTATTCCTAAGCTATTCGAGTCACTAGTGTACGATTTCGTTTCTAATCATGTAAAGCAAATCATAGTGGAAAATCAACATGGGTTCATCAAAGGTCGCAATCTTGAAACAAATTTATTGAATTTCCTTGAAAATCTTCATGATGGCTTTGAAAACCAGTGTCAGATAGATGTTATCTACACAGACTTTAAAAAGGCTTTTGACAAAATAAATCATGGCATTTTACTGCGACGACTGGCGGAGGTGGGCATATGTGGAAGCTTGTTAAGGTGGATACAGTCCTATGTTCTGAATAGATCCCAATTTGTCTGCGTGAATGAGCAAAAGTCGAGAATTTTTCCGAATGGATCAGGTGTTCCTCAGGGATCTCATCTGGGACCCTTGTTATTCATAATTTACTTAAACAATATTTCTTACTGCTTTCGCTATGCTAAGTTCCTATTATACGCCGATGATCTCAAAATATTTCTGAGTATAAGGAGATTCGAAGACTGCATTAAGCTTCAGGAGGATTTAGACAGGGTTTATGAATACTGCTGTCAAAACTTTCTATATTTAAATTTCGAGAAATGTTTCAAAATATCTTTCACTAGGAACGTTAATACCTTTGCATTCGATTACACTTTTGATCAGGTGATTGTAAAGCAAGTGGATGTTGTTAAAGATCTGGGAGTACATCTGGACTCGAAGTTAACATTTGACGTACATATTAACGGAGTTATCGAGTCATCGAATAAAATGCTCGGGTTTACTCTTAGACATGGAAAGTTGTTCAGGAAAAATGAAACTCTACTAACCCTTTATTATTCATTTGTTTTCAATAGGCTTAACTTTGCAACGTCAATATGGAGTCCAAAGTATAGATGTTATGTGAACAGATTAGAAAGTGTACAGCATAAGTTTCTGAGGTTCTTGTCTTTCAGAAGTAGAATTCAAATTGTTGATCATGATTACACCGAAATTCAACAAAGCTTTGGAATATTGAGCTTGGAAAATCGAAGAAGATTAAACGATATGTGTATGCTTTTCAAAATAGTTAATGGTTTACTTTATGTCCCGAGAATTCTCGAATCTATCGATTTTAGAGTTCCCGAGAGAAGGCTAAGGTCCCGTGAGTTGTTCGCTATTCCATACCGTAGAATTAATATCACTCAAAATTCTCCACTCTGTAGAATGTTATCAACATTTAACTTATATTCCTGTGGTGTTGATATTTTCAATATAAAACTCCATCAATTGAAGAAATTTCTGAAGTTAAAGTTGCCCTACGTTTCTTAGTTTTCTCATCTTTTTTAGATTAATATTATGTTTCGTTTTTAGTTTATAGAATAGTGTGAATTCTCATTTCAATGATTTGTTATTTTGTATGATATATATATTGTTACACTCTGAATGCTGTATTGGGTGTTACCACCTGTTTGTATTCCTATTTGTCTTAAATAAATAAATAAATAAATATACTTTATTCAGGCAAGTAAATAAAAAACGAAATTAATTCAGATACATAACGTCCATTGATATGAAAAACAAGAAATGTCTCAGTCGAATTAGCCAATAACCAGTCACTCAAAGTATCAACTGAAAGACCATCGCGTGGAGAAAGAGTAGATGCTGACCTAATTTGTCTAATTGTCTGATTTGACCTCGTAAGAGTTACACAACTCCCACCTCGATGAAAATGGAACAAATTGATGACCCGCTAAGGACTGGAAATATGACCTATTACCATGTGACTGTGTCCCGCAAGACAGACTACTGAGTAAAATTGAAAAGTATGGTATCGGTGGTGTAGCTTTGAGTTCACTTTTACTGTGCTCATTCTTGAGGGAATATCAGATGGTACATATGGACGGCCAGTACTCGGAAATGAAACCGTTAAAGCGTGGTGTTCCTCAGGGTTCCATTATGGGCCCAATACTATTTCTCATATAGATCACTAATCTGCCTAAATATTTAACGGAGGCTTCAATTGTTTTGTTTGCTTACAGTGAGGGAGTGGTTTGATCTAAATAAGGTAACCTTAAATATAAATAAAACGCAATAGAACTTCACCTAATAAGAGGAAGGTTTTCCAATTCCTCAGTGTTAATTTAAGTGCTGGTATTGCTTGGGAGGCTTGTAGAGAGTTGAAGTATCGTGACTGTTGCAGTTATGAATTCAATGAACTTAAGATATTGAACTTCCCATCTATTTTCCTCCGAAATACACGGTCACACGATTCACTACGATTTTATCAGAAAGGACTTTGTTAGGCTGAGATAGTACCAACTGAGCCCAAAATGGTATTTACTCTATCGTTATATTGTTATGATATTCATCTTTAAACTATGTATATTCTTCTTAGATTGTTTATGCGTTTTTTTCTACTTTCATATGATTTATTTTATTTTAATTGACAAGTGTAAACAGTAACGAATGTAATAGCACGATAAATTAATCTATCTATCTATCATCTGGCAAGGAACGAGCTCCAACTCAATTCACTTTCCTCTCAAACTCACAAAGGATCCGTTTTTTAATTATACCTAGCAAGGTTGTCCACTATTATGTAACATATTACTTATTTGGATTTTAGCTCCTTTTCATGGAATTTTTTTTTTTAATTGTGTTTTCTATCAATTTCCTGTAATTAGGTATCACACCTGTTGGAAATCAACGGTTATTATTATTTGCTCCTAACTCTCAGTACCTGCCTTACTTTATTATCCAGTTTTTGATTCCGATGTTCGGGTAACTACTACTTCGACTACTACATAACCGCAATATGCAATATGCATGAATACGTGGTGCCATCTTCACTCTGAGAGTTATGAAGTGAACTGAGTTGAATCTAGTCTCCTGCGAGATGGCGCTGGGGTAATTTCCTACACCGTACAGACTACTGGCATCAAAGAAGGGGCGATCAATTCGTTCCTTATTCGTCGAGGTGGGAGTTGTGTTGCTCCGACGAGATCGAATGTGACCAAAATCATGAGCAGCATCTACTCTTCCCCGATAGGATGGTCTTTCTGTTAACACTCTGTATGATGGCGGGTGGCCATCAACAAGAATGATGGAGTGCAAGTCTCTAACTTGGAATAAATTCAGCAAATGAGGCACAATTTTTTTTGTAAATATGCTCGGAGAGAACGATAAGTATTTTTAAATGCAATCTAAACGGAACTGAAACTCGTTTTGAGCAATTTAATAACTTATGCGGAAAAAGGTCTTTTGCCTACTCAACAGTTACTCAATGGTTTCCATACTTTGTTTTCCAAGTACCCTCTTAAGAAATAGTCCGTATAGATGTTGTAGAAAAATTTCTCAAATAAATGCATTAAAATATTGGAATTTTCGGATCTATCTATCTTATTGTTCATGGAACAACGCCGACGTTTCAAAACGGTTCGTTTATTTTTCAAAGCTGAAAGTAGAATTTAAATTATAACTTGAGAATAACATATATCTTATGTAGAAATATAAATAATAAGTCATGTACATTTTTAGGCAATTATCATAATTTCACCCTTAAAATTCTCCCTACTGCTGAACGATAAAATTTTCTACTGTCCCAAAATTCGGTTGTACCGCTGTATTCCACTTCACCGAAAACTAACCAGGCAATGTTTTTTCCAATATCCGTTACAAAATGGTCCGTCGATCAACTCCAAATCCAATCCAATAACATTCGAATTTGCTGTAATTTGAATGTTCCGCAACATATGATAAAATTCATGAAATTGAAGAGGAAATCATTAATTGCAAATTACACACTATGTGATTTCGATTTTAATTCAAGGTATATATTTATCTATTTGGGTATGCGCGATGCTTTTCCATCTGACACCGTGAATTGTGGACCGGTCTGTATTATTATTACACGGATATTGTTGCTAATTCATTTGGGTCGCATGGTTTGAACGAAACAGTATGGAATTGGCAATTGTGTGGAATATTGTAATTACACTTCTGGGTTGCGTTCTCTTTCAGGGATGTTGGACACGGGTAACGAACAGTGGAAAAGGTACGTGGAACTAAATTTCATTATGAAAAAACTGGAATTCATTCGCGAATTTTCCCGTAAAAACTACTATACCTATCTGAAATCAAAAGTCCATCTAAATTCGAAAGTTATAGAAGATGTCCCACTGAGAGTGCCATTCAGAAGTTTAAATATTTTCATTTAATTTCTTTACGATTTTTGGTTATACAGGGAATATTAATGTCACCTCGTTTATTTCCTATGGGACACCCTGTATATTCTGAGATTTCAAATGTTTGTTTTCAAGTTCAACGTTCATTCTGTGCAGCATTCCCTATTGTTACGAGGTTATTCTGAAAAATTCTTAGCCTTATATAAAACCAAACAAAATTTCAATGTCAAAATAATTTATTACTCAACATATTCCCCCCTTAATTGGATACATTTATTACAGCGAACCTGCAACGTCTCTTGACCTTTAAAAAAAATGTTTCTTCTTGCTCTGTAAACCAGACCTCCACAGCTTTTATTACCTCTACGTACGAAGAAAATTTACGACCTTTTAAACTTTTTTCAGTTGAGGAAAGAGGTGATAATAGGATGAAGCCAAATCTGCTGAATAAGGGGGATGTTCTAGTAGGGGAGACTGGGGAGGGTTGATACGTTTTTTGGAATTTTTATTCTGGAAACTGAATTATATGAAGAAGCAGGACTTTTCTTATATTATATAATTCTTCAATCAATCGTTCAACAAAATAAATATAGAAGTCGCAAAACATAAACATCTTATTCTGTACAGAACGTTGAACACGATGTACTGGGAGAGTAATCGAGAGGATTATTCAGCTCAGTAGGTAGGTCAGCAATGATACTGGCTTGCTTTGGTCCTATAGGTGTAGAAAAATCAGGAAATTGTCAGTTAGTCACTTCCACACAAGAAAAGTCGGCCTCGTTAAATATATGGGGATTGTACGGTTTTTAAAAATCCCTTTGATATGTTGGATGGTGAAGACGCCTTCATGTAGGCCTATCCAACTAGCTACGGAATATTTTTTGAAGATTATACATTTTTTTCTTCTTTTCTATTAGCTTCTACATTTGTAGTCGATAGGCTGTGGTTACACTTAAGTTTATGTTCACAACTATCTTTAGCCGTAACATATAGGGGAGACTGGGGAGGGTTGATACGTTTTTTGGAATTTTTATTCTGGAAACGGAATTATATGAAGAAGCAGGACTTTTCTTATATTATATAATTCTTCAATTAATCGTTCAACAAAATAAATATAGAAGTCGCAAAACATAAACATCCTATTCTGTACAGAACGTTGAACACAAAAACATGCAAACTGTCTCAAGCCTCCCCACATATGGGAGGATTGATACGATGTACTGGGAGAGTAATCGAGAGGATTATTCAGCTCAGTAGGTAGGTCAGCAATGATACTGGCTTGCTTTGGTCCTGTAGGTGTAGAAAAATCAGGAAATTGTCAGTTAGTCACTTCCACACAAGAAAAGTCGGCTTCGTTAAATACATGGGGATTGTACGGTTTTTAAAAATCCCTTTGATATGTTGGATGGTGAAGACGCCTTCATGTAGGCCTATCCAACTAGCTACGGAATATTTTTTGAAGATTATACATGTATCAGGCCTCCCCACGACAAATGTCTCAAACCTCCCTGAAAGCAATTTTTAAAGTGATTTATGTTTTCATCTTATACCCATATATTTTGAAAAGCGAATAAAACTGTAAATTGAGTAGTTTTATGCATATTTCCCAGTGAAATGTTTGGTTATGCCGAAGAATTAATGCATGATCATAAAACCCTTAGGTAACTCGAGTAAAAACTTACAATTTCTCACCTCGAAACACTCTTCGTTGAATATTTCACAAACAAACTACTGTTACCCTTACATATTAACGTCACGCAATGCCCTCTGCCAAAGAATAGTGTTCACTAGTATAATACTTTTGAAAACGGCTACAGATCGCGGATATAAGCCTGTATCAAGCCTCCCCATGTATCAATGCTCCCTAGTCTCCCCTAATTCAAACCCTAAATCATGAGATTTGTGTGCAGGGGCGTTGTCTTGCAAAAAACAAAACACTTTTGGATAGCTTTCCGCGTCTTTTCTTTTTAATTTTTCCCGTAGTGTGGTCAGTGGTGTCGAATAGTAATCCTCGGTTATTGTTCTACGCTTATCCAAAAAATCAATCATGATTACTCCATGGCAATCCCAAAAAACTGAAACAAGAACTTTTCCAGCACAGTTTTGGACACAAAACTTCTTAGGTCTTGGAGAACCAGAGTGTTGCCATTCCATCGATTGTTGCTTTGTTTCTGTATCGTTGAAATGTACCCGAGTCTGATCCATGGTAACAATTCAGTTTAAGAAGTCTACATCGTTTTCAAATTGAGCATAGATCGCACGCGATGCTTCTACCCTTGCACGCTTTTGGTCAACATTCAAACATTTGGGGATCCATTTTGCAGCAATTTTTCTCATGTACAAATTGAACTATATGATGATCGCGTTCGTATGAAATATTCAATGTTTCAGATATCCGTTTTAGCTCAACTCGACGGCGACGGTCTGATAAAATCATGTCATCAACTGCATCGATATTTTCGGGCAATGACACAGATATTGGATTTCTTGATCGGTCATTATCTTCTATGGAAAATTTACCTCTTTTGCAGCTTGCAATTCAATTTTTCACAGTCGCATACGAGGACATTGATCACCAAGTTTATTAAGCATATCTTCGTAAATCTGCTTACCTCTTGGCCCTTTTAAATGCAGGTACTTGATGAAGTCTCGATACTCCAATTTTTCGATTTTCACAATTTCGGTGGACATCTCTATCTTTTAATTGATTGCGTAACTCTGGTTTACTTTTTTGACCTCAAACTTCACACTGACACTTCTAATGAGGTATTGGTCGTTGCTTTGGTAACGCAATATTTTTTTTTTATGCATGGAACTGGTCTAGGCTAACAAGATATCCTCGTAATTAGCGAACCTACCTAGTCATGTAACGATTAAAAAATTAAGCATTGATAAGAACTTTATTAGGATTCTGTGTAAAAGTGAAGAGTGGGATAAAGAATACAGGTTGGAATACTACCCAAAATTCTAGGGAATTTAGTTAATACCATTCAGTTCAGAAACCCCGACATGGGCAGGCAGTGGAATATAGAGAGCAAGCATGAAGTGAACACTATTGTTAGTTTTCTGCTCGAATATTTTTCAACTGAGTTATTATTCGTTGCTATGGTAACGCAATATTTTAATATTTTTTTATGCATGCAACTGGTCTAGGCTAACTAGATATCAAAACATCCTCGTACCTCAAGCAGTTTTCGTGTTATACGACATTTCCCGAAAAAAAATAAAGATGATGGTTTGCAGGGAACTACTCCTTTGTCTTTCTCATTAATTATACAGAAAAAGAACATTTTTTTTCCTTGATTTTTTTTTACTTCAGTTCAGTATATAGGTACCATCTTTAATATCACAGCCCCATTGCAAAACCAGAAAAAAGGAAAAAAGAGGTATTCTTTACATTGCTTTTTGCTCTGGTTAGTGCTATAGAAATTAGGGATATGAGTTAGCCTTTCATTACGCCTGCCGTACATAAGTCGTTGCAAGCAGGCATAAGAAGATCAAAAATCAAATTTATTTCGATTGAAAAGGACCCAAAATATCTAATTTTTTCAGAACTACTTGTGTGTTATCACTGCGAAGAAATTTATTTTGGTAGTTGTGGTAGAGGATATAACTTGAACAGCTCTAGCTGTCACAGCAACGACAAAACTTGCTTCTATAAATCCTACTATGATCCGTTCAACAATGGGCATGGTGGTAAATTCAAGTATGAGAGAGGCTGCACGCCCTGCGACTCTGAGAAATGCTTGGCAAGTGCAACACTGTTCAGAAGTGGTGTCGAGGATTTTCTAGGTACTATGAAAATTTGTGATTCGCCGAACTGCAACTCCATGGGAATGAATGCGCTACAGATTGATGACCCTCTGGGAGTCAAGATAGATGGGAACTTTGTTTGAAAGAGCTATTTTCTTTACTCTTTACTTTTTCTCTGCATCACTCTTACCTGTTTCTTGGATCATTATGTAGTTCTAATAAAAACCTTTTTTACTTTCTTCTCATCTCTTACCTCTTACAATCTTGAATTCTGAACAAATCAGAAATCTATTGGGTTATTTTTGCATTACCTCATTATCACAACCACTTCGTAGAAAATCCAATATTTCATTTCGATAATTTTTTGGTGAACAACTTTTCATTTGACAGGAAAACCGTGCAATTCCAAAGTGATGGATGGACGTTTTTAATAATTTAAAGCCTTTAGTTCAGGTTCGAAAAATTCAAATGTTAGGAGAAATATGTTAGGTATACAGGTTGTTTCTCGAGTAAACGGACAAACGAAAACCGAGAATAGAGAACATTGAGCTGAGTTCAGAAACAGCTCATATGTGTGTCTTAGCTACTTCGTTTCCGATATACAGGGATTTTCTAAAATTTCTCGAATTTTCGTTTCGTTATGTTTTCGATCAATTCGACTGAAAATTCATATTCAGTTTGTTAGTTTCAATGAAACAGAATATCAAAATTTGACAAAAATCAGGATCAGACTCATTGAGGCTTTATTCAAATTCAAACCCACGGAAAACACCCTGGATGTAATTTTTCATCATAATTTAAAAATTTTTCCTATTTGCATGTATGATTGTCTCAAAATACAAGTAAATGAATCATTGTTATGCCTCACCTGTGGAACATGTTATATAAACGAATGTTGTCGTCAGACGCCTCTAAGGAGTAATCTTGAAACTCATAATTAAAACATTCAGGGTAGATGGTGGACACCAAAGTGCTCCTAAATAACTTATATTTTATGGGTCTGACGTTCTTTGTAACCAAGATACGATGTGATTTACTAACTTTTCCATTTCCTTAATCAATCATAACTTATGAACCATATTTCTGCAATATTCGATTCACATGTTCTTTGTCCGGAGTGCTATCGATTAAGGCAATGAAAAAGTCTTATTCCAGGGTCCCCCCTCAAAAAAAAAAAAAAAATAGGTTTAAATCATGAATGGATCACGCCTTCAAGAGTAGGGCAGATTTAGAGTGTAAACACCACCCAGTTTCAATATTTCATTAACAAATTTATAGAGAGCAGAAAAAATAAGTAAGACTAAATGTATTTCGAATTGGCCTCAACAAGGTCAAATACTCTTCTTCCATAGGACGTGGTTTCTGTCGCAGTCCAAGAATGATAACTTGGCTAGTTCGATTCAGACAGGCGTTATCTATGTTTTTCATCTTTAAATAATTCTTCGTTCCTCTTATGACGGAAATATGCCAATTGCAAATTTTCAAAAACCCATTCTGTATATGATCTATTCCGATGAACCTAGAGACACCTTGAAACTGAACACCGCTATTTTATGATTATGTATGGTGCAACTGAGATAATAGGTTGTTTCTATATGGAAAATAAATACAGAGTGGGCCATTAAAAATGAAACAGACGCTCTGTAGACGGACAGAACCAAATTATATAAAAACGCTCGGACAAGTCGATTTTTTATTCCAGAGGGACAACCTCAACAACACCCTTAGTGTTACAACCCCAACCCCTATATTTTGAATAGGAAAGATGGGGTAAGTGATACCTTATTTGAAAGGCTTTTCTATTCTCTTTTCTGCATATTGAATTTTTTCTCATTCATTCACTTCGTTTTTCAGATATTCAAATTTAAATTTTGTACGGAATTGCTCATTCAAATATTGAGTATTAAACTCAATTGTTTGGTTGTTTCATTAACAATTAAGGTGCAAATAGTTCATTCATTGACGGAACTTTTTAAAAGATAACCACTGCGGGAACCGTATTCTTAGATGTATCATCAATATTTCAGGATAAATGATGAAAATTCGATAAATTCACATAAGCATGGTTGAAGGCAAAACAAACGTTATCAAAGATTTGAATGTGAACATTTCGAAAACAAATGGAATTACATTATAAAAAATTAAATATACCGAACTCAGAATAAAAACTCAGCCCATCATCCCTATTCAAAATAGGGGTTGGGTTTGTGAAACTAAAGATTAAAGAGGTACGGTTTTGAATTTGATTTCAGATGTTCTTTATCAATCATGAAATTATGTGGCAAACTAATATATTGTATAGAAGATTCTTTAAAAATAGGAACCCTATCTTATGATTGAAACCTGCATCGCTCAACCAAATTTTATTGAATAACTTGGGATAGTTTTCAGAAATCCTCGAATGCTTCGATTGTGAACAAATCTATGGAGGTAACTGTGCTTCTGGGAAAGACCTCGAGAAAACCTTCTGCTTCGAAACGGCTTCTTCCTGCTACTCGATGGTTTTCTACAATCCATTCAATGATGGTTATGGTGGAAAGTACAACTACAGGAGAGGTTGTACTATGTTTAACAAAACTGAAGATCACATCAATTTCACCTCTATCGGACATAGCTTGCTGGAGGAGTATATTGGACCTACCACACTTTGCAACACATTTTTATGTAACGATGATCCGATAGGAGAATTCGAAGTCGAAGACCCTTTAGGAATCAAATTGTAGCCTATCGATCAGTTGGCTTGGAATGAAGTATATAATTTGTATATAAATTTAAAGCACCAGTTTTTCAAAATTCTTCAAAAATTTTTCAAATAGTTCAAATTTTGTATTTCCTCATTGGATTGATATAGTTCCAGCGCTGCTTTATGAGCATTCGTTTGATAGATCATTTTAGTCGCTATTTACAACAAACTGTAAAAATGTCTCAATGGAGAAAGGAGAAATATTAAACACATTTCTAATTTTGTCTCTTGGTTTTGTTTTTCCTGTTCTCACATGTTAATATAGACAGTTATTCTCAACTTCTATAAGAAATATGATGAATGATGTAAGTCTGTAGTGCGTTGATACTTCTGAATAGGTGTCACACTTTCTTCGTGTTTTTGTACAAGACAAAAAAACGTTATCCTCGAGCTTGAAGTTTACCTTGTTCAATTTGTGTAAGATATGCATTATCTGGCAATCATGACCGAAGGAAGAAAACTAGACACAGGGTGAGAAAAAATTTATCAGAATCTTCTTCTTCTTCTTTCGTCTCGAAAATGAGACGAGACACTCGAAAACGAAACTCTCGTGGGCTTCACTAACACTAATCAGCTTACCTCTAATAAGTAGGACAAGGTTATTCCGCATAGACCACAACATCATCCCCTACTAAGAGCAATACAACTTTGAGTCAGCAAAAATGTAGCAATCTCCCTATCATAGTTGGGAAGCCGACGATGCTAAATCCAGATTTACTCGATCGTCGTGGGGACCTAGTGGATTTTGAAGATTAGATGGTGGAAAGAAAAAAGTTTCCATGATGTATGCACTTTCAGTGGTGGGGAAAGCGTCTGCAGGTTTTCAAAGATGAAAAAGAAATTGTCAGGTGTACATACTCAAGCGTGTCAGAAGATGCCTTTCGTGTCTCTGATAATAAATTTATGTTAATCTGATAGTTTGTGTGGTGGGGCTGGCCGTACGGAAGAGTTGGAAATGGTAAAAAAAAAAATTTCGCGAGTGTCAGATTTTTAGAGGATATGTTAATTGGATCCAAAGGAAACTATTTTTCAAGAGACTGACAATTCGGACCTGACAAAAGGTCACAGCGGTCCATCGAAAATAAAAAAAAAACCGTTACTTGTACATACTCGAGCGTATCCGATTTTCATTAATCTGACACTTTTCAAGGGGGGGTTTTTTAATACGACAGTTTGAAGATGATAAGAAAGCATTTTTTTTAAATATCTCCCTTTCTGTATCACTTCTGTTTTCATTATGGAAGTTGTAAATAATAAAATTCTATACAATTATTTTCTGAAGCAATTTTACATACTCGTAACCGTTCTCTTAGGGGGCGATGAGGGCGAGGAGCTTAGCCACACATGCGAAAGGCCAAGGTCAATGTAGAAACCCAGTCTAATGTACATTCATCGCCATATATCTCAAAAACGTTCAAACGTAAAAAAATTGCTTCGGACAAAATTTGTAGAGAATGTTATGGTCTACAACCTTTATAATCAATGCGAAAACAATGTGAAGCCCAGGAGAGGAGATAATTCAAAAAAACTGCTTTTTTTGACCTTTATGGCCAATTCGGCTTGCTGAAACTGTCAGATTGTATCATATTTTTTCCGTCATTTTTGAATCAAAATAAGAAAAAAGGACACCGTGCTCTTGAATGTACACATGACGTTTTTTTCTGCAAGTTTGACGCCTTCTCACACATTTTCGTCGAGCTTAAATTGTCAAGAGAATATATACTTTTCATCATGTAATTAACCACTTATATCTTAATCTGACACGATCTAGTATGTATGTACAATCATCGTTTTTATTTACGATTCTGATAAGCTGTCATAGACAGTTCCCGCTATATACAGGTCTTATTTTTGGTAGAGATTCTTTACATGGTCCAAGGTATCTGGAGATGTAAAAGTAATACAATACTTTTATTTTATAGTTATTAATTCCTAGTAGACTATGATTCTAGTTTTAAGTTTTATTTTTCATAATAATTGTTCAAAATAAGTTATTGAGAATATTGTCATATTGCTAATCTGATTCCACTTGGGTTTCTGACCTTTAAAACCGATTTTATTTTAGGTTTGTATTCAATATGATTTTCCATAATTTTTTAATGGTTTTTTTGACATATTTTTTTACTTTAGGTTAAAATCTGTTAAAAGTTTCAAGTGAGAATAGAGAATATTATAAATCTTCTCTCTGACACGCTCGAATAAATCCCGAATTTGCCTCTTGGGCTCCACAAGGATCACTTATGGAGATGTAAAAGTAACACAATACTTTTATTTTATAGTTATTAATTCCTAGTAGACTATCATTCTAGTTTTAAGTTTTATTTTTCATAATAATTGTTCAAAATAAGTTAATGAGAATATTGTCATATTGCTAATCTTATTCCACTTGGGTTTCTGGCCTTTAAAACCGATTTTATTTTAGGTTTGTATTCAATATGATTTTCCATAATTTTTTAATGTTTTTTTTGACATGTTTTTTTACTTTAGGTTAAAATCTGTTGAAAGTTTCAAGTGAGAATAGAGAATATTATATATCTTTTCTCTGACACGCTCGAATAAATCCCGAATTTGCCTCTTGGGCTCCACAAGGATCACTTATGGAGAGTAGAGAGAAAGAGAACGATCGCTGCTTTGACACCATAGATTTTCTGTCCCCTAAAATATGTACCAATAAGGTAGTTCATGTTTTTGCCAATAGGCGCGCTGGCGATCACGGGATGACGAAATGTTGATTTAAACTAGTTAAAGTTGGCTGAGTGAACTGTCTTCCTGGTGACAAATGATTAGAATAATATTATTATTTTCGATTTTTGATAAGAGAATATGACCATGGTGAAATGTTGAAGCGTACGCTAGTGTAAGAGTGTTTTGGCATCGGAAAGAAAAAGAGAAGAGATAAATTTCCGAGTTCATTTTTGAGAGAAAATTGAAAAAAACCTTACCTCAAGAATCGACTCGGAATCAATTTGTGTGTCAAGAGCACTTTTGCGATGAAGATCTCAAAAAAGAGGATGGATTCAATATAAACGAAATCGAAATTGTCATCCCTCGTAAGGAGTGGACTTTTCTGAATAAGAATATCTAACCCATAAAAGTGGATATTCTTGAAGAATTTCGTTGGCATAACATTATGTGGTTCATAACGGTTCTCAGCTGAGTATTGGAGACAGAATCTACTCTAATGAGTGATAAATTTGAGATAACTACCTTTTGTTGTCTTGATATGTTCTCCTCCTCACTGCGAATGTATATAATTTTGAAGATTACATTAAACCAACTAACATATCCTGTTTTCAATAAAAAATGATGAACATATTATGTAGGTATCATATTTTTTTATCAGTGTTCTTTTCAGTTCAGTTCTTTTGAATTTCATTAATTTCGTCATTTATCATGAATTAATAAATCTGATTACTTAGTCCCCTTTACAATGTGAATTTCATTTCATTGCACATAAATCAGAAAATTAATATTTATTATAGATTTGAAGAAACGTATTTGAAGAATCATCAGAAAAAACTACGATGACACATAACCCAAAATAAAATGAAGGTTGTTCATTTTAAATTGACGCTTAAATCCCCACCCCTTATCGATAAACGTAGTGATCGCAGCGACTCCTACCCTACGTTCCCCGTTTTTGGAGACACATTTTTAGTACGGCGATCGTTCTCCTTCATTCTACTCTCCATGGTATCACTCATCCTGAACTAACCTTACTCACGAATCTTCTAAGATACACGGTCATTCAATGAAGTTAGTTCTGAAATGGCGGAATACTATTACCAACAATGATATGATGCAAGGTCCATAAATCGCATCACAGTAATCGTTTCTAAACTAAAGCAGGCATTGATGCTACCATTGTGAAGGAGCCAGAGAAAATCAATCTTCATCTGGAATCAATCCATCCTTAGTTCAGCACCCCATCCAAAAAATTCAAGACGAATTCGTTCACGTGACATTACAGATAATGCGGAAATATTTCATCCCGAAACCCCTCCAAAAACCCCGTATATCCATATGAAAAGATGGCAGAAATATTTCCATCGCTGACGGTAGGAACACTTCGTATATTCGATTAACGATAATAGAGTGTCTCCTCCGAGTAAAACCCGCTTTTCATTCGAACGCTTTATGCGGAATTGAGAAGAGATTTCCACAGCGCTGACGTCGTCTATTTCATCTCTTTTAAGTGTGTCATAAACAGTGCAAACACTTTTTAAAATACCGAAAGCCCCTTTCCGAGGATACACAATTTAATTAGATCGAATAAAAGTAAGTATGAATAAGGAGACAATAAGAAAGAAACCGAGAAGGACTACACTCTATCTTAATCTATCTAAATCTACCTATAGCGCGGCGTCTTATCGCTGGAGTGCAGAGATTTTGAACAAAAGTTGCTGCTTTCGCTCCAATATCTATTCGAGGCGCAATGCCTTCCCCATTCCTCCTCCGGAATACATTCTCTCCGTTTTTCTCCTTTACTTTTCGACAAATCTTATCTTAATCTTATACTTTCATTTCAATTACGAGCTGAGGAAGAATGGATATTGAATATTATTACTCCTTTCATTTCCGGGATAGAAATCCTTTCTTTTTGGACGGTTAATAAGGATCTCGTGAAGGTACGAGATCTGGGTTTTTCCAAATTGAATTTCAACTTTTACATCTCTGCCCTCCTCATTGTCAAAACCTGAACGTCCTGAACCCTATATAATGAGCAGAAGAATAATTGGAATCTGCAATTTTCACATCAATAGGGTTTCCTCACTTTATTTATTAATTAAATATTTAATTATTTCTGGATTTTTCATACCAACACAAGATTGTGAATTTTTGTATCGAGTAGGAACTCGAATCACTTAATGTGCTTTGTATCGTTGTTCAGTCCTGAAATTAGATTGATTAAAGTATTTTTTCGTCGACCTGAAGAAAAAATGACATTTTAAGTACTAATTTGCGAACGAAAATCCGAAAATTTTTGAAGGCGAGTACCTTTCGTCCTGATACACTTTTCGTACTGTTATGCTTTTCGTCCGGCTGTTCGTCACTAAGCAGTATTGAGTATATTACATCCCGGTGCGACTGAATGAATTTCGGGAAAACAGAATTTGATTAAAACATAAGTGCCTGTGACAATAACTGTCATTTGATGTTATCAAATTAATTCTTTACGAAATCGGATAGATTTTAGGTGAATTAGGTACGTGGTCTGAATGTTAGTGTTCAGTCTAATCAAAAATGTATAGTGCTATAGCGATATGGCTTACAGTAACACTTCACCAGGGCTCAGGGAATTGGCAGTTACGTACACCTAGATAAGGCCATAAAACGGGTAACTTCTTACTTTAATAAGGTATGTGAGGTCGATGAAAAAATGTAGATAATATGCACCCCGGCAAAAAACTAGCTTTATTGTCTTGCGTGCTTGCTATCCTCGGCTGCGCCGCGGCTTTCAATTTGCAGGCTCGACTGTAATAGACATTTTTTCGTCCTTAGTACACAAATAACTATTTTCATCATACCTACAGATCAAACCGAATTGAAGTTCATAACGTGCGTTCAAAAAAATTCGTCCTTGAGTAGGCTATGGAATTTTGAACTTCGATATTCCGTGTTCAAACGTAATTCTCAGCATGTGTTGTACTATTTTCCAGGTGAATAACAAAAGTTATCGTTTTGGATTGTTGTTGTAATCAGATTATCAGCAAATTATAAAGGTGGTTTCTACGGACGTTCAAAAAGCATTTACTATTGAATCCTTCTTCGAAATTGGGGAGAGGTTGAGTGGAAATATTCCATTCATAAATGTTTCAGCGACTTCTTAGAGTTTTCAAATGTTGCTGTAGAATATTATAAATTTTTGCCAAAGAACTGTTTCGAGATGTGTTGACGTTATCCGTGACACAAGCATTTTCAAACAAAAAAGGAAATGATCGACCCAAGAAGAAAACCCCAGAGTTATTCAGCAATGTTGAATATATGATGACAGAAGCTACACGAACTTCTGTTCGCGTTTTATCTCAACTGGCTGGAATCTCCGTTGGCATATGCTACACGTTTTTGAAAAAAAGGCACAATTTTTTTCCATAACATGTTATCAGACTTGTAGCATCTAAAAATTTGTATTATGGTATGCATTAGTCAAAGGCAAATTGTGGAACATATTTTTTCTGGTGGAGCTTCAACAGCAGAGCGTTATGAAAAAAAAATTATCATGCTTTTTTATAGCTGAATTGAATTTTTACGAATTTTCCAATCCTTTTTTCAATAGCAGTAGAATGGGTGATTTTCCTGAATTTCCAAATATATTGCATTAAAATCCTCTTAATTCAAATATATCTAAATATATTTTTTTCGAATTTCAACATATTGCATTTTATCTGTATTCACTTAGGAAAATTCTAATTTCAGAAGTGCTATCTTATGAATATTCTACGTCATTTTCACAATCCGGCAACGCCCATCGAGTCAATAATGATCATGAAAGTTTTCTGATCACCCTAGACTTAATAAATATCAAGTTTGGTGATCACATTTGACAACAAAACAAACAATGACACAAAATGTCATCGGTTTTAACATATACATAGGGACATGAACTCAGCTATGCCAGCATGAAATTAGCTATTTTATGGAAAGAGAGAAATGATCATCGGGCCATTACCTGTCTCTTTTATGTTCACACAGAGATGCATGCCCGATATTCAGTTTCTCTCTGTCACTTTTTTTGACCGTATTTCATGCGTAGATATAAAGGGAAGGCACATGTCTCTATGTCTATGGGTTTTAAGAAGGCATAGACACAGATTACAGAAATAATTTTTTGCTATTTGTGGATACAAAATTTAACATCTTCTTGATCGGTTCCACCGTTGTCGAATTAACAAAAATTACTAGACTTTAGTTAAGGGATTCTACGTCATAACCTTTCACATATTCGAATGTTTACTAAGTTTCGAAGGGTGTATTTCTGAAATTTCTGAATTTTGAAGCGAATCTTTTATGTGTTGGATAACTAATGGAAAAGGGTTTCCATAGGGAGTCTTAAATTCGATTTTGGAGTTTAAGAAAACTTGCCCGTTTTTAGCTACTCCAAGGAATGTTTTTCAGTTTTGGCTCATAAGCCTTGATACCGAACATGAATTTCCTCCATGATTGTATTATCTCACACTGTGTGATTTTGTCCTTACGCTTCATTTGAATGATTCCATTTCTCAAAAAATCTACACTAGAAACATAAAAATTCATCAAATTAACAATGATTCTTTCATTTTCTATAAAGTTTCGAATATGTCAGAAGATGTGAGAAGTGTTAGTAGTAGCAAAAAAGAGAACATGTCTAGCAACTAATTTAATTGTACCTACAGGACACTGAAACTTGTCAGTCATTCTAATGAAAATCATGTAGATCCATCATACTAACTAAAAACGAACCAAAGTTCACCAATTTTTTTTTTGCATTTTTTTCTGATTTTTCTATAGGGGCCGAAACGTTAAAGGGTGGTACCTACCTTTTTAAATTAAAACACTGTATAAATAGATAAAGCAACGGCTCAACAAAGGAACAGGTATAAAGAAAAACTTAAATTTATTCATGCACGAACACATCGGAATGAGTGGATACATTTTCAACCCACCATCTCACAACATGAAAGAACACTTGAGAACCAAATTCATGAAACGAGATGAAAACTGAAATTTTTCAATTATTTAAACGTGTAAGTGTGGCGTGATTTCGAATTCAGGAAATCCCCCCGTTGCAAATTGAGAATATCTGTCATTCTTCATGGTGTAATTCCCAAATGTCATAAATTAATATCCAAATTGGACTCATCGATAAAAAAGAACGATCAATTTTTGCAATACCCTGATGTGGCTAAATTGGCGATGCATTTTTTGCAGACTTTTTATTGGCGCACACGCATATTATGATGATTTATCTCTGGTTTCGAAGGCAAAAACCAAATTGATGCCGTGGGGGGAAATATGTTGCACGATAAATCCCAAGAGAAACATTACTAGAGAAATATACAAATAATCGGGTGCGATATCGACGAAAATAATGTGCGGTACCGAATATTTCAAGTAGATTTTGCCAAAAAGTGCGATATGGGAGATTTTTACATCCTCTCCACTTCGGTTATTTATGACGGGAGCTTTATATTATCACTGTTTACCAGAGATCCCAACATTTTTCCACCAGAGCCGGACCGACCCAGTGGTTTTTCCGAGGGTTTTTCCTACTATGAAATAGATTATTTTGAGGATTAAATATCTATATTCAAGCCTTATCTTGAGCATGTTTTCGTTCTTTATACTTAATCGAAATCCAAAAGTTTTGACTAAATCCTCATTATCAAAAATTCACTCAATATTCCTTTATTTGCTTTGTCGAACACAACAACGCGTTATTAAGGATATGAAGAATAGGGAAAAAAACAACGTTGTGCTTTTTTTAAACAGGATCATATGTTCGATTTTGCAAATATCAATATCTTGGATAATGAAAAAAGAAGAACATCTCAGAGATGTTCTTTTCATTTTCTGTTCATTTCATATCTGATTAAGAACACTTAAGTAAGTTATACACTCCTGGACAAAAAAAATTTCCCCAAATTCATTTCGAAATAAATTTTTAAGGTGTGCATCGATTTTTATCATTTTGCTGTCTATTTATAGCCTATTTCATCTAGTATATCACCTGATGTTGAGTCTGCAGGAATTTCAGTTTAATTCAATTGTATACAGGATAGAACTAAAAGTTGCAATTTCCTCTATATTTGTGAATACTCTGTGAATATAATTAGTAACGACATGATGGGTCCTTAAATGAGTTCTTGAAGCCTGATCTTTTTTCAACATTTTCCTGTTCAATTCACGTCCATTACTTTTTCTTGAAAGGAAATACGATTTTTCAAAGGGACTATGCAATTTACAACAGAAATTTAGAGGAAATTGCAACTTTCAGTTCTATACTTTGTATACCATCAAATTCAATTGAAATTCCTGCAAACTCAGGATAGGCAACATAATGATCACAATCGATGCACTCTTTTAAAAGTTGATCTGAACTGAATTCGATGAACATTTTGTTTGTCTGGTTTTTTTTTGTCCAGAAGTGTATAATCCAATTTCGACAAAATTTATAAAATCAACTTAATGGAAAAAACAAATCCGAATAATGCGAGCAAGTCATAAACAAGCGTAGGAAATCCCAGAGGAGTTGAAACATGCAAACGCCACTGTAGACTGGTTTCGGGATCATTGTCCGTCGTCAGTGCAGTGTAACGCTGAATATTCCGAGCGAAGAATGGTGTCTCAAATGAAGTCGGGGCGACGCTTTGGAGTAATTCTCATCCCGATGCGCCACCTGTCCCGCAAAGACTGAACCAAAACCTCGCTTTCTGTGCAGACTCCTAGGTCAATTCTTCGGAATTGTCGTTTCCATTAAATTGATATTTTCCGACGTGCCCGGTTGACACTTGGAGTACTGTGAGAGTACTCCTTATTTTTTACTGTAACTAAATATACAATCATTTTTGGAGTTGGTACATTAGTTATGAGAGGAAATAGAGAAAAACAAAAATAATAATCATAACATGATTGAAGAAAATAAAATAGAAAATATTTTTGGTGTTTGAAGTTTGATGATCCATGTATGTATTACATCGTTAGAATTTAGATGACTGCAGTCGATTTTTACGTTGAAGAATTAGATTTGAAAAAAAGTGAGGAGAAAATTGTAAGAATTGTCTGGATGTTTAATCAATGGTTGCATTTTAGTTTATCTAAATTTTATAGAGGTAATTTATTGTTTGTAGTGTTGTTGTGATTATGCCATTTTGCAATAATTTTAAAGCTTGAAGAATCCCCGCAATATTTTATTGTTGATTTTGGATTGATTGTGGACACTAATACTGAGATTTATATAGTTGGAAATAAATATTGGAATAACCGTCGGAGAAGATATACGGGGTGACTGGTGTAAGTAAGGGACAACGGCTCAGTGGAGAGTGAATGACAGAATGAGGATTGGAATGCTACAACTATGAACTCAACGAGTTCGTGGAGTTTCTAAGAGGAATCAGACTTATCTTCAATTCTATCAAGAATATTATTTCATCAAGTGGATATGACAATATTGCAATATTCTGCTTTCAATATAAAATCAATATATATCAATATTTGTGCCATCAAATAAAAACAGATCTTACTATATTTTCCTCTTTTCAAATTTCTATCATTCCATTTACCGAGTGTACTTTCCACCTGACATGCAAATTGAAAATTCTGAATACGGGCCTGCAATATTTTGGATTTTCCTTCTGTGTGCTCTGTGGCGATGAGGAATGCATATAATAACAATCCTGTGAAATATCAGCTTAAAATTTGTCATAATACCGGAAGTATGGGACTTCATAGTTTTAGCATTTTTTCATATCCCCATTGAGCCATTGTCCCTTACGTCACCAGTCACTCTGTATAAGTACTGGGTGGAAAAGTAACCTTCGATATTCATAAGAAAGAAATCGAAAGTCGACCAGTCAACCAGTGCAAGTACGCGCGATGATGATGATGATGAATAGTTAGGTATTTAACTCTAATGCCTGGTTCAGACACTTGCCTAGTACAGAAGAATAGACGAATTTGACTGAGTATTTGGTACTCGCCAAGAATATCCAATTATTCGGCAAGTTATTTGACGGATCCTTCAGCGAGAATCAGTCTGACATAACAACTCGTATAAAGACCACAGCCAGTGGTCTTTATACAATGGTTGTGAGGACTGTTGACTAGAAATTACTCTAGTCAACCGTCCTCACAACCATCAGCGTTCCAAGACGAACTTCCATCGGTCGAGTTGAAACATTATTTATATCTATAGGTGGCCCAGCAGACGTCCTGCCATAACGAAGAAATATTTAGTACTTGAAAGTAAAATGAAAAATGTAAATAATTGAGTTGATTGAGAATAGTATGAAAGTGAAAGAAAGGAGTGAAAAAAAATTGTGATTTTGAACTTTTCATTAAAAAAATTCATTGAGTAAATATTTAAGTATATAATAAAGATACATTTTTCATTTGAAATTAACATCGACTTTTTCATTGCAGTGCCCCTTTGCAACCAATAGTTTTCGATCTGTCTGTTGCATTAACAAACGAAGTTAAGGGTTTGTCAACACAGGGATAGGCTACATACAACTTACCTGCGAAAGACATGAATTTTCGAGATTAATGCTGTACACACTCAAGGGCTATATATTTATTGTCATTGGGAATGCAAGTTGCACTGAAAATAGCAGAAGATCAGTTGTTTTTTTAACGTATGTAAATGTAACTTACAAAACCTACCGACTAACCGACATTTACGAAAAGTGCAAAGCACAACCGCAATCTATACATATAGTACTTAAAATTAATATACTGATCACTGATCACTCAGACCACAATTATCACTGATAACAGTGATAACCAAAATGTCAAACTTTGAGAACTTTGAATCAATATCGAGATTGTATTATTCATTTAGTTCATTTGTCAACTGTTAATCGCCAGCAACTATCAATCACTTGTCTGTCCGTGGAGGTACGATTTCATTCCGTTTTCCTGATTTTCCCCCTTCCCAGACAACTTGTCTGGATTGTTCTTGTGTTTAAACCTACTACAACTACTACAAACTATGGGGAAAGTTTTAAAGAAAAAATGAATAAAATCGGTTCAGCCGATTTTACGTCAAGCCATGACACCACATGGCTTCATTTTCATTTATACAGATAAAGATTTTAGCTGACCCACCAGACTTTGTCCTGATATAGTCAAGGAATATTTAGTAATTGGAAATATAAAATGTTCTAGAAACAAAGGCAAAATTGTTCAAATAAAAAATTTGAAAAATGCTTGGTCAAATCTTAATAATAGTGAACATAAATACAAGTAATGAACACTGTTTGACTGCCTGATATTAAACAAAAAGTTAGATCAAAATTGGTAGTGTTGAGAAATACTACAGAACAAGGTTTCGAGGGTTCCTGAAGAATTTGGGCTACATCAAGCGGATAGCTTCTGAAGGACCGAATTTTTATACCTTTTTATTTATTCTAGTGATGCCGTTCTCACGAAATTCTGCATAGGTATTTCCAACAGTATTTCATAATAACTTACAAGTATCAAATCCATTGGAAGGGTTTTTTTTTTAAATAATATGGAGGGAAAAAATTCAGATGTTCCCAAAACACCACCTCAACCGACACATTCAGACCTTAAATATATCCAATGAACAAGCGCGGAAAATTAACAGCTGTTCCTGATTCGAATCCATTCGATTTGCATAAATGGTAGATCCGTCCCTGTGCCCGGACGCCATAACATCAGAAAAGGTCGGCGTCGTAAGTCACATTTTGGCTAGAAACTGTAATAGCGTCCGTTTTTTGACATTGAAAATGTAGATTTCAACATTTCGCTTCTATTATTCCACTTCCGGTGAACGCTGGAGCGAATATATGTCAATAATAAATATAAAGGTGCTAGGTAATGCTGTTTGAGCGTATATTCAATTTATCTGCATTTCCACTTGCGTTGTTTTCCTACACGTGTACTCAGAGGTCAGAGATATTTATTTGTTTTTTAAAAGTTTCGTGTCTACTGGGAAATTTATTCCGATGAACAGGGATGCTTTGAACTTTCCCAATCAGTACGAATTGATGCTTTGCGTTAACGCCAATTCCGATATTGGAATTCGAAAAAACAAGAAATATTTTCATTTTCCGTTTCACCATTCGCAGGCTGGACTCAGAAGTTTAACTCTGATTGAACTGAGATTTTGGTTAGATTAACGTTGAAATCATTTTTCAAACTCGGAATTCTTAACAACCCCTAGAGCTATTCATGGTTTCTCTATATCTACTAATTTGCACTTTTCTCCAAAATACCTTCAAATAATTTAGTTGAAGAAACGCGATTTATATTTGAGGGTGTACAGGGTGGTCGTATTGTTATTTGCGTTTCATCACCATAACAAGTACGAGCACTTATTTGAGTGTTTTTATCTGCGAACATGTATAGAATATTCACTGGAAATATTTCTACATTTATAAAGTATTCCATTAGAAGAGAATATACAGGGTGTCCCAGCATGAATGGGAATAAATTGTGATATAGGTTCAGAACCTCAAAATAACACAAAAGCACCCATGGAGGTATGTCTGGAAATACTTCGTTCAAGAGTTCCGTTGCTTAAGAAATGAGCACTTGGGGATAGATTTGTTCAATTTTTTCAAAGTAGGTCAAGGTGAACAAATGAAATTTTGTAGAGGTATTTATCATATAGAAATGCATCTGTCACTCATTCCTCATGAGAAAGAGGGTTTAAAGCAACAACCCTTTTCGATTTTCTACCATAACTTTTCACTGGCTTCCAATATCATCAAATTATGCATTGGAAAGACAATTTTAATTGAAAACTTTATTCTTTCCTAAGTGTTTAACGTGGAAATGATATAACGTGAAAATGATATTTTCTCCATAAACAATAAAATATATTTTGCTATTTCATTTGTGCACAAATTATATTTCAAATGAGATATATGCCGATCTGATGTACGAAAACAGACCAAAGGATCTAATTTATATGATTTATACAAGGTGTATTTGAAGGTGAGGCATTTTTTTTTTCAACAGAAGGAAGAACTGGTCAAAATGAAGCGTTTCATCAAAAATCACCTATACAAAACTTTCAATATGGCAAAGTTGAAAAAAATTTAAAATGATTTCTGAAATAGATCCTAATACGACCTTAGGCCGTTTGTTAGCTGAATTATCGCAAAGCAGTGGGAAAAAATTTATGTATATCCTGATTCGACCACGTGGTTTTGTTCAGGATATTGGCTCGTTGGATATTAACGTGGTAATGAAAATAGAAACTTAGGATTGCCGAATTGTTCTCATTATTTTTTAGTAACTTACACGATTTTGAGAAATGGCTCATCCCGATTCCAACTGACAGGAGAGACTTATGTCACAAGGGTAAAAAATAGAATAATACTTGTTTCAGAATGGGCATCACAATCTTCTTGTACGAACATTCCAACAATCGTCGTAAAAAAAGGGATGAAATGGTGAAACGTCCAAGCACTTTTTCAACATAAACACTTTCAAGAAACTGCCTCGATTTTCTACATTTTTTTTCACCCTAAAATGCACGATACAACAATTATGATTGTCTTAAAAGTGACCTGATGATTCTAATCCGATGAACTTGGTACTGAACCAGTCATTGTCTAGCCATATGTTTATGTTTTGTTTCGTTTTTGCGATGCCCAAGTCACTTTCCACAGTCCCTTACTTGAAATTCAATGAAATTTTGTCGAACTTCTAGGGGTTGTATCTCAGTCATCTTGGATATTTTATGAAGACAATTTTCGGTTAAACGACTTATTTTGATGTTTTCTACCTTCTGTCAAAAAAACAGCCCCAACTTTGAAACACCCTGTATATACATTTACAGTTTATTATTGGTATCGTAAACGTAATGAGGCACCCTGTAGATTGTTCCACTACTGCAAAGGTCTCTCTTATACTAATTCGGCGAAACCTACTTTTTTGGGATTTTTGTGAATTTATGAAACAGAATCAGAGCAGCTTGCTTATCTGTTAACTGTACCAGAAAGTTTTCAAAGAGCATGCACAAGAAATTTACTCAGAACATTTGAATGCTGTAATATAAGGGTGGGCATAAATTTGAGACTATTAGGGTAACGAATTCAACTAATTCAAAAATGAAGAAATCTGATTCAATTCAAGGAATAATTCAGGCAGTTTTTTTTTAATTGGAAACAGTTATGCATATTGGGTCCATGTTTTTTTAGGCAATATTAATTATTTAAAGTTTTCGAACCAGGAAGAATCTCCTGCATTCTTTCCGTATCTATAATAAACACCCTGTCCTCGATCACCTGACTTCCGAAAATGTCAGATGACGTCACTAGAAGTGGTGCTCAGTCAGTGTCTTCACCACTGTTCATCAGTCATTGGCATTCATTCAATGGCCGATATTGAACATGCAGCAATGACCACAAATCCACTGATTTTGGACAGAAGAAAAAAAATTCACCCCATAATTTTACGTCTCGAAGGAAAATATCATTGAACCGTGAACCAGGTCAAATCAGCCACCGTCCGAACTACCAAATACCCCGCAATCTGTTAATAGATATACGGTCTTTCCACCGGCTGAATCGTTCGAAATCAATTATTGGAGGCATATCTTTCGAATTAACGGCCATCGCTTTTTGTCCTGAACGGGCCATCACAGGCGCCCATTAGCGGGCGCATCATTCAGATTATTCTGATTTACGATTCGCTGCTCGAAATCGGCTTTGATGTAACTTCACGATTGGATTTTTAATCCACCCGAAATTCCATTAAATCAAACTTAATCCAGTACCCACGGCAGAACCGATTTTATAATATACTGTTTCTAAACTCATGAAATATATTACCATTGCGTAATACATTAATGGATTCGAGCGTTTGGGGTGACGGGGGGGTTGAGATTGGGGGGATGATCGATTCGAAAGGAAAAAATTACCTTTGAATGAAGAATATGCAGTTTATTTTGTCTCCTAATTTTTGGTTCATTAATTCCGATGGAAACTTTTGGAATCGGTCACGAAAAAAATTTTTAACCTCCTTAAAATTTTTAGTATGTAATTTCCAGTAGTGATACACACTAGTGGTTTAAACTTTGCGATAATTCTTCCTTTTATTTCATAATACCTTTTTTATACCAATCCAGTGTCGTACTCTGATTTTTTCCAACAGGTTTCCTTGCTGAGCTATAGCATAAAGTTTTGTTGAATAAATGAATGAATGAATGAATGAACTGTTTTTTATTGACTGAATATCAGACAAGAGCCATCGACCTTCGGTCCTTCAGCTCAGTACAATTAATAATAATAATAGTATACATTTTACATAAATAAAAAAAATAAAGTAATTAATATTATAAAGATATAAATATGTAATGTAATGTGATGCGATGTTGAGGTTATGTGCTGTAAGTTTCTTCCATCTTTTGGAACAGGCAAGTTGTAGGAAATTTTCTCTTGGATCTGTTGTGGTGGTCAATTTGGTAGAGGTCCATTATGTCTTCCATTTCTCGCAGTTTTTTGAAAAATGTTTTATTCAGTTTGGAGATTCTATCAAAGATAGGTTCGATGTTCGTCATGGAGTACAGTAAATGGTTGGGTGGATTGTACAATTTTTCACATGGTTGTCTTATTCGGCTTATTTTTCTCAGTGCTGTTCTCTCTGCAGTTTCCAAGTTTTTGATAGCTGGTTTTCTACAATTAAGAAAAATGGGGTGTGCGTATTCTAAGATTGGTCTACATATTGTTGCGTATATCTTGCTGGCATTCTTCGTGGTTAGACCTTGGTTCCTTATTACTAACTTGGAGAAGCACTTTGCTCGAGATATGGCTTTCTTCTTCATCAATTTTGTGTGCTGGTTGAAGTTGATTTTCTGGTCTATGCAGATATCATAAGAGTAAAGTTTTGTTTTCTCTTATGATATCTGAATGAATATGGGCGATGTATGACGTTTTATATGGGTGAATCATCATAATCATAATCATCATAATCATAATTTATTATTTTCCATATAAAGATTTAGGAAAAACGTCATGAAAATTACAATACATATAAGGTATATAATAAGATATTATACACATATACACATATAGACCAACAAAATAAAAATATAATTTAGGGTTTGCTAAAACTTGTGTGTCATGAATTCGTCCATCGTGTAGAATACGCTTTCTACCAATATTCTTTTCATTTTATTCTTAAAGGCTGCACTAGATAGTGATTTTATGTGCTCAGGTAACCTGTTGAACATTTTCAATCCGTTAAATATGTGCATATTTTGTGTTTCTTGAGACGATGATAGGGTAGCACATATTTTCCCTTTGTTCTTGTGTGGTGGTCATGAACTTCTTGGTGCTTCCGGAAGTGGTTCTTATTCTTGTAGATATACATAAGACACTCGAGTATGTAACAGGATGGAGCGGTAAGTATACCATATTTCCTGAACAGTGGTCTACAACTAACAGTTCTGTCAACACATGCGATCAATCGAACTGCTTTTTTTTGTTTTAGGAAGATACTGCCAGCCTGTGAAGATGCACCCCATAGGATAATGCTGTAGGTCATTCTCCCATGAAAGTGTGCATGATATACAACGAGTGCTTCGTTTTCGGTGAGCGTGTTTTTTATTTGCCTAATTGCGAACAATGCTGTAGAAAGCCTTTTGCTTAACTCAACTAAGTGATGTTCCCAGGTTAGGTTGGCGCTAATCGTTACTCCAAGTAAGGATATACTGTCCGTATTGTGCCGTTTTGTGGTAATGACTAGCTCTTGTGTCTTTTCGGCATTGACTTTCAGTCCATTCCCTTCAAACCATTTCACTGCGTCTTTTATTGTTTTTTTTTATTTTTCTTCTAATGAAGTTACACTTCCAGCTCTGTTCAGGAATGTTGTATCATCGGCAAATAAGATTTGATCATCCGCATCAACGTTATATATCAAGTCGTCAATGTAAATCAAAAATAAAATTGGTCCTAGCACCGATCCTTGTGGCACGCCCAAGGTGATTTTTTTTTTGGCTGATCTTTTTCCTTCGTATTCTACAATTTGCTGACGATCTTGCAAATAAGACCTGAACAGGTTTAGTGCCGCTCCTCTTATGCCAACATACTCCAACTTAGACAAGAGCTTTTCGTGTTCGACGCAATCGAAAGCCTTGCTCAAGTCCATGCAGGTCAAGGTCACCTCCCCGGAATCATCCAATGTCTCCATGATGAATTCTACAATGTGCAGTAGGGCAGATGTTGTCGATTTTTCTCTCCTGAAACCATGCTGACAACTATTCAGGAAAGAGTTCTTTTCCAGGAAAGATATCAATCTAACCTTTATAAGAGATTCGAAGACCTTTGAGACAGCTGGCAAGATAGAGATTGGTCTATAATTCTCATAAAGATCCTGATCACCCTTCTTATATACTGGAATCACCTTTGCGAGTTTGAGTTCATCCGGAAAAACCCCTTCCTCAAAACATCTATTTATCAGAAATGAGAGTGGGCTGGCTAGATAATGAACAGCCTCTTTGAGCAATTTCACAGAAAAGCCGTAAATATCTTGAGAGGGCTTGTTTTTCAATAAGCAAACTGCTTGCTTCACTTCCTCAGGTGTTGTTGGAGACAAGGAAAGGGATTTTGTGTTATCTACCCTCTTATTCTTTAGCAGACCCTCGCTTACCTCTGAGTTGCCAGTTTGCACACTCAGTTTTTCTGCTATATTGGAAAAATATGTGTTAAACTCCTCCTCAGATAGTGCAGTGGAGCTATTTCTACTTGGAGTACATTTAATTCTAGAGTTTATGACCCTCCAAATATCGCGACTCTTGTTTTCTGATTCATTTATGAATTTCATATCTCTTTTCTTGGTTGTCTCATTTATTAAATTCTTAAGTTCTGTTTTCAGGACTTTGTATAATTTTAAAGAATGTTCATCTCTTTTTACTTCGAATATTGTGTGTGCTGCATCAACCATATTTTTAAGTTTGAGTATTTCCGGACTTACCCAGCATTTCCTTTCACGCTGATTCTCAATCTTTGACTTTTTTTTCAGGAAAACAGTTGTTGAATATCGAGGACATAATTTTATGGAATATTCCGAATGAGTCCCTAGTGGAATCAACATATAAACAACTCCAATCCACCTTCTGTAATTGTTCACAAAAGGAGTAGGTAAAGTCCTCGTTTATTAAGCGAAGTATTTTATATTCTTTTTTTCCAGGGGATTCCGCCTGTGCAATATCCAGCCTCTGTCCCAGATGGTCCGATAAATGGTGGTTGATTGTATACGCATTATAGTCGGCAGATTTTATGTTTGTGAAGATGTTGTCAATACATTTACTTGAGGTTGGCGTTATACGAGTTGGTTCTTTTAATATAACGTGTAAACCATATGATATTAATAATTCTCGAATTTTTATATTCTCTCTGGAGTTGCCGTTGAAATCAACATTGAAATCGCCCGCAATCACGATCTTGGAATGTAAACCGTTTGAAATTGAATTGAGAGCTTCGTCCATTTTATCTATAAAAATATTAAAATCGCCCTTTGGTCGTCTATAAATACATAAGAAGTACGTATTCGTCGACTCCTCGAATATTCCGCACATTTCAATGTGTCCCTCAACTGACAATTCTTCCATTTTGCTCATTGGTTTCGTGACTATATCGCCTCGTGTAAGTATGATACTGCCACCGCATTCCATTTTTTTCCGAGTGAAAGAACTCCCTATCTTATAACCTGAAATATTCAAAACTTTCAGCACTTCGTCACTCATCCAATGTTCTGTCAAACAGACCAGTTTATAGTCACAAGTGCTCAACGTAAAATGCAATGTATTTAATTTATTTCTTAGGGATTGAATGTTCAAATTTAGAATCAGATCATAGTTTTCATCTTTCAATTTTTTATCCTTTATAGCCCCATCATCCCTAATCTTTGCTATTTCTCTCCCGAAAGAACCTAAATCTCTTCACCACCACACCAAGTGGCCAATTTTGGGGCCTGTAAAGATCGTCAAGTAGGGATATGTCAGCGCCAATCTTGAATGCTATACTTCTAGCGCCAGCACGACTAGGAAGTTTCTCCACTGAAAAATGTCTGCCAGGAAACTTTTCCTCAAGATGATCCTTAACCTGCAATTCCTGCACCTTCTCGCCTACTCTTCCAACATATAACCAAGCACGCTTTGGTGCACCTGTAAAAGTTTCCGAATCCACGCTTGTTCCTCTTATTAGAGCATCTCTTCCCCTGGTAATATTCTTCTCGGAGCTCTTCTCCATAGTAATCTTCGGATTTGTTTTTGAATTTCTTTTTTTGTGGTCGTTAGTGAATTTACCGTGTTCTTCTGTTTCACTAACAGTCTTCTTCCCTTTACTACTATTTTCTAGTGAAGTAGATTTCTCTACTTGATCAAGAAGATTGTCACGTTCCCCGTTAGGTGGACTGATTTGCTCAGGAATCAATTTACTCTTCTCCAAAAACATAGATGGCTCAATACGTTTGTTTATATTCGATTCGATTGAAGTTGTGTACTTTTTCAAAATTATTATTTTGTCTTTCAACTCATTGATCAAATCATCCTTTCCTTCAATTATAGTGTTCAAATATTTTATCTCAGATTCGTTGCTATATTTGTTATTTATGAATGTACTCACTGAATTTGTCTCAAGAATCTCATCGTCGCAGCTCAACGAATCATTACCATTGTTTGTAGATGTTTGATTTCTACTCATCGATTGTTCGAAGGAGGCTTCATTCAAATCTGCTATGCGGGTTTTCAGTCTGCGGATTTCAACATCCTTTTCCTCACAATGACAATTTTTCGAGGTTGAGTTTTGGCAACAAATGATTTCCCCGTCAGCTCCTACATACATTCCACAAATTTTCAGCACACAGCTAGGATGGTAATTACTGTTGCATTTTGAACAAGTGGTGGAAATTTTCACTTCTTTTGTACATTTATTGCAGAACTTTTCTGCGCTATGAACACTACGCGGCGCCATTTTGATGATAAAGCGTACTTTTATGTGATGTAGAAGTAGATAAAGAGTTTTATTTGTATTCCGAAATGTTTCCATTAATACTATTTAATATTTTATCACAAAAAATTTAATTTTATTTACTATCTACCCGTTCATTAATAGTTGTTGGTTTCCCATAGTAGGACAGATTGTCCCTGTGCAACGGTGCAGCAGAAAAGTTTGTATTAAGAAAAAAATACTCGCGGATTTGATATGTACCTATAGTCTGAATAATTTGTATGGATAAGTATAATCGATGTAATGTACCGTTAAACAGTTTATGAATTTCTTGCGTTTTAATTTTGTCCCTTCAATTATCCACGCCATGTAGGTCCACCGGACAACCATAAATTAGTCATGAAATCTAAATATCGATGGCATAGTGAGATACTTGAAAACAAGCTGAAAATTTCGACAATCAGATAGACCTGATACTGATACTGATTGCTGGGTGTGTTGGACGGATAAACCAAACCTGCACTGAAACCAAGCGGTCTATTGTAGCAAACAGGCAAGCTCGTAGAGCTAAACCTCTGCCTCCAGTCCCATCCTGTTCAAAAAGGAGATGATGTTGGAGGGGGAGTGATTATTGAGTTCCTCCGAATCATCTTCTGAGAAGATCATCTTCGGAGAAGATGATCCTGGAGTCTGACCCTGTCTGCCGCAGGGGAGTCACAGAGGATGTGCTCAATCGTTTCGTCCTCTTCTAAGCAGAGCCTGCAGAGCGGGTCATTGACGATGCTGAGTTTTTTAAGATGGACTCTGAGTCTACAATGTCCTGTGAAAACTGCCGTTATGGATCTCAGATTGGTTCTAGAAAAACCTGGCCAACGATGGTGTATGGCCTGGGAGGCACTGAAATGGCCCTGTGCGAGTGACGCAGTTCAGAACGTTTGCCCAGTGTTCCAGGACCTTTTGCCTTATACAGCTGTTGTTCCGTTCCCTGATTAAGGAATTGTAAATTCCTATACTTGGTTCCGGGCTAATAAGCGCTGATGTTGCGCCTTCTCTGGCTAGAGCATCCGATACTTCGTTGCCTCTGAAGCCCGAGTGTCTAGGTACCCAAATCAGTTGCAGTCTGTTTAAGCTTCCCAATTTGGAGAGTTTAGATCTGCATTCAAATACCTGTGCCGAATGTCATTTGCCTGCTTCAAGAGATTTAATGGCAGCTTGACTATCCGTTAGGATTTTTATTGACCTACCCGTACCACCCATGTCAAGCAAATGGTGGGCGCATAGATCAATGGCGAAGATTTCCGTCTGAAATGCTATCGCCGACTTTCCCAGATTAGCACTGAGTTCAGTCAGCGGTCTACGACAGTACACTCCAACTCCAGATCAGTGACTGGTTCTGGAGCCATCAGTAAACCAACAAGGTCCTTGTAAATAGAATTCCTTGTGACGGAGCCATTCGTCTCTGTTTGGAATCAGAGAACTGAAGGTTCCATCCGTAGTTCTTGTGATCATCTGATCAGTTCTCATGCCCATCACCTCATCTGCCTGCAATTGGGCTACAAGACGATTGGGAACGAAAATGAGATTCTTAGGCTCATTTACAGGTGGTAGAGCCCGTGAGTTGCTAGTCTTGCCTCTCCCTGGACGAGAATGTGAAGAGAAGAGGGAGGTCTTATAGCATCTCCATGGACACAGTTGGATTAGAGCGGAATGACCCCGAAATCATGAGGCATGCCGTTCTCTGGAGTTTCGAAAGTTTATTTTGGGTTTGAGCGCGTTCTGTACAGGACCACCAGGCGATACAGCAGTAGGTGATCAATGGTCTAATCACCATGACGTACTGGCTTACGTGCCTGGCTTTGTAGATGACTCTCTCCACATGGGAGTTTCGGTGAAGCTTCTTATCTAGGGTAATACCTAGATATTAGACTTCCTCAACAAGTGGAATAGTCTTGCAATAGAGAATTGGAGGAGAAATTCGGAACTTTCTTCTCCTGGTGAAGGGAACAATCAAAGTTTTGTCCGATAGACGTAGTCGCCATTTTGAGTAATAACAGTATCAACAATAAAATTGATGTATTTGGAGTTGGTTTGAAAATATTTTATATAGTGGTCCAGCGGACAGCCCAGATTTGGACCTGTAGTTTTTTAGTCAAATTCACTAATTTTTATAGAATATGAATAATGAATGAATAAAGTATTTAAACTTGGACCATAAGAAAAATAATAAAAATCCACATTTTCGTCATGTGGAAATTGACGATTCACCCATATATTTCTGAAACGGGAAAAAATAGCGATTTTTTGTAAGTTATTTTAAACTACTGTTTACATAAGAAAAAACACAACTTTATGTAATAGCTTAGCAAATAACCCTCTTGAAACAAATCATAGTACTGGATTGCTATCAAAAAAGTCAAAAAGTGTCTATATAATGTTTTCATTTCAACATCTTAGCATAAACAGTACAGGAGATAATGACCAAAGTGGAAATCTACCAAATTTCAATTTCGGCCTATAACTCTAAAACAAAAGAAGATAGAGAAATGCAGTTGACGGCATTATTACTTTCTAGAAAAAAGACAATGTGGCATTCATTTTCCTGTAGCTCATTAGGTTAGGTCAAAAAGAAGCCAATGAACTCAGTTTTTCAAATTTCACAGATACATTTTAATTTTGGAACATCATACATCATATTATTCGAAAACGGTGAATCATATCTAGATTTGTAGATACGAAAAAATATGAAGAATACTTTTATTTTACAAAACGTTCAAATATTCATCAGATAGCGTCCAACTTTGTTCCAAGAGTTGGGTTCTTTGAATTTTTGGTATTTTTATGGTAAATAATTGTCATATTGAGAAAACTGCAAGGCGTGGGTCATATCCTTTGTTCGAAAAAGATTAATCAAATAAAAGAAAAACGATATTCCGAGATTCATTTTATTCGATAAAACCGTTTGTGAGATTTTCAACAGTCCGTATCTTTTAAACCGATCCGATTCAAAGAAAATGGTGAAGGAAAAAAGAATCTTTCGACCTCAAGAGTCTACTGTTGAAATATTGTACGAGTCAAAGACTCACTCTGTAAAATATATATTTCATCATGATGAGAAAAAAGTTAAAAAGTGTTTGAGATATTACTTTTTGGGATTTTCAAATAATAGGGAGGGGGAAAGCATGTAGTAGACAATGCAATGTGTATATTTTTTTTTATCTTTTTGTAATATCGAATTTATAATAGTTCAGTTTGAATTATTTTTATGTACCTCTGTAACTGATTAATTTATTTGTGAACATTCTTATGGGTATTTGTTTACCTGTGTATGTTCCCCTGAAATAAAATAAAAAAAAAATTAAAAAAAAATAAAATTAATCATCGTATCCAAGCAGGCGCGGCGGGAATTATTAGTCTCGTATTCGAAATTTCACTGAATTCTTTTGAAATTTTCAGGGTGCTAGGCTCCGCCATCTTTTATTTTTCATTTTTTCATACTTTTGGCGAAATGATTCATTTAAAGTTGTATATTGTGTCGAAAAAATCCTCACCTTTGAAAACACACTGGGTATAAATTATATTTCTGATTTATATACTTCATAATAAAATAAGCCGTTCGAGATTAATAAATCATGTCTATCCTTTAAAACTCTTTGAAATGTTAAAGGAGTGGTGGTCCACCATGTATATAGCATGTCCGCAACGACATGCATGAAATAGTTACATTCATGCATCCCAGGATGGTTTTCCACAACATGACCGATCTACATTTCCACAATGTATCATTGTAAAATTCAACAATACTTGTTTTTATTCGAATCATTCCCGGCGTAATTTCAAGTGAAAATCATTCGTATCAATTCATTATACATATCCAACGGCTGTAAACATATAACTCACATTAAAAGTGCCAGTAATTATTCATAAAATTGAAAAATTCATTTTGCAAAACAAAACGCGGCGCCGAATTCATCACCTGTTTCGTTCGCAAAATTGGCTCCTCTCGAACCCCCATGTTGATATCAAATGAATTTCAGTCATTCAAATTCACTACACGAATTAGCACTCTATCAAATATTTCCCATTTCCGATTTACATTTCGATTTTTCCTATTGGAGGATCGTTGGGATATCTGGCGTCAGGTGTCGCGGTATTTTTGACACGGTTTTTCAACCCTTCATTCCGACGTACCCCGTGTTTATTCAATTCATTAAAATTTTCAACAGTGGGGCTTTAATGAGAAATCTAAAATTTCAAAGACAGGTGTTATAACAAAAGCCCCGAGTAATGGAGAGCGTTTGATTTTTGTTGAACGAAAAATGTCATATATTCGATACAATATTGAATGCGTATTCCTGGAAGTTATCAAATTAATTTTTACTATATATTCATTCTGTGATGGATATTCTGGTTCAAGTATCGATTGAAGCAGCATCTAAATATTTCCCATTCTGCTTTTCCAGTGGAATGAATTGCTCAGTAGCAAAAGCACGATTTTTTCCAAAATCATGTTTTCATCAACGGGCTTAAGATGAAAACAATTTTTTCATTTTCTTTTTGTTTTTCTCAGGCTTATCCTCAACTCTTATTAATTGAAAATCTTGTAATAAAAAAACGAGAAAAATATGTTTCAAGTTTCAAGGTGTTTACTATATACCTACCCTGTATGTCACGTTTCAATTTTAGATTATTTGAAAGAATAAACTGCAATAGGAGTTTGTACAACTTTATGAACACTAAAACACGTTAATTGAGTTCTGATTGTTCCTACTTATTTTTTAGAAATAAAATTTAATATTTTTCTCCGACCCCTTAGCCCCAACCCATCAACCACATGAAAATATATCGATGAGTATCTGGTCTAGTTGGAAAGCTTAAAATCTCATCATAATGTTTGTTTTTTTTTCTGGTTATAATTAATTTGAAAAAAACGAGCATGCATGGTATTTGTTGGATGGGGTTGCGGCTTGGAGGTTGAAGTTTTATTGCAAGAAAATGAGGGAAATTTAAAATCAATTGCCAGGTCGTTTTCATTTTGCCTTATTGGTTGAAGAGATATTTATTTTATTCCAGACTTATGCCCAATCCTTTATGTGCCTTTCAATTAAATTTAGTGTAGGAGTGTAGAAAAGAGTCTCATAATTCATTAAAAAAATTGCAAAAACATATTTTCATAAATACAGGTTGTTTCAATATCTCTCTGTGTGATCCGACTTTCTTATTTCAAATTCCCCATTTTGGTCTGATTTCTGAATCTGTTCAATAGTAAGATATTGACATGAGAATTAGCAACAAACATTTTTATTGAAGAAACAAATACTACTATGCTAAAAAAATCGAAGTAACATCTCAGCTTCACGATACAACATAATTTCACCCTGTGCATATAAAATTGGGATTTTTCCAAAATTTCGTTTCAAATTATAAAACTTTTGTACGAAACTTTTTTTTCTACACAGTGACATAAAAAGGGGAGGGACTTTTATGATCAATCTCCGTATAGTGGTGAAAAATGTCATGCTGAAAATATGGGAAACTCTTCATTATGTATTTTGAAAGTACAGATAGAATACGAAACAATAATAAGAATACAGGTTATCATCTAAACACAAACTTGGGACAGTGAAATGTGAACAACCTGTGTGACCGACAATATTTTATTGTTTTCAAATATGTTTAGGTTTGTCTTCCATTTTTTTTTTTTTTGAATAATTCCGATTATAATCCACATTCAAGGTCAAAAGTGAACAAAATATAGATTTTTCGCAATTATCTCGATTTCTGTAGATCCAGTAAAATAAAAATTCAATAAGCAAAGATTATAGAGCATAAAATTTGCTACAAATATTTTACCAAACTATTTTCCATACGGTCAACCGCGAATCTCTGTGACTGGTAGGTACCTTGTATTTAGTTATTAAATCTTTAGTTATTTATTCAAACAATGGAAATGTTGTTACATTTTATACACATATTTTATATTCATTTAATAATAGGTACTTATCTTTTGAGTAATTATCCCCATTCACTGAAAGACATATTGTTCATCTTAATTTTAAGCTAATTTACTCTATCTAAGTTGATCTCAAGTATAAATAGAACTAAATAAATATAGTTAAAAATGTTCAATGAGGTGAAGAACAACGATATTTTTCGATCCCTCAATTTTCTTCTTTTTTTTTCATCATTATAATCTCCAGGGTGTTCGAACATGTCATCATCGTTGTCCTGAATCGTTATGTATGTATTTTAAAATTATAGGATCAAATGTATCTACTATTTTCCTCGAGGTCGCTTTTTAATGAATCAGAAATGAAGAAAACTTGGTACTGGCCACAATCCAAAGTACATTGTAATTCCGATTTTCCACCCTCAATCTTATTCATCCTATAATATTTAATTTCAATAATTGCGATTTATGCGTGAAATCTGGATTTTGTATGTACTTCTTGCACTCACTTCCATCAGTTATGAAGCTTATCATTTTGATAATAAAGAGAATTGCCTCATATTTTTATATGTTTCTAAGGTCAACTAAAGGAATAAATTATTTTGATAACGAAACTAGAAAACTATATGGTTTTTGGTTGAGCATTTCATTCATTTCATCGCAATTCCATTGATTCGGCACAAGGGGTGACATCTAGTAACCACCAGGGGAACAACAGGAAGTTTTACAGAAATTTTTCCGAAAAGCCACGATTTCTTCGATGCTATTATTTTCCAAAATATGTATTCCTACTCCATTTGTATTGTTCTGGAGATGAGAGATGATTCATAAAAAATCATTGGATAAATATTGAATAAGCCCCAAAAATAACCGTTATCAATTTCGGAACCCACAAAATAGGCTCGCACCATAATACTTTGAAATGCTAATATAGGATATTAGCCCACGTTATTCGCTTTTGCCCCTTTGATTCTTTACTAACGGTAGTTTTCAAAGGGTAAGTTACCATTTTCTGCAAATATTTTTTTTAGAATGCATTTTATCATACGTAGTTTTTTATGATCCACCTAAATTAAGTAGGACAATTACACTCGATTAACTGAAATGTTACATACAGATTGTAAAAGAAAAGGTCGAACAATGATAATTTTATTAATCGAATATTATACAAGGTGAATATAGAAATAAATGTCAAATAATATTTCTCATACTCATATCCGAAACAGCTCAAATGCTCAATACTGTTCGGTATTATTTGAGCTAGGGTGCCAAGATTCATTATTTGCCTATACTTAATTTTAATCTTCACACTAAGGGTAGATTTCAAGTGGTGTGATAACCTTTCTTGGGACAATTTTTTGTTAGCAGTTTTTTGTAGTTTTGAGTAGGCATCTACCTACTCATTAAAACACTTTAAAATCTATTGTTGAAAAAGTGGACATATGCCCTCCAAGAATCAGCTCATAAGGAGTACGTAATTATTCAATTTTAAAGATAGATATTTCCATCTCTCAAGAGTAAGGAATTGGCGCACCCAGACTCCAGAGGGAGACACATTAGTCCAGGCCCCCTACAAGCTTCGAAAAGCTAACTGATCGTTATTTGTAAAGACCTTAAAAACGCCTGCGTTTCTACTTTCTTCAAGCATGCAGCACACATAGCTGCATATGCTAAATGTGGCATTATTTCAATTCGCAATAAAATATGGTGTTATTCTACACGGTTGCCGAAAAAATATTGTACGCAACACTGCCGAAAATAAAAAGCCTTTTTTTCCAGACCTGTTACGTAAATTTAAATTATGTACTATTTTTTCAAAATATAAGGGGCCGCTTAAGAAGCGCCCAAAAGCTCTGCAGAAGATGGCATTCCTAACAAGCGTTCAACAAATTTTCGTGGTGAATAAGTAGGCTACGGAATTTTGAAGATTGATGGTTGATGTTACCTACCACCTACGTCTCTAAATGGAGTATGTAGTACTTACACTACGAATTATTTGAACGTACATTCATGAGAGCCATTGCTCCCTTTCCTAAGAACAATAATAGAGCAAAAATGGGCGAGTGTAAGGCATTGAACTCTAAAAGAAGTTCTTTTAGAGTTCAATGGTGTAAGGTAGTCCGCCAATCGCCCAAGAAGTCCGTCACTGGAAAACGTCCGTCAAAATGTTGAATTTAATCTTTGAGTCAATGATTCAATTCAGTATATGTATTTCGTATTAGCCCAAGTGCGAACGTCACTAGATACACCTCATAGTGGATGTCTCGGCGTTCAATAAGTACGTTGGGAATTTGAACGTCTTCTCAAGAATATTTGAGATGGGTAATTAAAAAAGAAAGTGCGAATTTGCAGAAGATCTTTCAAAAAAATTTTTATTCCTTAAAAAAACAAAACTGGATTCTGAAGTCCAATGTATACGACATGCTTCAAGTGGCAAATATAAAAAAATGATCAATGCAGCAGAGCGTCTTCCCTCCGAGCAAATATTTCCGACATTCAATTTTTGGGGACGTAGAAGCTTCTCTAGCAACGCCTGAAACTCTGTTTTCATTCCACAGTGTAATACTCAACCATTGTATTAATATTATTATATTTTCGTCTTTATGTTGTGATGAACTTTTTATTATTTCTCTGTTTTCAATAAATTATATTTCTTCTTAATATCACCATACGGGGTAGGAAACTGAGTAGCTGGGAGAATATACCGGGTGAGTCTTTGTCTCGTACAACTACTTTAGCAGTAGATTCTCAAAAGAAACACTTTCTATCCCTTACCATTTTTTTTTTAATCGGCCCGATTTAAAAGATGCAGGCTGTTGAATAACCATAAAAAAATGTTATTTTCAGTACTATCTCACAAACAGTTTTCTCCTTATGGTCATCACGTACCATAAAAATACCAAAAATTCAAAGAACCCAACTCTTGAATCTAAATTGGGCGCTGTCTAATGAATATTTGAACATTTTGTAAAATTAAAGTTTTCTTCATGTTTTTTCTTACAATGCGCCGTTTTCGAGTAATTTCACGTTCAAAAATAAAAAATATCTGTGAAATTCGAAAAATTGGGTACTTCGACCGAATGCAACACTTTTTAAAAGATCCACAGATGTGTTGTGTCACCAATTCAGCTAGTTATTCTGAAGGTAATTTTGTTTTTCCCGGGGTAGCTCAGCTCATTATGATAAATTAAAACGGCTATATCATTTTACTAGGGCCGAATCGAAAAAAATGGTACAGGAAAGAAGTGTTTCTTTTGACCTCACGAATCTACCGTTAAAATATTTTTACGATTCAAAGACTCACCCTTTATTAATAATATAAATATATACACAACATTCCGTAATCTGGTCAACCTAGGCCAGTGTTTTGAGTGAATGACAAACTATAGTTTAACCTGTCAAAATTGTACGGAATTGTCAAAGTAGAGCTGGGCTTAAAGTATGCAGGGTACCTACCCTTCATAGCTCAAATTTAAACCAGAGTTATTCTTTGCTTAAACTAAGCTTGAACTTGGATATTACAACTGGGCCTTATGGCCGTATGTGCCGTTTGATTAAACGAAGTTTAAGCTCTTAAACGACGCTTAAGCGTAAAATCTCTATGGAAAAAAAATGACGTTTAAGGAATTAATTTCGTTTAATGAAACGGTGCATAATTCCACTGCCATGTCCACTGCATAATGAACTGAGCTTGAGGGTAAGTAGTACCAAAGATTTCTCTTTGGTATAATACCTTAAGAATCTTCATTCAAAAGTTGCATTACCTAATGATTCACGATATACTGTTGTTAATCTTCAACTAAAGATTTGCTTCTTTTCAAATTGAAGTTGAAGAACATTTTATTGATAATACTAAGTATTTTGTTTTTCAACTATATATATATATAATAATTTTTTTCAATTAAGAAAAATATGTTGAAATTTAGTTTCTACTCATGGGCGTAGCCAGGGTTGAGTTTCGGGGGGGGGGTTTTAAATGAAATTTTTCTAATTTTGACATATAAAGTGAGACTTTTTGAAAATGATATTATGTATAACTATATCATTTCGGGGGGGGAAGGAGGGGTTTGAACCCCCAAAACCCCCCCCTGGCTACGCCCGTGTTTCTACTAAGTTTCATTTCATCATTTCAGTAAAATTCTTGACGCAATGACATCGGCGAAATAATTTTTTATATACATATTACAAAAATGTTCATAGTGATCTGTATAAGTAATGCTGATAATGATAAATATCTGAAAAACATTCAATTGCCTTCAGATCAGTTCCAAACCTCCAACATTTCAACTGACTGCTAATAGTTGGGGAGCCGAAGAGGGAAATTCGGGATTTACTCGAGCGTGTCAGATTAATACAAGGGGACACGTACCTTGGACCCTGTAAAGTACCTCTACCAAAAATTAGACCTGTCAGAATAGTAAAAAAAAACGATCATTGTACATACTCGAGCGTGTCAGATTAAGATATATGTGATTAATTACATGTTGAAAAGTATATATTCTCTTAATCTGACAATTTAAGCGTATCGAAAATGTGTGGGAGGACGCCAAAGTTGCAAAAAAAACGATCCGTGTACATTTTCGAGCGCGGTGGCTTTTTTTCTTATTTTGAAGCTAATGATTCAAGAATAACGGAAAAAATTTAATCTTACAGTTTTAGCAAGCCGAAACAATAAAAATTGGCCATAAAGGTCACAAAAATCAGTTTTTTGAATTTTCTCCTTCCCTGCAGGGGCTTCAAATCTTTTTCGTATTCATTATGAAAGTTGTAAAGCATAACATTTTCTACAAATTTTGTTCCAAGCATTTTTTTCTACGTTCAAACGTTTTTGAGATATATGGCGATTAATGCGAGGTGTTTAGCGATACATGCTGAAGCGAAAATTCCCTCGTTGGAAAATGGTACATTCTAATGTTCAGTCACAGACAACACTAAAATTTTCGTGACTAATTTCGAAATTGTCTTCATAGAAATACCTTGTATTTTGACAATTGGATGAATGTAGATTAGACTGGGATTCTATATTGACCTTGGCCTTTCGCATGTGTGGCTAAGCTTCTCGCCCTTATCGCCTTCTAACCATAGACTTATTACCCCTAATATGTCTATGCCTCTAACTCAAGAACGGTTAAGAGAATGTAAAATTGCTTCAGACAAAAGTTGTGTAGAATTTTATTATCCACAACTTTTATAATGAATACAAAAACGATTAGGGGTACAGGCAGGGAAATATTCGGAAAAAAAAAAGAATTTTTATCATCTTCAAAGTGTGAGATTAAGAAAACCCCCTCGGATTAGTGTCAGATTACAACACCGAGATTAACCATCTGTATGAAAATCTGACACGCTCGAGTATGTACAAGTAACGATTTTTTTTTACATTTTCAAAGGACCGCTGTGACCTTGCGTCACGTCCAAATTGTCAGTCCCTTGAAAAGTAGCTCCTTTGGGTCTAATTAACATATCCTCCAAAAATCTGACACGCTGGAATTTTTTTTTACCATTTTCAACTCTTCCGTACGATCAGTCCCACCGCGCAACTTGTCAGATAAGCATGAATTCATTATCAGAGACACGTAGGGCATATACAGTATCTTAATCTGACAGGCTCGAGTATGTACACCTGACGATTTTTTTTTACATCTTTGAGACCCAGCAGACGCTTTCCCCACCGCTGAAAGTGCATAAATCATAGAACCTTTTTTTCTTTCTACCATCTAATCTTCAAAGTCCACAAGATCTCCACGACGCTCGAGTAAATCCCGATTTAGCATCGTCGGCTCCCCAACTATAAGAGGTGGCTCATTTTTGAGCCACAGGTATAATTTGCCCTTAAGATTGATTGAATTGAATCAGACACAGATAATCAAGAATATTGAAATAGACATTATCAATAGCTAGTCCATTTTTATTCACAACATATTACAGAATTCCAAGGACCACACTTGATTTCCTTGATTTTTTCTCTTGAAAAGTCACCTAAAATGTTCATCGTTTCTATAACATCCTGATCATCTTCCTTCAGCTGCTTGTATTTGTTCATTCCACATCCATATATTTCCCCATTATCTGAAAAGTGGAAACTTTTGTGATTTGACATACAACATTCATAATGATGATAGAGTAATATTTCCATTTACTAACTGATTGATTCATATAAATTCCATTCATTCAATACAAATCCCTTAGGACCAAGTGATTGGAATAATAAATATTCTTCTTATGCACAAATTGAAGATAAAACTGATATGGCAGATATTCTGTATACATATTAACAAGGTTTCCAAAAGAGTGAAATATATGTGATTTTTTCAATCTCACACACATTCAATCAATCAACGTTATCGCCTCAAGTAATATTACATATTTTATATACACACCAGAATACAAGATAGAGAACCTGAGAAATTGAAAGTACAACGACAGAATTATCTCTAATCTATAAATTATTATAATGAGTTAATACTTTCCAAGTACAATGAAGTAAGTTTCAGGTGAGAGTATCTTCAAAATGATATTTGAAATTTTTAAATACCCAGATATTCTAGAAAATATACCTAGTAGGACAATGGTATGTCTCTTGCCACAAGCAACTTTGACAGCATTCGCATTTGGATCAGGAAAATCAATTACATGTGGAGATGCCATAACAGAGACGCCTTCATTTTTTTCAATTGAATGAACTGGCAAACCTAGTTGACCGTTTTGGTTCCACCCCCAAGTATAGACATCCCCCTCCTTACTGATCACAGCACAATGCCAAGTACCACAGGCAATCGCTACAATTTGAATACCAGCTAAAGCTTCTATTTGAGTTGGATTTGAATGATCTTCAAGAGTTCCAAGTCCCAATTGTCCCCGACTGGAAATAAAGATTCATATGCATTATTTCAATAATTATGGAATTAGGTAATGTGCATTAGAGGCAAAGGAATCGAAAAAAGTACCTTCCATTCCCAAAACTGTAAACATTCCCCTGTGAATCTAATAGTAAGCAATGTACTCCACCAACTTTAATATCAACTGTGGAACGCACATCAAAATTCAGCCTGTTCGGAAAATCATATATATACCCAAATCTAGTTAGTCCTACTTTTATCTTATCTCCAACTGCACATAGAATGAATTTATCCTCAGGTTGTAAAAATTCTTCAGTTTTCACCTCAATTACCTTCTCTAGATCAACAATGTCTATTTGGAATAACTGTCCATCAGTATTCAACACAAAAAGATTGTCATTCGTGCATGATATGCTAGTAATGCATCCAAAATCGTTTCCAATATTCTGTACATCATTTGAATTCCCTCCTGTTAAGAATAACTCGTTGGTTTTGGTTTTAAAAACTGCAAAAGTTAAACTAACCTCCAAATCAGTCACATTTTCAAACTCGAAATGTTTGAATTTCTTTATGAGAGGTTCGCTAGTTCTAAACTTTCTGTACAAATTAAAACCGTTGCAATAAATCTTCATAGTATCGATTATTTCAAACACTGTCAGTCGATTAATTTGCTGAAAGGGGTTTGTTAGTTGAAGTTTCTCCGAGTTTTTGATACAGTTTCAGATATTTTTAATTGATGGAAAGGTAGCAAACGGATTCACTATGGTATGTAATACATTTCAATCCATTCTGGAAAGTTATTAAAGTTTTCATTTGATAATTTAATAGAAAAATACTTTGAATTTTGAGGTTCACATCACTAGCTTTGACAGTTGCTGGTTGCTGTTTCCATAGCAACCGTTGAAAACAAAACAAACCTGCATTGATGCGTTCAAAAAAGATTTTATTTTTGTTCAATTAGTTAAGGTTCCAAATTATTATAATTTATAAATTTCAAATTACTATTCAGTCCATTTCTTTTGTTTCGTTATGTTCCGTTGTAAAAATATGTTTTTTTTTTCGATGATAATCTCGAGAAACTCGATTATGTATTTTATTTTTATTTTTAAAATATCTCAAATCAAATCATTATACTCTTTGATAATATATCTTTACCAGTTATACTGTTTCTTGTACGTGGGTTTTAAATATATCAGCTCAATATCGAATTTATGCCTATTTTTTCACACAATAATCCAATAATCAATGAAAATCATATTTATATTCATCATTCAAAAGCAAGGTTCCCTGGAAATGTAATATGAATAATAATTACATCAATGAACAATTCGAAATTAAAATCTTTGAAATCCAAATAGATTATTCAGTTTGTTCACTTATGAAATAGAAAATCAATTGTAGGTATAAATTTTCACTCACACTTTCCTCAATCCGTTTCGGAAGAAAATCGGAAAAATAACGGTTTTCAAGTAATTTACCGAATAAATTTTCTTTCTATTTTTCAATGTGTATAGTATAATATAACATTAAATTTCTTCAACTTAAACGCTGTTGTTGATAATTTTTGTGAAACATCTTTGTTATTATATCTTACAACTCAAATTGCCAAAGGTTTGGATTGATACTTTGGTTCTACAAAATGTGTCGAGTGAGCGGTCGCCTCGTGAGATAAAAAAAAATTTAGAAGTAAAAATTGCTCCATAGCTTTGGTAACTTCATGAATTATTTTTGCTGCCAGCTCTCGAACTACCTGTCAAAGTTGTACGGATTTTTCAAAGTTGAGCTGGGTTTAAACTCAAACTCAGCATAACTTGAACTGTACAAATGTGTCTGAATCTCAAATACAAAGGGAAAAAATGTTCGCTATAAAATAGCACATATTTCCTACGAAATCACTTCCTCGCACACATAATCTTGATTTCATGCAGGGTTTACTGTCGATTCTGAAGAAACTTCGTCAATCGCCAGAGAAAGAATTACGTCTTCTCTTATTGGGATTGGACAATGCGGGAAAAACAACGATACTCAAAATAATGGCATCAGAGGATGTCACCCAAGTAACACCTACAGCTGGATTCAACATCAAATCTGTAGTTTCAGACGGCTTCAAGTTGAATGTTTGGGATATTGGTGGACAAAGAAAAATAAGACCCTACTGGAAAAATTATTTCGAGAACACAGATGTTTTAGTGAGTAGATTTCAAAAGAACGAAGTTGGGAATTGCCACTACGAACAAACCTAAAAAAAGAGTTCATTATATTTCCTCAGCTGGTTTTTTTGACCCATAATAGGGAGGTCAGCGTTATTACAAAACCTATATTTTGATTTTTTTCAGATTTATGTGGTCGATTCTTCCGATAAGAAAAGATTGGAAGAGACCGGAATCGAACTATTTGAGCTCTTAGCAGAAAACAAATTGGAGGAAGTTCCTTTGCTGGTATACGCCAACAAGCAAGACCTACCGAATTCATTACCTTCATCTGAATTGGCGGAGGCGCTCGGCTTGCACTCCATCAAAGACAGAGTCTGGCAAATACAAGCTTGTACAGCGATTACTGGTGAAGGAATAAAAGAAGGAATGGAATGGGCCTGTAAAAGCGTGAAAAAAAAATAATGCAAGATATGTAAATGTTGGGTTCATACAAATATGACATTTGCATTTCCTGGACTCCTGTAGTTTTGAAGTTGCAATACAATGCATATAATTATTTATTCGTTGGAAAAATCTTCTCACAGTAATTTATGCATCACATGAAATTTCAGCCAGATTTGATTTTTATAGATTTTTATGTATACTAGTAAAAATTCAGAAGTTCATAATTTTTTTTATTATTTCCTATGAAAATCTCAACAGACAACTGCATTGAAAAATGTAATTTCATTAAAATGTTGGTTCTTTGAAATTTTAACCATTCTTACCTGTTAAAATGCTCGAGCGAAATATTTTTATATTTCTTTTTACTACATTTTATCAAGTATAATGTATTCATTGAATTTTCAATTACATAATGTTCCCGGCCAACCCTGATTTTAGGCCTAACTTGTTGTTGTAATTGCATCAATATAAACTAGGTTGGATGAAGTAAATTCAAATTATTATATGAAAATGAAAGGTAATCTCGGAAATAAGAAGATCTGGAGCAAAACCGATACCACAGATTACAGAGTAGACCGATACTATATATTTCCGAGAATGAGAAACAAAAAAGGTTGAAAACCTTAGCCTCCAATGTTTCTTCTTTTTTGAATTAGGTATTAGCGAATTTTTTTTTTGACGATTTAGAAAAGTAAATGTGAAATAAAAAGATAAAAACCAACTTGTGTCTTTGAAATTGGAGGCAATAGAATTAACTATCATTCTAAAGACATCAAGCGAATGGGACTAAATTGGAAATTCGTCTGATTTCCTAGTATTTTTTACACAATAAAATGAGTGGAACAAATGAGAAAGTGTTCTTGCCAAACTAATGACCTTAGAAATTCAAGTCGCTCATTTCTGAAAAGGAAAAACCTTCAAAAGGACTAATAGGAGGTGTCACTCTTCCCTATACAAAATCTTGGGCTTATGTACAGGGTGGGCAAAATTCGTTGTCTACTGAGGGGATCTCGAGAACTATAGCAGCTAGAAGAAAACGGATGACACATTCTAGAGCTCTTCTTTCATGACTAATCCAAATCAGAATCGGCCTATCATTTTTAGATTTCGAGTTATATAAACAAAAATTGAGATTTTGTCGATTCCGAAAAGTTCTCATAACTTTTTTGTCTTTGAAGTTGAAGATCTGAAACTTGAACCTCCTCAGGCACTTTTATACGTAGAATCTACTGATAAAAAGATTTTTTCACAAATCGAAAATAACAAATTCAATAAAAGTTTGCATTAAGGAAAATTAAAGTTCACGTAATGATTCGAAATGAAAAAATATTTTGAGCTCATCAGTGAATTCTACGTAAAAATGTGCCTGTAGAAAGTTCAAGTTTCAGATTTGTAACTTCAAAGACAAAAAAGTTATGAGAACTTGACGAAATTGTCAAACTTAAAAACGAAAGTATCGTAGGAGGCTGCGGTTTTCACCATTTTTTGTTTCTCCGAAAAAGAGCTCTTTCCGTTTTCTTCTAGCTGCTATAGTTCTCGAGATTCTCTCAGTAGACAATGAAATAGAATTTTGCCCACCCTGTAACTCTCCCTCATATGTCAAAATGTGTCCCCTTACGAACATCAATGAATGTATTATACTAACAGCTCGTGCAATAATTATCCATTTAAAATGAATCGATGTTGCTAATCATAATATCAAGGAGTAGCGGAAGTGGCTCTTTTTCAATTTTCATTGGGACACCCCGTATATATTTACCCATAGCCTACTAGAATTAGAACTTCTAGTAGGCTATGATTTACCTCACTGTATTACTGTGTTCGTAAGTATAATCGCAATAATTGCAATATTATATTGGATATGTTGCGAGTGATTTCATATAGTAAGTATGGAATATCTGAAAGTTCTGATTTGAAATTCCAACAAAAAACGTCAAAATTTCTTAACCTACGTTTTACGTAAGTAAAAATTTTGTCGAACGCCCGTTGTCAAATGAAACGTGATGGATGTCAGATTGGATTCTATAGATCCTATACAGATAAATAGATAATAAAACATGATATTATAAGATATAAGATCTAGAATTCATAAGTCTATCACAAAGTATCGTATAGTCCAAAAAATAAATTGGAATTCTTCAGAAAATGTAACGTAAGTTTCATAATTCACCTTTATCGAAATCATTCTTGTATAGGATGAACTCCAGGTATCCTATTACACCAATTCCGTTTATCTTTCTTTTGCGTACCTTGAAGATCATAAATATATCTCTGAAATGTACTGAATCCATGTGTTAAGAATAAAAATGTCCATAATAAAAAATCGTTGACGCGATAAATTATTTTTTCCTCCAATTTAACAACCTTTTGTTCTCAGACCTTCGTATTCATCCATCTGCGATTTCAGTTTCGCATTCGATATTGCAGTCATAAATCAGAACAATAAATGTAAGATATTTATATTGATGACTGGAACATCCGTAGAAAGGAATAATTTCCTGACCAGGATTTATATTAAATATTTAAAGTCTAAAATCCACTGTTACTTGAAACAATTTTTTCCGTATGGGAAGGGCATTTTGAAAGCCATAATATAAAATTAATTTACCGATTCGAATTAGTTTCTTTCTAGAGTCAAATTCTCAGCCAGAAGCCTAAAAAATACAAATGAAAAGCGGAAGTAATATGATAATCATTTTATCATGCATTTTGGCGTTGATCTGCATTCAAAAATATTGGCAAAATATATTCTGAGTAACGACACTGTTTCGATGTTCGCCATAATTTTTGGAATCTTCACTTGCCATATGAATACAAGCTTAGATTAATCAAACTAATATGCCAGAATCTGCTTTCAATATTCACGAAATATTCTCAAACATTTTTGTGTATGATGTCCTTATTGCAACGCCAAAATACGTATTTCTCAGACCTTATCATATACTTTTGATTTCCCGTAGAATATAAGTATGAAAAATGTTTTGAAATTTTTGGATTTGTTCTCATGATCAACATTTTTCTTAAAAATATTCGTTAATTCATCAGATATGTGAATATCTCTATTCCGAATAACGAATAAAACAAAAATAGGAACAAAATTGTTTTCAATTGAAAAGGGGAAAACTACACCGAGGCGACAGAGTAAACAAAGTTTTGAGAAAATGGAAGCAGAATGAGAAGAACAATTTGTAGAAGAGACATAGTATATGCACTATAAATGTTTGTAATTCTCGATTCATCCGATTGATAGGCTCTTTGCTCTTTGTTGCTATCGAAATTTGGTAGGTTCAAGAGGTTTGAGAAGAAAATAGAAGATATTTCGTACGATATCAATTGTACGAATGTAGTTTTTTTGTCCTTTTGAAACGCAATTTTTGAAACCTGATCATTTGGTATCCCGACCAGAAATCTCTTGACTTCGCAGTGTTTCTATAAGCGTTCTTTATTTTTCGATATGAACGTTGTTTTTTTAATGCCAGATTTCAAATTGAAAAACCAATGTGTCATATCTCTCTGCTTTTGGTCAATGAGCTATCTTGAAACAGACGTGCTGTTGCTTGTTGCCCCAGAGGAGGATATTGTACACAAGTTGGCTGTAAACAAACCCATAGTAGATATAAATATTCAATAGAATGTTCAATTTAAGAAGGTTTTGTCATCATTTATAGATGTTTTTTACTAGAAAAAACATATTAGCAATGAAGGCGTTCTTTTTCAGAATGTTTATGGTGTATTGGTGTACCTTACTGTAGAGTATAGTAAGTCGTTCTTCTATGTTGCTTCTCCAACCATTGTAAAATGAAGAATATTAACGGTTCGAATAGTTCCAACAAGCAATTTTGTCGTTTAATATATTCAACATACTCACGATTCTTTTATCCACACGGTTGATGCTCCGAGTTTTTTCAAGAAGGATAATAACCTTCCTTGAAAACTGAAACATTCATTATGAGGCGCGAACTGTAAAGTAAAGGTAATAATTATTTATCCATACGATAAACCGTCTCTATATGTGTTTTCTTTTCATTATTGGACTGAACACAATTGTGGAGTTTGAAAAGAACATAATCTAATATAGAATGTAGGTAATCTTTATTAGTCCTGATAGACATAGTACATGTAAAAGACAGGTCAAAGTGGAAATCTATCACAGAGAATGTTACAAATAGGTACATAAATAAAATTTTACAATAATACAATTCATGAAACAAACCTGTCGAATGGTAGAGAAGAATAAAAATATGCAATGTACAAAATTCAATAAATACAAAAACAAAGAACGCAAAACTAGCCTTAAATACTCAATCTACCACAAATTCTTCAATGCTATAATGTCTTTTATAACAGCATCGATTTCAAATTCGAATTGACTTGAAGGCAAGTGATTATTAAGCGTTATGCCATTTTGATATGCCGAATTTTCGAATTTTTTGATTTTGTGGCATGGTATCGACAGCATGTCAGAATTTCTTGTATTGTACAAATGGAAATCAGCATTCTTACTAAAACAACTCCAGATTATCTCTGGTATACAGCACTATATTATACAGGGTATTTCTAAATAAGACGTGAACCTTGGAGGACTCAACTGCTGTTGTTTGAGCAATATTTATTGATAACCAAAAATCAACAGTTTCCGAGATATTTGAGTACTTGTGTTTTTCAAAAAATTTTTCACCTTACTACTATCCTATATTAGATATTGAGAGAGAATTAAGTATGATTTAAAATTTGGTATATGAAGAAAAGAAGAATCAATTTCTGGTATTCTGGTATCAATTTGCCTGAAACTTTTGAATTCCACAATAATTCATGTATAAAAAAATATTTTCAAAACTTGTTTCTTCATTCCCTAAAAAAGTTTTCGTTACAATGCATATACCAACTTTTAAATCATACTAATTCTTTTTAACATCTAGTACAGGATATAATCCAAAATTATAATCAAACTTGGTCAACGTAGAATGAATTGACGAAAAATGAAGTGAGGTGAGAAATTTTTCGAAAAACACAACTCGAATAGTATCTCGGAAATTGTTGATTTTTGGTTATCAATAAATATGGCTCAAACGACATCAAATGAGTGATACTAACAACAAAGTTCACGTCTAATTTGGAAACAGCCTGTATATATACACACAAGAAAAGGTTAAAATGTTATATTGTTGGAAATATGGGCTACAAAATTCACGGTTGGGGATATTGAATATGATTCGTAAGGCCCTCTTTTGAGCTAGGAAAATCCTTTTGCTATATTATGCGCTGTATTCCCAAAATTAATTGTTATATGACATGTTGCCATAAATTAAATCATAATAAGCATGAAGAAGTGAGTTTCGTGGTAGGCAAGATGTTAATCTGGCCAGAGCAAAACAATTAGTTCAATACGTTTGAATTCTAATGAATATTGGAACTTTAGTATCAAAGATATTTCTTGAATTTTCACTGAATGCGTAATCAAAATTAAATAGAAAAAAAGAGAGAGCCAATCGGTTCCATTCATCCAATCATCGCATACCATTCTGACCAAGACCAACTCGAAGAATAAGCCCAGTCTATACTGTGGAATAAGTAAGGCGAGGGTGATTCACCTCGAGGGCCTTTGATAATAATATGAATGTTGTGATTTTCGACAATCGACAATGAATTTTCTCCCTCAAATATTTTCAGATCTCTGCAACTTCCGGTATAACCGAAAACAACCTTCTACTTTCTTACTTCAAATGGAACACCCAGTTTATCTTCACATCGTTAGATAGCCAATTTGATGGCAATTTCAACAATATTGAATAGGTACCTTGTGTCTGCTATAGAAGTTCAAAAAAAGAAATCTTTTTCAATTTCAATTTTCCCATTGTTATAATGCTGTGTGCTGTTTGTATCTAAAATATACAGTGTTGTTTATGATCAAGTTGGACAATTCGAATTCGTCAAAACTCCAAATTTTCAGATTTCCTACAACCTTATTTTTTTATTGTTCAAGTCGATTTTACGATACGATATTAAATATTCAAAAAAGTGTCAACGCTCGTTTTCACAATTATTTTCATAAGAATTCCAATAATTCATAAACCGTTGAGTTTTTACCCAATGGACACTCTATTGATACTACCATTAAATCAGCGATCTCACGATGCGAAAATAAACTGTGTGTATGTGTATACTGGGGTATGCCTTTTGAATAAGAAAATACTAGGCTCTTTCCGGTAAAATCTGCAAGGTCTGAAAACTGTTTAGGGATCAAATTTTCAGCGCGAAAGTATGTTGAGTTTTCCATAAACGTAGTTGAAAGATCTTTCGTTTTTCCAATAAAATTACATCGTGAGTCTATACGTCGCATTTTTCAAAAAAAGAATGAAAAGGTGTACCACTTGAAAGCTTCACATACCACTTTATCAGAATCTGGTCTTTTTGCAAATTCATATTTAAAAAAATTTCAATTTTCAATGAAACATTTAATTAAAATGATACTGGGAGGTGCTTGCATTTTTTTTTACTTTTAATATTGAACGTATTTCGAATAAGGTAAATTGACAACAAGTGTTTATGCATCCTAATCTTAATCAACCTTTATTTAGTAGTCTGGAACTATGAAAATTTCAAAAGAGAAGGTTATAACTTTCAAGTGTTGGCTTCATTCGATTTTTTTTACTCCTCATTGGAAAAACTTTCCAAAATTCATTCTTCACAGAAACACATCTCTCTCCATCGAAAGATGACTCATTCCCAAAATTCCCACAACCAACAATCTCCAAAAAATTACAGGTAGTCTCCAATAATCGCTCGACACGAAACTAATTCCTCGAATTATGGCACTTTATGTCCATTCAGCACGAGTCATTGGGAACTCGATTACCTCAGTGCCCGAGGATCGGTCAATAAAATTCTTGATTACTTCCAAGCAATTCAAGCACCACGCAACCAAATTCTAGTACCGGTGCCGATACAGTTATTCCCAAAGACTCTGTGCTTCGACACGCAGGTACTTCCAGTCAAGTCCACGTCCGATAGCACCTGAAGTATACGGAAATCTTCTTTGCTTCGGCGACGTCTAGTCGGTTCGAAAAAAAATTGTTGAATTTTACGGATATGTGAATATGATCCAGTGACTCTAGTGTTGTCGATTGTTTAAGAAGACTGTAAGAGCGAGTTCCTTATTTAAGTAGACAGGTGAGTTTCTGAATGGAAGGAATAACAGTGGTTGCACCATTGAGGTGTAACCGCTTCTCGTTAATTTACATTCTTCAGGGTGAAGGTTGAACCTGTTGTTTATATTTATGTCTAGTCATCTGATCTCATCATATCAATGGGTTCGAGTAACTCTTCATCTGATATGTATGCGTGCTATGAAATATCTGTACCTATATATTGTAGGTAGCTGACCTCAAAACTTTTCGCACCACATCCGCAAAATGCAAAAGTAAAAAATTATTTTTTCATTTATCATTCTGCGCATTGTTGATCCTAGCCGTAAAAATCAACTTGACATGTAGTTTATTTTACCTTGATGACAAAATCACAATAAAGAATATAGTAGCTGTTGAGATCTATTCCCGAAACACTACAGCTGCTAGAGAGATTTTTCCTCAAGAATATACACTGTGTCCGTAAAGTATGGAACAAAGTCATTTTTAGCTGAACAGACCGTTTTAAGAAATAATCCTGAAACAAGTCGATTTTTGATTTTAATTCACCGTATTTTAAAATAATAATCTAATATACAGGGTGAATTACTTTAGAGTAATGACGTCACCGTCATTTTTTTGAATGAAACACCCCCATTTTGTCTCAATTTTCGGAACACTCTAGCTGAGCTGATTCCAAAAATGTATCACATGTTGATTCCAATTGGTACAAGGTAGACAAAAATACAATAGTTTTGTGTGTGCTCATAAAGTAACGCGTAATATTCTTTGTTAGTCAAATTAACAATATTATCAAAAATTCTTATTGTCTAGCGGCAATTGGTTTAAATGTAACATCCTGTAGTTTGTTACATTTTTAGATTAATAAAAATGAGTTGTTCAGGAATATTACTATAATTATCATATTGTATTTTTGTCCACCCTGTACCAATTGGAATCAACATGTGATACATTTTTGGAATCAGCTCAGCTAGAGTGATCCGAAAATTTAGACAAAATGGGGGTGTTCCATTTAAAAAAATGACGGTGACGTCATTACTCGAAAGTAATTCACCCTGTATATTAGATTATTATATTGAAATACGGTAAATTAAAATCAAAAATCGACGTGTTTCACGATTATTTCTTGAAACGGTCTGTTCAGCTAAAAATGACTTTGTTCCATACTTTACGGACAACGGACACATGTATAGTAACATTGGGGAACAATCTTTTCAGCTCTTGACTTCAGTTTCAGTTGACTGATGCTGAGATAAATTCAGCATAAAAAATTCATATTGCCCATGCCGGAGACGTTCCAGGTGGACTTCTCTATCTCAAAATATAAATTTTTTCAATGTTAATCGTTAGAATACTTTTTACTGCATGACTTCTACTCCTTAAGTTTGTGGGTAATGAATTTGGGGGCCCAAAACTATGTTATAGGTCATACATTTTTTCAAATTAATACAAACTAACCAGACGAAAAGGAGATAGAGTCGCGTCAACATTTAACGAAGAAGTTGTAAATTACAAAAATATATCATTTCAAATCCCAAAATTTAATTCTGAAAAATATTCTCCCAAATTTCAAAATTTAAACACTATTGTGTAGAGACTGAGAAAATTTTCAGAAAGACATTCAAAACAGATTTGCTATCATGTTATAAAATCTTTATACCTATTTCAAAACGTAACAATAACAATTTCAGGGGAGCTATAATATTTTCAAAGCCATTTTATGCTTACTATTTATTTCCTAATTTCCTACTGAATAATGAAAACATGAATTTTTATTATTGATGCAATTAGTGTAGACGACTTAATTTTTTTCTCATTTTTTTACTCATAGTGAAAAAGGAATATTTAAATTCAAAGAACAGATTTCAGAAATATAAGAAATATTGTATATGTACAGGTTATGCCATTTTGGGCACTTTTGCAGGGTATCTCCCTTACCTTTCAAGATAGAGGATTGCGGTTTTAACGATAGCGAGCAACTTTTCAATGAATGTGGAAATCTCGGAAGCAGAATTTGATAGACCTTTTGTTTTCTTAGATATAGGGCGGAATAGAAAAGTATTACTTTTCAGGCACTTCTCAATTATATTTAAACTTATCGAAAAAGTTGAAACTTGAGAGAATCCGGTGACTTAGTGTTTTCCTTACATCGTTTATCTTTCAGTTACGAAGCAAACATATGTTTTTTTAAATGAAACATCCTGTATTTTCTACATTCCTTTGGCATGAAGTTGTCTTACCAAAAATATGTTTTTAATTATATATATTCAGATGTAATAAACACAAGCCCAGAATTTTCTTCTCTGTCTAATTGCAGCATAGGTAGGCAATGAATAATTTGTTTGGGACAAAAAAATGCCAAAAACTTCACATGCTCTTGTCAGTTCCTTATTATTAGTGGAATATTTCTGTTGTTTTTTATTTTCAATTCACAATATAAAATATTTAATTTATTTTTCAAAAATGGAGGTTTACGAAAATTATGAAGTAGGATAATATATCTGATGGTTTGTTTCCTACTGATGAAAAAGCAATAAGCTTCGGAATTATATTCATAGAGGTAACAGAAAATATGGAAAATCTTGAATTCGGAGCTTGTTTTTCAAAATGACTGAATATAATTATATATTTTCTATTCTCGTTTATTGAGTAGAACAGAAAGAGATAGCAGGAATGAGAGACTTCATATTCAGGGATTGCCATAGAAGGAAAAATTCTGGTATAGCATGGAAGATAGTAGTGTTGAGCACCATTTTCGTCACCACACTGTTATCTTATTCAAAAACTCAGACCATAATAAAACTGTGTAATAAAATTGCATAAATGTTTTATTGAATACAAACTGTGCTTCGTAGGACGAATTTTCTTTCCAGAGATTACCCCGGACAAATAAACAGACAGACAGACAAAATTTTGAAAAGTGTTGCAACACTAAATCAATTGATTTAGGTAACGTGCAAATAACCAAAAAAAATCAAAAAAGTCTCGTATTCGAAAATTACAGAGAGATACCTATTCCAGTTTCATTTATTCGTAAGTATAGAATTTTCAAAATCGTCGGCAGATAATGAATGTGCTAACAACTGCCCAAAAATCGTGGATACAGAAATCTGAATAATTATTCGAGATTAAATTGGTACTAGATTCTACTTTTCCTTTGATTGTTATCACCTCAGTTGATCGTTCAGTTAAAGCGTAGATGCGACTAAATTCAATTTTAGTACCGAGCCTTAATATCTTAACCATTCCCTATTAACAATCCAATCGTCAAGATTTTTACTATAGCCTATGACCTTGAATATCAAATTGGTACTACAAATTTCATGGCACTCTTATCGACCTAATTTAAAGTTCTAAATTAACTATTTTCTCAGAATCCAATCAGAACGTAAGGAAAATATGACCATATTCACATTATTATTATGGGATAATATAAAAGTTAATGATATTTCATCTTATACTAGGTGTTCACTAAAAATGGGACAAACATGCTATAACTTATTTCTTGTTCGAAAACATGAGGTCAAAAATGCATCCTTTATGAGATATGGAATGCAAATTTGCAGCTGAGAACTTCTTTCCCTGAAACCTTGGTGTACTTGTTGAAAAAGGTATTCTTGACCTTGATAGTACTCGATTCAAACAGCGGAAATACGACCTAATTTTTTTTCAGAAAACTTCAACTAAATAACTCTTGCTCTTTCAATTCCATCGACGAAAACTAACAGTTCGTATTTTTGATACCCCGTCCGTATCTCAGAAGGGGTGAATAGGTATTTGACCCCAGGTTTCTTTAAGAAATATTAATTTTTTCGACACGGATGCCCTTTGCCTCATCTTTAGTCAACACCCTGGTTACTCTATATGAAATGAAATATCTTTATTCAATCACATAATAATAATATGGATATTGTAATGCCGTCATATCCATATCGGATTTCATTTCAACTTGCCCCATTGCAGATGAGTTCTCGAACTTCATTTCAAGTTCTCAGGTATTCCAAAAAGCCTCGAGGATTTTGGAATTCTAATTATCACCTTAAAATTTGCCGAAAAAAGGAAATTGACATCTTGCCAAATTGTACATTTATATCTATGAAATTTCACCTTATGCGGAAGTTGTTTACAGGGTTAGAAGACCATAATGCCTAGTGCTGTTTAATTGCAAACATTCGATCTTCGTTGAATGGAATGAAAGAAAATTAATGATTCATTATAATTAAATGTAGAGGTAATGAATATTTCTCCTGCACATTACCAGTAATCGGGAGATTAACAGTTCAAGTTAACAGGATTCTAATGATTCAGTTGAGGAATATTGCAATATAAGAAATAGCAAATTCGCATTTTATTCAACTGTTCATTTTCATCTACATTAAACGGTGACTTACTAACTTCAAGTTTTCAAGTGCGCTAAATTTCGATTTGCTGGAGTATTTCACTATACAGTCTTTTGACACGTACAAATATTTTAACAGTAGATTCTTGAAGTAAAAAAAAAACACTTCTTACTACACCATTTCCGATTCGGCTCTGATAAAAAGATATAGCCATTTTAAGTTTCCATGATGAGCTATGTCACCCCTGGAGAAACAAAATTCTCTTCTGAATAATAAGATAAATCTATGATAGTACACATCTGTGCATCTTACAAACAGAGTTGAATTCAGCCAGTACCCAATGTTCCGAATATCTCAAATATTCTTTTTTTTGAACATCGAATTACTCGAAAACGACGCATTACATGAGAAAATAGGAGGGATACTTTCATTTTACAAAACGTTCAAACATTCATCAGATAGTGTCCAACTTATTGTCAAGAGTTGGGTTCTTTGAATTTTTGGTAGTTTTATGGTACGTAATGGTCATAATGAGAAAACTGGAAGATGTGGGTGATATCTTGTGTTCGAAAAAGATTCATCGAATAAATGAAAAATTATATTCCCAAATTCATTTCATTCGATCAGACCGTTTCTGAGATATAACTAAAAATTACATTTGTTTATGGTTTTTCAACGGTATGTATCTTTCAAACCGAGCCGATTCGGAAAAAATGGTAAAGGACAAAAGTATTTTGTTCACACCAAGAATCAACTGTTGAAATATTTGTAGGAGTCAAAGATTCCCCCTGTAGAGTGGGTTGACATTTAGATACTTAGGATATCCATTTAAACTGAGATTTTACATTCGGTATTCCTATTCTTTATCTTACACCATTGTATGGTAGATGAGATTTTGATAACATATATATTCCTATTCTTTTTGTTCAATATCTTCTCAAATAAGCCAGACCCAATCCTGTTTCTACATTTCCAAATAAAAAATTGAAAAGAATGAACTTAATAATTCTCATAGAAGGCGACATTATCAACCCTTTCATTCACTTCATGTTATACATATAATTAGCTAACTTCATATGCTTCAAAAATAAAGAAAAACACTGAGTAGTCCTCTAAGGGCAATTGATATTCAGAAGATGGACGTAAACTTGAAAATAACTTTTGTTATCTTCTTTCGCTAACAATAAAACTAAATATAAGGACTCAAAGAGCTCAATTTTATTTCACAGAAGTTCCTTCTGAACCAGATTAAAGAAGACATACCACAAGTGAAACTATAGACTAAGTAATGAGACCCTCCAGACTTCCAGAGAGTCCTTTGAAAAGAATATACCTCTCGAAACATAAAATGATTTACTTATTTCCAAAAAGCCGGAAGTCGTATGAACTTTATTATTTCCGTTTATTTTATTGTTATGGGGCTTTCTCTAGGAATAACTCTCACCTAAAAGTATTCGAAATTTCTGTAGAAATACCTTGAATATGATTTTGACTAGATTATTGAGTTCAAGGCAATGTACATGGTGGGCAAATTTCGATGTTTTAGCACTACAGCTTTTGAACCAGTGGAGATAGACAAAATCTGATACCCCATTCTCGTTCTCTTTTTCTGAGAAACTAATAAGAGTAGTAGTCATTTTTGGTCACCTTCTTTTGTTTTCGACTTATAAGCGAAAATTGGAAAAATGGCGATTTCGAAATAAATTAATATCACGGCTAATACTGATGATAGAGCTCTCAAATGAAAACATTATACAGGCACTTTTTTAAGTAGAATCCAGTGGCGTGCTTGCCTGTTTAGCAGGATTTTTAATTACGGAGCTATGACCCAAAGTTATGTTTTTTGAATGGGAACACTAGATTTCTGTGCAATTTTTTGAGAGCTCAATTTTTACTGATTTCTAAAATATATAACATCATATAGTTTGTATCAATATAAAAAATGGAAAACCTTTTTTCTCAATATTTCTATTACCACAGTCTCCTTCTATTAGTCCTTTCATTTCTATGCTTCTTACTCAATTTCTCCAAGATTCAAATTTTGTGAAAATTGGTAAAAAGTATAGAAAGAATGACATTGCCGGAAGGAGTCTGCTCTTGTTATAAGAAGCTCTATTTTTCTGTGCTCGTCAAAAGTTGAAACCATAGAAATATTGAGAAAAAAGGTTTTTGACCATTTTCTATTGTTTATATTGTTACAAATCATATGATGTTATATATTTTTGAAATCAATAAAAATTAAGCTTTCAAAAATTTGCACAGAAATCTAGTGTTTCCATTTAAAAAAACATAACTTTGAGTCATAGCTTCGTAATTAAAAATCCTGCTAAAAGGCAAGCACGCCACTGGATTATACTTAAAAAAGTGCCTGTATAATGTTTTAATTTCAGAGCTCTATCATCAGTATGAGCGGAGATATAAATTTATTTCGAAATTGCCATTATTCCAATTTTCGCTTATAACTCGAAAACAAAAGAAGGTGGCCAAAAATGACTGCTACTCTTGTTAGTTTCTCAGAAAAAGAGAATGGGGTATCAGATTTTGTCTCCTCTGGTTTAAAAGCTCTAGTGCTAAAACATCGAAATTTGCCCACCCTGTACATATTTTGGAAGACAGTATTCCTTACACATTAATTAATGTAAATAATACTTGAACAGCCGTCGCTATTTCACGGAGTTTTCAATATAAAATTTTTGTCCCCAATTTTACAAAAGTATGATGCCTAGAAAAATAAAATAAAAATAATTGTATTATGACAGCGTCCTTCGCGGGTTCAGACACACTATATAAGGTATGGGCAGGCATACGGTTTTTCCCCAACCACATAAGACGATTTTGTTCACAAAACGTATTGTAAAATGAATGTGGCAACTGACTGCATGATAGAAACTACTCATGTCATTTCTTGGTGGAAATGTAAAATACAAGATAGCGAACAATGATTCAGAATCGATTAAGAATTGCACCAAAATTTTTTCAATTTAATACATATTAAACGGTTCTCACAAAAATGAACTTCAAATTGAAAAAATTTATATTGTTTATTGTTTGTTTGAAACAGACCTTCCATTTACATATTACGGTATTTGATTTTTAGAAACATGGCGTGGACTGACAGTTTAGTTCTCAGGCTCAGACGCTTTTTCAATCGATTACATAATATCTGGTGAATCTAGGCTACGAATTCACTTTTCTCCCAATGCACAAAGAATTATCTTATGTTTGCATGTGAGTTTTTTGTTACTTTTCACTGGTGGAAATTTTCATTGATGCAATTGAACAATAATTGACAAGCTAAAATGTATAAGAAAAGTTGCACACAATAATAATTGGAAAGAAATTGTGAAATGAAAAAGCAATATCTAATAAACAGGTAGTCCTATTTAGAATATCACATGTGGTGTTACTTTTTTGAAAAAGGATCAACGTGGCTTCGTAGAAAATATTCTGGATCGGTATGGTCGTATATGCATCTGAACGATTTGCCTCCTTTCCGTTTTCCATTACAAAAAGGACTCTTGCCCTCCAGAATTGAGTATTGAGTCATTCAAGCTCATAAACCTATTATTTCAGAATAATAACATATACCAAATGGAAGCCAAATTACTAGTCATCGTTTCCCTCACGCTGGCAACGCAATGCCCCCAAATATATGGAGAAGATCATGCCAGTGAAGACTTCAGCAATTTCGCTGAATTGGCAGCAGAACTCTTCCAATCACAAGGTGGTGAAGGCTTGGGATCTATGGTACAGGGCTTAATGGGGAGTGCCATATCTGGTGTCCTTTCAGGAGGCGACGGTGAAGGTGCAAAAACAGCTAGCAATTTAGGTAAGCAGCAGAGTGACTTTAAGACAAAAGTACAAACTTGTACTAAGAGTTGAGTAAGATGGAATACATAAGATATTTCATTGGATTGGTGGATTTTTTCTGCGGTTCGGTTAAACTTCTGGGCTCGTACTATAAATTGTATTGGCACTTTCATAGGTCGAGTTCTTCAAGGACTTGGTAACATGGTAGGTCCAAATGCCAGAGGAATAGATACAGACGTTTTATCTGGAATTGTGGGGATGGTCGGTAATTCCCTGGACCCACAAAACAAAGAAAAGGGTGGTGTGGATGTTCTTTCTGTATTATCGACGGTTGGTGGTGTTTTGAGTCAGCCTGGAAATGCAGAAAAACTAGAACATATAACAGGTTCGTCTCAACTTTTTTTACCTAAAGCGTTGTAACCTCTGAAAAGTGATCGGCATTGTCATCCCATATACTTAATACTTTCTTCACAGGATTAATGCCATTGGCGGTTGACTTCTTCAATTCCATTTATGGACCAGAAGCTCAACAGAGAGAGAAGAGGCACGCTGAACATGCAGGGTCTTTTCCACCACTCTTGGAAACATTTCACCTGATGGCCGACCATTTCCTGAATTCCGAATTCGGCAAGAATGTCATGAAAACGATAGGAGCAGAAAAAATCATCAAGATTTTTTCTGATGAAACCGGAAAATTCAGCTACGACAAATTCGTAGAGTTGATGGAAAATCTATCCTTCAGGAGGCATTGGATCCACATGGTTACACTGAGGATAGGAAAATTCGTGGAGTATTATTCCGATCCTAAAATTTATGAAAAGTAAGCGACATAAGTAAATTATGAAATAACTTATTTTTGGATATGCAGTAATTCTACTGTCAAGTTGTGTTTTCAATTGATGATCGCTATTTTTATCGCTTTATTTTTTTTCAGGTATGCCACCACATTGCAGTTGATGATCAACAGCTATCTCACCCACCAAGGATATCCCAAATCAGTTCTACTCGATCCTGTTGCGCCAGTGAAAAGCACAACTGCTTTAGTGGACTTTATGGCAGAAAAATATTTGGGCACCAAAATAAATTCAAAACATTATGTTCAACCTATGGTTTCGTATGTTGTGGTAAGTTCTTAAGATTAATCTGAACCAAATCAATATCTGTTAATATTTTACTAATTAAATTAAAATTTTCTTGAGCTGGACCATTGCCCAGTTAAGGAAGAATATCAATATCACGCCAATTCATTTTCTTGTTTCAATATAAAAATTATTAGAAACTCGATTTTCTTCGAAATCAGTAATTTTGTTTTGATCGTTAGTCGGCATCGGTATCGCTATATATTTGTCGGATTCATACCGACATTGATGAATTCTTGAATTCAAAACTTCGTCTTTGAAGAATATCAAGGTTTGAATGAGGAATGTAAGATTTCTAAGTAGATACTCTTATCAGGAAACATGAGAATATTCAGAATTAAATTGCCAATGAATTCAGTTCTTATTCTCAATTTACAGCACATATTTGGCTTGATCAAAGAACAAGGCCGAGCTAAAGGAGGCACAGAAGGCATTTCGGCCAAGTTAGCAGACTCTATCAATTTAGAAATAATAGAACCGATTGCTCGTGTGAACCGAGCATACAGGTTTTTGAAGAAAAATCCCAAATGTGATAGGTGAGTACGAGCTAATAGGACTAAGGTCTTCTCCTCCAATATATACCTTTCTTCGAATCGAATGAAATCTTTACCAAAGGATATTTTTCACAGGTATGTGTTATGTTTGGTGAACCAAAAGGATACTAGTGCGACTACCATCCCAGGTCTCAAAATGCTGCTGAGTAAAGGTACAAGCTTTGTTGCTAGTTGGGCCTTGAGTACATTGTCTGAAGCGACGATGCTGGAATATTTCAATCTCATCATGTACGAAGACCAATGCCAGGTAAATGATCGATTTTCTTATAATTGTGGATATATTTATGCACCAATATAATGAAATATGAAGTAACCTGAAAAGTAAAATAATAAAATAAGTAGTGAGTATATTCCCATAAATATAACGTTCTTTCTGGGAATAATGAGAAGAAGAAAAATCTATTGACCACTACGAAGTTCGAGCAAGACAACTAGCAAGTAGACATTTCAATCTGACTCTCCAATAAATACAATTTTCGTTACTTGATAGAAGTACTGAAGATCGTTACTCTCTCAATAACTACTCAAAATAAACTGGTCATCCAATGGGTGTTTATCAAGTATCGTTGTAAAATATAATACAATAACAAGTTCCATGTGAGGTCAACTTCAATAAGTATATGAATTGTTTTTATAAGTTAAATCTCAAAAATTAATCGATGTAAAACCACTAAAAACAGATATTATAGGAACATTCTTTAACAATTTATCTCCGAAAGTTTTTGAGCAAAGCAGGGATTGGGACACTTTGATTTTTTTGCAGTTTTTCAGAACCTTTCTGGCATGAAATGTGCAAAAATTTCAAGAGGGTTTAAATTTTTGTTTTTCATGGCCAATATTGTGCCCAGAAGTTCATTTTTGGAGGAATAAATGAAGGATTTTGCTTCAATGAAATTTTTATATGTTTTACCTCAAATTTAACTGATGACTGAAATACTGAAAGAATTGCAAATAAAAATCGATAAATGGGGGCAAATTAATTTTAATTCATTTTAAGAGTGATATTCTATTTATTTGGAACTGAACAATCGACAATCGATCAAAAAAACATAGAGATGGATCCGTTATTCAAGCGGTGATTGTCCGATCAAGCTTTGTAAAACTCGACGTTGATGCTGTATATATAATCAACCACCTTACTTGAATGACAAAATAACTATTACATTTTTTATTTCCAGAAATATTTCAAACCAGCCTGCAGTGATTTTCACGAAGGGGAAGTGAAAGTAACGACTGAATATATTCATAATGAACTTTAGGTTAAGTAGATGGAATAATATAATATAATGTGAAATATATATAAATTATTTAACGATAATGATTTTTATTCAACTTTTTTCATTGTCATCCGATAATATTACATAACTGAGGATCATCTTTTTCTTTCAGATGGCTGCTTAGGCCATTCAGACAAATTTTCAATATAATGGCTGTTTTATGCAGAATTACGAAAAACTAACACCTAAGAAAGAGCCCAAGTAGTAGTGCTCTACCTTCCAAAGGTGTCCTAAATATTTATACTATTTAAACAACGAGTAATAATTTAGGTACTCTTTGATTGGACGGAAAACACAACTGTCCCAAGGTGCAACAAAACTTGCCGAACAAATTTCGTATGTTGTCGATAAATACTTACCTACCTTTGAAACATCTCCAGAAATTTTAACGTAATGTAGAGTGAAAAATACATGCAATAAAGTAATTTCTACTACCGGCTGTAAGGTTCAAAACAACTGAGAAGAGAAATAGATTATCATACATCATCGTCAACATATAAATAAATTCGATGTAATTCAATGTAAACTCGAAAAATCTATCAGTATAAACCCATTTGATAGTATTTTGTTTTGGTAAGTCTTCTAAAGGCCGTTTGCAACAGCCGAGAATTCTCTAGAAAATTTACTCGAGATTTCATGCGCCTTGAATTATGTACCGTTACATACGCACTTTCGGTAGAATTCTCTGTTCAGTTGCGTACAAAATAATCTCTGTCGTTTTCTTGCGAGAATTTTGTAGAGGATTCTCCAGAGAATTCTCGGCTGTTGCAAACGGGCTTAATAGCCCAGTAGAATAAGCATTCAATTATGAAAAAATTGCAACCAAATAGTTTATTGCAGAATGGCTTCAGATATGTCGAAATATGAATATTCTAGGTTTTCCCCCTCAACCGAGTTGCGCATAAGTAGGAGGGGGCTAAAATGTGCCCCCGTAAATAGTTGTTTTCGGGGTTTTCCGATCATATCTCCTGGTAGGACTGAAAATTTCGAAAGAATGCTAGATATTAATGTTGTAGAGCATTAAATTTCTTAGTCAAATGGGACCAAGTATGTATTTCGGACTTACTGTTACCGTTATATATTTACTCAAAACTTGTCCAATTTTTTAGACTAATGAAAAATATTCGACATAACAAAAAATTTGTATAACTATCTTCTAAAATAACCTATGAAGGATAACAGTGATTTCTATCGAAGTGCTTGGGCATACGAAATACGGCGAAAACACCATTGGCGCACCGCGCACCCAGTATGATATTATGGGGTGGGCACACATAACTGCATGCTTGATGAATGTAGTTCCGGAGGCATTTTTTAAGGTTTAACTATAACAAAATCAGTTAGCTTCTTGACGCTTGGTGGAGGGGGGCAAGTAACCCCCCCCAGGCTACGCCAATGGAAAACACCCCACCCCTAAAGAGGGGACACATTTTAGCCTCAATATACTTATGCTCAACTCCGCCGAGGGGGAAAACGTAGGTTGCTCATATTGGAACATTCTCTGATACAGTTTTTCAAAATTGAGTATTCTAGTTTTTTTTAATTTTTGGTGCTATGCTTAGGGGAATTTTCAATATTCACTTTTTTGCAATAAGAAAATACCAACAAAAAGAATTAATGAATGCGTTTTGGGTTTTGGGAAAGATAGATGATATCTTTTATGATGTTCTTTAAAGAGAAACATTCAGTATTCAGTGGTTTTTTATCGAACAAGGCAAAAAATATTCTCAGCCTACAGCTTCCATTTACTTTAGCTTTTGGTTTTCGAACTTTTTTGATTCCGGTTATCAGGATTCAACAAAATGCGAGTTTAGAGTTTAGGTATATAACTAAGCTCAACTAGAATGTATAGGTACGGTAATATCTCGAATTTCATCTCCAAAATATCGGACTAGATGTTTCTTTTCAAACAGTTATTAGAGTTTATACCTAAACATTACAATGCTGATTTTGTTTTTGCCAGCAATTTCTGCAGAGATATTTCATGGTAGCAGAACAGACAAACCGTCGAGTCCAATACCTGATCCACCAATATTCCCAGTTCAGATTTAAATTCATGTTACACTCTTTCTTTATCCAATTTTCGTTCAAATGTATCTCCTTTTCCTCCCACTTATCACTTGGACAGTTCAGTTTAAAATCCATTCATATAATTTGATCCAGCAATCAAGCAATGACAGACCTATAGTAACAATCGGTGTTCATCTATAATTATAAATTGTAATTGGTTTGTTAAGTTTTTTAAGATCCTTTGCTGTAATGTCCCATACCTTACGTGACGCAAGTGGACACAGTAAAATTTAATGTACTATGAAAGGTACCTGAAATGTTCTTACTAATCTAAACATTTATAAAAAACCGGTTGATTACGATTGAGTAAAAAATATTCTATTCAGGGTGTGTGAATGAATAGTTGAGAAAAGATTAAATGGATTCTTTTTTGTCAAAATTGGTGTGGGTCTTCCACACAAAATTGTATATTTCTTAGATATATCCACAGATTACAATCTGTAATCTGTGTGGATATATCTAAGAAGGGGCTGCTCCAAAATTACAATCTGTAATCTGTGGATATATCCTCCTCAAGATGGCACCAGAAAAGCAACTTTATTTTTTCTTAGAAACTAGAAAACTGACAGAAATTAAATTTAGTGGACATTCTATCGGGCGAAATGGCAAAAAAAATACGGTGATGCTACTCTGAATATACGGGGAGATAGGGGGCAATTCACGAAAATCACAATTGAAAGTCAAAATTCTATTTAGGGAAGTCCTATTCCACCAAACTTATATCGTACACCCAATGCTTCGAGGAAACAGTTCTACATTCGGTTTGTGGTTTCTTATCAGATTTCACAATTTGTATCTCACATGATAAACATGTTGATGTTAGGTGTTAATTGAGTGAAATAATTCGATTCTACACCAATATCAGCTTAATCCATATTCATCGCTTACGAAGTAAGCGTCACCTAAAAATATTCAGAACAAGAATGCGCAAACGATTAATCAGTAAGTTAAACAAAATAACATATTTAGAGTCCCCCCAGTAATAACCTATATTAGTAAGTCATTCGTTTTCTAGAAAATAAACATGGAAAATAATTGAGAGATAAGAGGTCGATAAAATTTCAACACGTGTTTCACGAATCTGAACTAAATAATCTTCTGCTGCCACTCAATCGCATTATTGAGAGATGCAAATTACCAGAAGAAGTGTCCTTAATGTGTGAAGAATCGGTAAAAACAGTAACCAGATAACGATAAAAGAAATGAGCGGTTACGGTGCGATAAAAAATGAATTAGAAATAGACGAAGAGAGTAGTATTTCGAAAGCTGAGAGGTTAAGAGTGAGTATCATTTTGAAATGATTTTCTTTCCTAACTCTGTATTTTCAAGTAGAAAATAAGCTTGGCTAAAAATGGGCTTACGGTGGTGGGAACTTTCATCTTTATTGTTGGTGAAATGGCAGGATGTGGGGTATTAGCCTTACCCAAAGCTTTGGTTAACACAGGTAGGTTAGGTTTATCTATTGAACCGGAAATTGTTGACAGTGTTAATAAGCGAACTCTACCTATTTCATTGAAATTTGATAATTATGCGATTCTCGTAGGAATATTAATCATTTAATTCCCCCTATAACATTAATTCTAATTGTTCACTCAACAAGATTCTATACAAGACCTATCGGTTGACGGTTTTATATGTATTGAATTTGACCCAAATCCAATGACACTTGAGACTTTCAAAGTTCATTGGTATTCCGTCTCATACCTTTCCAATCTTTCCATATCTTGTTTATTGATCAGAAACATCTGAAATTTTCGAAAATGGAAAAAAATTTCCGATCTTTCTGAAGAACCCCGTATTTCATAGTTTTTATGGGTCAAAAGATTGAATAAATAATGCAAGTCCATGCAGCTTAGCAACAACAAGCATATTATATTCACCTCACCAATAATAATGGATAAGCTTTTTCTTAAATAGATCCTTTATAGCTTAATAATAATTTCAGTATTTATATACAGTGCGCGTCCAGGGTCGCCATCAGGACCGGCAAACCGGGCACCCTGCCGGGGCAGCACATTCTGAGGGCGGCAAATCAGTTGATGAAACGATACAAATTTTTTCGCAAAAAATTTTTTTTTCTTCAAAATCGAAAAGACGAACATTATTAATTATTGGAGTGAAATCGAAAAGGCGGCTTTTTGCGCTTGACCACCAAACAATTCAGATATGTTCTCAAAGTATAAAAACGCATTTAAACCAGAAACAAGGGGAATACCGCCAGATGGAAAACGATCAAAGATGCCGCATATTCTACTCATAAATAAGTATCAAAGTCAGCCTGCAAATATCTACACCGCAGCGGTCACTCATGAGTGAAAAGGGACAGTGCACTGTCCCTTTTCTTGAGCTTTTGTTCTCTTGCCAGTCGGTCTTTTTGATAAACGTCACGGACTGTATAGTTTTTGGGATTTGGGACAACTTTCAGGATAATTCAGAAATAATTTTTATATTCTGTTAGCCAATCCAAATTCGAAATGTTGATTTCTGGGAGGGATTTAAAATACTTGAGAAGCAAGAGTACCTATCAAGCTTTTACAATAGTATATCATGTTTATACGAATTGAGACTGTTGAAGATTTTTATACCTCATTTTCATATCTCTTTTTCTGGGGAGTTTAGAATTTCAAATTGAATCATATTGAAGGTCTGTTCTATATATCTGTATTTTTCAAACGTTTCACTGTATGTATTTTACTGTATGAAACCGGCGCCGGCGTAGTTAGTGAATATATAACCCACTCTTTTATATTCCTTTTTTCTTATCTTTTTTTTTTATTTCAACATTTACTAAGGCATATCCAATTATTATCTCTGAATATCTACATTTTGAACATGCTCTACACGTTATTCCATAAAGAATGATGTACTTGAACTCAATATAATCACAGCAAGGTGGCAAAATATCATTTTGCGGGGGCGGCGAAATTTTTTTTGCCGGGGCGGCAAAAAGTCTGGCGGCGGCCCTGTGCACGTCAAAATTATGGATCAAATTCATTTTCTCAGAAGAAAAACATTTGGCGATAAAATCCTGAAACTTGTCAATTTTTGTTTCACTTTTACCAAATTTGTATGCATTTTTGTTGCACCCTGTGCCATCCCCATCAACCCTCAAATTTTTTAAGTAAGGAATGTGAGTCATGTGGTACTTTTTTGGCAAGGTCTTTGTATCTTCTTTACAGGCGTGCAGAAATTTTCAAGAATTTTTTTTTTTTTAATTTAGTTAGATCAAAGAGTTTTTCAGTATGTGCTTTTTGCCATGGCCCATTTATTTGAGACGATGGTATCTGATGAAATTTGTCACCGAATGAAAGTCGACCATTACAGTTTTGTTCATGCACAACTTTCAACCCACTCACGTGAAAAATTAGAATGTGTGAAACACTGCGCTATGATCTTAAGTAGGTATGTTATTAGTACGTTTCTACTGAAGTTGAAACTTTTCGATAAAATGTTTCAAAAATCTTTCTTTGAATTGTCAAAGAAAGATTTTTGACAATGCAATTTTCATTAGGTGACAAATTTCATCAGGTACCATCGTCGTAAATGAGCCAGGACAACAAAGTATACATACTGAAAACCTCTTTGAACTAACTAATAAAAAAACAAAATTTCTTGAAAATTTCAGCACGCCTGTAAAGAAGATACAAAGACCTTACCAAAAAAGTACCACATGTCCCACTTTCCCTATTAAAAAACAATTTGGAGGGTTGATGGGAGGCACAGAAAGAACCAAAAATCCTTCAAAAATCCATAAAAATTTGGTAAAAATGAAACAAAAATTGACTTGTTTCAGGATTTTGTTGCCAAAAATTTTTCTTCTGAGAAAATGAATTTGTTCCATAATTTTGACGCGTACTGTATATAAATACTGAAATTATTATTAAGCTATAAATGATCTTTTAAAGAAAAAGCTGATCCTTTATTGGTGAGGTGAATATAATAATATGCTTGTTGTTTCTAAGCTGCATGGACTTGCATTATTTATTCATGTTTACAAACTAGAACACAACTCATAAAAACCATGAAATGTGTGGTTCTTCAGAAACACAGAAAGATCGGAAAAAGCTTTTTCCATTTTCGAAAATTTCAGATGTTTCTGATCAATAAACAAAATATGGAAAGGTATGAGACATATTAAAAATGAACTTTGAGAGTGTCAAGTGTCATTGGATTTGGGTCAAATTTTATACATATTACCGTCAACCGTCAATGAAAAAATTTTTTATTTTTTTTTCATGAGTTATATATAGCTATCTTTATATTTTCTTTGCCCGAGTTAAAATGATACATTTCGATGGCTATGATTAAATGAACAAAAACGTTGGTAAACTCTGCCTAACTCAAACTAAGATTAAAATTCAAACAAATTGAAGTGAATTAAGGAGGGCAAAAAAACCGCAAAACATAGAGACATTGGCTCTAAATGTTTGTTCATGTTAGAGGTAGGTATGTCCGTCCACATTACAAATAACAAACAAATAAAAATACGATTTAAATCTGAGTTGGGATCTTGCCTTTTGCTGCAAAACCCTATGTCGTCTCTCCATATGGTATGCGTTATGGCATAAATGAGCAAAAATTGCATAAATTCTCTATTTGTTGACGAGTTCCTACAGACATTATTCTCATAATTTTTGACGAAAACATTTTAGTTAACATACAGTGATAATATCAGGGTGATCCATACCTATTCCGACATATTTTAAGCACCGAAATCTGGAAAAACATACATTGGCGTTATGGACGATAATAGATTCAACGTCACAGCAAAAATAATTCAATTGAAAAATCCTCATTTATAGCACTATTTTTCTGACAACCCAATGCACGCAAATGCTTCGCATCGTTCGAGCAAAGGCAGTTTCGTGCGGGCAAGTGCCACTTTCCGCACTTGTTAGGAAAATAATTATTATCGTCGTGAAAATTTCCGATTCAAATTTTTTCAGGATGGGTGGGTCTGATTCTCCTTCCAATTCTTGCCTTCAATGCCGCATACAGCGGCGTGAAGCTAGGAAAATGTTGGGAAATTGTTGAGGAGAGATATCCGGAGTATAGAGCACATGTGAGGAACCCTTATCCGGCTATAGCAAACGTAGCAATGGGACCTTTAGCGAGGTACATATATCGTTATCGTTATAAAACGAGTGTCGTATTTTTTGATGAATATTATTTTCAGTTCAATTGTGACCACAGCTATAAGAATAACTTTGTTCGGAGCAGGAACGGTGAATTTACTTCTGGCGGCACAAATCTTCCAGGAAATTTTTGGAGATTTCTTGCCTACCATAACTTCCTGCACATACTTTTTATTCATGGCTGCATTCGTAACTCCTCTCATGTGGTTCGGATCACCAAAACATTTTAGGTAAATTATACAATACAACAAGAATGCACTCAAATTTCACACACAAAGGTTTACATAAATTTCACCAAAAATCGTGAAGAAAATTAAAGATGTATCCAATTGAATGTTGCAGTACAGGTATTGAAATAAGAATAAATACTTCTTTCGAAAGTAGACCAGGTAAGGACATTAAATAGGTGTCCTTGTGCAAATTTATAAAAACATTCACATGAAATAATTTGATTAGTGTTTGTTTTATACTTAAATATTATTCGATATTTTTTTTCAAAAACGCATATCTAGCCATTGTAAAAAGTTATGTATCAAATAAAAAACTCGAGAAATAATTGAACATTTAAATAGGAAAAGTTAAAAAAATTCATTGGAAAAGAATTTTAAAAGAATTGATTTCATCACTTGACGTACCGATAAATCAAAATTCTTTGTGGTCATCCCTTCTAAATACTTGATTAGATACTTTATCCATTCGTTTTCTTTTTCTTATCCTAGATTGTGAAGTTTTGTAGGTATTGGAGCAGTTGTGACAACATCAGGAGCCTGTATTTTATTCTTTACACAAATGATCAGTGACGCTACGGATTTGAAAAGAGTTCAGCACACCCAATTCGGTTTCGAAGAATTCTTCCTAGGTTTTGGAGCGCTACTGTTCGCTTTCGGTGGAGCATCCACATTTCCGACTATACAGAACGATATGAAGGACAAGAGCAAATTTGGAATCAGTGTCGTTTGTGCTTTCATAGGTAAGATGAACAGAACTTATATTAGTATTTCAAGAAAGAAATTTCTGTCTTTAAGTGAGGAATAAAACGTAATTTTCCCTATACAAAATTATACTTCTAACCAACATCATATCATCTTTTCTGTTCGATAACTTTTTGCCTTCCTTTTGGTGAATTCATAATTTCGTACTTCTGGTTTCGATTCTTCTCACGAGTTTTTTTTTATCAATAAACATCTGAGGGAAAAACATAAACCAAAATTTGTTCATTTTGTGATTTTGGACAGATAGATTTCCCCACTGATACTAAGACACATGTTTTTTCTTCATTGCTTTAAGAAAATGATGCTTCCGTTTAGAGATTGTACCGTAAACGTCACTTTTTTCATGTAAATAATATAGATACTTATAAGTATCGTAAAGAATGTAAAGATTTGAATTTAATTCAAACGCTTTTCATACAGTTGAGCGAGCATGTTTATATCACTTTTTCGTTTTAGTTTTCTTTCTCACTGGTCATTGTTCAATTCGTGGAGATTTAAGGTAGGTCACGAATTCAAAAAAATGCAGGGGCGTATCTTGGTTCGTAACCATATGAAAATGAAGAAAAAATTATTTCAATTTGTGTTGTCGCAAACATGAAGTGTAAAGTATTAAAGAAATCATACTATCTTATTATGGTTTTTTTTTCAGCAATCATTATCCTTTATTTTCCAATTGCCATTGGAGGTTATTTAATATTTGGTGACCAAGTAGCCGACAACATAGCTGTATCCCTTGGAAAATCTCTCTACGTGGAGGTAGGGAATATATTGATGGGTATTCATCTGATATTTGCATTCTTAATACTCATAAATCCAGTTTGTCAAGACATGGAGCAGGCCTTCGACATACCAAAGAGTAAGCTAACACGAATAATATTATTGCATCATTACGTAGGGACTTACATTCATAAGATCTTCCGTCTGTTTTTCTCTCTGAAATAATGAAATATTTATTTGGAAAGAATGTACAAGAAAGATTCTGGTATAGAGTTCCTGAGAACTAAGAAGGGAACAATCTCATTGGTAGATGGCATTCACGTGATCTTCGTCTACATATTAGATTGGTCCTTTCTCGGGAACTCTGAAGAAACCTAACAGGAACATGGCCCTCAGGCCCTTAGCTTGTACTACAACATTATTCGCACAGTGAGAATATGTGAAAGTCGCTTCAACCTCTAATATTCGAAAAGAAAATTTGCTAAAAAAGTTCCCAATATATTCTCACAACAATCCATAAAGCTTACTTCACATTTTCATCAAATGTAAAAGAAACGCAGAATATTATGTACTTATATTATTAGAAGCTATGTGTTATGCTCAAATACAGAGTATCAACGTTCAAAATTCCATAGCTCACTTGGCGACAATTTTTTTTAACGGGCGTTATAAAAACAAACTATCGAACATAGAAATATAAAATTATTTTTTATTGTATTATGTTATTGTATAACATAATACATACAATGCCTGTACTCTGTTGTACGTTCCAACCTTCTTGAATCCTTGCTTTACATTTTCAATTTATTTTTTCAATAACTCCATCGCTATGCAAAGATAATCAGCAGAATTTTTCTAGAATTTCCATCCAGCTCATTATTTTCGATTTCAGAATTCAATTGGAGGCGATGTGTGACGAGGACTGTAATCATCCTAGGATTAATTTTCGTTGGAGAGACTATTCCAAAATTCAGCAAAATTCTTTCGCTCATCGGAGGATCTACTATAGCAATGCTGACGTTCATTTTTCCTCCCTATTTGTACATGAAGTTATGTGATCAAAAGAGTGATGAATGGGAAAATAGGTAAAAATTTGGGAATAATTATAATGAAGATTAAGATTTTAAAACCTTTTTGACGCTCATGTTCGTAGTAACGAGATCGTGTGTTTACTTCCCACTCAGAACTAAAAATTTTTATTTTTCGTGATATTCGACTGTGTCAACCAACCCAAAAGTAGCATCAAAATACTTGATTTCAACTATAATTCGAAAAAGGCTGGGTTTTATGATATTGAGCAGAAATGCACTTCCAAAAAAGAAGTGTTTTATTAGCATCGTCCCAATTTTACAGATGTCACAACATATTTTGTTTATGTAATTTGCTACAGAGGGATCGCCATCTATGAGCTACATTCTACTGAATTACATTCTTCGATAATTCACCATAAGAACCCGGATCCCAATTCTTGTGTTGCTACTGCCAAAATTATTATAATTATAGCGATTTTTCAATTTCCGTAAAAACAGTTTCACACCCTGTATTTCGTAGACTAGCAGCATTTGTAGGGGAGTGTTCCTTTGAATTGGACAGCCCATGAACCGGACGCTACAGTTTTCTACTACATTCGATAGTCATTTAGCATCCTTTACGTAAATCCCATTTTCGCAACATCGATCGAGATCTCTTGGAAAATGGCTGACCATGTGGCTCGCGCATTGTTGCGAAAATGGGATTTACGTAAACCATTGTAAATTACTATCGAGTGTAGTAGAAAACTGTAGCGTCCGGTTCATGGGCTGTCCAATTCATGGCAGCTTTTAGTCGATTGTCATATTATAACGTGTATTATCAATTTTTTCTGAATTTCTCTTTCGTTTTGAGAGACCTGTATATTTCGTGAGCAAATTTGGTGTTATTTTTGTTAATTGACATATACAGTCTTATTTTCTCGGGTTTTAATTGTTGAATACTCATTACTGAGTCTCATATCTCATCTATCGAATGAAAGGGATATACCTTCAAATTTTGCATCCAACCTAACTTTAAATCGTTTCAGATTCATTTCCACTCACGAAAGAGTTTACCTGTGGGAGCTTATAATGGTTGGAATTGTAGGAGGATTGGCAGCCACTTATAGTGCTCTTATTTCTATATTCGGCGGCAGTTCCCTAGTGAAGCCATGCTATTCTGTCTAACTAGAGAGATTTATTCTTAATTCTCTTAATTTTTAGTGAGGAAAGGAAGCAATTTTGATTGTACGAATTTCACATTCGTCTGAACAAATTGGCAAAATTATTTGTGATACTTTTCAAGAACGGAATCGAATACCGAAACGAATATAGAAAATTAAAATTAGATATATTCGCATATTTATGATCTGCAAAATATATAATGAAGATATAGCGAAAAATCATTCATCTGAAATTCAACAGTCTGAAAATAAATAATGCACAATATCCATGCTTTTATTTGTTCCTCACTCCTCAGCAGTGCCATTTTCGTGTAACATTCGGCATCGAAACTTTATCTAGAGAGCTTAGACGCATTTCAAAGCATATCAAAATTTATTTATTTATTTAATTCATACACCATTAAACAAGTAACTTATACTAAAATCAAATAGGTATATGTAAAAGACAGAGACACAGACAACTCAGAGACAAGAATCGATTTCAAGCGAATAACCTGGTCATCATTGGTAATTACCAACAATAACCAACTGCATTCAAGCGCTTCTGGTCATTGTTGGTTATAATATCGTGACGTCATGAACTGGCCCTTCACTTCAACGTCATCATTTTGGACCGCAGATAACCGGATATAACCATACTCGAGAGCTGGGTTAAACCAAAGATTCCTCTTTGGTTAAACTTCTGGTTTTTGAAGTGAGGTTAGAAGTTGTGAAGGGCCATAACCAAGGGGAAAACCAGCAATAACCGCGGTTATTACGGGTTATTCGCTTGAAATCGATTATAGTTGTCTCTGGTCATACTCCATACACTTACTTAGAGATATTCAGGGAAGCGGGAAGCAAGTTATCACCACAGATTACAGAGAATCTCTGTAATCTGTAATCTCTGTAATCTGTGGTTATCACTGCCCCAACGATTCAACCCATCGACGTCCCTTTGGAGATCCCGGCAGTCCGCGGCGGACTGGGTGGACATAATTCGACGAAACAGCCTGCAATTATTCACATAGGGAAAATAAAGCAGACCTCATACATACAAATATTATTCATGAAAATTGTGTAAGACAGTGGACCAAGTATGGGCCCCTGGGGAACACCAGAGGATGCAACGAACTCGAAAGCTCTGTAACCCATTGAACTAAACTTTCTTTAGTTCAATGCTGTAACCAAAGATTAGAGAGTTAGGTTAGGTAACTCTAGCAGTCACATTCTGTACTAGTATTAGAGATCCCTATTATTCTGTAGGCACTTTTCACAGCGAATCGACAGATGGCAACTCATGTCCGAAAACTTCAATGAATTCGTCGCTTGTTGCTCTGCATCTGCGCCGCAGCACCCGACCAACCTCACTATCAACAACCGAGCAACTTTATGAAACTTCAAGTTAGTTTGACGAGCAAAGTTTATTATGTGATGTGATACGTACTTCGGTGGATTTTTTCTGAACCTGTTGATGTTTGTAAATAAATTTAGACCGTTCATTATGTGATTTTGTTGTGTTTTATTGTTCGTATATCAAGTCGAAATCTGTGTACCAAAATTGGAGCTATAGCCGCCACAAACATGGGTTTGAATTTATCTTATTTGAAAGAATCCTCTTCGGAAGAGACAGAAAGGCCCGAAAGTGTTATTTCATCGAAATTACATGGTCGGCAGGCTAGTGTGAGGCAAAGTACGATAAGACCCAAACAGAAACAACCGATGCCGGATCCACACGAGCTGGAAAAAAGATTCACCAAAGTTTTGGTGAGTGGGTTTTTGTTCTTTTGAGCCCTTTAAATTCCATGAGTGCCTATTCATCGGTTTTAATGTTTCAATTATTGAGAGAGGGACTTTCGATATCAAAATACAACAATATCATTTAGGTACTTACCTATCCTGCGAAATAAATACAAAAATATCTATGCCAATTGTCAAAGGGTTGAGAAGAAGCGAAGAACGATCAAACCAAGGAAATTAACGTAATATTAGCAAATATGTCATTTGTTTCAAAACATCCTTAACAGCTACAGATTTTTTGGACTAGTGCATTCTGCTGGGTGAATTTGGTGGCAATTCGAATTAAATTTTTCTCTTATTATCATGAAATAATTCCTGCGGAAATGTATGGAAATGTTCTTCTCTTCTTGGATACGTCCATGTGGAAAATTCTCTTGTTCGATCAAACTATCCTTTTTTGTCCAATGTTATTTATTTCATTATTTCCAGAGAAACTTTTCGAATAGATTTCAGAAGTAAAGAGCCCTGAAATAAAATTGATTAAGTTCTCCATCAGCGTGTAGAATAAGTACGAAAAAATAATATTATGACACACAGGTTTCATTCTATTTTATATTCAGAATAAAACCAGTGTCATTATTTTATTTCTCAGTAAATAACCCTGAAATTTTCATTTCACGTTTCAAGACTGCAGTTATTGGAGTTTCAAATAAACGAAAAGAAATCGACCTTTCTTCTTTCAGCCAACGATCCTGCTAGCTCTGGAATATATTTTGGCGTTGAGTAAAAATTAAACATGAAGAAAAAACAACTTAACAGACTGTGTTACAATCGGTTACAATATTTGTCTCGATTTTTGTTGTCGTTGTGGATCGTTTCAATAAGCTCTACCGAGCTCTTCCTAGTAGTTTTTTGTTCAGTTTTAGTCTCAGTTTCTGATCAGCTCAGCATATTACGTTGAATAATTAAATGAATATATTCAAAATAAATTTTTGAATTATCCTAGATTTTTAGGGGGTCAGGTGTTTCTCTCGGGAGTTTTATGTTCTTTTAGTAAGAAAGAATATAGGTCTTTATTAAATCGCCGTCTGCTGTCAATTTCTATTTTATTACCTTGTGAGCTCGCCTGTGAGTATTTTGCTCGGTATTTTGTTTGATTGATTAGACGTCATAAAATCGTAAACCATCGGTCTTAAACCTTAGTCAAATTTCATCTGATGTCCAAAATTATTGTTAGTTGGTAATTTTTGAGATGGGCTTGATCCGAGGCTTCATCTGATATAATGGAATTAAGTATAGGAGAAAGAACACAAATCCATATTGAGTTACAAATTCGAGAATATCACTATCCCCTAAAATTCTCCCTTGAACGTCATTTTTCGGGCCACCCTGTTGATATGAGATTCTTTATAACTCATAAACTTGGGTATTCAAATACATATTTGCATGATGACATAAGTACGTATTTCAAATTCAGATTTCGCAGTTCGATTCGACACACCTGAGAAAGTTATACCCTCGGTTAAACCACTCCAATGATTGTGTGTTGAGTTGCGAAAAATCGATTCGGATGTCCAATTTTACGGACTACTTTTTTTCATGATTAGAAGCAATGTTCATTAGAAAATAGTTGAAGGGAATTATGAAACCAATCAACAGGAAGCATGGAATAATGTTATAAATGTTGAAAAATTGAGTTATATCCAGGAAGAAATAGCCTCGAAATTAGCTATTGAGTAGAGGTACATCTGATTCTCGATTTGATTGTTATATACTATGAACCATAAGAATAGACGTTCTAGAGTTATGAAATATTCACCTTCACTCTTTTCCAAACTTTCCATTTCCGAAAAATGGTCTATTTTGGAAATGAAAAGCTAGAAATTTAAGAACTTCATGCCTATAATAATATTCGAGTTTGAGAATTATTCTCAAACTGAATTTATGATACCTACCCGAGATGATACCCCTCAATTGTATAGCTTTGAAAAAATTATATGGTATAATAGATAATTCGTCTGAGTATGTATACAATTATTGCATTATTCAATAAGACGCAAATATTCAAGATATGGGACCAACTAAATATATAGTATTATTGTTTCATATCGATCAGACGAAGTATTTATCTTATATACCTACTTCTATTATGCGAGTGGTCATTATTATACATATTTAAATAACTGGATAAGGATGTTTGATGTAGCAAATTCTAGAACAAATTGAACTAGAATAGAACAAGTTGGAATGGAACGTATCTCAGTTTTGCTTATGCAAAATTGATAACGTTCTGAATTTGAATGAAAATCAGGGAATTATAAATAGATCAACAGATGCTACATCATTTCCAATATTGATAAGCGTTAGTCATAATGTTGCTCAGTTTAGTATATTTGCTTTTATAATCAGGTTGATAAAATACGGAGAAAGTTTCCGAAGAAAGTTTAATTTTTCTGGTTATATCTGACTAGGATTGTTGCAATTTTTTTGCTCTTAAATTCCTGCAATCTACCTAGCTGACTGGGTTATTTCTGGTTTGGCCCCGACCAGGTGTTATTCTTGAAATAATTCCATTTATGTAATCAGTCAATGATGAAAATAATTCGAAGATAGTAGGAACTCAAAGATTTCGAAGTGAGGTTAGGTTAGGTGCCTGTGGGAATGCGAAAACACCTTCAACGAATTTTTTAGGTTATTTCCTGGGGTATTTTCAAAAGTACCTATTAATTTTTCAGTTTTTTATGGAGTAATGTTTTTCAGTACAGTATGTACATGACCCGGTACATGATTATCATGCTTTTCGTTTGGACTGCAGTTTATGAAATTAAATTAAGCGAAAAAGTTATGTTGGTATATGTATATAACAAAAACGAGAACAAAAATCATATCGTAAAAAAATTTCTGCAGTGTTTTGAGGCTAGGCTTTGGAAACGGTGTTTAACAGCATTCTATGCATAAAATTATTTGAAGAGTGTTGTCAAGATATTTCTTTTTGGGGAACTTTCATTCCAAAAATCTCATGAATCGACATAATACATTTTTTTTAACATAATATCTTCAGTTCATTGCTCCACAAAAAGAAAAGAATGGTAAATAATACGATAAATGTGTTTACGTTCTACACAATAATATTTGCATAATAAGGTGCACGGAACTTTACATAATATCCCGAGATTATTTGATCGTGAATATATAAAGGATGCGCAAACGTAATAAATAAATTTAGAACTCGCTTCTAAGAAATGTATTTATAAGATCCACTAGAATTTGATTATGTGAAGAGTACTTTAACGGAACTTCTTTTCATATTTAACACTTCAATATAAGAAGGGGCGGCTGGAAACAGATGTCCTAAGTCAAAAATGGTGCATATATATGGAATAAATTAATTTTCTCTCAAAAACCAGCTCGTTGAAAATGCTGGAACGCATCGATTTGCAATTCTAATTAGGTACCCAATTTTTGACATTCAAACAAAAGAGATTACGCTCGAGATTACGTCATTGGCCTCAATGCCGTCAAAATTTTTTTTTATGTAGGTATGTCATGTGACACGCCACATTGAAGCTTGTTGAATAACCTATTCAATGGTACAAATTGTAGTAGGATCTATCAATACAGGGTGAATTTTAACTAATAAAATTTGAAATTGTGCGAAAGAGATACGTTTTAAGAGGGGTCTACACCGTTTTAGTGGTCAATTCAAAAAGAGAAAATGAATAATTTACGTCAGAAACCTCTAATTTCTATGGGGTTTTCATTATAATTCAATTCAATCAGTATGTCATCTCGGAAAGTCAGAAATTTTCTTATTCGTCAAACGGAAAAAAAAATAAAAATTTTTTTCATTGAAGCACAAATATTCATTCATGTTATAAACTTTCCGAGGTGAAATTATCTCTTCTATGTATTTCCACATAAAAAAATTTCTTGAAAAGTCTCCCCATTGCTAACAATCCGTATCCTGGTGAAATTGAAAAAAGACGTTCGTTAAGTGCTGCGATCTTTTCGACGAAAGTGGAAACTATTGTAGGTAATATTCGTAACTTCTACTTATCGTTCAAATGTTCTGGCAACACCCCACATTCTGTTAGTCTTTCCCCCTTTACGCCCCTTTTAAGTCCCGTGGTATGAATTCCTCTGGATTGATTGGAAAACCTGTAGGCTTTTCAATCCTTTGATTTTTCTAAACGTCTTGTGCTTCCAAAAATAATAAAATACCATTTTTCATGAAGAATCAAGTTTGCTGCATCTCCAGAAGGAATATTAAGCTGGCAGAAAAACTTTTCAATTTTGGATTTTTTTTGCGGTCATAATTTTAGGCTAATTTATTAGCCCAAATTAAAATTTTTTGCTCCCCAATTTTTGAAGAGATTGGGGGCTCTCCTAGCTTAACGTTAAGCTAGCAGAACCCAAAAGCTAATAGAACATTCAGCAGATATCTGAAAATATCATAATTTTAGGCTCATTTTAGGCTCTCATTTGAACCTACTGCTGATTTACCTCGAATGAGTTTTTAAAACTGCTAGCTTAACCATCAAGCTAATAAAATATTTATCCAGAATCTGATCACACCATACTTTCAGGTTAATTTAAGGCTAATTTAATACCCTAGTGAGGTACTCCAACTATTTGAGATGTTGGGGGTTCCGTTAACCCAACCCTTCGTTAGCCGCACAAAACCGATAATATCGATTGTTTATCCAGAATCTGATTACATCATATTTTCAGGCTAGCCTTAAGCTAATTTATTACCAAAGAAAAAAACTTTTGTCCTCCAATTGTGGGACAAATTGCGAGATCTGAGAGCTCAAAGTCATGCCACCAAGATTAAATCGATTACCAATTGTTTTCAAAATATCTGACTACATAATAATTTTAGGCCCATTTTAGGCTCTCATTTGAAAATGTTTTTTCAGTTAACTTCAAAAAATCTTTGCTAATCGATTAATGGTGCAGAAACATTTTCCAAATCTACAGATTCGATTTGAATGTGGTAGGCCTACTTGGCTTTAGAATAAAGTTTTGAAGCTTTGTGCAAAATTTGAGCACGAGACATCTTCACAACTTGTTAGTGTTCTACTTTGAACGTTTCGGTATTATTTTAAATATTGAAAAAAAATCAGATGCCTATAACTCCGAAACCGTCTAGCATTAGTCCCAATATTGTACGGGGGTTGCCCGACAGTATAATCTTACGAGCAGAATTCAAGGATACTGTCATTGAGTTTGTTCAGTTCCAGACACAATAATTAGAACAATAAACTTAGTAGTGGTATCCGAAAGAATGTCACGTTGGTCTAAATCTTTTCGCAATCTTTTCCGCACGTTCTGGCGAAAACTGCACTCTTGTCTAATTTCATTTGTCACGTTTGCTCCATCCGAGATGCAAAAAAAACGTGCAGAAAACGAAACGGATGAAACCGAAAGTTCATCGTAAGATCGTCACAGGAAGTTCAATCGGATATAAGGAGAGTAGATTGCAATAACCACGCACTCCGTTGAATACAGAGTTCCAGCAATTACGATAACTGAATAAGAAGAAAACGTTCATGATTGTTTGGTGATTAATCAACTTCCGCAGTACAAGATACATTAAAATTGAAAATGAAAAATCCTCGGAAAAATCTTGAATGATGAGGTTCCTCTAAAACTCTGATTGATATTCTTGATATAGGGTTTTTCAACAAGAGGTACCAGTTATCGATTGAAATTAAATCTGGGAGGATACTGTACTTTTCAAATTACATATTTTGAAACGGGCGTATACCGAAAAAAAAACACATACTAATAGATATTTTAAATTTATAATAAATCACCAAGTGTCAAAAGAGGTATTATTAATACACTAATTTTATTTTATCTACACCCGAAATTAGAAATGATGTAATTGACTTCATGAAAAAATTTCTTAGAGATAATCAATACCCGACAGATTTTATTGAAAAAACGATATTAAATTTAGAAAGAAAAATGTCCAACCAAAATCATAATAATGATCAGGAACAACCAACAAACAGTCAAGAACAACCAAATTTATTGAACGTAATTCCTTATGTTAATGGCTTTTCAGAAAAAAATAATCGGTTCCAACTTCAACATTCATTTTGGGGCAAACATACCTTTATTGTAAACAATATTGATTTTTTTAGTTAGAGCAAGAGTATGATCATCTCTCATCTCTCTACTATTTTGATGTATTCTTGATGAAAAGAGTAAAATAAATAAAGCAGTGCATACGTGCAACTTCTCAGATCAAATTCAAAACTATCGCTTCAACCGTTTGTTTTACAACCCCAGAAAAATTAAATTCCCTATTCAAATAGGGAATTTAATGTTTTTTTAATTCGATCCATTCGTTTTTGAGATATTCAAATTTGAATTGTGCACCGAACTGGTCATTTCGTTAATCATGCTTTGTGAATCAATCAATTTGTCACTAATTTATTCAATGAGTTTGACGATCATGGTGAACTGCCATACAGCAGACATTAATATAACTTATTTGTTTCGTTTATTGGCAATTAAGGTAGAAATAGTTTATTGATTCGAAAGAACCGAAATAATTTCGTTGTTTCTCAAAATAACATGTGCTTCAACCGTACAGCAGATTCATCATCGAAATTGTACAATAAATAAGTGAAAATGAAAAGAAAACCAAGGTTGTTTTAATTTTGAATGTGAATATTTAGGAAACGAATGGATTTAATGAAAAAAAATGAAGAAAATGAGGTATAAATTACCCCATCTTCTCTATTCAAAATATAGGAATTGGGGTTGTAACCCTAAGGGTTGAAGCGATACGGTTTTGAATTCGATCTTAGAAGTTTTTCCCCTGGAATGAAAATTCGACGTGACCGAGTATTTTTTTAAAATTCGGTTCTTTTTGTTTTATTTTATTTATGTACCTATACAGGATGTAAATGAATATTTGCGAAAAAATTTAAGCGGTTATTGCTCGTCCAAAAATAGTGTGGAGAAATTATTGATTGCCTTCTCGATCCAGTAGAATGCCTGCAAAATTTCATTTTGGCCGTTTTTTAGTTTCATGAAAAAAAATATGAAATTCTAAATTGCTCTTTTAGTTGCCATTATTAGAGGGCTGGTGCTGCAAAAAAATAACTGATCATCTAAGACTTCTTTTATTTGTCATTCATCAGTGATCAACCAACTCCGTGCTGCTGTCATCAGCTATTCGATTTCTGTTTCACAATTGATTGGCTGGCTTCATTAGAGAGTTGCGAATTAAAAAAAGAATAGATATATGGCAGTTCTAATTCACCATTGTTATTTCAAAGAAGTACAGGCATAATTCTTTAACCGTGGGAATAATTAACTTTTACCTTGAACCTTGAATTGTGACTAGTGTTTTCTCTAATAACACACAATTTCGGCTTTCTGTATCTAATAGTTTTCCGGATGTATTTCTGGTGTTCTCATCCTTGATTACCCTTCAAGAACACAATTTCAAATTTCAATCTTTTCAGCCACTTACCGCAACATAATATCTCGTAAATTTGACCTCTCCAACTGGAAAGAGGGATGGTGCGATCCCTCGCATTCATCGTATTATGAATTTGTTTATTTATTGTAGGAGACATAGGGGCCGTAGGGCATTCTTGAAAACCCGAACAATATATTTGGGGTTACTTGTTGGATGTGCGTTTCAATTTGGCGAGAGCACCCGCAGGCGGTTATTGAGGAATTTGCCCGTATGGGTGCCGAGGGCAGTTCGTTATTGAAGCAATCGGTGTCTGAAAGTTTTTGGGGGCTTCTTGCCAGTCCTTCCAATTGATTTAAAAATATTAATTTAAAATCACAAACGATTTTATCGAATGCAATTATTTTTGGAATATAGTTCTTCATTGATGTGATGAATCTTCCTCGGATACAAATTTCCACCCACATCTTTCAGTTTCTTCATTATGACCATTACATACCATAAAAATACTAGAAATTTGAAGAACCCAACTCTTAAAAATTAGTTGAACGCTCCACATTCTGGAAAATACGAGGATAAATTGATATCTAGTTAGCCTAGACCAGTTCCACGCATAAAAAAAATATTGCGTTACCATATCAACGAACAATATCTCATTAGAAGTATCAGCGTTAAATTTGAGGTCAAAAAAGTAAACCAAAGTTACGCAATAAATTAAACAAAACAAGATGTCCACCGAAATTGTGAACATCGAAATTTTGGAGTATCGAGCCATCATTAAGTACCTGCATTTAAAAGGGTTAAGAGATAAGCAGATTTACGAAGATATGCTTAATACCCTTGGTGATCAATGTCCTTCGTATGCGACCGTGAAAAATTGGACTGCAATAAGCTTCAAAAGAGGTAAATTTTCCAATGAAGATTATGACCGATCGGGAAGGCCAGTTTCTGTGTCAGTCCCCGAAAATATCAGTGCAGTTCATGACATGATTTTATCAGACCGTCAAATTGGGCTGAAACGGATATCTGAAGCACTGAATATTCTATACGAACGCATTCATCGAATAGTTCACGTCAATTTGGACATGAGAAAAATTGCTGCAAAATGGATCCCCGAATGTTCGAATCTGGACCAAAAGCGTGCAGGGGTAGAAGCATCGCGATTGATGTGTGCTCGATTTGAAAACGATGCAGACTTCTTAAACCGAATTGATACTATGGAAGAGACTTGGGTACATTTCTACGATCCAGAAACAAAGCAACAATTGATGGAATTGCGGCACTCTGGTTCTCCAAGACCTAAGAAGTTTCGTGTCCAAAAATATGCTGGAAAAGTTCTTGCTTCAGTTTTTTGGGATCGCCATGGAGTAATCATGATTGATTTTTTGGATAAGGGTAGAACAATAACTGGAGATTACTATTCGATATTATTGAGGACTCTACGAGAAAAAATTAAAGAGAAAAGACGCGGAAAGCTATGCAAAGGTGTTTTGTTTTTGCAGGACAACGCCCCTGCACAAAAATCTCATTTTACCATGCAAAAAATTCGTGATTTAGGGTTTGAATTACTAGAACACCCGGAACACCCCCCTCATTCACCTGATTTGGCTCCATCCGACTATCATCTCTTTCCTCAACTGAAAAAAAGTTTAAATGGTCGTAAATTTTCTTCCAATAAGTAGATGATAAAAGCTGTGGAGGTCTGGTTTGCAGAGCAAGAAGAAACATTTTTCTTGAAAGGTCTAGAGACTTTGCAAGTTCGCTGTAATAAATGTATCCAATTAAGAGGAGAATATGTCGAGTAAAAAAAAAATTTTTATATTGAAATTTTGTTTGGTTCTAAAGTAGGCTAAGAATTATAAATAAATCGTTTGTGAGACATAACTGAGAATTAAATTTTTTATGGATTTGGGATCAGAAATCTTCTGTTAAAATATATGTACAAGTCAAAGACCCTATTTGCAAACCACCCGAAAGATCGGAATGCTTAACGAAGGAAAAAACTCGCAACCATAATTTCCTTGGCAAGGTAGTAAAGAATGAATGATTTATTACGGCAGAGGTAGGTAATACACCATGGTGTGATTCATATCCCACGAATCTTATCTCGGTTTCAATTTTATTGCATGTTTATACGAACTATGGCAACATAAATCGATAAGGTCCTTTCTGATAGGAATTTCCCAGAAACATCCACTTACTTCAATTTCGGTGACGTAAATACCTACCACCATATTATTAAACGTTAAGGCTGTTCAGGCATGTTCAGTGCATCAATTATTGAATCTTAATGATGGAGTTCAGACGTCAAACTCATTATTCTTATTATATGTCTTATGTTGTATTCGTTACATCCGAACAGAACTGGACAAGGCCATTAACAATTGCTGACTGATCCAAGTCAATTTTGATTGAGTAGTTGATTTCAGTGATGAAGGTTTGAAATCAGTGTGTTTTAATCTGAACATTCAACGCAAAAAAAAATTATTAGTTGAAAACTAGCTAAGCTAAAGCCATAAACTATCGAAATCTAGTTTATTCGATAATAATAATTTAAAATATAATTTTTTAATTTCAATTCAAAGAAAATAACACCCTATGGGCTTGCGGAGACATTCTTCCCATGAATAGACATTCATTTTAATTACTTATTATATGAATGACTACAAAACTTGGTTCATCTTAGGAATTAAATGACGTCAGTATTCAGTTGCCAGACTGCTGACTTAAGTTATAACGAGTTTTCGTGTGAAATCGAAGATTAATTATGATTCATTTAGAATATAATCAAATAAATTCTCTATATAAATGATGATAAACATTTCACTCATTTTTTCTGAGGGGTTCGGCAGCTTACTTGATGAGCATCTATTCTTAAAAGGCAATATTGTGGTTGAAAGAATTTTATTGACATAGGGAGGCAGATCAAAATCTCTATCTGAACTGTTCGTCAACTTTTGGGTCTTTATAATTTGTAGGCTGAACTTGAACGACTTGTGTAATCGCAGTTTACTTCAATTCCAAAAATTTTGACTGGGATGCTAAACCTTATTATTACTATACGGAACTTTTCTTAGACACATGAAAATAAGTGAATGAGAATATATGCAGGAAATGAAAATTAAACATTACGCATAGAAAACAGAAGATTCAAAAATAGAAAATACAGGCATGGGAACTCATATACTGAGAAACATTTCAGAAAATTGAAAAGATCAAATTACATCCTTATGTGTGTAATTGTAGGTACTTTATTTATCAAGTAGTTTCTTCACACTTTAGTCCTGCTTGTATTCACCAAGTGCAGAGCAAAATTTTTTGCTGACGAAAATAAATAGTCACAATTCTTGATTTCTATACTGAATGTAGGCTTTGTAAAAGTTCATTTTTTTTGAGCTTTTGAAGGCATTTCGATTTATCTCCTTCCTGTATCATCTTCAGAAAATTCAAATCAGGTTTTAATATGAGCACTTTGATATGTTTCTCGAAAACAAATTTAATTTAATTTTTACGTTGAAAAACATCCAATGTTTTTAGACACATACTATATTGATACATATGTATTATCATATATCAGACTGTATACAGCAGTTTGGCCAGCAGTTATCGATATAAATTATGGTTCTGTAAGTCTTCTTTCCTATGGTTTGAGTGGGTTCTTCATCATTTACCTTAGAAGCTATTTTGAAAACAATCCATTAACTTATTTCTAAGGCAGCAGCAACTTATTGTAAGAAATAAGTTATGAAAGTTTTGTAGACCTTTCAATTTCTGTTATTGAATTATTTTGAAGATGAACTTGATATCATAAAATTCAAGCCTTATTTCGATTGATTTGGTTTAATGTTTTCTTGAGAATCGGAAGACAATTTCGCAATATTAAAATTTGGTAATTCCGAAAAGAACTGATTGTAAAAACTAATGAAATATGAGTATAACAGGCGAGAATTCATCAAAGACAGCCAAAACCAAAGTGAATGGCGTTTACCTAACTCTTTGAACAAAACAAAACGATTCAAATAAATTTTTCCAAATATTGGGAAAATATTTTTTCTGGACGCCAAGCAGCGTTAAACAAGCTCAGTATCCGGATGAGTCGGGTCATTAGCCTCAATATAAATTTTAACAAGGGAGCAACAGCTCCTGATTTTTATTTCTAACCGAATATATAAAACATTCAAATCGTTTAATTCATTGCGGCCTTAAATATAACTCTTCACTCGAATTCCCAGCTCAATGACGTGAGAACTAATAGAACTTCAAATTTCCTCGCGGTCGGAGTGTATAAAATCACACATTTCACATTGAACATTAAAATCTCAGACGTTTGATATCACCAATAAACTATTCTGAATGAGTACCATCGAGTAGAATTAACGGACCCCGAAATCTCTCGTTATGACCCATTATTACCCTGAAAACCATGAGAGAGGTCTCTTGAGATGACTTTCATCACCAACCGACCCCGCCGTGTCTGGTGAACAACTTCGATCAAACGCATGGTTGCCAGAATGTCATGTCGTTTGCTGAAAAGTAGGCGGAAAATATGGAAAATTCTCAAAGAGGAGGAAATTTGAAGAATACTCGAAAACAAATTCCTGATATTCTTGTTGCTGATTTTTAACATGCTCCTGGAAGACTAAAAACTCGAAAAAGATTTCGTGATAAAACTTTGTTTTTGGATGAGAAATAATCAAAGTTGAAAAATCGACATTGTTTCCATAGTATGCATTCAAAATACAGGGTTGGCAAATATCTAATATTTATATAAATACAATAATATCGGATATATATCTGATATATATCCGATATATATCAGAAATTTTGTTCTTTAGCTAAAATACATAAAAAGCCATTCATTAAACTCATAAAATAATAGACCTTTATTTTGGTAGAAACAAAAATTAAAATTAAATGCGAAATAACAGAACGAAGAAACAAGACAAATTAAAAAATACCATTTTTCCCTCGAATTTTTCTAAATATATTATATAGGTAAAACTCGTAGTTTGAAATATAAATATTTCCAGTTTAGGGATTTAGGGAAAAATCGGGCCAGAGGAATATCATCTTCATAATCATCGTCACTTATAGAAACTTCATCACTTTTTGAGGAGATCCAGTCCAAGCTTTTGGCTTTTTTATCGGTATTTTTATTTGAATATTTCAAAAATAAATACTAGTTTACTCGTATTTTCGTTGTCCAGACGATTTCTCAATTAGGATTGATTAAGGTAGTCCAAAACTTGAAAAAAAATATTTCTAAACTAGCTTTAACCACGGAACGCTTACTGTTGACACGTTTTAATTTTACGCAAATTATCAAGGATTTTTTCCTCCGGTATATATTTCGTACAAATGAGTAAATGATATATATAATAATCTATATCAATCAAATAAATATCGTGATATATGTTTCGATATATAATTATAATTCGTGTGAGGCAATTTCATTAAATTCTTATTGTTCTTTTGAGAATTTGGGAAGATGAACAATTTTCTTATTCAAGTGGTCGAGAACAATGCCAGTTAGGTTGGATTCCAGTGTGAATGCCACAAGGCTAATTTCTTTCACCCATCCTCTTCCTGATCCACATCAATGATCTTCTCAGTTTTACCAACAGTCACATCGTCAGTTTCACTACATTTTTAAATTGTGTCTACTTTATAGATACATCACCGCTCGGCTCAGCTACTTCCAGATTCTCAAGAAGTCGACTGCTAAAACTTCAGTTTACCAGAAATACTTTGTGTTTCCGTTGGAGTAGGTATAATTTCCAGTAGTTCAAAGCAAGAGTAAACAGGTTGTCATTTTCCGTTTTGCTCATCAAATTCCTGTTAACTGGGGGTCAAATATTGGAAAAACACAAAATTTTACGACACAATGCTCGGGAAATTTTGCCTTGGTCCTCTCCTTGGTCCTCTTATATGTTCTCCATATTCGGACCATCTCTTTAAACAACTCCTTAGAGTGCTTCAACCGTGCAGCTAGGTCTACCTCCTCTAATATCATTCTGGGTGCGCCACTGCTCTGATCTAACACAAATCAAATATTTATTACCTCTATTTTCTCTCTAATTTTTTCAGTACATACATTCTTAAACACAGAAGTCTCCAAGAAAAACTGTTGGAAAAATTTCCCTCACTTGGCAACACCGACGGGACAAATTAAAACTTATGGTTTACAGGAGCGGCCCTGAACGCGGTGCATTAGATAATTACGGGTCTATTCAACTTAAAAAATTACCTTGACAATAACACGGGACAGTGAATTGTGTAATCGTGAAAAGATAATTTATGATACTTCGAGATTTATGGTCAGCCATCCATAGAGAAAATACGTAAAATTTGCGGGAGCTCTGGGTGTTCAATACATTCATGTGTTGGTGTTGAGCATGCACATTTTGTGTTGTAGCGAATTATGTCATTTTTAAGTTCGATATCATTATTTTCTAGATCTACAACTTTTCTTTCATGAAAAAATAATGTTTATCTGATGTATTCAGTAATGACCACTCATTTTTGAACCAGCTTCGGAAATCTCTGTCTTCACGCTTGGTATCATTTGAAGAACCACCATAAGTTCTCCTCACTCATAAATAGGTACAAATAATCTGAGTATTCACCGAGGTATTTACACTAACATGAAAAAGTGCTGAAAATTTTACTTAGGCCCGGTATTTTCACCAGCGAATAACTAAATTTATTCTACAGATAAGTCTTATTCTTAGGTTAGGTAAAATTGCTGTCTTTTCACTATCAGATGGTGTTATTTATCGAATAAATAATCTCTATTTGGCCCGGTACTTTCGCCCTCGAATAAATTTTCACTATATTGTGAATAAGTATCTGTCAAATAATGTTAATTCTGAAGGATACCTTATTTCGGTGCTTTCACATGAAGCTATTCGACGGTTACAATTTTTGGAAAAACAGGGAGAGAATAGGGATTATTTATAGGATGGATAACTGTTCTAGTTACAAAAACTATAAAATTAATCCGTCGTCCGACTGCTTTTATAAAAGTGAATGGGATATAGGATATTCTCAGTTTACAGAGTTATCAACAATATATATTTATTTTTTTTTTGTCAAACAGATTACTGTTTTTTTAACAGGAGAAAAACCAAGATTTATATCGTCTATACATCGAAGTTAATGTTTTAAGCAAGATAAAAAATCAGACAAAATATTGAAATAACACGAATCCAAACATAAATCGAACTGAAAGGACTACATAGTATCGAAATGTGAGTACAAGCTGTTGTAAAATAGTCTAGAGGGTAAAGCTAAGATCAGATTCAGAAAATTATCTCTTTGTTGGAGCATTTTTATTACAAGTGAGTAGTAGTTGACAGTCGTTGTCGATGGTACTTCAAAGAACTGCTTTAGTCGAATTTATATAAAACATATTCACTATATCTTCGATCCTCAAGTGATTGTATTCGAATTTCAGTCCCGAATCTGGCCGATCTCTCTGTGTTGTAGTCGGGTTAAATTTTATATTTTTTTGATATGAACAACGAAGGAACCTGTTTTGCGTTTTACCGAACAGAAGATGTGTTGGATGCCAGGCAACAGAACAATATTCAAGTTTGGGTCTGATTATTATTATATAATATTAACAAGTCCACTTGTTTGAAATTCTTTCAATAGCGTAATATGAAGCCCAGACTACGAAAAACAGCTTTTATGTTGCTATGTTGCCTACGAGGATATATTGAAAAATTCTTAGCCTACTATAGAACTGAACAAAATTTCAATGTCAAAATATTTTATTACTCAACATAATTATTCTCCTCTTAATTGGATATATTTATTACAGCGAACCTGCAACGTCTCTAGACCTTTCAAAACAAAATGTTTCTTCTTGCTCTGCAAACCAGACCTCCAATGCTTTTATTACCTCCACGTTGGAAGAAAATTTACGACCTTTCAAACTTTTTTTCAGTTTAGGAAAGAGATTATAGTCGGATGGAGCCAAATCTTATGAATAAGGGTGGTTGTTCTAGTAATTCAATCCCTAAATCACGAATTTTTTGCATGCCAACATGAGATTTGTGTGCTGGGGCGTTGTCCTGCAAAAACAAAACACCTTTGGATAGCTTTCCGCGCCATTTCTCTTTGATTTTTTCCTGTAGAGTGGTCAGTAATGTCAAATAGTAATCTCCCTTATTGTTCTACCCTTATCCAAAACATCAATCATGATTACTCCATGGCAATCCCAAAAAACTGAAGCAAGAGCTTCTCCTGCCGATTTTTGGATACGAAACTTCTTAGGTCTTGGAGAACCAGAGTGCCAGAGTGACGCCATCGCCATTCCATCTATTATTGCTTTGTTTCTGGATCGTAGAAATGTACCCAAGTCTCATCCATCGTGACAATTCGGTTTAAGAAATCTACATCGTTTTCAAATCGAGCACAGATCGAACGCGATGCTTCTACCCTTGCACGCTTTTGATCAACATTCAAACATTTGGGGATCTTCGTAAATCTGCTTACCTCTTAACCCTTTAAATACAGGTACTTGATGATGGTTCCATCCATATACTATCGTCATATTCTAAATGTTCTTTTTTCTGGTGCAAGATAAGATGACGCATTTGGATTTATTGTAGGGTAGATCATTTTTTATAGGTAGGTACTCTACTTTTAAATTCTGTCCATGTCTGATTGAAGTATGGAAGAATCGTGCGCATCATTGATATTTCGGTAATATTTCAAGTCGTCCGCAAATAGTAAACACTCAGAGTACTCCAGGCAATAAGCCCTTTATATAAATATAAAGAACAACAGTGGTCCCAAGTTTGATCCTTGAGGTACTCCCGAATGTGATATTATTTCCCCGAAATATTAGCACATACTTCACAGAGAAACTCAGAGTTCCTCTCTCTCAAAAAAGATACGAAGAATTAGTATTATCTATACTAACTTGTTATTGTTGTTCTCCTCATGAAGAGATGAATAGATCTAGAAACCTCTATCCCACAAATATCTAAGAATCATCACCATTTGACTAATCAGCAACGACTTACAGATCATATGATATACCTAGAATACTATATAGATTATTAAATTAAAAGCAAAACCGAGAGCAAAACTAATTGGAACAGGATTCTAGTCTTTATTCTCCGGCTTTGTATGCCAAACATGTACCTTGTATTTCACAATCTCTCAGTTTTGTTGAACATACATACATCCGATGCAACAACGTTCGAACCTCGTCCAACACATCTCCCCTTATGCCCTATACCAAGAACTGAAGCAAGATAAATGATTCTTGCAACGGCATCAGATTGCGTGGGACGAAGGTCAAGTCGAGATCTTCCAATGTGCTATTTCGACTCTGGGCGTTCTATTTTTATTTTCCGATTCTTCTTTGCCGGGCTATTCTTGTACCGATTCCGTACCATTCCTCCTCCTGTTCTGTTGGACGGGTAGTGTTAAATTAGAGGGCATAAATGAAGAAGTTCAACGTCGTTCATGGTTCGTTCACCCCGTTTTATTCGGCTTTATCGTTTTTCATGGGCCGTTAAAAGGGAAAAGTCGGCTTAACCACGTCATTGAACTAAAGAGCTGTTGAAATATGCATCGAAACTGGTCCAGAATATTTTTAACTTTATTTGTGATGAATTGCAGTCATCAAGGTACCCCAATACCCCATGCAACAATACTGAAATTATGCATGCTAATTAAATATTCAGTTGAAAATTTTGATTCATGGTGGCGCACACAACACGATCCATCTGAAATATTTCGAAAATAATTTCCAGAAAATGCTAGAATTTTTGTAATTTGCGTTGTTGTGAATAAAGGAAAGGACCCCGCACACTTAGGAACTTAGGAAAAGCGGGTCCACTGAATTTTCCCCATTTCTACATATTATATTTATATCAACCTTAAGAACAATATATTAGATTTTCACGAAGGACTTACATCCGGTTTGTTCTATAGGGCGATCCAAAATTGCAGCTACGCAAAAATGAATCTTCAAATTTTGATGACAATTCTTCTATTTTTCAAAATTTCATCATGATGCCTTGGGTTCTGAATAACAAGATATCACAGATATCCAAACAACGCCCACCACGTCAAGTTTCGTTATACAGATTGTTTCATGAAGCTGTATAAGTAACTGAATGTAACTTTGTTAGTGACTTTGGGACCACCCTGAGTTTTTCAAAATATGATACCATGATGTATGTCTACCTCTGTAGGAAGTTTCATTAATGTACAAAGAACAGTTGCAAAATTATTCAGGTTTAAATTCGGATTTCATACAATTTTTCTTCAAAACTTATCTGCAGTTGAGATTGCGTTCAAGGAATTTAGGTTTTCATTCATTATAATTATTATGATAGGTATTGACGGTCGGTCCAAAGGTGTTTTTATTCAGGAATGTACAGGATGGACATTATTCGGTGTCACTAATCTCCTCATTTCCCTATCTCAAAATCTATTTATATAGAAAAACAGTAAAGTCATTCGGGGTAACTGAGCGCAGTGGGTAAGTGTGCGCAGTGCGTATATCTCAACTATGCAATGTATGAAAGAGGGGTTCATTTGGGTGAAGCAAGGGCGCAGAATCGCCATATTAGTTTTTCATAGGAGTGCGCCGTGCCACGTTTCTTTAACTTTTTATTTGCAATCAATCAAATTCACTAGTTTTCTTGTTAATTTTCAGCATCTCTGCACATTCTGCCAGGTCCAAGTTCCGAGTCCCTCAGTGTTAAACAATATTTTATTCGATCATGGGCATATTAATCTAAATATATAATAAAAAATTTTAGGTTCTCTTAGCTGCTCAACTCTATAAGAACGTCAATTCAAATTTTGGCTTACTGGGGAAAGTGTGCGCGGGTAAGTGTGCGCATAGATTCATTATATGGGCATTAGTTCAGTGAGGAATAAATTATGACATTGTTGATTTTCTTGGTTAAGACTCGATCAATATTGTCCTATTTGTTCAGAAAAATATGAAGAGCCACCAACAGGGGAATGTATCAAGTGTTGTGTTCACCAAGAATGGTGGCACGAACAATAATGCACTGCTTGTGAAAAGGCGCTTCTGTATCGACAGTAAACAGCATTTCTTTAATATTGCAACATTTTGATGACATTATTTTGTAATTTGTTTTGATTGTGTGGTTCACTAAGCACTGCGTTCACTTACCCCGTGAGGGTGCGCACACTTACCCTCAATACGGGGCATGTGAACGCACTCCGACTTTCTCTATTAAATTCCTTTTTGCGGAAAGAAAACGTTTTTGTTTGTTTGATTTTTGATGTTTTCTTATAGATTAGAAAATTCTCTATCTTATGAATATGTTTTAATTTTCCTAGCTTCAACATTTGAAACAGGGTATGGATTGAAAGGCAAAAGTGCGCACAGTTGCCCCGAATGACTCTATTATCATTAGAGGTTGTTGTATCTTTGAGCACTCTAAGGATGCATTTTTTTTTTAAATATTATACCATAAAAGTTTGTCGACCTTTGTGAAAAATTTTACTCGTGTATAAATAATTAAAAGATTGTTGCCAAATCATTCAGGTTTTAATTCAATATACACAATTACTTGAAATAATAATTATCAACAATTTACATGAAAAGGTAATTCTAATACTTTACGCTTCAAAACAGCCAGATTTCTTTTATCGACATCATCTTCTCTATCTATTCGTCTGAGGTTATTTAATGGAAACTCATGATCACATAGGAAACATGCAAATCTATTTTGCGCATTCATCGCTGTCTTTTCACATTAACTTTCTATAACCCTATACCAATAATGGTCGCAACGATTGAAAAAAAAAACTGAAAACTTGTATGAAATCCGAATTTAAACCTGAATAATTTTGCAACTGTTCTTTGTACATTAATGAAACTTCCTACAGAGGTGGACATACATCATGGTATCATATTTTGAAAAACTCAGGGCGGTCCCAAAGTCACTAACAAAGTTACATTCAGTTACTTATACAGCTTCATGAAAGAGTCCGTATAACGAAACTCAACGTGGTGGGCGGTGTTTGGATATCTGTGATATCTTGTTATTCAGAACCCAAGGCATCATGATGAAATTTTGAAAATTAGAAGAATTATCATTATCAGATTCATTTTTCCGTAGCTGCAATTTTGGAACGCCCTATAGAACAAACCGGATGTAAGACCTTCGTGAAAATCTGATGTATTGTTCTAAAGGTTGATATAAATATAATATGTAAAAATGGGGAAAATTCACTGGATCCGCTTTTCCTGAGTAAGTGTGCGGGGTCCTTTATCAGAAATAGATTATAACTAGCTGACCCGGCAAACGTTGTTTTGCCATATAAATAATTTCCTTTTGTATGTTGTATCATAAAAAAATAGAAATTAACCCTCTAATACCCAAGTCCGCCTTGAGACTGGTTGCATATAAGTGGATAAAAAATTATTCTGCCATGTCCGCCTTCAGTATAGGTTTATTTTGTGAGTATACAGGTGTTTATGTAAATCAGTTAACTATTTGCGAAAAAAAGATGTAGATTACATAAGCTAATTTGAAACTAGACGGAAATAATTTCAAAAAAGAAAAAAAAACTTGGGCATCAGAGGGTTAAAAATTTTGTCTGAAAAATAAAAAAAAATTTAGGGGTGGACTACCCCTAACATTTAGGGGGATGAAAAATAGATGTTGGCCGATTCTCATAGATACCGAATAAGCACAAAAAATTTCATCAAAATCGGTCAAGCCGTTTCGGAGGAGTATGGCAACGAAAACTGTGACACGAGAATTTTATATATTAGATAAAAACTGATTTTCATTAAGATGAGTTGTTTCGCTATCACAGTAGCATTCTCAAGTGGGTGAAGGTGAACTTCTAATATTATTAATCTTAGATTTTTTATGGAAATACTTTCAAGTTGTTGTGAACTTAATTGGCATATAATAATCGGTAAAAATAAATCCAAGGAAAAGGTTATCATGCGAATTTAAATTTATGGGATGCTTCACTTCCAAACAGTAATAACATCTTTGTGCAACATCTTCTTTATTTCCGTATTAAATTGAAATTACTTTTCCAACGAATGAATCGCATTTCGCATGCAAAGCACAGCAAACAATCTTGTAAACTGGAAATTGATCTTGAACATTGAAATGCGTTTGTGTCCTTGATCATTCAGTTCCATAAGTTCGTTTAACATAACATAGATGATTGTTTGCAAACAAATTAATTTGTATTCGTATGTCAAACACTGCGAGCTGGAACTTTGAACCAGGCATGCATGTAGGAAACTTGAAAAACGCTTGAAAGTGAATTGTTGACAATTTAAACGTTTTACGGTAGTTGTAGAATTGCTGAACATTTTTTTTTCCCAACGATCATCATCAAAAGTCGAACTCTAGCTAGCGAATTCAATAAAAAAGGCCAACACCAAAGATTATAGATTTAGGTCAGGTTAGGTTACCTCTATAGTCTTTGGCCAACACAAATGTTCGGCACCAGTTCATTACTGAATTCCTGCGAACATTTTTGCTCGCATTGTCCGGTAAGTATACGAACCGCTCTTCGTTTGCAAACGATTCTTGACGAACGTATGCAAGTATGTAATTGGCAATTCAAGTTTATGTCCAGGCTACCTGGTGGCAAAATTTACAAACTTAATAAATAGGTTTGGTAGCTTGCAATTACACGTAGAATATTTTCTTGAAACTTCACCCTTTTATTCTTCAAGGAATTTACTTGAAAACGTTGAAAACAAACAGATTCGAAGTTCTAAGAACGTCTAGTGATTATGTGCCAATTTTTTCAGTGTCAGTGTCCGATTTCACTAGTATGTTTTCGCATTACTTGAATAACTAAAGAAAATAATATATTAATAAATTTTCTGCAAATTTTCAGCCTCGTTTTCAGCTTATTTTCAATAAACAAAATATTGTCGTTCAGGGTGTTGTTATTCGATGTTTAGATCCCACATACATTTTCTTAATTTGTAATTATTTTGCTAGAAATGATTGGGTTTCCTACTTAAGGAAACTGGCTGTTCGAATAAATAAATACAAAATTTTGTGTCATGTTATTTTTTATTATAACACTCTATAATTCACAAGAACTTCCCAACCCTGTTTGGCTTTTGCGAAAATTTACAATGATACTAAAAAAAATCGCCACAAAATTAATAAACGATCCTTGACTGTTTTGTTTACAACTACAGGGTATCCAAATTCGTTGCTTAATGAGAGCATCTTCAGAGCTAAGTCAGGGTCAGAGAAAAAATTTTCAAAGACTATCGAACTCTTTTCTTGAAATAATTAGATATCAGAAAGCAGATCATAGATATCTTGAGCCGTTCTAGAGTTACAAAGCGTTTCTGAAAAATTACCGTTTCAAATATATGTTTTTAGAGATATTCAAAAAAGTCCAAAGCTTTTTTTTTCAATCTGTTTTATGTGATACTCCTAACGGATCATAGAAATTGCTTACCATTTCATAGATATAGAGGGGTGTCGGTGATTTTTAAATGGGACATGCTATATTTTTCAACGCAGTTCTTTAGTCGCAGATTTGTCGAAAAGCATCCCATCATCGGTTTTCCATTCAATTCAAGGATATTCAGTTTTTTGACTTCATTTTTCAAATGGAACACTTACGTATAAGGGGTTCCATTCCAAGAATGTAGTCAAACTAAATATCTTCGAAAGGAATGACATTTTTGAACAGGACATTTTGACAGGATGCTTTTCGACAAGTCTGCCACTAAAAAATGCGAGGAAAAATATAGGGTGTCTCATTTGAAAATCTCTGACTCTCCTTATTATCTCTGAAATGATAATTATTTTTTATGATCCGTTACAAGTATAACATAAAACATAAAATCATTGAAATATTTCAAATATCTCGAAGTTAACTCTAGATATAGCGAAATATTTGAAACAGTCATTTTTTAGAAACTCCCTATAGGTCCAGGTATCTATGATCTACTTTTTGATATCTAATTATTTCGAAAAAAGATATCGGGGGTCCTCGAAGATTTTTCTCTGAGTCTCATAGTTCTCGAGATCCTCTCAGTGAGAATCCAATTTGGGATATCCTGTACATGCCTCGAAGAAGTGGATGGAAAATGGCTTTTTGTTAAATTTTCGGCATTTTTTGTATGTTGTTGATTTTGATCTTATATATACCATATCTTATATTAACAAATAACCGTCTCGTTGCATTTTGGAATGTATTTTGAGCTCATTGACCTACAATTTGGTAGTGATTGAAGTTTTCGAAGTATCATCCAAATCGTGAGAAATCAGAATTTCAATCACAAAACATGTATCTACTTACCACTTACCTACCTAAAATAATAACCAAATCATCCTCAACAGCAAAAAGTCTATCCACATCTGGCAAAAAATATTACGGTTGCCATTTAGAAAGACTCAAGCATTGTATAAAGACATACATAAAGTGCATTGCATAAAGACATATAAGTGGTCTTTATACAATGACTCAAGGATTATCAATTTTTGGCACAAGAAGTTATGGTGACTATTTAGAAAGACTCAAGAACTATTCATTCCTGGTACAGAAAGTTGTGGTTGCCCTTTAGAAGGACTCAACTAAGTTCTATTCAAAACTAATCAACTTTTGTCTGTCTGCCTGTGCCTGTGTGTTGGTCCGGGATAATCTCCGGTTTGGTACATTCTCTGATGGAAAGAGAAGGCTTTGGACTACATAGAAATGAAAATAAAAATAGACCTGTTCGAGCATTTTTCTACAAAATAGTAAATCGCTAATTATATTAACGCCGTTTTATTTTTCATCTTGCTATTTCTAAATCTTCTTAGCATTCTTATTCAGTCCGATCTGTCGCTGAGACTATAAGTGGAAAGAAATGTGTAACGCTCTAGTATCCGTAGTAGCTTGCAATAAGAATAATAAAATAGCATCCGCAACAAATTCCTCGGAATAAGAGGGATCATGCATTTTGCAGAATGCAATCGGAGAAGAGCTACGCCGTGCCCGGCCGTGCGTACGCTTGCAGGAAAACAAGCTTGTCAAGTTGAATGGTATCTGGTTCCGAGGCTTCAAAAGTGCCTCTTCAACTCGTATCCTCGAGCTTTACGTGGGTGTCTTCGTCCCACAACACTCGGTGGCCTTTAGAAGACGCTCCGTGTCAGATCGCGTGATGAATAGACATAAAAGCCCGAAGGGAATTCCGTCTTTATAGGTGGCTCTCAGCGATTGGAAGAATCGATAAAAGAGGTGCGAAATGGAGAATTTATAGAAAGAAAAGGAAAATGTAGAAAGTGTGTTTGTATTTAAGCTGACAGGTGAATAATGCAATTTGAAAAGGACGGGAATTTTCTGTGGGATTTGAAATTCGAGGAATGATGATCTCATGATTAATTTGGATGTATCGGATTCCTCCATCGCATCGAGTATTATTTACATGATAATATAGGTTTTCGGAAAGTTGAAATTGTGATGTGGTCAGTTGTGGATTCTCATCAAAATAGTGTGTTCTCTACACTTTCACATTTTTGTCTCACAGAATTTAATACCATCACGAAAGAAATGGGGGAAAATTTACAAGACAAAAGAGGACGCTGACCCTAAAGCAGGCCCTTCACGTACAGTTTTTCTTGACTCCCGATGCGACGCTCCTTCGCTCCATTCCAAAATTCGAACGTGAAGGGTATGTTCACTCCTGGATTGTCTCGCATCTGACTCGGCGGGAGACGTTCCAACCAGTTTAAATTCCTGGAGCGAAGGACTCCGGGAGCCATTAAAAACCGAACGTGAAGGGACGACTCTCGCGCCGCTCCAATTCGAGCAAGGATAGTCATATCGTAAAACATCGAAAGAAACAAGGATAGAATTGCTTTCGTGGTTTTTTCGCAGTTCGCAAGATATTTTTGAAAGATAGACGCCTTTTTTTGAATGGCGAGAAATTTTTCCACTGAATTCATTGGATTATATAAATTTTTCCATGCTTATGAAAAATTAAATGAAGTAGATATTCCAACAAAAATTTCAGAGAGTTTAAAATTGTTTAATTGATTTCTGCAAAAGCATTCAAACGGATGCAGATAAGGCCGCTCCTCATGAAAATATCGGAATTAATGAATTTGGTGTGCTGGATTGGAATGCACGTGTAGTTTCATCTCTACACTTCGCTCCGGGAATCACACGCCGGGAGCATCGCATCGGGAGTCAAGAAAAACTGTACGTGAAGGGCCCGCTTTATGAATAAAAACCTCAACTCAAGACATTCTGCTAAGTGTACAAGTTCCAATTAGATGTTTCATTCTCAACAGAGTACATACTTTAGATATGACAAAAGTGCAGGTGATGATTAATTGTCCGGAAACATTTTTCTTGAAGAAACATAGGGTCAAATAAATACCCCTTCAAGGATATGGGGTGAGAAGATTGCTCGGGAAATTATGTTCATATGTAGCCGTGTAACTCAGTATTATATACTGTACAGGGTGTCCTACGCCTATTAAATATTTACGGAAAATGTTTCATAGATTGTTCTGAAAATTTGGGTACTAGGGTTTGGCGGTATGTGCTGGGGTGAGTTCACGCCATTAGAAGAATGGCGTGCTCTTGGGGTGATTGTTTCGTCCCACTGCTAGGGTCGGACTCATCAGGTAGGTTAATGAACCCTAGCAGCTACCTACGACAATCGCCGAAGCAGCGTAGTTTGTGCCTGCTATAAACGCCGGTTACGTCGAGGGTATAGAGTGTTGCGTCGCCGGTGGCGCCATCGTTTGGCGTATGCTGCACCGCAATAGACGTATAATCTACCCTGTGATCGCAACCGTCGTGCGCAGTGATGCCATCGTTTGGCTACCCTTGGTACCATCATGGTGAGATGAAGTATTCCTCTACCATGGGTACAACTACGCCGCCACAAGGGTTTACTCTTCTGATCTCTCTGACTCATATATTTTCAATGTTGCGACGTTGCGGCTTATACGAAAAAATAGGTACTAAAAACTTCTTTACTTCCAGCTGGATGCTCTTTTCATTATCCTTTTTTACGCTCCCCCGAGCGCTCCCCTATCCCCATCGAAGTATTTTTGTCTTTTATTTCCCTATCCCTGATACTTTCGGAGATTTTAATATAAAATTGGCAAAAACATGGATCCAATGAAATAGGCATAAAAAATACGAAGATATATTGAGAAATGTATAGCCCACTATAGAACCAAACAAAATTTCAATGTCAAAATATTTTATTACTCAACGTATGCTCCTCTTAATTGGATACATTTATTACAGCGAACCTGCAACGTCTCTAAACCTTCCAAACAAATGTTTTTTCGTGCTCTGCAAACCAGAACTCCACAGCTTTTATTACCTCCTCGTTGGAAGAAAATTTACGACCTTTTAAACTTTTTCTTCAGTTGAGGAGAGAGATGATAGTCGGATGGAGCCAAATCTGGTGAATTAGGGTGTGCAGGAGCGTTGCCCCGCTAAAACAAAACACCTTTGGATAGCTTTTCGCGTCTTTTCTTTTTAATTTTTCTCGTAGAGTGGTCAGTAATGTCGAATAGTAATCTCTGTTTATTGTTCTACCCTTATCCAAAATATCAATCATGATTACTTCATGGCAATCCCAAAAAACTCAAGCAAGAACTTTTCAAGCAGATTTTTGGACACGAAACTTCTTAGGTCGCCATTCTATCGATTGTTGCTTTGTTTCTGAATCGTAGAAATGTACCCAAGTCTCATCCATAGTAACAATTCGGTTTGAGAAGTCTACATCGTTTTCAAATCGAGCACAGATGGAACGCGATGCTTCTACCCCTGCACGATTTTGGTTAACATTCGAACATTTCTGGATCCATTTTGCAGCAATTGTTCTCATGTCCAAATTGACGTGAACAATATGATGAAGTGCTTCAGTTATCCGTTTTAACCGAATTGGACGGTCTGATAAAATCATGTCATGAACTGCATCGATATTTTCGGGCACTAACACAGAAACTGGCCTTCCCGATCGGTCATCATCTTCAATGGAAAATTTACCTCTTTTTCACAGTTTTCAGCGTCGCATACGAAGGACATTGATCACCAAGGGTATTAAGTATATCTTCGTAAATCTGCTTACCTCTTAACCCTTTTAAATACAGGTACTTGATGGCTCGATACTCCAATTTTTCGATTTTCACATCTTCTTTCTTTTAATTTATTGCTTAACTCTGGTTTACTTTCTTGACCTCAAACTTCACACTGACACTTCTAATGAGTTATTGTTCGTTACTATGGTAACGCAATATTTTTTTATGAATGGAACTGGTCTAGGCTAACTAGATATCAATACATCCTCATACATTTCGTACATTTTAGGAATCTGGAATTTTGTAATTCGGTCACTGAGATACTGAGGTTGAGTTTCGTGTAGGAAAAAATGGGTTTGTGATATAGAGGTTTTTGCCATGTTAATTTCGTAAGATACTAAAATCAATGAAAATTTGAAAAATCGCCAAAATGGGTACCTATAGCACTATCAGATTTCGCATTTCATGAAACTCGTGCAACTTCGAAAGAGGGGACCTCCTGTCGAGAATAAAAAAGGAGCCTCCTAATTTTGTCTTGAGAATCTGTGACAAAATTTTGTTGCATTAATTTCACGACACCCTATATATCAGACCTTTTATTAACTCTCCTGATGAATGGCATCTCTTGGAAATTCCCTTCAGGGCACGAAAATTTCGACTAAGAAAAAAAAATTTTAAAGGAATTTCAAGGAGATGAATAGCATGCTATTTTCATCAGGAGACACGCGAGGATTAAGGTGAGGTCTGATATAGGTTTCCTGAACATTGAATATTCTAATTTGATAAAAGAAATCTAAATATAGTTTTCCAAAACATGCCAATTTCCATCTTGTTTACCTCAATTCTCCTTTCCAACTGATGAAAAGGCTTTTTCTGCCCCGGCACTACGTTAATCTTTCCCAGAAAAAGTATATTAGGAAGTTAAAGAAATGAGCCTTTTCATGAAATCTTTTAAGTTACTAAATCTGTATTTTGGCGTTGAACAGCTTTCAAATATATTTTTAAAATATATTCTGTGTGGCGCCACTAGTTCAATCTTCGCCAATTGAATAGTTTTGAAAGCTTCACATCGCGATATGATAAAAAGCGATTTGCAGTTCGAACTATGCCAGAATTTGGTTTCAATATTCACTAAATATTTTGAAACATTTTTATGTGTGACGTCACCGTTCCAACGCCAATAAACGTAGTGGGGAGTACGGGAGACTTGCTCACGTGACTTGAACCACCTCAAATATTTCAATTCAAATTTCTGTCTACCGGTATCGTAAATAGATTGCGACCCAGTGGCGTAGTGAGGGGGGGGGGCAAGGGGGGGCATCATGCCCCGGGCGCTTCTCATAAAGGGGCGCCAAAGGGTTCACAAAACAAAAAAATTGCTGAATAATTTTAAAATTGATTTTTGGAAAATATATTCTAAATCAGTGTTATGAAATAAGTGTTAATTCGTTAATAATAAGGCAAACAGGAACATTATGGTCTAAATCAAACTATAATAATATATTCACAATAAAAACTGACAGGGCTGACTAGACCTGTATCTGTCAGCACTTCCTTATGGCAACTTCTCTTTGAGGTTACATAAATTTTCTCCTTTCTTGATTTGTTTGATATAGTTGAGGAGTCCAAGAGGGAAATTCTGAATTTACTCGAGCGTGTCAGAGGAGATACCTCTACCAAAAGTTAAACCTACATATATATAGGGGGAATTGTCTAGAACAGCCAGCCAGAATAGTAAAAAAAATTATCATTGTACATACTTGAGCGTGTCAGATTGATATAAGTGTGGTTAATAACATGTTGAAAAGTATATATTCTCGTAGTCTGACAATTTAAGCGTGACGAAAATGTATGGGAGGGCGCCAAATTTGCAACAAAAAATTCATATGTACATTCTCGACCGCGGAGCCTTTTTTTCTTATTTTGAAGCTAATGATTCAACAATAACGGAAAAAATAAAATCTGTTTCAGCATAACAAAAATTGGCCATAAAGATCACAAAAATCAGTTTTTTTTTAATTATCTCCTCTCCAAATTGTTTTCGCATTCCTTATAAAATTTGTAGCGCATAACATTTTCCACGAATTTTGTCTGAAGCAATTTTTTCTACATCTGAAAATTTTTGAAATATACGGCGATAAATGTACATTAGACTGGGTTTCTATAAAATGACCTTGGCCTTTCTCATGTGTGGCTTAGCTCCTCTCCCTTAGCGCCATCTAACTCGAAAAAACTCGATCAATCAATCAATATAAGAATATAAGAATATAATCTACCTACAAGGTAGTTCTATGGACTTACTACTATGTTGTAATTTATAATTGTTATGATAAATATGTTTAGTCGTTTCTAGAAATTAACTGTACTGTATTCATATTAAAATTAAATTTGTATCCCATTGAAAATAATGAATATTAACTTTTTCATTGTCTTAAAAATGCGTTTCTTTTAATATTTTTTTATAAATATATAAATTGAATGATACGTAACTTTTGTTACTTATGATCATATACATTTGCTTGAGCCTATTATCATATTTATCTTACTTTATTCATTCATTAATTTGCTAGTATATTTAAAATATAATATTATATGCCTATATGGTTTTCGAATGAGTGGGGGGGGGGGCGCTAAAAAGGTATTGTGCCCCGGGCGCGAGTTAAGCTCGCTACGCCACTGTTGCGACCTACAGTTTTACGAAAAAGTTTAAAAGGTGGTAATTTTATTACTTTCATTGATTAATATTGTTTTACAAACGATGAGCCTTTTTAATAATACATATTTGTAAAAGTTTCAAGAGAACATCTGTTGAATAAGTTGAAAGGAAGTGTGAGAGACTTGACACCTGCTATGCTCTAGAGACATAATCAGTTGTCCAAGTTTCCCGCACTGATCTTAGATAATAGTTTGCTTGAAAATAAGGAAATTGAATAACAGAAATAAATTTAAAAAAATATATAAAGGTTCAAAATAGTTAAAACATCTCGGAAATAAGTGAGAGTGACTCTGAAATCGAAAATATGTATTTCATACGCTGATACATATCTGATGATGAAAACCTTGACGTAGACAATGCTGGGTCATTGAAGATTGTTTTCTTGCAATGTTTTTCCTAATAAACACTCTCCCATGGGTTAGGTAGACATGAGCCAATTTTCGGTTCCTTAAAAGAGAATTTCTGTACTCAAAATCACAATCACTCTACTATTATCTATCGTTACCTATTTGGGCATGATATCTTCATGCAAAAAAAAATGAGTTGCATTTACAGATACAACTCAAGTGGCTACAGAGTGAAAAATCGAACATGCCAATATCCTGAACGAAATCATTTGGTTGATTCAGTCATCACGACTTTTATCCTATTGCTTTGCGATAATTCAAATAAGAAATGATCTAGGGTCGTATTAGGATCCATTTCAGTAATCATTTTCAATTTTTTTCAACTTTGTCGTTTGGGAACTGTTGTATAGGTGAAACCCTATATTTTGACCAGTTCTATCTTCTGTTGAAAAGAAGCTCACCTTTAAATACACATTTTCGTTATTATGTGAATATGAATTTAGGTAATTGTTAATTTGAACTGCATAAATGGTAGAATATCAGCAATTTGTTATTTACTTGCTAATTGTTTCGTGGTACTTGTTATGTGATACGTGTTACTTAATGCTGCATAAATCTGCACTTGATTTTGATAGGATTCTGCTAAAGTGCACAGAAAAATTAAGATGAAACACCTCTTGAAAAACCCTAGTATCTGAATCCCATCGACATTGCTGCAAAATCGATCATTTCTACGAAAGAGTCGAAATCCTTACCAGAGTTATTTGAATTTGTCACAATGGAATGCGATAATTGATAGTACGAGTCACTCATTTAGGGGACCCCGCCTCGCACTTGAACTCATTTTTTATGAAGGATAAATAAATATGATATGGTTTCTAGCAGTGTTTCTTTGTCACATTCCGAAGTCACGAAAGCTGTTTCCGCATTCGAATTTCCACAAAGAATTTTTATCGTTCAAGAATTTCGCAATTCCGACGAACCCAAGATAAGAAATTTCCATGCTTTTATTTATTGAATGCGTGTAGGAATGTATAAACAAAACATGTGCTTCTGGTAATTGAACTGTATGATTAACTGCTACTATTTTTTTTTCATAGGCCTCGATGGACCTCCCACCTGACAAAGCCAAATTACTCCGAAATTATGACTCTGGGAAGAAATGGGAAATAATCTGTGATCAAGTAAGTGTTACTTTTATAATGCTATTTCTTGAATTTTCTACCATTAGGAAAAACAAATTTCAGAGCGAATTTGTCACGTAAAGGTTGGCGTTATTCATAAATATAAATTAAGGCTTCGGCTTTTCAAACCGAGTCATTGCATCCGAATATCAGTATTTGTTAGGATCGTTTCTGCTCGGTTAAAATTTGTGTTGGAACCGATTTCACGTCAATAAAGTCTCTTCACATTGAACAGATTCTCCCAATATTATGAAGTCTATGGGCACCATTCATATGACATAATAAAATTGAGGAATTAATAACAAATCAGGAATTTTTGACGTGAAATCAGGAGTTTCAACACAAATTCTATATTATCAGTGAACGACCTAATGATCATTTTCAGTAATATCTACGAGAATTTTGGAAACTTCCTTTATATTCCCATTCTCCAGTCATAGGTACAAAACAACACAAGTCACAGTAATCATATTAGAGTATATTCCATACAAGCCACCCCTGAATGGATGTCATCACGTTAAAATATGCATTGTCAACAAATGTACAAATAAGATGAAAAAACACAAAGATGAACAAACATTAGAATTAGAAGGTGTTAAAGAGACACCCACTGTAATAAATGCTGAGGAACCAGTACGACATAACGAGGTTTATGTTTATATCTACTAAATTGTGGGAAAACCACAATTATATTTTAAATAAAAACAAAAAAGTACCGGATGGCCCACCCCAGACGCGGCGGCGCTCATTTTGAGGGAGTAAATAAACATATTTTGAAAATCTTTTCTTGTGGTGTGTGTACCACAAATTAAAATTTTCATATATACAGGCTGTTCGAAAACTAAGATATAGACAAAAGTTACACTTATTCAAATGTAACACCCTGTATTTGACTCCAAAAGTGGAATGACCACCACTTATACCGAGCTTTATACCACCCTTTACGAGATAATGGCGAAAAATGTAAGATGAGTTTTTTTTACATAACAATTAATCTCGCAATTAATGAAGAAACTAGTTACACCAGCGATACAGACAGTATTTTTTCGAGTAGACAAGTTGGCTACTCCTAAACATAAAAAAATTCAACTCTGGAATATACAGATTGATCATAATAAATTCTCAAACATCAACTACAACTAATCGTCAAAAACTGTAGAGAAACTATCAGGTTTAGATGTAGGAACACCTTATGCGAAATTAAGATATAGAAATACCGTGTGTGCCATTTGAAATATGAAAGTTTTTGACGATTATTTGTAGTTGATGTTTGAGAATTAATTATGAGCACTCTGTATAGTTGAAATTTTTTTTATGTGTAGGAGTAGCCAACTTGTCTACTCGAAAAAATACTGTCTTTACCGCTGGCATAACTAGTTTCTTCATTAATTGCTATTTAAAAAAACTCCATATTTTCGTCATTATCTGGTAAATGGTGATTCTAAGGTATAAAGTGATCTGAAAAAACTCATCATAATTTGCGCTTGCCATTCCATTTTTGAGGTCAAATACAGGGTGTTACATTTAAAAAAAGTGTAACTTTGGTCTAAATCTTTGTTTTGGAATACCAATAATGACAATAATTTTAAATTGTGCTTTAAATACCCTACACACACCACAAGAAAATATTTTCAAAATATCTTCATTTACTCCCTCAAGAAAGGAGGGATATAATATAATATAAATACTCAATGGTATAACTATCAATTTTCACAACTTTGTGGGCGACCCTGAATATTTCAGTTATCACAGATATAGAGGGTAGAAGGTAGAAGTCATCCAAATAAGTCATTGCACCCAAAAATAACTTTAATGAAATATTCAAGATGCCGGAGCTGTTACCTCCGGAAATTCAACAAAAGTTCATTAAATTTCAAGTAATAGGACTGTGGAAGACGACTCCGGCATCGTAAAAATATGGCTGGACCGACATTGTTTACAATGGTTCCGTACATCCAATTCTATCTGATTAATTGCATTGAAAAAATTGTTGTTCGCTACACCTTTTTAAAAGTGTTTGTGTTTACAAAGTGTTATGATTATCATATGAATTAACCGGATAGTGGTCAGCTAATACTCTCTACCCGGGTGCCAGATCGGGAATAAAAAAAAATCTCTAGAAATTCGAAATTTTTGACCTTTACAAGACGCAAATGTAATTAAATCTACATCAGCCGTCAGTTCAAAAAAAGTGAGGTTAGATCCGATCACAGACAGGGATGGGCAGTGCCGATTCAACTCATAGACAGCGAAGGCTATTGTTTTTGGCCTCATTGTAATCTATAACATTCATTTTATTACGATTTTTCAAGGCAAAATGGATATCCTGGCCTACTAGTACATAGCTTCTATTTATTTAAATCAATTGAAAAATTCCTACACCTTCTAGGTGTTGCCATTTCCTCGTCATTCAGTATTTTCGACTTCAGCATTATGTAATCTTCTCCCTGATATCACCAGTATGGAGTTCATTATTGGAGTGAATCATTCGAGAGTGATCTAATCCTCTCCAGAATCATCACTTATATCGAATTATGTGCGGATTACTGTTCGGAAAGAAGTATTAAAACCTTCTCTTGCTCGTGGCATACCATTTTGTGACCTTGAACTGAAAGCAGACAGCCTTGGACGATGATGCATTAATGGAATATTTCTTTCTGCTGTTTCCATTTCAATAACACTTGATCCTTTATGTTCCTATTTAGATAAGTTACAGCGAGAAAGTTTCACGTTCGTTTTCTAACATGATATAAACATTGAATAAATGTATATATTTTCATTCCTTCCACATTTGGAGGAATTATTGATACGGAAATATAGGATCCCATTCAATATTTTAATAATAATAATGAATCATTATTCATTCCGAATATGATACAATATTTTTGACTGAATGATATAAATGCATAAATAGGGAGACCACAGAATTAAAGCAACAAAATTTGTCACAGATTCTCGAGACAAAATCAGGAGACCCCCTAATTTTGTTTTTTGCCAGTAAGCCCCCCCGTTTCTGCTGAACAACCCCCTGGATTTCGCGCTTAAAATAGTCTTTTTTTATCACAGAATTTTGAATTCCTAAAAGGAAGTCGGAATCGTGAGATTTTAATTATTTGTACGGTAGGAAAAATAGAGAAGATTCAAAGAAAACGTATCGTAGATTAAGATTACGAGAGAATTCTTGATTTGGATAAAATGTGTTTTTTTTTGGTCCGGAAAACATGGATATTTTTCGTGTAAACTGGGGTGTTCAATACCTTGAAATTCCTATGGTATTCCGACTGTTAATTTAAACGTCATCAAAACGAAATGGCATAATACTGTCATTACGACATGCAGATAAAGTATAATTCGTATGTGGTCTCACGAGTATCTTATATTTTAATTGGTTTCATTATCAGTACCACCCACTATGTTGGTAACGACCAGTAAGTAAGAGGACAATCGTGATGGCATAGGTATTTTTTTGTATATTAATGATAACGCACAACTTTTGACGTCAAGCTCAGGTTAGCGAGTTGCATGTTTTATTTGGATATTTATCCCCTTTTTTCACTATACCAGATAAGGAACAGATTTAGAAAACCAAACAGTTCCAAGCAATTTCTTGGTTTAAATACTGAATGAAATTCGATACAAAAACCGCTGCTATGCGGAAATGATTGACTAAATTTTCGCCTCTATCGACTCTTTTGCAGGATACAACATTTTAGAGCAAAATAAAAACAATAAAATTTTTGAAATTCGACGCTTGTCAAAAAAAATTGCACTTCATAAAATACTCATCGACTATGTCATTTAGTATTCGAGTAACGGGATTTCTAATTTTGTGTATCAGTTTTGATTTTATACTCTATAGGAGTCCATAATTGAACAGAAGAAACTGAATTACATAATTCCCTTTTGGTTGGGGTTCTTACCATTTATACACAATCTATCCTTCAGCTAAAATCGTCATAAGCTTCTTTTAGATCCAGCAGTTTTTCAAGTAAAGTTAGCATTCTTCCAGAATGAAATAAAATTTTTCATTTTTCGAACTATTGAGCTCAAGATTTTATGATTAATGATGGCAGTGACAAATGCATCGTTGTGCTAATCATGGTCTAGTTATACAGGGTGACTGGTGACGTAAGGGACAACGGCTGAGTGGAGATAGAGGACCTCAAACTCTGAATGAGAATTTGGGTTTCAAATGTCCCATAAGGGTATTCGTTTCGGAGATATAGGGTGATCTATGAAAAAATGCTAAATCTATGAACTCCCATATTTATCTTCGTTAATATGGTAAACTTTTGTCTGGTATATCACAAGCTTGTTCCTCAGATAAGAATTTGAGAAGCGCGAAAAAAAAATGATAAAATATCTGTTTTTTGTTTGAATGGCACAAATTTTCTATTGTTTTTATGATATGTTGAAATCAGAATATTACAATATTTCTATATTCCAATCAAGAAAAATAATATTCCTTATAAAACAAAAACACTAAATTCGAGTCAAATATAGTTGATAGTTGATGATTAGGAAGGGGTTACATCTCACGGTGTCCTCAATGTCTATTGTGCCTCCTAACAGAGCTGTTCTCACCACGTCCTGTACAGGGTGGGCAAAATTGGTGATACCTGAACTACACCTTTTTAACCCAACGAGATAGAGAAAAATGAATGTACCATTCATGTCGTCTTTTTTCGAGAAACTAATAATGCCATCAACTGCATTCCTCTATCTCCTTTTGTTTTTGAGTTATAGGCCAAAATTTAAATTTGGGCGATTTCAACTTTGGTCATTATCTCCGTTTACTATGATTTTTTCCTACAGGTTTATTTGCTGAGCTATAACATAAAGTTGTGTTTTTTCTTATGAAAAAAGTTGTTTAAAATGACCAAGAAAGAATCGCCATTTTTAACCGTTTCAGAAATATATCATACATCGCCCTCAGTCAGTTCTAAGTCATTAGAAACTGTATTCATAAGAAAAAATACATCTTTATGTTATAGCTCCGCAAATAAGCCCGTTGGAAAAAATCATAGTACGCCACTGGATTGCTATCAAAAAAGTGTCTCTATAATGTCTTCCTTTCAACATCCTAGCTTAAACAGAAACGGAGATAATGACCAAAGTTGAAATTTTAATTTTGAACTATAACTCCAAAACAAAAGAAGATAGAGTAATGCAGTTGATGGCATTATTAGTTGCTCGCTAAAAGACGACCCAAATGTGCCAGGCATTTTCCTCCATCTCGTTGGGTTGAAAAAGTTGAAATTCAGGTATCACCAATTTTGCCCTCCCTGTACATCTCACATCTCACCTAAGATAAGTTTGACTTACTTCAATTACTCCCAGAACTCCTGTTCATTCTACTGAACTGAAAAATGTGGAACAATAATACACCTGGTATGTTTCCAACAAAATTTACTCTTCATCAAAATAATGTAAACTTTATAAGGACAAATTTGCGACATTTTCTATTTTTGAGATGTCATAAGAGACGTAAAAAAATATCGATATCGATGAAAACTTTATCGTTTGAAGCGACAATTGGAATCAGAATGCCTATTCTTATTTGCATGAATTGCATGAATTAATGAGGATGATAAAAACCTGACCTGAGATATATCTGTTGTTTGAAATGCACCAGTTATCAAAAAGAATAAAAGTTCGAATAAAAATTTTCTCTATTATCTACATCCTACTTCAGTTATAATTTTATCGTTCAATGATTAGGCTAACCTTATTAAGTATTCACGGATCCTTGAGTACTTACTCGAAAACAAATACGTTCTGGGAATAATTATAGATTTCAAATAAGATAGTCGTTAATAGCTATGTTAATAACATATAATAAGTACTATCTATAGATGCCCAATTAATATGGTAGCAGAAAATTATAAATAAAGCTGCAGGATGATAATGCATATTTTGTAAACAAAAACACAATAAGTAAGTTACATTGTTTTATCATTTCCGAGTTCCCACCATTTATATTATTTTTTTTCAAAACATTTTTGATTATACACAGAGGATTTCAAATTGATACTTGCGAGATATTTTTAGAGATGACTTTTCAAGAAGAAATGAAGGATATTTCGATGTTTCCAATAAGTTTTTACCCCTTATCATTCAGTTGAAGCATTCTAAAGTTACCTATGTATTTTTATTCGTAGATTTTTTATAGATTTAGGTGCATGAAGATGAATAGGTAACCTATGCTGCGCTAGTAGCTAGGCAACTCTTGTCGTCCTAAGTAAAAACATATTTCTTAGACACCTTCCATTTCTTTCAAATATGGAGTGTTTTACGCAAAGTCATCATCAGAAGAGAGCACCCTGTATTTCGATAGATATATATATATATATATATATATAACAGTTCTTTATTGTCTTTAAACAAATGGCCATCGACCTAGAGTCCTTCAGCCTTTTAAATTTACAGTTTTATTTATCATTTTTTTTATATAAAATACAATATGATATCGTACAAAATATTATTTAGTTGGTATTCAACATTTTCAGAAGAGTCTGTGTGGGATGTTTCCTTTTAGTCCTATTCGTTCCATCGTCGTGGTATTGTATAATTACATCATGCTGTTCTATCAGTTTAGAATGAAACTTCATATTGAGTCTCTTGATTCTTTCATTTATTGGTTCAATTCCTGTCTTTTCGTATAAGAGTTGATTCGGTGGATTATGGAGAACATTGTTTGGGTGCCGCATTCGTGTTATCTTTCTTAGGGCTGTCGTCTCTGCTACTTGCAGATTTTTTATTGCTCTGGGTTTGCAGTTTGCGTATATTGGGTGTGCATATTCAATCAATGGCCTACAAATTGTCTTATATATTTTTGCTGCATTGTAGATGTTGATTCCTTGTTTCTTATATGTCAATTTAGCAAAATATGTGGCTCTGGAGATAGTCTTTTTCTTTATCATCTTTGTGTGGGCATTAAAATTATATCTATTGTCTATTTGAACACCCAAATATTTTATAGTCGGCGAAGGTCTTATGTTTTCGATAGATCATAAGATGGGATGCAAAAATCTTTATCTAACAAATTTTTCACTTTATCGGACAATCTCTCTTCATTGACTAAAAAGGATGAAATAAATAAAATATTGAAAAAAATTTTAAACCAAGCTAGGTAGAGGTACCTATGGATGGTATCCATTTTGAGAATCATCCGTGAATAATTCTCTATTTCCATGTATTGCAGAGGAACAAACGGTCCAAAACGATCTTGTCATGAAGTACCATACTAGTCTTTCTGGGTTATCATCACGCATTTCTATAAATAACACACTAGCGATTGTTCATTATGAATTCAATTATGAGTCATCAGGATGACGACGAAATAAAAAGTGTCTGTGCTGTGAGGAAATCACGCATTCACAAACATGGTGAATATTGGTTGGTGGCTGTCATCTGCACCGATATAGTTTGATCTGGTATTAACAGTACGAGTAATCAACCTTTTTATAATTATTTCCCTCATAGAACATTGCGCGAAAAGCGATTAAACACTAACTGGATTCTACACTTTCCCTCTTTCACAATGACAAATAAATAGGTTTAATTCAGTGAATGAATTGAGGGTAATAAAAACCTCATTTAAAAGGAATAATTCTGCATAGGTATCCTCTGAAGTTTCACTTTCAGGGAGCTTGTAACATTATGCGTTTTTGTCTATTTAAGTAATCTGAGGTAGATTTTTTGTTTATTTCAGAAATCCTTTCTATCTTGTATCAAAGGATTAAATATAATGACGTAAAGTTGAATGGAAAGAACATAAAAAACCATATTTCTTGATGTCAAGACAAATAAAGTTTCATATGTCTTGACATCTGTCTTAACACCTCTGAAGATGACTAGAAATATGCATAATCATAATACTATATAGGGTGTGAATGAATAGTTGCGAAAAAATCAAGGGGTTACTCCTTGTCAAAAATAGTGTGGGTTTTATATATTATACAATTTTTTGATGTTTTTTGAGCATACCCTGCTCAGATACAGCTCCCTAAAAATGAAACCTGAACAGCAATCTGTTGTTTTAGAAACCAGAAAACTGACAGGACTGAAATTGATCAGACATTATATGGAGCAAAAAGTCAATACAAAAAATTGTTTTGGTAGTGTTCCCCTACAAGGAGAAGAAAAAGCAACCCCCAAATTTGTTTCTCATAAAACTTTGTTTCTTATTCATTTGATACCATTGAGAAATTAATTTGTGTATAGCTTGATTCATTTCGAACAAACAAGATGTCTTGTAATTTCTTGCTAAAAGTATCTAACTTTTTTAAGAAGAAAAAAATTATCAATAAATACTAAGCGATAGCTACGCATACATGATAGCGAAACAAGTGTGGTGGTTAAACATCTCATGTTAGTGAAAATCATATATTATAATTCTGTTTTTAGTTCAATTATGGATTTTTATCAAGGATCGGCCACATCAATTCGATAAAATGGTATATTTAACGCTTGGAAAAACTTCAGTATCTCTTTGTCTAGGCCGAATCGGAAAAAATGGTGAAGGAAAAGAGTTTTTCTTTTGACTTCACGAATCTATTGTCAAAATATCTACCTATGATCCGATCAAAGGTTATTGAGTTCTGAATGCAAAAGCATTCGAAAAGTTGGTTGAATCTATGGTTGCCTCGATATTGAGTACGAGCGCAGAAAAGTATAATAGAGAAGTCATTTTTGATCAATGAGGAGCGCTTGCGCTTCAGATAAATTCATCAGTAAAGAGTTCTATACATCTTTATCTATTGCATGTAGTTACAGGCGCCACCTCTCTGTTACACTCTACGCTTGCGCAGAAAATGTTACATCTTATTTATAGCCACCCATGGATTCAACCGAATTTTTTATGAGGCAACCTAATACCGTTGTATTTAAATTTAAATGATCTTTCATTTCATGTATCATTCGATCAAATAACTCATGATACGGATTAATAACATATCAGGGAAGTTTATGAGAAAAATTAGATTAAAAATTGCGTTATTTAACGTCTTCGGTAAGCAACCGCTTTGTATATATGAGAGATGAGGGTCTCAAAAAAAAGTTTATCTATAAAAAGGCGTTGAAAAAATAAGCCGTTTTTCGAGAAAAGTTCTATAAATTACTGAAATACACTATTTGGCAAATAATATATGCAAACGGATTTTTTCACAATTTTTTCTCAATCCGGACCTGGATTTTCCTTGTAGTAGTTAAGTGTTGCTTCTGAGCTTTGTATTTGTGTGCCAAATATAAAAAAAAATGTACGGTGTGGTTCTCTTGTTATTATGTACCCACAAAAAAACAACAAAATTAAAAAACACCCTGTATCTCGGTTATGGAGACAGTCAAGAACTGTCCGTATTCGCCTCTGGAGTATTTCCGTTTCCCAATGAAATACCCTGTATTATCAATACTTATTTGGGTGTGGTAATGAACTCTACTCCTCTATTTTAATGAATATGACACCATTACGTACCTGGTCCTTCAGTGCAGTCAGTGACAGCAAATAACTTTATTTGCTAATAACTTTGTTTGCTCCTGTGGCGTAGCAGTACGTACGTAAACACCGGCATAATAGGCTCTTTTGTTCTACGATTTGTTGATTCGAATCATCCGAAACGAGGCGCTAGATCAAGGAATTTTTATTCGATTGACTCCTTATCTTATCTTATAATATATTAATGAATGGATGTTGCGACGGAATTCTTTGTGGAGGCGTATGTGCCATGCCAACCCAGATGATTGCAATTCATGCCGACAGACGGTGTTTTTTGTTACGCTCGAATTACGAACCATTGTTTGGGTGGAATTCCAGGTACTCATACATATTTGACGGAAAGCTGGGTCTCTACGAGCTTTTACGTTGCGATATTATGCCATCCGCGATACCGGTTGGTGACTCACCGTCGAAACTTTGTCCATTGTACCGTTCGCAGTGGCGTACGTACTAGAGATGGCCGGAAAATATAGATGTTGAGAATTCGATATTCTATGATTAATGGATATTGGAACATGAAAACGAGAACAGCAAAACTAAGATAAAGAGAGCTATTGTACATTGTTTTTATGAGTTACACTGCAGTGCACAGCGACCTTAAGGTCTATTGTGCCTCCAATCAGAGTTGTTACGGTAGCTACATTATCTACAGCTCGCCCTTCACTTCCATGATTTTTATTCGGGTTCTAAGACTCGTTTGCACCAAACACACATAGTATTAAGTGTTCTTTAAAATGAACCCTCAACTTAAATTACGTTGCACCATCTGTTAACTGACATTTAAATGGCTAAAGCTAACCTTAAATTAAGTGCTCCTGTAATGTCCGCTTAAATATTTGAGGGCGGGACTCTAACCTAAAATAATTTGTTGAACTGTCTGCAGAACTTCGAACTTCCCATTTTTAATGGATTTTGAAAATTGAATGAATTCATTACTGAATACCAAGCCTTTTCTTTTGCCTTTATTGTATTGCCATCAGTCATTTTATTTATTATTATAGTAAAACAAATTCACACAAGAACTTACAAAGGAAGTGTTGTACTTATATAAACTTAGGTACCTTTTATTTGACAATCATTATCATTATCAATATTAATGCTTATTCAACAGCAAAAAGTTGTTACTCTTTGATAATAATATAATAATTTACTTGGAACTGACTGACAGGACAACGATCATCGGCAACCGTCCAACCAATGAAATTGGTTTATTGGATTGGATTATTGTTGCACCAAAATAAAAAACAGAAATATCACTAGATATAAAAACTTAAGGGCCCCTTACTTAAGATTCTGTTAAGCCACAGTCATGCAACTGGAAATAAAATTGAGCGTTCATTAACTTTAAACGACGCTTAGTTAAGTATAGTCCATTCAAGAATGATTGACATCTCGGGTGGCTATGGAAAATCGAATTTAAGTTGGTGATAGCCCATAAGTTGAGATTTTGTGTTGCGGAATTCATGTTGGTATTGTGAATAAACATTGATCTATAGACCTATTATTTGTAAATCTATGGACTTACCAATGGTTATTTGAATTTTGTACAGCTGTTTATGCTCTTAATTTAATCATATAAATTGTAAACATAATTGTGTCAATTTTGTATGCTGCAAATCTGAATATTTCCTATTTTCATATACTTTTCTAGGTTATATTAATATATTCCAGTTCTGTGATTGAAAGTACAGAAATTTTTGAAGATCTTTTGTGACCAGATATTAAGCTTCGCCTGGACTTTCAAGTCCTACTAGGATGTCAATCATTCTTGAATGGACTATACTCCTTTTGAGGGGTATTGGTGGAAACGGGCCTTATAAACTGCTGATCGATCTGATTGAAAAATATGTCAAGGAGTATATTACATATTCATATTTAGGTCATTAAGCAGTCGAGATGGAGCTTTTGGGAACCTTCGAATTCATGGCAGAATTTACTGCAATTTGTTTCAAGGAAATAATATTTGGATCAAATTATATCTGCTTAAAATAAGATAACACGTAACACGTCAATAGTCAGGAATCAATGGAATTCATGATTATGAAACCGGCTGGGTTTCATAATCAAACCTAAAGTCCCTTTAGTTATAAAGCTTCCTTTAACCCTACTAAAAATGACAGGAAGCTTTAAGCTTAAAGTGATTAAATTTGATTATGAAACTGGACGTTATGCCTGTTTTTGCTCATCTGTCTTATTTGAGGACTGATCCATACTTATGTCAACCATGACGTATCATTAAAAGCGAAAAAACCTTGCAATGAATTGCTCGACCATAATGATACGCCACTGTCGGAGTCCTAAGTTCATTTCACTTTTCAATATAAGTATGTGGTCTGTTTACACCAATCTGCGAGACTTCATGAATCGTTTGCTGGTGGGTAAGTCCTCTAACTAGCGCTACATTATGATGCAATTTGATATAATACCTCGATTTTCGTGACTGTGGTGTAATGATATTCCAGCCTGTTAATGGACAAATTACACGAAGATCGATTTTTGGTATTTCTAATGAGGTGTTTGTTGTATAATAGCGCAATAAGCGATTCTCTAATTGATAATATGAGCGATTTCGTGCCTTAGATAAAAACTATTAGGTACATATAGACTTACGTCATTCACATTCGTCAATTTGTTTTTAAAATTCTATTCGAAAGGAACTTTTCATGATTAAAATGATTTAAGATCTATACTTACAAAAACTAAACCATTGAATGAACAAAAAATCAAGAATTGTCTTTACAACATTCCCTGTATTTGTAATGAACTTAAACAGGTGAAACGTCTAGACCTCTAGAAATAAGAAAGCGCGGACATAAAAATTACATAAAAAATAGAGAAATTAATAGATCATAGATTGCAGATCATTTGTGTTCTAATACGGATGACCACATGATGGAATGGAATAACGCTAAAAATTTAATGACAGAACCGGATCATTGTAAAAAAAATTAAAGAGTCCACGTGTATTTTGTTGGATCAAGTTAATAATAGGCCAATTGTTCAGTAGGAATAGATCGTATTTACTGAGGAACGAACTGACATCCGGTAATTTCAAAATTAAATGAATCAACGTCTCCGTGTGTTGACAAATATCAATTGACAAACTACAATTATGTATGAAGATTTTTGAGAATTCGTCTGATGAAGGAGTCTGATATAAACTCCGAAGGGTAATGAAGTTGTACCATAAAGTTCCATTTTTCGTTCATTGTCAAGCAACAATTTTTTTCATCTGATTTGCTCGTGATAAATCAGTGCAAGAATTTACTCAGGAGCAAATCGACTGGGAGTGAAAGACCTAGAGAATTTTAGAAGTAATCACCCTACTTGAGGGGAATTCTCCATTATTTCTGGTACAAGTATGAAGCAAAATCAAATCTACTTTCAGGTGCTCTGATCTAAATTTTGGAACAGAAACGGGAGTTAGAATAACAGATTTAGAGTTTACCAATCTAATTTTACCATTTTCGGAAATACGATGTTTGTCATACTCTTCACAATTTTTTATTTATTTCTTCGATTTAATTTGAGTAGTTTCCGGGAGAAAGTGTAAAACGCGTTTATTTTTTCAATATTTTCATCGGAATTAGAGAGAGAGAAAAAGTTTATTTTAATGGCCATCGACCTGAGGTCCTTCAGCCCTTCGGAATTAACATTTCAAATAAGTTGAAAAGGATGTTTCAAGGAGTGTTATAACTTTGTGGATGGTCGGTTTGAAGGCTTCTTTATAGAAGAAAAACCTACGGTCATAATAACTATTCATATAATGTTCGCTGACAAGAGAATCAAAATGAAAGGTCATATAAAAAATTCAATTTCTTCTATAGGCTCTATGCACGAAATATGTACGAAAATGAAGCATGCCAACCACACAATAGAATATAATATGTATATGTGGATCTCCTGACTTAAATCCCATTTTCGTGATGTTATTTAGAACAGTTCAGGCTCAATACTGTTGATTAATTGATTGTGAAATTTTCTAATTAAGTTAGCTGCCACTTCTCACCCTAAAAATTCTATTAGAACCGTGATGATCTGTTCTTATTCGAAAAAAATAGTTATTTTCCTATCAAGTGCGGAAAGTGATACTTGCCCGCACGAAACTGCCGTTGCCCGAACGATACGAAGCAGAGTTCGGGTAAGCAGTTGAGTTATTATTAGAATTTCAGTTAAAAGAGAAGAATTTTTGGGTTTTCTTCTGATAGAAACCCAAACTGAGCATTTTTAGCGGAAGTTTCATATGTAGGTATTATGGTTTGGAATCAAACCAATGAAGAATTCAGTGAAATGAATGGATGCTGATAATAAAAGGAAAAACTAATGTTGTATTGGAAAATGAAGGTTTTCCGATTGAACCCTATAAACGCCGGGAATGTAACCAAGAATTCATTTTCTCTCTAGAACTTTATTGAAAATTTTCTAATGAACGGCATTCGTTAATGATCAAATTAAGTTTAGTTTGTTTTGCACTTGCTCATAATTCTAGTGTTCTGCTTTGCCAAGAGTGCATCAAATCAGAAGAATCAGCTGGATGCTTTTTTTAATTTTCTCGTAGATTTGGTTCTTATAATTGAAGTTGTGCCTAGATTCAATGATATTCAGAAATATACTGTTCTTGAAATATTTCCAGTAGTCGAAGGTTAGCCTTGCATGAATCGAGGAATCGACAGATTCACATTGCACATTGCTAAAACATAACAGCCCTCTGCTCCGATTCCCCCTCAAACTCTGTTAAAATTAGCTTCTTTTCTTCTTTCCTTTCCCTCTTTCACGACGTTACCCCTATGACCGGCTGTCATGTAGATGAAGATCGCTGCGAGATCCCCTTTAGTAATAAGTATTTGTTTATAGCGCCTGAACTTCCGGTTTCTCATTACACTCGATATACAGGCTGGCTTTCAAGAAATCAGCGTAATACCGGCAGATGTCTACGAAACATCTCCCCTATGTTAATAAGCGCTTACTGTTATATTATAATGGATCGTTATTTCCAGAAATAAACTTTAGGAGTCGAGAACGAAAAACTCATTATATCCTCATAAAATTTTGACAGTTCACATTTTGATATGAAATTTACTGACACCCAGTATTAAGGGGAAGTAGTACATACGATTCGAGATCAAGCCGATCGATATTGGTAGCTTTACGGATGCTACCCCAAAATACGAAAATGTGTCACATCTTTGAGCAATAGCCTGAATTACGTACTGAGTAAGTTGAACAGTAAAAATTGCCACGTGAGAGTTGATATTAGGAATATTGAATAATTTTCAGTTATTCCTGAATTTCAGCGGAATTTTGACATATATCGCTATGGAAATCTTTACATTATATAAACAATTGAATCGCCGATGTCACCCCGTCGTTATTTTTATCGAAATATGTCGAAAAACAGTCGAAAAATGATTGTGAAAACAAGTTTTATTGACACTTAAGTTCAAGTTTTTTTTTCTCATAAAAAAACAACTAAATTGGAAACTAAAGAGACGGGGTGACATCAAGACGTCCTTTAACTTCAATTTAAAGAGAATCAAGGCTTCACGTAAGAAATTGAAAGCGTAAATTAGAAACAAGTGATGGTCGTTTTTGAATGGAGATTCTTGAGGAATTACTTCCCCTTAATGAATTATTTCAAAAATTGAACGGTAGAAAAAAATTATTGTGTTGGAATTGGACGATGTTTTATGCACGCAGAAACACGTCGGGGCATACTTCTAATGATATGGTCGATTCTTCAGTTATCTCAACTCAGACAGTACCTTCAGGTCGAAGTGCGATACTTTACCTGTTAACTATGACACGCACAATGACTCGTTTGCAGTATAAGATTCATGAATCTCTGGAGTAACACATGCTGTTGGCTGTTGTACACTTGAAGAATACTGTTTCCGTAGAAGTGATTCTGAACTCAGTTTGGTAATGAGTGTTTTGACAGCCTATCAACAGCATTTCAAAAATTATTCTTTTTCTCCTCAATGTTTTACCTTCTGAACGAGTCCATCTTAGCGGAAATATGATAGGATCTTTGTCAATTTTGTTCTTAATTCCACAGAGTTAACCCTAATTTTCTGTTCAGGGGATGGACGTATTAGTTCCATAGTTTGTTCGAGATCTTCATGTTTCAAAACGATTCCAAACCAAAGGTTAATTTCTGAAAATAACAAACGACAATCTTTCCGGATGTAATGATTGTCTATTCATGAAACTCCTCCTAGTGCTCCCTTCAAGTCCTTCGTCGATCCACCTAAGCCCATCAATTATAAAACAGAAAAATGTTATTAAACGGTTTTTCTGCATTGACAATAGTTTTTCAGCGCCATCTCATTGTCAAATGTGTTTTCACTAACCAAAATGTAGTTGGTTTTCAGTACTAGAGATATGAGGGCGTTTACTATATTTCTACTCTATAATCTTTGGGGCAAGGGTAATATGTCATTGTGAAGTAATGCCCCCATGTTCACCAAATATCCCTAAAATTTAAGGGAAACCTTAGACCATTTACGTTACAGTTTTACCACAGCCGTCTATAGAAGACTGTGATTTTACCAACACAGACACATTTTTCGGTCTCACAAACGTTTTATCATAGCCGTGTTGGTAGAAGTTGACTTGAATGGGTCTTGTTGTCATTGGTAAAAACGGGCATAAAACTGGGTTGTATGCATTCATTTCGATAATTCCCAGACTCTGTTTTTTAAAATGGATTTTTCTTCTATACTCCATTCACTTTTATTTTAGCACTCGGTTGGCCATGGAAATTTGACACATTCCACTCTGTATAATACGAATATGTAAGGTTATAACGCTTGTCAAAACATTTTTGGTTTTTGAATCATTCTACGTAAAAGTCTCAGTAATGGAACTCTTGGGAAAATATGGAGTTGAAAATATGTGACGAACATAATTGACACTTATACGAACTGTTTGAAGGTATATCAAATTCAGTTATTGGTATGGAGAATACAAGAGATTAGTTTTTAAATATATTTATTTTTGCTGTGGAACAAAATTAAACTAAAATCAACCCCAAGATGAAATCCATATGACGCAGTGGTGAGGAATGGGTATCTCTCAAAGGAATTAAGGGATAATTACAAGAATGTTAAATTCTTCAACAAAAAACATCTTGCATCAATGGAAGTCGAAATAATTGAAGGAAGTTTCAAGGCTAGAGGAACTTCACCTTTAAACAAAAATTTTACATGAATTAACAATTAACAGTACAACTGGCTCGTATTTATGGCTCTTTATTTTTAATACTCTGATATAAAATTAATAATGATATATTTATTGATCCCTCAAGAAATTTACAATGTATAGGATAAGACAAATTAAAAATAGAAAAATAAATTTTCTGGATCTTATTCTACGATGACATTCATCGAAAATCCTGTAGTAACTTTTCGCATTCGTTCACCCTAGAATAAAGTCCTCAAATGCCACCACCTTTTTGGGTCCCCAATAGAAGAAAATTCTTTTTCATCCTCTTCATTCACAATCTTTCTGATTGTGGAAACATTCAGCTAAAATATGAGTCGTTTAGATTCATATGAAACATTATACAAATTCACTTACATTGAATATGTTCGCTACCGTCTGATAAATTGTAGATATTAGAATAACAGGGTTACCTACTATTTGAATGAGCGGACCTTAATTCTTAATCCTGAAACTTTGTCTTCTCTCTTTTTCAATCACATTCGGCATTTTTGTAATAATAATTCAAATTTGATGTGGCAACGGCGTTATGGCATTAACGACATTTCATGAGTGCTGAGATTAATTTTTCCGAATAAAATAAGGAACTTAATCGATGCAGATGTTTACCGAAACATTAAACAGAATAATCCAAAATAAAGGAAATACCCCAGATGTCCAACAGTAATAAGCCTCCTTGATGTTGCTATTATCATGGAACTGAGTATAATCTCTTTCTGGTTTATAATTTTCAATAATGAGCCGGTATCCGTTCAGATAATCACTGATATAAGAACGAATGAATAAAAATCGGTCGAAAGCCTACAATTCATAGTTCAGCGCAATGCCATTTCCAATGTACACCACTTCCCACACACAAACAGGAAAGATCAACTCTGTTTCGACCGCAGATTACATCACATTCGCGTATTCGCACGAAATTGAAAATGAATGCCTGGAAGGAACGATCCAAGACCAATTGAGTATGCTATTTAATTGCCTACCTAGAATTCATTAATTGCAATAAGCTTGCACTTCATTTGTACGCTATAAATGTGTAGTATTCAATCGACCTTCTGGGCATCAAGGCGAGTAATACAGGTATACAGAGAGGAATACCGAATCAAGTTCAAGCCCGGTTCGCTTCTTCGCTCCATCATTAAATGAGATAATTTAGTTATATAGTATGAATTATTCTCTAGTCGTTGTTTTATTAGACTGATATGTTTATAAGCTCAACGCCTCTGGGGGAGAATGAGAATGGTATGGTTTATTGTATCTCAGCAATGCCAATTTCCGCTGGGTGAATTAAGTGCGGAGAAATTGATCAATCGGATTGACTCATTTTTGCAGACGTAACGAAGGAGAACTCCGAACTTTTTACGTCTCAACTGAGTATACCTACAGGGTGAGTCTTTGAATGGTCCCTATATTTTAACAGAAGTTTCCTGGGGTTAAAAGGAACACTTTCCAATTCAACTTAGTGAAAAACATACAGGCTATTGAAAATTCATTCATGTGGTTTTATAGAATGAATGGTTGTCGGAACATTGATGTCTCCGAATACAAAATTCAACCCACATCTTCCAGTTTCTTCATTATGACCTTTATATGCCATAAAAATACGAGGAATCCAATGAACCCAACTCTTAAAAGTAAGTTAAACGCCCACTAATGAATATTTGATCATCTTGGAAAAGTATTATCTTACTATCTTCTTGTGTAATGCGCCGATTTCGAGTTATTTGATATTCGAAAATTTAAAATATCTGTCAAATTCGAAAAATTGGGAAGGTATACTCCATTCACTTTTATTTTAGCACTCGGTAGGCCATGGATTTGACTCATTCCACTCTGTATAGTACGAAAATGTAAGGTTATGACGCTTGTCAAAACATTTTTGGGTTTTAAATCAGCGCTATGTTGAACGTTCCACGTGAAAGTCTCAGTAATTACGTATTTTCTTCAAAAAATATATTAATTTCAAAATATGTGATTAACATAACTAACGTTTATACAAACTGGTTAAGAGGGATTCCTTCTCTAGTTATTTGCATGGAAAGTACAAGAGATCAGTCTTTACATATATTTATTCTCGTAATGGGGGAAAATCAATTTAGTAACACCTTATAATATATGAAGTTGGAGAGGTTATTGTTGGTTATCTTCTTTGGTTAAAGGTTGTAGTGGTTACATCAGTTGTTGACGAACAGAAGAACCATTTTGGTAAATCCAAGTTTCGTCAAGAAACGCAAATCTAATATTTCCATCCAAAGATTTATATTGCAAAAATTTTCGCAAAAAAGTAATTTTGACTGCAACGACATGCTTTTGTTTTCATAAAACTTTGCTTTCGTTCAATCCTCTGTATTTATAACCTATTGATTTTTAAATTTTGTAAAGTAATGTCTGTCTCCCGCCAAAGTAGCATTTTTAACAAAATATTTTCTCTGGCCCCTATATAACCTTATCTACCTTAAATGATATAATTTATTACTGTCCTCTAAATGTCGAGAAACACTTATGGTGTTTCGGATAACCATCTGAACACTTTTATAACCCTTTGTATATGACTCTTATAGAACTTTTAAGTAGATGCAATACTATTTCCGTAAAAAGAAAAAGACGGATGGTCTCAAGATTTATAAGTAGCGCGACAACAGATCTGGTAGTTCTTTTCATCAATATTAGCAATGATATTGTTGATATTAGTTGGGGCAACGTAGTGTTACAGCTACAGAAACTTGAGACCGAGTGCTAAAATAAAAGTGAATGGAGTATACTTTGTCTGAATGCAACTCTGTGAAAGATCCAGAGAATTAAATATTTGCTACGTTGAATAAACATTCCTTAGATACATGAACGCATTATAACCACTAATATAACACATTTATATTTTTCTTTCTTCTTAAGTTAGGCGCCAGGCTGGTGCCATCTACACAGTACACATTATAGAAGTGTAGTGTCATAGCCAAGATTAACCTTTTCCTCTTTGGTGATAGGTGCAGGTTGTTATTCGAAGGGAATTTTCTTGTCATTTCATTGTCCTGTGTATGAGAGCGTTTGAACGTTAGAAAATATGTGAATATCATTTATTTATTTATATGATGGTAGAATGGGTTATGTTTGAACCTGGTAACTCTTGTACGTAATGAAATAAACTATATACGATAATAAATGATTACACGTTAGAGATGAATATCAGAGCTAATATGGGTGATTGCAAGCTGAATTCGTTTCTATTAAAAAAAAAATAGAAACTTAGAGAAGAATATTCAGTATTTAACACCAAAGAAATTGCGTTAACTCATTAATTCTATTACAAATACTGCTCCGTTCTTGTTTTTCTTATATTTTTGAGGTTGAATGGTTTGGAAAACCTTCAATGTCGGGTTTCTAGGTGTGGTATAGCTCATTATGAAAACTTTATCTTTTTATCTAGGTCGAATTGGAAGAAAAATGGTTATGGAAAAAAGTGTTTCTATTGACTTCAAGAATCTGGTGTTAGAATATATGTACGTACTAAAGTCAAAGACTCACCCTGCATATGCGTTCTCTCTCAGTGGCATTTGAGCCATGGCCTAAGGACGGCGAGGTATTATTTTCGGCTAATTGCAATAAAAAATTTTGTCTTTATGAGCAAAAAAATATATTTAGTTTTTTTGTCTTGAATGATTCTGACCAAAACCAATAGGCTTCTTCACGCTTCAGATGAGCACCAACGTGCAGAAACTGCTGAAATTAAGCTGATAGCTTTAAAATTCACATTCCTAAAGAAATAAAATCGAAAAACGTCCCGGTCCAAATGAAAACTGTACGTTTTAGTTTAGAGGAAATATATGACTAGATGGCTTTAGTAGTTACTGGTTACATAGGGTATCTTATTTTCATTGATACACCCTGTATATGAAATGTTCCTAGAAATCCCTCGAATCAGTGAGATAATCAACTTCAAGGAATCCTAAAGCTCTGTCCTTATTGACAATTACTCCTATTTGCTCCATGACTAATAACTAGCGAACAAAAACGAACGTTCCGCAATACTTGAACTCACGCTCTTTATTGTGGCCGCCGCGGTTGTCGCTAAGAATAAATCACGCCCCAACGTATTGCGTGAATTTTCATGATTTCTCAAGGAGCAACGTCGTGCATTACAGATATACCTACTATACGAAATGGGGTAAAACGAAGAGAAGCGGGATTTTCGATTGTGGTTTAGAATTGTAATGAGTCACGCGTGGAGGCTATTCGTATGTTGGTAACCGTGAATTTTCTGAACTGGTTATCAAACTGGAGCATCATCACTGGGCGTTATTCTGCAAATTACCAAGGTTGTTAGAGCATGAATATTCATTCTCATCCATGTGAATATTTATTGCTTTTTTATCAAGCCTTTCCAGATTGAAAAAAACAATTACACATTTTTTTATACATAATTGACGATTTTTTTTTATACGCTGAGTAATGTGTTCCACACAGTAGCGACAGGGCGCCATAGGCAGGCCCTAATAGTCTCCCAACGAAATAAACAGGGGCGCCCTAATTTTTGTATTGAATTTTATGGACGCAGTGTAGCAGTTAACATTTTTCAGAGACATAGAGTGTATTAAACTGGGCTCAATACTGAATGATATCATCAAGAATAGATTGTAATTTTAAACATTCGTGCACCATTCAAATTTGTCATCCTTTTATCGGACAAACTAATAAATACCGAAAGATTTTAGTCCAGTTTCCCAGGTTCACATTCAACAGATGAATATCTGAGATGTGAAATCACAATGGTTACAACACATGCTGCTATCCAAACAATCCTTAGATACCCGGATGGTCATAAAAAAGTAGGATTGCCTCGTAGAAATTCCAAAATATTTCAGATTCGACAATCGTTACATCTTCGGTCTTTGCATTTCTCATATTATATTAGTACATAATGCAGTGAAATATTTGGTTGAGGTTGTACAGGGTGGGCAAAATTGGTGATACCTGAACTAGAACTTTTTAACCCAACGAGATAGAGAAAAATGAATGTACCATTCATTTCTCTTTTCGAGAAACTAATAATGCCATCGAATGCCTTCCTCTATCTTCTTTTATTTTTGAGCTAAACCCGTTTGTAACAGCCGAGAATTCTCTGGAGAATTATCTTCCAAATTTTGGTAAGAAAACGGCAGAGATTATTTTGTATGCAGAGAATTCGACCGAAAGTGCGTATGTAACGGTAAAGAATTCACGGCGCATGAAATCTCGAGTAAATTTTCTAGAGAATTCTCGGCTGTTGCAAACGGGCTTTATAGGCCAAAATTTAAATTGGAGCGATTTCAACTTTGGTCATTATCTCCGTTTATGTTTACTCTAGGATGTCCAAATGAAGACACAATACAGACACTTTTTTGATAGCAATCCAGTGGCGTACTATGATTTTTTCCTACAAATTTATTTGCTGAGCTATAACATAAAGTTGTGTTTTTCTTATGAAAACAGTAGTTTAAAATGACTTTGAAAGAATCGCCATTTCCTTACCGTTTCAAAAATATATTATATATGTATATGTACATCACCCTCAGTCTTCCTAAGTCATTTTAAACTACTGTTTTCATGAGAAAAAAATACATCTTTATGTTATAACTCAGCAAATATACCTGTTGGAAAAAATCATAGTACGCCACTGGATTGCTATCAAAAAAGTGTCTGAATAATGTTTTCATTTCAACATCATAGCTTGAACAGAAACGGAGGTAATGACCAAAGTTGAAATTTTAATTTTGACCTATAACTCGAAAACAAAAAAAGATAGAGTAATGCAGTTGATGGCATTCTTAGTTTCTCGAAAAAAGACGATTGTAATATGCCATTCATTTTTCTCTATCTCGTTGGATTGAAAAAGGTTTAATTCAGGTATCACCAATTTTGCCCACCCTGTACAGGCTATCCCAAATTGCTAGATTTTTGCTGAAGCAAAACTTGTCGATTAGATAGGTAAAAACGTTGAAAGGAGGGCTCGATTTTCGTGAAAACATCTAAACTTCAATAAAATCATGTAATTCATGTAACACTCAATTTGAATAAATATCGAGCAGAAATTTCTATAATCAATTTCAATATAAGTCATAAAAACTTCTCAAATTGAGTACCATTATTCTGTAAACAAATTCGACATTTTTTTTTTACAGAATTCACTGTATTCAACAGCATAACGCGGGAATTGTCTCTGATGGCGTTCCTGACTCTCTGCTCTAAATCAGCCCTTTTTATGAATGGAGTCTTGAGAATATTATTTTCAACATATCCCCATACGAAAATATCCAAAGGATTGAGTTCTGGAGATCTTGCTGACCTGGCAATAGGACCATGCGCTCCCATACACTGATTCCCGAATAAAATATCCAATTTTATAAGTGATATATTTTTGTGATTCAATATCGTTCTGATGTGGGAATAATCTTGAGCAAAAAATTCATCTCATTCACCTTTACTATTTTATTGTATTGAAGTGTTCTATGTCCACTTCATTCATAGAATAATGTATGAGGGACTCGACAGTTAGATTATTTCATTTTTATGCAGTTTTTTCCTTGGAGATATTTATGTACCTATATATTTTTGGAAAGATAATTGGTTTTGTATGATATGAGATAAAAAAAAATATATCTTGTAGTATTCCAGTGAAAAAGAGCCTGAAGAAATTTTTTATGATTTTTAGATATTTTCGGAAATAAAGAAGTAATGGCACATTTTCGAAATCGACCAAATTTGGTTATATCTTTGAGACAAATGAAGATATCGTGAAACGGTTTCCACTAATGGACTTCACCTATCTAGTCTAGAAGTACCAGAAACAATAAAAATCAAGCAATTTGGGATAACCTGTACAAAGAAAATATGGGTCAAAATCCAACCCACTCATAAAGTAGGTAATACAAAAATACTCAGACAGTAAATTACAATTCATTTGAAAAGCAAGTTTGCAGATAACCTAATTTTATAGATATTGATGTTTCCATTCATTCGAATGCAACTGGCCTAATTTCAGTAGGTACTGAATATTGGCAAAAATGTGATTTTAATACAAATGAAAAAAATACATTCTTATCAGCATTTTTCAGAATATTCTACGCTTTGATGTCGGTGGACTTTTAAAGTGGTGCCGAAAATTAGGAACATGTACGAAAAGTTAATTGGCATCTCGATCTGATACGGGGACATAGAAGTTTAACGACCACAGCAGAATAGATTAATCAATTTGACCTCTTAAGAATAATTATTTAGATGAAGATGAGATCGCTTATTTCCCTGATCTTCCTCAGCGAAGAATATTCAAAGAGTATTAATTAAGTATTAGATATAGAAAAAATAGAGGAGAAGTAAACAATTCATTGTGTGACCTATACAGTCACTATCCATGATATCCATCTGACTGATGTATCATCATATTTCTGAATCTCTTCTTGTTGTACGTGGTGTGAATGTAAAGCAGCAAAATATTTTATTTTTTTCTTGCTGGGAATTTGGAAACAGTGAAAATAGGTTAGGTTTGTGATTTTTCCGATACTTGGCGCCATTTTTTCCAATTCCTTTTCTGATTTCGTAAACAAATTTCCTCGTCAAAAGTTGAACACAGCCAAATCGATCATTTCAGTAGCTCGACTGTGGGTGAGTGACTCTTTCGCTCGTGACCCTAATGAATTATATCTTCGGTCAGGCAGAATTGAAGTGAAAAACAATGTAACCTAAGGAACAAGCCACGCCTGTTGACGATTGAACCGTGTTTGAATGCTTATCAAGAATGGTAGAAAAGGGTTGGCGCGATCGATACTGTAATGATATCCCAATAGGATTAGGATTACCTAGAGATTGATTACCGATAAACACACCACTAAACTTATATGGAAATAGCCAGCATTCTCTATGGAAAATTCGTTTGATTTCGAACTATACTTGAATGCAATTAAATATTATATTGTAGGTAGGTATTGTACCTACATTATATTGCATTGCAATATTTGGAAAAAAATGAAGATAGTTTTACTGTTTAAGAACTAATGGAAATTACACGTAGAATGTGAACTTTATCGGAGTTTCTATCAATTTTTGAGTGATGATTTTTATGCTGACTAACATTTTTCAATATTGTTCTTTCAATATATCCAATTGAACCGAACTAATTCAATTTGTCTTCCAATCAGTCTCCTCAGCGTTAATTGCTTGCTAAGATATCAGAGGTCTAAGGACAGTCGGTCACGAATGAGGTATAAAGAGTGAGTAAAAAGTGACGCACAAAATTCATAACTTCGGCATTTGCTATTTTGTAATAAAATATTCGGACTGATAAATTTTTATTTTGAATTACGCAGCTGTTCATGTACAGGGTGGGCGAAATCCATTGTCTACTGAAGGGATCTCGAGAACTATAGCAGCTAGAAGAAACGGACACATGCTCGAGCTCTTTTTTCCTGATTCCAAATCTGAAAACAGATCCACCCTAACATTCATAGATTTTAAGTCATGAACGAAAATTGAGAAATTGTCATTTTAAATGAAGCTGAATAACTCGCTTGCTTGAACACGTATTCGAAATCCGTTGTTACATTTTACAGGCACTTTTTTATGAGGAATTCGAATATGATATTATTGAATTTTTTGATCCCTTCTTTTTCGAGATACGACAGGGATTCCTGATTTTTCAAATGTAAACTATAGTTGAAAGTTCTTCTATCTTGTTCAATTTTTTGCTGGTTTCAAAAATGTATCATATGTCTCTATTCAGATGAATATTACACTAAAAAAAAATTTAATACTTTTTCCTGCTGAATTATAAGTAGGCTGGCATCACCATAACGAACGTTGAATAGGCATTATCTTTTGTGAACCTGAGCCTCTATGATTGGAATCACGGATTGAAAAATAAAATTTACGGAACAAGAATACAAAATTATGAACAAATAAGAAACAGAACGGAAAACGCCCTGAGAGAAGTCATCAGTATTCAAATTGGCAACGCCATACGTAGTGTTAGTTTGGCATGCTTATCTAACGATAGTTCACAATTCGAACACTACCGTCGATAGATGTAGCTACCTACCTATTTCTCATCATCTTACTTTGCGTTAAAATTATAATTATAGTTTATTATCGTATTTTTTTTATATTACTGAAACTTTAAGTTTCTTTCATAAATCGAAAAACCGATAGTTGAATTAACTTTTTGCTTCAATAATCAGACGAAAGTCTTTTACTCTTTCCTCTACATAAGGATATCGATCTCGATAAAAATATATAAAAGAAATAATTATTCGACTATTCCTATCACAGAAGGTTGACTTCACATAGAATTATGTAGAGTTCACGAACCATAATGCATTTTCAACGGTCGATATGGTTACTGCATCTTACTGTTGAAGTAAATTTGGAGCAAGATGAAAGAACTTTCAACTATAGTTTACATTTGAAAAATCAGAAATCTCTGTCGTATCTTGAAAATGACTGGATCAAAAAATTCAATAATATCATATTCGAATTCCTCATAAAAAAGTGCCTGTAAAATGTAACAACGGATTTCGAATATGAGTTCAAACAATCAAGTTATTCAGCTTCATTGAAAATGACAATTTCTCAATTTTCGTTCATAACTCAAAATCTATGAACGTTGGGCTAGATCTGTTTTGAGTTTTGGGTTAGTTAAGAAAAAAGAGCTCGAGAATGTCTAATCAGTTTTCTTCTAGCCGCTATAGTTCTCGAGATCCCTTCAGTAGACAACGAATTTTGCCCATCCTCTATAATGAGTAGTTTGTCATGCAACCTCTTCGAGGAGTGGAGGGTGCCTTTTTTTAAACGACAAACCTAACTTTTTGGGCCAGAAATTGATAGAACTTTTGTTGCTGAGACTGATATTCGATGCCATGATAGAATATATTTCATTACCTGTGCATAAACACCTAGCCTTCTTTTATTTTTTGTCGGCACACCTTCAGTTTCGTACCTACTCTTCGAATTTTGGGAGGTTTAAGTGGTATAACTCCAAAAACGTGGTATAACTCCATTACGAAAAACTATGAATACAAACACAACTTCGTTGTCAAATGCAAACCCGAGAACATTTATAAAATCGATCAAATTAAAAAAAAATCTTAATTTGGTTCGAAAATGAATGAACAATGACATGAAATATGTTTTGTTTAAATTTGGTATAGGCATTCGCCGTCATTCTGAATTGCAATATTGTTGAAATGATAATTTTCAAACAAACAGGTTTGTAGGTGTATTACGGAAATACTACTGAAGCGTTATGGACAAATAATAATTATTCATGATATAATGGAATTTTTAATGCAACATTTTCACTTTAGATTATTCTCTGTCATTCAAATAACCTTGTCTTGAACAGTGTAATCGAGATGTACCTCCGATAAATTGGATGAAATGAAAAAAATATAATTATGCTCATTTTATAGTATTCCACATGGACTTAGCGGAAGAACAATTACAGAGACATTCAACTTTCAGTTCAAGGTAACGCGAATGAAAATATCATCCGGAGTGATGTAGTACTCACGTTCTATATTTGGTGAATCCTTGTATGAAATTTATTTTAATTTCAGAGGATTCGAACGTGAGTCAACTGAAGAAATAGAAACCCACTTGGCACTAGTGGAATATACCCCGCTTTAACCATTTTCGAATGTAAATAATTGCAGACATGGATGAGAATTAAGCGATCCAATCGTTGACTTAATCGAAGCAATCTTTTGGTTCTTGGAATATTTCGTAAATTACGTGATTTTTCTGAGCGATCAAATCAACCAAATGAATCAACAAGTTTGAACAAAATTATGTGGAATTAATCTCGGAATTAAAATGCCTTCGAAAAAATTCGTCGAAAAGTAGGCAATGCAATCTCGAAGGTTGATACCATTACATTTTTTGGAAGAGTGAAAGTGAAAATGATATTTCAATCTCCAGTTTAATTTTCAATATTAATATAAATTCTTAGTAGATGCAAAACTTGAAACATTACAACCTTAATAGCTTGTTAATAAATTTTTTAGGGTTTTCACTCCCAATCTTTGAAACAAAATCAATTAAAAATGAAATCGACGATTGGCTCCTGCGTAAATTCTTGCACTAATTTGTCAGGAGCAAATTAACTAGAAAAAATTGTTGCCTAACAATGAACTGAAAATAAATAACGTTGAAATTAAAATTTTAAGTGGTAACGTTTCGGAGTCTATATATTATTATAATTGCAACGTTATTTATTTTCAGTTCATTGTTAGGCAACAATTTTTTCTAGTTAATTTGCTCCTGACAAATTAGTGCACGAATTTACGCAGGAGCAAATCGTCGATTTCATTTTTAATTGATTTTATTTCAGAGATTGGGAGTGAAAACCCTAAAAAGTTTATTAAGAAATGCAGAATCCTCCCAGAATAAATTTCAATCGATATCTTAATAATTTGATCAAGTTGGAAAAGATAACCACAAAATGTTACAACAACAGCTAAGCTTTTCGACCAAGAAAGCATAAAACTTTATTGAGCTTGTCAGCGCCCCCCCTCCCCCCAGAAAAAAATCCTGGCTGGGCTTATGAGAATTGAGCCGCGACGGAGTGAAAAGAATTCAAAACAGTGACAGTCAAGAAGCTAGATTTCATCAACTTTCAGATATTACTTCCTATAAGTCTCTGGTTTAACTGAGTAAGGATGGAGGTGGCCTTTAAAATTCAAATTTATGGAGTACAATTTCATTCCTTTTCTGCTTAACATTGCACGAAAACTTTGATAAAGTACCCGGGGCGAAATTGAAATGAGATTCATTTTTTATACGGAGAATCTCATGTTATATTTCTCAGATATTCTTGTTAACATCATTCCTCATAATGGTATGAATTTTTTCATGTTGGAATCATTACATAAGCCGATATTCGGTCAACAAGAATCACTCTCAGGCAAGAAATAAATTATTTATATAGCTCCCAGTTATTACAGTTAACAACGTAATACTCGTTTACGTTGGGTGAGAGAGGATGACCTGAACATTATTCAAATATAAATATTTAAATTGCTGGTATAAACGAGCGTCATGAAATTGAAGAAGCAATTAACTACAACATAATTTAGAATATCTGAAATGGGAGGAACCTTGCGAAAATCAGCCATGCAATACAACCTTCACAAAATTGTTTCCTTTTTTCATTTTGTGCAGTAATTTTCGGTGGCTCAGTATGAATACCGGGTGATCTTAATCGAGAAATATGCAAAGGAAAAGAATGCACAACTTCAATACATTGCAAATAATTGTTTAATTTCTTGATTCGGAGCTAAAAATAGATATTCAAGCAGTTGATATTCATTGTATTATAATGTGTATTTGGAATTATGTATGGCAAGCAAGAAGTGGCTTGGCTTTACTGACACAATGTGTACACTTTTCGTTAAATATAAATAATGGTATTAAAAATTAAAATCATGCGACGCGGTCTTTCGTTGGTAGTACGCTTTTATTTATCTTATCTTCGATGTCGCTTGCTTTTTGGCATAGCAGGTTTCGAATTGCAAGAATGTTGCTGACAAGTTTAACAAGCAGGGAAATTTGACTCGGTCAGTGAAAGATTCGTGTAACACCGAACTGTTAAAACCACATATCAACAGGGTTATTAAGTTATTATACCACTATAACGTTCGATATCTACCGACTCTACCGTTATTGCGTCCATATACAGGGTGTTCATAAATAAATGCGACAAAATTCAGGAGGTGATTGCTTGTATGAAATTAAGATGAGTCTTTCCTATATCAAAATTTCCTCAGCCCACCCCTTTTCGAGATATCGTCCCTAAAAGGTGATGACTAAAATTCAATGTTCTGTAATTTTCGTGCACTCGCAAAGGACTAACCACCGGTATTTTTCAATATTCCTGTTACATTATACGGGGGCGAAATTAGAAACCCTTACTTCATTTCATATCAAAACTTTTTTCGAGATGAAGTTTCATGAAATTAAATTATAAACTAAAAGCCTTGTTTTGTTTACAATTTTCTTTGTGCATGAATTTTTCTCCCAAAACCAATAGCTGAAGAGAAAAAACATATTTTATAATTATTTTAATAAATTGAAAACAGTAAAGATATAAAAATGTGGAAGGATTCATAATAAATGATGGAAATGACCACCTCCAGCCAAAATAAACGAACTTAGTCTACGTGACATGTTTCTTGCTTTACTGGATTTTTAGAAAAAAAATAAAAACTGAATTTTAGTCACCACCTTTCGAGGGTGATATCTCGGGAAGGGGTTGGCTGAGGAAATTTTGTTATAGGAAAGACCCATCTTAATTTCATACAAGCTTTCACCTCCTGAATTTAATATTACTAGAGTATTTGATATATCGTATTTTTTCTGTGTCTTGTATGTTTCCAAGGTTGTCGAATTGTTAATTTGAAGTCAATGGAAAGGAACAACTTCGAATAGCAAATTTTTTTTAACGAAAAACAGTCGTCAATGATGTAAAAAATGTGAGAAAAATAAAGAAATTTCCCTAGAAGCATTGCCTGCCGCCTATAAGTAAAAGCAAAACATGCTATGCCAAGCGAATATCTTAAAAACAATTGTGGGATCGCTGTTCACCCTATTATTATTTTTTGTCATTTTTTATTAACAGTTGGAAAATGTGCTTTGTATTTTTATACATATGAGAAGTCTTAAAAATTTTCAACTCGAACTTAACCTGTAGTTGAATGAATGTATAATTAAATAAATGAAAAAAGTTCACTATCCCTATGGAAATATTTTTGGATTTTCACCAAGAAAATTGATCGATTTAAACAAGCTTGTAGAGTAAACGGTTATACCAATTTATTTTTGCCTAACATACATACCTACCTACTTCACTTGTAGGCTTAGCTTGTCTCGTATTTCTATAATGTAAATGTGAAAATATTAGATCTTCAAAAGAAAATTGACTAGAACCGCCAGTTAAAGCTGCTATTTTTATAAATTTAATGCAACCTACATACAGTGATCAATTTGTTGACGTTCTTTTTCTAATTTCAGGAAATGGTGCAAGCAAAGGACCCACCGTCTTATTATTTAAATAAACTTAGGACATATTTGGACCCAAAAGCTTCTCGGAGTCATAGGGTAAGTTTTCCCATTCAATTCAGCCTTTACTGAAATTAAAATATACCTTTTCACTACGTAAATCAGGTAGGTAATGAATGTATCGCTGTTATGTATCCAATAATTTAATATTGGAATGGTTTAATTGTTGTTCATTATTCAAATGATGCAACTTTTAAATCCTACGCGGGAACTGAACGAACAAGGTTTTGAAAACACCTGACATCGATCTTTTTCCAACTAAACTACTGGAAACAAATCAATGATATTTGATGCAGGTAAATTATTCTAATATCAAATTTCGATTAAAACAGACCACCATAATCAAGAAAAAATTAGACATTTATAACAAATATAGAAAATTCTCAATTCCTTTTGCTGAAAACATATTTTGAATCGTATCCGACCATAATCAAGAAAGATACTTATCCACCATATTGAAGGCACAATCTTCAATTTTTCAATAGAAGTGATGTTCTACATTTCTAGGTCCTGTTCATACTCTTGTATGTATGTCGTAAACTTAGTATCAACTTGAAACAGATTAGGTATACGATTTTCACAAAATGAGATTTCAAACGCGTGTTCCGCTATCACAATAGCGAAACACGCGTATTCTTTCCTTATTTTTAGATTTTCCAGAAAATAAGAGGTACTGTCGCGAAAAGTCAAACGACATAATCTTGAAAACAGTGTAGAATAAAAAAAAATCAACACAACCTAGCCAATTCTGCAAATTTTTTTTTCGACAATCGAAAAGTGCTGGTCCAATTTCACACATATTGAATATGGACTTCTGAAGAGTCAGACAAATTGAAGCTGTTGTTAAAAAAAAGGAATTCATTCTCATCAGACATTATAGCATTGTTTTATTTCTGCGCGAGAAAAATAAGTAACAAATAAAAAATATCAATCATGCTCAGAGAAGAGGATTATGAGTTTTTTGTGATCCTACCTATTTCAGAATCTTTAAATTTTCCTTCATTCTTCAGAGAAAATTTATTAATATTTTTTTCTTCAATATTCATTTTTACATTTAAAGTGAAACATAAAAGGATATTGTTTTATTTTTGTTGATGTGTAAATGAATTCAAGAAATCCGCTAATGCTAAGGGGGCCCATAGATCTGCGCCTAGGGCCCGGAAGAACTTTAAACCACTGCCTCCAGGTCGTTTTTCAAAACTTGACTGTAGTGGTTAAGGTTTCATATGTTAATCTCGTTGTCTTTGTTACTCCTCCGCCAACGAAACCAGTTCTGTCAGTGAGCTTGACATTGGTTTTGAACTGAATTACACCTCTTTCGCTATATTTTCTTGATGTGATTAAATTGGTAATACACTGCGCAAAAAAATTAACGCACATTCTGAAAATCTCAATTTTAATGAAAGTTAACTCTACATTGACTTTATAACTTATTTTTTATGTTCTCTCGGGAAGGTTTTGGACGAAACAAGACACATTAAATGGAAGAAAAATTCAGGATTTCACCGAATCTCATGTGAAAGAAGAGAAATGAACAATTTTCAAAATACTGAAATTCTGATAAGTGGTTTAATACTTGGTATTATCACCCCTTGCTCGGCAACGACGGTTCATACTCAAAATGAGGGATCTTAAAATGTTCTGATCTAATCCTTCCCAGATTTCTCCGAGTTGGGTTCCTAAGTCATTAAGAGTAGCTGGATGATTTTCTGAACTTCTCAGCCTTCTATTGAGGTTGTCCCAAACCTGCTCAATCGGATTGAGATCTGGACTTCTTGCTGGCCATTCCATTCGAGAGACTTCAACCTCTTCAAGGTACTCCTGAACGATGCGCGCACAATGGGGTCTGGCATTATCGTCCATAAAAATGAAATTTTCACCAATGTATGGGGCAAATGGCACTACATGCTTTTCAAGAATGTTCCTTTTATACTTATCAGCATTCATAGCTCCATTATCAACGACCACTAGGTCTGTGCGAGCAGTCAAAGATATTCCACCCCATAATCGATCCTCCCCCGAAACCAGTAGTATTCAGGAAATTGCACTGAGCATATCTTTCATGTGGTCGTCTGTATACAAGGGAACGTCGATCACAATGGTAGAGGCAGAATCTAGACTCATCTGTGAAGAGAACTTTTTCCCATTCAGCCTCTTCCCAATGGATATGTTCTCTCGCAAAATCCAAACGCGCCCTTCGATGGGCTGGGGTAAGAGCTGGGCCTCTTGCCGCGACACGAGGCCTTAAATCATATTCTCTGAGGCGATTTCTTATTGTCTGAGTGCTAATTAGCACCTCATGAGTTTGCTCAAGCTGAATTTGAAGGAGGCGAGCGGTTGTAAACCGTTGTCTCAACGAAGAAACTCTCACGTAACGTTCTTGAATAGCAGTTGTTACCCGTGGTCTACCCTGTCCTGGTCTTCGGACATTCATACCTGTCTTCCTGAATCGCTGCAACATTCTGGACACACTTGTATGGGAAACTCCAAACCTTTCTGCAATTCTTGTGTACCTATGTCCACCCTTCTTCTGGCAAAACTACCGCTTGGGCACATGCCTCTTGGGTCAAATTGCGTGTTTCGCGTTGCATAGCGATCGAGTGTAGAAAATCAAACGAAAGAAAAACTATTGATCACTAGAATTGATCGAGAACAACTGATTTTAGAATGGAGCCAATACATTCAAAATCTGGTAATATCATCTTTTTTTATTCCTGCTGGGAAAAAACATCTGTATTGAAGAAAACCGTTGAAAGTGGATAACATATGCATGCATAATTCTGATAAACACCTTCAGTTGTAGAATAAATTTGAGATTTCCATAATGTGCGTTAATTTTTTGCGCAGTGTAGGATGAATGAGTAAACAACCATTTGCTCAGCTGCAACGATTTGTCTCATGTGAACTTGAAGCAGACTAAGTACTTGCTCCATCTCTTCTGAGGTTAGGTTATGTAACGCTTGGCGAAAATAAACCTCGAAATTGGTTCAGGATTGGCGAATTTTACAAATATATTCACTTACAGTGCCCTAAATCAATCGCAACATTTTCCAATACATCCCACACCATGTAAACAATCATTCATTTAATGGATAGTTTAATTTATGGTCTGTTTGTATATTTATTTCATGTGGCCGCTCTACGGCGAATTTAAAATGGCAAGCGAACTCCTCAGCTCTTAATCCTCTCATTGTTTGTTCCAGAAACGAAAAATGGTGGGCGAATCAACTTCGACTCAAGTGCTCAGAGATCTAGAAATATCATTGCGGACCAACCATATAGAGTAAGTACAAGTAATTCCAAGGTAATTGTCATAACTCATTCTGAATGGTCGAATGGTACATCGTGACTCTTGAATATGTTATAAATGTAGATTTAACGTATGCATATATTGTTGTTCTATGGGAAGCGGAATTCAACTCATATGGCAAATATTCTTTCCTAAGTCAACGTTCGAAAATTCAGATTTTTATTTGAATGTTTATAAGGTGTCAGAAATCACCGAAAAAAACCGAATCAGAAGCTTTTTCTCATGTGTTATTTTCGAATTTTGAGCCGAAAATAGTCTCAATTGATTGGGTTGGACTTGATGATGAAAAATTCAGTATCAAATTGAGTGTTGGCCTGTTGTTAATACCCTTACGTAATGGAAATGAATCTTATTACACCTCATATGCAGAAATACATCAAGTTATCTTCATCAGAGCGCGCTAAGGAAATGAAAAACAAATATACATGTCAAAAAACATAACTTCCTTCTAGCACTCTATAGTAATAAGTGGCAGAGTTCATCTAGACTCAAGAGCAATTGGCAACTTGAAATCGTTTTTTTTTATTTTGTTCAGTTGCAAAATAAAGTACGTATCAAAATAAGCGATACGCCCTCTGGTGGCAGCCAGAGTAACCCGGAAATGCTGTACCTAACCATAGAAATCGGTAGCACATAGATTCGAATGATAATATCGATGCAGAGTGGGCTAGGGAAGAATGAATGTCTCGTTTCCGACATCGATTTTCAGAAGATGAATAATGGCCAAAACCGCATCCCTCCACCTTCTTCTTTTGTTTTCAAGTTATATCTAATCCACTCATAAGAGGAAACTAATTTTTCGGCTGTATGAATTTTTGTTTCTCTATTTCGTAAAGTTTCAATAACTTCGAAAAACAAAATGTTACATTCTGCAGACACTTTTTGATTTTTCTCAGTCCGCCACTTGATAAGTGATAATAGTAACTTCCCTTTTTTTTTTCAATACAAACCACATTTTTTTTCACATATTTCAGTCCCATATTTTTTCTGATTCAAAATATATAATGTACGTCGAGTATCTAATTGTTCTTCCAATAAAAAACTCAAAACCTAGTTCGGTCAAGTTGGCAGGTTATTTTCATTCTTAATTATAATATTATAATGAACTTTATGCTTCATGTTGTGTCACGTTATCAGAGACTTTGAAGATCACTTTCATTCCGGATATTTGAAAAGGTGGTCGGAAAATCAGTAAATAACGGGAATTTCTACTATGACTACTTCATATTCACTTATACTAGTTCTAGCACAGTCGTCTCTAAGATCTACAGATTTGTCACCAATTAAACGCGTGTTATACCTGAACGACAGTTTAATTACTCTCATTAGTCATTAAAAACCTGGCATTAGATTGTGATGCTGCAAAAACATTTTAAGCACCTTCAGCATGGAATGAAGTATCCCAGAGAAAAGCGAAGAGGCCAATATTCTTGCCATAAAAACACTCAAACGCCATTTACTGAATAGTTCCGTGGTAAAAAAAGATGCACCTATAAGAAAGGGTTGAGGAAGAAGAGGAAAACTCCAGCGGAATCTTCAAGGGATCCAGAGATGGAAGTTCCTCTTCAAAACTGCAAGATCCAAAAGGTGTTCGTAGATCTCAGTGGAATAAGTTACACCTCCTCACTGTTCATCATAGTGTCTTGTAGGACACTGTCGTCTCAGGTAGCATCTGATGAAAATTAGAAACTGAGTGTAGTTTTGTGGAAAGAAGGGGGGATATACATACTATTCACCTGGTTAAAGAATACCTCGCCATTGCAAGCCAACGGAAACAGTGCTTTGGACGAGAAACTGTGAGGGTGAAGAAGAAACCCTCTTGAAGACTCCGCAGATACTGAAGTTAATTGGAGATTTGGAACTGGAACAGCTCTGGTGCGGTGCATTGCAACCCCTGTAGAAATATCAACTATCTCCGAGAAAAATGTTTTTATTCGATCTGGAAACGTCTCATGAAAAACTATTATTTTAGGGCTGAAAAGGACTATGCATTTTCTAAAATCCTTGTTAATTTGTGAAATACTATCTAGCGATTATGCACCAGTTTAGTAACCAGTTTCCGAAAACTCACGGTCGTCAAAGTACGAATGCAATCTATGCGTCAGCAATTATTATCCAAAACCGCAAAATCTGGGTTTTTTGTTTTTCCCAATTTGGAATATTTGAATTATAAATATTGCTCTGCTGAAATCGTGAAAATTCACGCTATACAGGGTGTCCGGGGAATAACTGTACATACTCTTACCAGAGATAGAGTTGGACTAGCTGGTTACGGATTGACTATGAAAAATTAATTTCTGGATTTCCCTAGAAAGCTACAGGGTGATTTTCCAACTTCATGGAAATACTTAGATCATCATAAAATCCAAACTTATTGACGGATATTATTGAATCTTGGGAGGTTATTGACACATGCTAAGGTCAAGTCAGAAAGATATCAATTATTTTATTATTCCAGGGCCGGATTCATTAATATTCATTTAAAGTGTTCAGGGCAAAAAAAAACACTTTGTATTTCAAATTACAAATAATTGATTCGTTTTTTAGGAAGAAGCTAAATTATGCTTCAATTATCGGTATCACTCAAAGTTGTCACATCAAGAATTATTTTTTTATGAATTTTTGAATTTGGATAAAGTTCGAAAATTTGAATTTTTCACCATGAAGAGAACTGAAAATCTCATGTTTGAATATAAAATGCAAATGTATAAGTAGAAAATTCACAAAAAATTTCAGAGCTTTAATAAGCACTTCAATAACGAAACAATAACAAATAAAAAAAACTAAAATACAGTAAAGAGTACCTAATAAAAATAAAAATAGGAACGAATGAATTGCTGAGTCAACGATATTTCAAAAGTTGTTCGAAATGAAAACCATCAGCTTGTATACATTTCTCTTGCCGAATTTTCAAATTGGATACAGCCTTTCGAATCATATCGCCATTATTTCTTAAAATATCGCAACAGTTGATTATTCTGTTCATCAGCTGTTCTCTTCACTGGAAGAAGTGTAACTTTGGTCTATATCATTGTTGTCGAACACCCAGTATACATAAGAATAATTTTGAAATATGCTTCTGTATACCTTATACACAGCACCAATTTTTTTTCAAAATACCTTCATTTACTCCCTCAAAGTGAAATCCGCGTCTGGGGTGGCCACCCAGTATATCAACAAATTATTATAGTCTTCTTCACCTTCAGTGACTTTTTTAAGAAAATTTATTATTTATTTTCGACCTGCACAAGATGACTATGTCCTGTTCAAGTAAATAAATTGCAATTTTCGAACTTTATCCAAATTAAAAAATTCATAAAAAAATAATTGTTGATGTGACAACTTTGAGCGGTACCAAAAATTGAAGCATAATTTAGCTTCTTTCTAAAAAGCTAATCAATTATTTGTAATTCGAAATACAAAGTTTTTTTTTACCCTGAATACTTTAAATGGAGATTAATGAGTCCGGCCCTGGAATAATGAAATAATTTATATCTTTCTGACTCAACCTTAGCATGTGTCAAAAACCTCCTAAGTTTCAATAATATCCGTCAATATGTTTGGATTTTATGATGGTCTGAGTATTTCCATGAAGTTGGAAAATCACCCTGTAGCTTTTTAGGGAAATCCAGAAATTAATTTTTTATAGTCAATCCGTAATCAGCTAGTCCAACTCTATCTCTGGTATGAGTATGTACAGTTACTCCCCGGACACCCTGTATATTGTCATGATTTATTCTGAGCTACAACCGAGATGGCCATAATAAAGAACCTGCGTTCAAGTAAAAAGGAACATTATGTTTTATTCGCTCGATATTAGTCATACATAGTGCAAGGAGGAGTCATTCTGAATTGACTATGCTCTTGAATTCTTTGAAGTTGATGCTCTCACCAATTCGATTAATTGAGGGATTCCAATGACCATTCGCTATACAGGATATCCCAACTAAACACGTACGCCCTTTAGAACTTACTATACAATTGAATTTTTGAAAATAGGTACGTAGATTTTTTTTGGAGGAGTGCATGTCTTGATAAGAAATCTGCCAAATTAATCTTCATCGTGTACAAAACGACTCTCAAAGTTTTGATTCGGGCAGGGGTTCCTAAAGTGTGCGATTAAACAGTGGCCATCGTTTTCACCATATTCTGCCAATCAAAGTTGAGTTCTCGCGAGTAAATGACTAGAAAAAGTTTGAGAACCCCTGTGCCTGTATATTACTACATTTATCATGTCGTCTGCAAAGTTCAACTTACGAGGATGGATATACAAGTCACAAAAATCTAAGGAAATTACTGATCAAGTGAACGTAGTTGGAGTACTAGGACCATAGGCGTAGCCAGGGTTGTGTTTCGGGGGGGTTTTGAAATGAAATTTTTCTGATTTTGACATATAAATTGAGACTTTTTGAAACTAATATTATGTAACTATATTATTTCGGGGGGGGTTTGAACCCCCAAACCCCCCCCCCTGGCTACTCCCGTGACTAGGACGACTTTTGAATAATAGAAGATACATTATTTTGTGATATCCATAGCATGTCCGATTCTCAAATTGTATTGACTAAACGGAGTTTGCTATCAGTGGCTATCAGTTATTCGATTGGTTTCTTGTGCCATCTGAAATATCTAAAAAATTTATGTACTAGGTAAAACAACTAGATTTATTAGTTCATTGTAAAATTCCAAGGACACTTTGTGGAAATTCAAATTGAGAAAATTCTTCAAACTCGACCATCCACGTATTTTACGACGCTAGTAAATCAGCACATGCAAGTTGCATATTTCTAAGAACAATTATTAATGGAGCGATGTCAGTCAGTATAATTCTTGCAAAATCTAGAATAGCTCCAAAAAAATATCACTTTACCTAGACTGTAATTATTGACGGCGTTACTAGGTGTCACACTATATATAACAGTTACAAAAATAAAAGAAATTTGCGATATGAAGACTTACTTCTGGGGCGATTCAATGGTGGCATGACCTGGATACGAATAAAAGGACAATGGAAATTTTTTTGTGAAAAACAGGGTCAAAGAAATAAGACTATATACAAATACAGATGATTGGTATCATGTTCCAGGCAAAATCAATCCAGCAGACCTGGCTTCCAGAAGCTGCAATGCCAAAACTTTGCTGGAAACTAAGAAGTGGTTTGGTCCAACATGGTTAAAAAAGAATCCAGAAGATTGGCCTCATAATGAAATATTTTGTCCAGAAGAAGAGAATTCAGAAAAAAGGAAATAAGTAAAACAAAGATAGACAGTAACAGCTTCCTCAGACGACAAAAATATATCCAACAGCTCCGGGAAGGTCTAAGAACACGCTTCAAAAAAGAATATTTTGCAGAACTGGTTAACTCTGATCGTCGGAATTCACGTGAATTGGAAGTTGGCAAAATAGTTCTGATTGGTGAAGAAAATACCAAACGGACAGATTGCCCCGGAAGAGATGGAGTGTCGAGAGTAGCAAAGGTGAAAACAAGAACTGGTGAACTTTTACGACCTTTCCAACGTTTATATCCCATGGAAATCAAAGATTCGACTAGATCAACGAAAGATCGAACTGATCAGTCAAGAATAAAGAACACAGACATAGAGATGAACTTGGAAGGAAGCGGTTTAAATAAAGATGAAGAGAAGAAGGAAAAAATCACTTTTGGAAAAACAATAAGTTTTTCAATTCTAAGTTTCCAAAAGGTAAATAAGTAAAGATATAACACTAGGGAATGTGGGTCGAGTGGGCATCATTTCAATGGTCTACAGAGTCTGCACAATAGAAGAAAATTCATTCTTGTGCATTTACATTTTTCTTGTCAAGAATTATTTCCAGAAATCAATCAATATTTAATTTTCGAAAATCCAGTAACCTACTTTCTGTTTGATTGCGGAAGCCCAATTCTTCACGGTGCCGTTTTTTTTTGGTATCCATTTTTTGAGTGAAACAAATTTGAATTTCGAGGTCACTATAGATCACCTTAAAATCTACAATCACAAGGCCAAGTTCAGAAAAGCAAAAATTCAAATTGTAATGATGGTCAGAAAAATTCTAAACTGCTTGGATACCTAAAACTGCATAAGATTCATAAAAATCGTTACGATCTTAGTCGAACTAGCCAAACACCATCATCATCACATTTCCTAGTTTCTTTCCACTGAGAATATTGAGCAAATGACATGGTGACTTGGTACGAATCTCGTTACATTCCAGATGGCGCTGGGGTGTGGTAATACTTCGTAGCATCTACTGGCACAGTTCGATTTTTATATCAACACTCGATTCATATTTTTTCCACCTTAATATGTGAAGGCACGATGCTGTTCATGGTCAAAGAATCATGATAAGTGTGCTGCTGAGAAGAGATCATAATGCTTCAAACCTTGCACAAAATGAAAACACTCTGAAACTTGAACTGATCAAGTTTTTCACATAGAATAAAAAATATACTCAAAGTACAGCTGATAAGAAAGAATCCTTGTGTTCATTACCTACTAATTGACGGACTTTCTCGCCATCCGCGTAAGGCGTAAAGGAGGAAAGATTACCAGAATGTGAGGTGTTGCAAAAACACTTGAACGATAAGTAGAAATTACGAATATTACAATAATTTCCACTTTCGTCAAAAAGCTGGCACTGAACGAACGTCTTTTTTCAATTTCAGCAGGATACGAATTGTAGCCAATGGTGAGCCTTTTCGAGAAATTTTTTCAGGTGGAAATTCATAGAAGAGATAACTTCACCTCGGAAAGTCAATGACGTGAACGAATATTTGTTCTTCAATGAAAAATTTTTTTTCCGTTTGACGAATAAAAAAATTCCTTACTTTCCGAGATGACGAACTGATTGAATTGAATTATAATATAATAAAAACCTCATATAAATTAGTGGTTTCTGATGTTATATATTCATTTTCTCTTTTTGAACTGACCACTAAAACGGTGTAGACCCCTCTTAATCTTGAAAGTAAGGTATATCATAATATCGAATGCTTTTAACAAAGGCGAATAGTTTTCGACATAGAAACATTTTTTTTCAATTCTTTTTCTTTGTTACGTATCTGAGTTTCAATGCAATAATTGAATCGTAGAGAAAAAATTAAAGATACCTATAACTCCAAATCTAACTGCCAACTCTACTAGCGCATTCGGGAAGTTCACAATCAGACTGACACTATAGACCGAATTGAATTCGACCACGATGATCGAAATGTATTCCTATTTTGTTGCAAGCTAGAAAGTATGAGTGGGGAAGCTGTACCATCAATTTTTTTGGCGTTGACTCCATTTATGTATGTAATCCATTAAATTACGGCAAGTCTATAATTATCGACAATGAGTGTACCCGTATCTTCTTGAACATTCACATCCAATGAGTTACACGTACTCTCCTATCTGATAAACATTTCCTAGGCAAATTTCAAATAAGAAAAACGTGTCGGGAGAAACTTGCTTGCAATTTAATCGTGGTGGAAATCGCGTTAAATTGTTAGCGGGCAAATGTTGCCTTAGGAAAATTGTTTCTAACTGTTCTTCCACCGCATTGTTCTTTGATATGCTTTGCCGAAGGTGGATTAAAAAGTTCTTCCTCGGAGTAATGTTGAACTATGCAGTTTCGTTGAGAGTTGTCGCAATTTCATGGTTTTCAAGAATGAAGAAATCTTATTACGAGATTACGTACAAGGTTCTGAAAAAATATTCCGCATCGAAACGAAATGGTCTTTCAAAATGCTCATGTGTATGTATGAAATTATGGAATATCCAAGGAATCGTTAAAAAGAATTCGATTTTTTCGAGACGACGTTGATTACTCCAAATTTCACATCTTCGACTGATGGATGCAGTTGAATATCACATAGGTATTTTCCTCATAAGTTATCGGTTAATTTTCAACAGACACAGACGGCACTCGGTTTTCAATTTATTCTCTGATTATCACCCTGTATCTATATTATAAACGAAGGTCCTAAAGAAATTAAAACCTCTTGATATGAGTCCACCTTGGTTACCTCAGTTTGTCGCATTCTTCCAGGGACAGCCTGTACGTTAACGTCAGTTTTGACGGAAGTTGGCAGCACAGATCGGGGTGTTTTAAATCTATCGGACTCTGAGAATACTGTTTTTGGCCACGGTATTTATGAAAAATCATGATTTATTATACAGGGTATTTCTGAATCGATGCGAAAGATTTCAATGGGTGATTCTATGGCAATAATTAAGGCGGTCTTTCATATAACTTTTTGTTAAACGCCCTTTCTCTCCAAGTTACAGCTTAGGTACCCTTAAAATAAGGTAAAAAAATTGTTTTTATTCAATATATCACCTTTGGAAAAATTTTGAAGAATGAAATTTGGAAAATATCTGATGCTAATAAAATAGCAGTTTTTGAGTCTTTTTGAGCAGTATTTTATTTTATTGTGATCAAACTAACAACTTTATGATAACATATCAAGACATAAAAAAGATGCAGATTGAGTCTGTCTTTTCAAATAAATTTTTTAAATAGGACAATAGAGGCGCATTAAAAAGTTCTGATTCAAAATCATAGGGGTTGTTTTTTAAGTCTCTTGTGATTGAATTTTAAGGTTACAAAAACACTCAAAAACTGCCATTTTATTAGCATCAGCTATCAGCCAAATTTCATTCTTCTAAATTGTTCCAAAGTGGATATATTAAAAACAATTTTTTATCAAATTTTAAAGGGATGTAAATTGGAGAGAAAAAGTTATTGAACAAAAAGTTATATGAAAGACCCCTCTTGATTTTTGCTAAAGAATCGCCCTTTGAAATCTTTCGCATCAATTCAGAAACACCCTGTATTTTGTTAGCCGAATTAGACCGACCAGGTGGATCTCCTTTACTAGTTATTTAGGAAAGGAAAATTCCTCTGCAGAATCTTTTTTGAGAACATAAAGAAGGACTTTGAGTATACTTCGAAATACTATTATAAATATGGAAAGATCATGCTCAATTCATTATACGGATTATTCTTTCATCATTACTTAAAATTCTGATCATGAAAGTTCACAAACGTGTATATTCAATGACAGCACCATTTTTATCGGCAAGTAAGTCCATGGCAAAGGGCAATGCCAATGTGCACGATAGCTGACCTATTGAATATCTCAGACCAACTTCATGCTCCGCATAATCTATTGCATTCATTTTTAACGTCATTAAATGCTGATGTTCAGCTCAAAATGCTTATTTCCTGTTTAACATCTGCGTTTTTATATCGAACCCTACTTATTTCCGTTTTGTTTATTGAGAGTCGACTGCCAGTGCATTGTCTGGAATGATTAACTTTCTGTGTGCATTTCATTGAGCCCGCAGGGGCCAAAAATAACCAACCCAACTGTTGTGGCTCCAGTATTCATTATTGTTTATTGATCAGACTGGTGAAGGTATACAATTATTTGATTTGAGAATATAATGAGCGTGTTTGCTCATAATATATACGTTCTTTTTGATGGTGATGCATCATCCGATTACCGGGTTCATTCGAAAAGTGGTGATGATGACATCTAACTTTTTGAACTCTTGCAGCAAAATGTTTGAAATTTTAGTAGTGAGTTTCAATCATTTCCATACGCTGTTGAAGCATATTATATTGTTCCATTTTTACTAATGAAATAGTTCTCAGTTTTCATATGTTAAATTACCGCTCCTGATATTGGGAGTATAAATTATTTCGGTTGCAATTATTGCAGATTAAAATAAATAAAGAGATCATTCAAAGTAGGCATTAGCCATTGCTGGCAACTACTTTTTTTCATTTCGCAGGCAATTTTTGAAAGAATTGCCTACATAATTTACCAGTCGGTGCATTGTCACCACAATCATTTGATTCATATGTTGCACTTTTCGTCCAATTAATTTAGAGCAAATAATCCAACATATCCAACAAGGTGAAAAACAAGGTTATTGAATGAAATTCAAAGCGATATGAATTATGGATTAATTTTTAACCTCTCCGGAACCACCAAAATCAGCTGACACTATGACACATTAATTACAGTGTAATGAAGAAGGTTAACGCTGAAAGGTTATGAAAGAAAACAGTGCAATTAGCTAGTCCGATGTATTTTATTAATAACAGTCAATGCCATTTATTTAAAACGGACCGAACTATTATAAGAGCTGCCAGAATCATCAAATTGGGAAACTGTTACCTATAAACTTCATTGATCACAAAAACAACAAACAAGAGATTCTCTATTCTAACTATAGAAGAAAATAGTAGGCACAACATGCAAAATGATTCAAGACCAACTAAGAGCGAGTTTAAGAAAACTTTGATTGCCCGATCAACGATTTGACAGTCACTCTATTTCCAGAATGAAATCTGAAATCACTGAAACTTTAACATTCCTGAATATATTGAAAAAGTAGCTATCGATTTTGATTATCATCGAATGGACTTATACCAGGAAGAATATTTGACGCATTCCTACATAAATTTCAACAGAATATTCCTCAAGTCGAAAGAAGCACGTTTTCTCTTCACCATTTTTCCAATTTGGCTCTGTTGGAAAGATACAGGCTGTTGAAAATCTATAAAAAAATTCAATTTTGAAATTCCACCGTCATCCTCCTGTTGCTTCATTATGACCATTACATACCATAAAAAAAACTGAAATTCAAAGGCCCCAATTCTTAAAGTTATTTGATATTCAACAATGAAAAATATCTGAAAATCTAAAAATTGGGTACCTACTTAAGCTGAATCTAAATCTGTTTGAAATATCCACAGATGTGTATTTTCATAGATTTAGCTTGTTACTCCGAAGGAAATTTTGTTTTGCCAGGGGTGGGTGGTATAGCTCATTATGAAAACTTAAAATGGCTTTATCTTTTTATATAGGGCGAATCGGAAAAAATATTAAATGACAAAAGTGTTTCTCTTGTCCTCAAGAATCCACTGTTGAAATCAGGGCCGTCGCTATAGGGGGGGAGGGGGGGGAGCGTCCCCCCCCGGAGCACATTCGAAAGGGCGCCAAATAGACCGCGCAGGCGCGAAATCATAACAAACTGCGTGCCCCGCCATCAATAGACCGCGCAGGCGCGAAATCATAACAAACTGCGTGCCCCGCCATCTAGTCGATTCATGGGAACTACAGTGGCGGCATTGTAAAGTCTCGTTGTCAGAGCGGTCAGCGGTGTGAACACATGAGTTTAACCATTTAAAAGCATTTTATCGTATTATGGATCCCTGCCAAAAAAAGCTCAAACCGTCTGGAGCGGAATTCAGAAAAAGGGCGCAGAAAAGGAAAATTGAGACGGAAAAAGCAGCAAATGTGATGGATACATGGCTGAAAGCAAGTTGTTCGAAAGAAGTGGGGAATATTCTTGAAGAGAGCGAAAAAGGTAAATTTTGCTGATTACTAACACAAAGTTTTCGAGCTTATTCTAGCTTTGAATATGGAAACAATGAAATTCGTTAATTTTCATTTTTATACTTCTCATCATATTCGAAGCTTGAAGTACCTATAAGTAATTTTTGTTTATATACATAGACTCTTTTCGCCCTCGATCTTTCGAGACATGTGAACCTCTGAGAAAAAATAACGCAAAATCAAATTCACCAGATTATTTCAAGGCTTTCTTTTTTAGATGATAGCCATGAAATCGAAATGGAACAAACAACTAGTAATACTGAGAACATTCCCGGCGAAACCAGAAATTCTGAAATTTGCGATTCACTCACGCTGAGTATGTCGCAGGAAAAACAATGTTTCAATGTATTCAGTTCATCTGAAGAAATATCGTGGACGGCATTCTCCGCAAAACTTTTACAGATCATTGATGACTGTAAGAGTTTCGAAAAATACGAAAAGATAATAAAAGATTCCAAAGGAGAAGAATTTTCAATTATCATTGAAACCGTATCTTATTTGAAAATGATGAAAAATGATTTTGAAAATTGCATATCTGTCGGCGAGTCAATGATTAAACAGTTTGAAATTCAGGAACCATGTACAATTAAATCTTGTGAAGATGAAGGAAGCCGTTTAGTTTCTCATGATCCTGGGCTAAGAACTAAATCGCTATCAGAATCTCAAAAAAAATACTTGATTACTTTGGGACCTCATCAACCCAAATTATCAGTATTTCCGAGTGATGGTAAAAACAGATTCAATTCATCGTGGTACAGAGAGTATAATTTTCTGGAATACAGCACCGTTAAAGACAGAGCATACTGCTTCGTTTGCTGTTTATTTCCACCAAATAAGTCTCATAATGCAGAAGATAATTGGTTTAATGAAGGAGTTAAGGCTTGGGGAAAAATGAAAAGTAGTGGCAAGAACAAACTCGGGAAACTTCCAAGCCATTTTTCTTCGCAACACCACATCGCAGCAGTACAAAACTACTGCAATTTTGTGAATAGTACTCATCATATTGATATCATTCTGGATAAAAATGCCGAATTGAGACAAATTGAACAAAAAAAAATATTACAGTACAATAGAAAAATCATTTCCATGCTTCTGGATATATCTTCAACACTATGTCGTCAAGGCTTAGGATTTCGAGGAGATGCGCAAGATGATGTAGAAACGGGAAATTTTTATGAATTCGTCCACTTATTAGCTCGTCACAATCCCTTGCTTCAACAGTGGTTAGATAATGCTACTATGCGACCCTACCATATTACATACCTAAGCCCTACATCACAGAATGAATTCATAAGTCTGTTAGGAGGATGTTTAAGAAAACATATCGTATCGGAGATCAATAATAGCTCTTTCTACACCATTATGGTTGATGCAACACCAGACCACTCTCACAAAGAAATGATTTCAATTGTTGTGAGATTAGTTGATGAGCATTCCAAACCAAATGAACGCCTGTTAGAAGTTATGGAGCCTACTGGAAAAACGGGAATGGATATTGCAAGTGACATCGTTAATTGTTTAAACAAATATGAGATCAATTTGTCGAAGCTCACATTTCAGTCCTATGATTTCGCTGCAGCAATGTCGGGTAAACATAAAGGTGTTCAACAAAAATTGTGTGAATTGATCGGACACAAAGTTCCGTATATTCCTTGTCAGGATCATAGAGTGAATACAGCAGTAGAGCACTGTAGTAATGCTAGCTTTCTGGTAAGAGAATTTTTCAATTATTTGGAGGAGTTGTATACGTTTTTCACTTTGAGTACTAAAAGACACCAGATGCTCGAAAAAAAAATAGATAAAATTGAAAACTCTTTGAAACTCAGAAATTTGTCTAGAACACGCTGGGTGGCTAGAGCCGAAAGCATAAAGGCCGTCAATATTTCCTACGAAGAGATAGTTCAACTCCTCCAAGAAATTGCCGAAAATACTGACTTTGACAGCACCTCTAGAACAAAAAGTTCAGGATTGAGAAAGAAAATTTTGAATTTTGACTTCATTGTAACCCTTTATTTCATGAAAAATGTGATGTTCAAACTAAAAAATTTGATTGAATCTATCGAGACTCCCGAAATAAATGTGATCGATTGCAATAATATATTAGAATTACACATTCAAATTTTGAAAACAATGAATGAAAATAGCTCATCTATCGATGATTTGATCGCCAGCGCAAAGCAGTTTGCTGAAAAATTCGACATCAATGTTGAAGAAGACTTTAAAAAATTTCATCGGCGTCGATTAGGACCCCAAAAATTCGATAGCAGAAATGAAAATGAGACAATTTTAGGTTTATATACATTTTATAGAAAAGAGTTCAAACAAGTATTAGACACGCTCATTAATAATTTATCATTGAACGTGAAATCAGTAATAGAAACGTTAGATCCAATATTTAAAGTTTTCCATTTTCCGCTGAAATCACAAAATTTGAAACTGGAGTACTTAGAAGCATTGATCAATATGATTCCGCCAAAGCTAGATAGGCCAGACCCACAAGCATTACTTACCGAACTCATGATTTTATTTTCTGATTGCGAATCATGTAAATCATTAACTGAAGTAGCTGGTGTATTGGCAACGAAATATAAAATGTTAAAACTGGCCGATTACATTTTAAGATTTGCCGTAACCGCTGGTTATGGTACCAGTACTAACGAGAGAACGTTTAGTCAACTTAAGTTAGTAAAAAATGTTCTCAGAACAACAATGTCTGATCAGCGTCTGAACGATTTGCTTCTACTGAAATGCGAAAAAAAAATCGCAGCAACTCTTTCTCTTGAGTCAATAGTGACTTCTTGGAGCCTATTAAAAGAACGAAGAATTAAAGTGTGATTTGAATAGCAATATTTATGAGAATATTTTCTTGTTTCTTAGATTAGTTTAATTAATCACAGATTTATTATTACACTTGTTACTTAAAATATACTTAAAATATTTGTGAGGTATTTTCATTTATACTCATGTTCATTCATAATTATTTCTTTAAAAAACTGTGTAGCTACATATTTGTATTACCTATTATAATACACCTTTTCCGTGTTCTTGTTTTTTTTGGATATCCTGTGAATTTTTTTTAAAGAGGGGCGCCAAAATTCGAATTCCCCCCCCCCTCGGAAAAGCTCTTCGCTACGGCCCTGGTTGAAATGTATGTACAACTAAAATAAATATATAGATGAAATATCGCATAATTAAGAAGTTGTGAGTCTGAGAACACTATCCTTATTCCATTATCCATTCTTCTATTGAATCTACTTACAATACTATTACTAAATTATGGTTTTCTGAGCCACTAACGCCTTCTAATCGAGGATTTACTTTTTCTTCTAGATGGGTCCGAGAGTTCCTCAACGAGGATAACAATGGTTTGGACGTCCTCATTGATTATCTCAGCTTTCGACTTGGCATGATGAGGCACGAACAGAGAATAGCCGAGTCCCGTTCGGAGTCTGAGGAAAAGCTTAATCCTTCTTCCCCAAACTCCACGGTGAACTATCAGAACTCAACGTTGGATAGGACGAATGGACATCTTAGGACCTCCTTGGACATAAGCGGCAGTCCTAGTCTCAAGAGAAGATCGAAACATGTTGCGAAACTGAACATGGGAGAGTCGAAAGATGACATTCACGTCTGTATTATGTGTATGAGGGCTATAATGAACAATAAGGTAAGAATTTTACTGTGGCAAAAAAAGAGTCCATATTTTTTCACAAGAAAACCAGATATTTATATGCTGAATTTATAAGTTAACGTTCCCATATCTTTCATTTCCTATCAAATTTTTACATTTGTATTTCCACAATTTTTTAAAGTTTGTCATGTTTAAATTATATACGGGGTTGTGCGAAATGGGTGCAACACCTTATTTATGGCTAAATTGTAGCTTATAAGATAATTGATTAATCTAATAGTTTTCAAACATATATATGGGGATGCCGTATTGAACGTTTATAGAGAGAGAGAAAAATCTTAATTTTGTGCCGAAAATTTGTGTTGGAGATTTTCGACTACGAACTGCGTCGTAAGTCTCAGAATACTTTAGTATTCTGAGACAGAATACTTTAGTATTCTGAGACTTACGCAGCTTTTGAATATACCGGAAACACCCTAATACTTTCTTATTTCTATTGTAACAAGTCACAGCTCGTATATCTTTGCTTCGTTAGATAGCTTATTTAATAGTAATTTCAACAATATGCCATAACATGCCTTTTTTGAAAATTTTTTTCTTTCGAAATAATATTTACCATTGAATAAGCTAACTAGGGATGCATAAATATGCTGGGTGTGCCATTCAAAATAGGAAAGTAGTAGGTTGTTCCAGACATCTGAAAATAATTAAGGCAGAATGTTTATAGTCGAAACCCCAACATGTAAAGTCTGCAGCATAAATTAGTGATTACTTTTCTATGAATGTCTAATACGCCATCCATCGTGGGACACCCTGTATACTATTCATAGGCGTTTACTGATTTTCCGTTAAATCACAGTTGTTTAAGGTATGAAGCCATCAATAATGGTTTTCAATGGGACAACCATATATTTGTTTTCGACCAGATATGATCTTTCTGATATCATCAATGGTAGATTAATACCCACCAATTGTAAAAATTGTTGATTCAAAGTGATTATCGGGGTTAATACTACGAGTGCTCGCAATATTATCGAGAATTACTATTCTCTCATAGAAATCAAATAAGAGATTGAAAATGAAATTACTTTGTTACACCACTCGTCCTGCAGACTCACAGCAATTTCACGAATCAAATAAGTTGGAAGGTACGATATTTTATCTGAAATAACTTATTAAATGAGCTATAGCATTGAGTTGAATACTCAATGGATATAGTTAAGCAATAAATAGGGTGTTCCGCACATTGTACCCGTATATTCAACATTTTAAGTCATTTTATTTATTTTTTGGTCTAAATTCAAAGAATAAAAAAGCTCCCATGTTCTGGAACAAGCGCACAAAAACTAACAATAGTTCTTATAGTATATTATTTACTTGGTTTCTAATCCACTTTTCCCTGAATGATTTCACTGTCAAATCCATTGTTTTATGTTATTTCTCCTCCACCTTTGAGAATCAAAATATATCCCACCTGCAATGAACATCGAATTCTATTCAATAGTCTCTATTTTAAATATAAAAATATGATGTTTATAAGTCTCATAGTCATATTTCAGCAATACACTAGTTCATGGATATACTTATTTATATCTCAACAAACGGTATTTGTATGGTAGATAAGAATTATTCAAGAGAGCTGTTTTTATTCATTCACTGATTCACTTAAGCCCATTTATATCAGATTAAATTCCAAAAATTGTCATCTGAGTGGTGCTTGAACCCTGAAGAGTGAAAATTTTCAGTTAGCAAATTCCCCATTTAAATCTTCAAGTCATACAGATGTTCTCGCGAACCTATCCCGTCCCTTCAGTGTGTGATAATATCGAAACTTATTCCAGTATGGATTCAATATGGTTATTCAACACAGAGAAGCAATAAACTGCATATCCCTCAGTTTAATCCACAAGAGGTTACGAACTAAAGCATTAGTACTGGAATTATTGGCTGCCATTTGTCTAGTAAAAGGGGGTCATGAAATAATCCTCTCGGCATTCGACAACTTCAAAGAAGTTTGTCACGAAAAACACCGATTTGAAACGCTCATGAACTATTTCCTTAATTATGAGGTCTTCAATATAGAATTTATGGTAAGCAAATTTTCTGGAATCTACCTACCTTCTTTCATCACAACATTTCACAAATTCACCATTGTTTCATTTTTTCAGGTTGCTTGTATGCAATTTGTGAACATTATAGTTCATTCGGTAGAGAACATGAATTTCAGGGTCCATTTACAATATGAATTCACTGCCTTAAATTTAGATAGTTACTTAGAAAAATTAAAACATACCGAAAGTGAAGAATTACAAGTGCAGATATCAGCTTACCTCGATAACGTTTTTGATGTGGCTGCTTTGATGGAAGACAGTGAAACTAAAACAGCAGCTTTGGAGAAGGTAGCAGAGCTTGAAGATGAAGTGTCACAGGTAATTTATTGCTTCTACAAATTAACTATTTCATTTTGTTTTTGTGATATATGTATTGTATATATGTTACAATTCTAAGGAATTATATCTACATGTCTTCATAATCATTACAGCTTCATGAGAGGCTGCAAGAGTTCGAACATCAGGCATTAGAAAAGATGGCCCATTTAGAAACAGAACTGTTACAAGTCAGATCAGAAAGAGATGAACTCTTGGAAATAAAGCGAAAAGCGGATGAAGAAGTTACAACTCTCAGAAGGGTTGTGCAACACCATGAACAAGAATCTAAAAACAGACAATCTATGTTTGAATCTAAAATTGCCGAATTGGAGAATGTTTCTAAGACGATTCCGAAAGGAACCTCAAGTATGTAGATTTATTACACTTGTCATACAAAAGTTTGCCAATAATTTCGCTTATAAATCGCATGGCACATAACATTACTTACGATTCCTAACGAAGTGAAATCATGCTGTTATTACACTTATAAAGTACAGAGTAGGTACAGGATATGATTGTACCATCATAGCAGACGTAAATTTTCGAAATTCTTTGATATTTAGAACGAAACGCGAGCAGTACGGAATAATTCAATGCCAACTCCGATGTTACAATCATGTAAAAAGACCCGGTAGAATGGTTAGACATTGTGATCAAGTAATCTTATTGCCATTTTGTTTACCACGCTGACAATGCCAGTTCACGTCCGATGTTCCTCCCGAGTTGCGAGTAGTTTAGTAGCTTTATGCAACCAGCTTTACTTATCACCAATTGCCTAGTCACAACTTAGATTTGAAATCTAATAATAACAAAATAAATACAGAGTTAGAAAACAGTGACAAACAAAATTCATCAATTGTAGCATACCGGTTTCTGTATTACTGGTGCATTCTCAATGCAGCATAACTATGATGATCAGCTGTTTCTGAAAGTAAGGTTGTACTAGCTGACGGGTATTCAGACAAATGAGGGGTTCAGAGCTGAAGTGAACCAAGTCCATTCAACCTAATTTTGAGATGTAGGGATTAGAAGTTGTTTATCACCAATTAATTCAGAAGTGACTTCTTTATTTATTATTATTCTTATGTAAGCATATGCTTACATTCTAACCTTTTAAAATCTAAAGAAGTCACTTTTGAATTAATTGGTGATAAACAACTTCTAAACCATTCATCTCAAAACTAGGCTGAATGGACTTGGTTCACTTCAGCTCTGAACCCCTCAAATCGTAAACAACGTTTCGGCGAAGTTTTTGTGACTGCTTGTATTGAATTTTTTTTTTAATAGCTGCTCATTCTTCATCCGAAGGATTTAAACCAATATTAACCATGAACATTTTCAGTGCCTGGCATTTCGGATATTTTGAAGGATAGTCCTCCAGGAAAAACCGCAACACCGGATTCTTCTGTGATAATACCACCTCCCCCACCTCCGGCGCCGGTTATCGCACCACCCCCTCCACCATGTCCTCCACCACCTCCAGTTAAAATGCCCTCAGCTCCTATTCCTCCTCCTCCAGCAGGATTCATGCAAGCACCTGATGGAGCGATGACCATCAAGAGGAAAGTACAAACTAAATATAAGCTGCCCACCATAAATTGGGTAGCTCTGAAACCTAACCAGGTACAGCAATCATTTCTAATCCATTTTTCCTATTGAAATTGAACAGTGGGGTTGATTTGAAGTATCTAAATTGCCTAAAATGTTTATTAGGTTAGGGGCACAATCTTTAATGAGCTAGATGATGACAAGTTGCACAATTACATAGATTTCCATGACTTTGAAGAGAGATTCAAAATTGGTCATTCGGGACTTATGGCCAATGGCAACAATGAAGTAGATGGTCTCACTTCCTTCCCTAGTAAGAAATTCAAGAAACCTGAGAATGTATCGTTATTGGAACACACAAGATTGAGGAATATTGGTAAGTAAATAAGTTCAAAAACCACAAACCATTCGATTCAAAACAAGCGGGTTCTTCAGCGAGGAAAAATATCTGAAAATATTCTTGGATGAGTCTTTCAACTGCAAGGTTTGCCACAGGACAGGAATACATTTCTGTAACTGCTAACGCATCTGAAGTAAGACCTGGGTAATAAACCCTAAGCAAATGCACTGGCTATATACTTAATAGCCTTACACTACAAATAGTGCATATTTTTGTAGTGTGGTAGGAAAAAGTCCAGCAAATTACTGTCCATCACGAAGCTTGCACAGGCGAGGTGAGAAAGATGAAATAGAACCGGACTTGCTGAATGATATTTTCCAACACAATAGCTTAACTACCACTGGTGGAAAGAATTGACGCAGGCGCCCAGCTTGATTCAACTGTCTTGGCCTGTATACTGTATACTGTATACTGACGGTTCCAAAACTTCCTTAATCTAGGACGGTATTCAATTCTGAATTTTTGTGCCATCGAAATTGCTGTTAGAACTGCGGCTGTACAACAACCGAATCAAAATTTTCAGTGACAGTCAAGTCAAGCTGTCAAGCAGCTCAAAGCACTTGAATACAACTGCTGTACGGTCAGTTTGAAACTGCCGAACTACCCTAGGTAGGTAGTAAAAACAAAAAACCTACACACCTATGGTAGGCTGTACTTGGTCATTCAGGCTTCATAGGAAATAAAGTGGCAAATAGGGTGGCACATCTTAGTGAAACATTTTCTCTAGTGGGCCCAAAACCTTTTCTTGTTCTGGCCAAGCTGAGGCACAGTACCCTGAATCGCTGTAATGAAAAGACGTGAATCAGCACTACAAAATATTACATGATTTCAACGATTTAGTACTCCTTGATCATTCATTTGTTTATAGATTTATCCTTTGTCTAATACATTATTTGACTATAATTTTGTAATTCTTGAACAAGTAACTATGAATGTTTGTAGCAATATCTCGAAGAAAACTAGAAATGCCTGTAGAGAAAGTAATCAACGCAGTTAATATGCTGGATTTGAAACAACTTTCATTAGAAAATGTTGAACTCCTTCAAAGGATGGTTCCTACAGAGCCCGAAACCAAAGCCTATAGAGACTACATTAACGAAAAGAAAAACATCAATTTATTGACTGAAGAAGATAAATTCCTACTACAACTTACGAAAGTTGAAAGGATATCTGTGAAGTTGTCGATAATGAGTTACATAGGAAATTTTTATGACAATATACATCTCATTACACCTGTAAGTTTATTCCGTTTAATTAATAGGGTATTATAGAATTAATTTTTCTTTATTTGTAGCAAATACATGCAATAATCTCTGCCTCAAATTCTGTAAAACATTCCAAGAAGTTGAGATCTGTTCTAGAAGTAGTTTTAGCTTTTGGAAATTATCTAAACAGTAGTAAAAGAGGTCCAGCATATGGATTCAAACTACAGTCACTAGATTCACTATTAGATACGAAAACAACAGATAAAAGAATGTGCCTTTTACATTACATCGTAAATACCATTCGGCAAAAATTCCCAGAGCTTCTGAATTTCGATTCTGAATTACATTATATCGAGAAAGCCGCATTTGGTAAGTTTGCAGCATTTCATTTTGTAGGAATAGATTAATGATTTTCCTTTCAGTTTCTCTCGAAAACATCCAAACAGATCTACAGGAACTGGAGAAAGGCATGGATTCTGTAAGGAAAGAGGCCGATCTGAGAGGCAAAGGTGCACAAAGTCTAGTCATTAAAGATTTTCTCCAAAATTCTGAAGAGAAATTGAGAAAACTGAAATCAGAGTTCAAAACAGCTCAAGAAGCTTTTCGTGAATGTGTTGAATTCTTTGCTGAATCGCCAAGAACAACCGATGCTAACACATTTTTCCCGCTTCTTGTTCGATTTGTCAAAGCTTTCAAGGTTTGTTATATAAATACTGTAACCTTTAAGTCATGATATTATTTTCTATATTCACAGGTGGCTGATCAAGAGAATGAACAGAGAAGAAGGTTAGAGTTAGCAGCAATTAATGCAAATAACAAAACAAATGAAGATGTGGCCAAAAAGAATAAGATCAATCAGAAGAAACAGCAGGTGTGTATTTGGACGTTGGCTAAGCACTCATTTTCCAGTTAGTTAGGTTAGCTTACTTGCTTACACTTCATATTTTTGCTAAGACTTAGAATGTAGAAAGAGGCAACTTATATTGAATGGATATTGGTTATTTGGGTTTTTTGTAGTTTAAAAAATTATTATAAAATTGACACATTCTATGTTTTATCACATGTAATAAAATTGAATCATCCATTTTCCCTGATAATTTGTAAATTCAGTTAACCTTGGTGAAATATTTGAGTTATATATGTTGCCCTTTTCTCTAGAATTCATCGCATCTTACTCACACGAAAGTCAAAATTTTTCATTCATTCCATTAGTGAATAACCTCATTTCTATTATGAAGATACAATACCATTATTACCATGCAGTTGCTTGAAAACAAATTATGCATTATTACGTTACATTTTCTGTAACTTCTGTTTTCAATTTCAACACCCATGTTGAAAAATTATTTTCCATCACCTCAGTCCCCGATAAGAATGACAGAGTACCTTGAGCACCTTCAATTGAATAATTACCCAAGACTGTTTTCCAATATTTGTATCCCGAGGGCTGATTGGTTTGATCTCTTTAATATTTCATTCATATGTAGTTTATTTGAATTATTATATTTCTTTCAGGATGCATTGATAAATGAGTTGAAGCACAAGACACGTTTGGTCAAAGAAAAGAAACTGCTCCAGCAAGATGAAGTTTATAATGGTGCATTAGAGGACATATTACTTGAATTAAAAAGTGAACCCTACAGACGAGCGGATGCCGTAAGAAGAAGTCAGAGAAGAAGGATAGACAGCAACAGACTCTCAAAGACTATGGAAGAATTTGAAATTTGAGTGAATAAATTTGTTCAATGATATCAATCATCTTCATTTGAACAGAAAATAGTCTGAGCTCCTCATAGGAAGAAATATTTTTATAACATATCGGTTTGTATTCCAGTTGATAAATCTGTTATAATAATGTATACGATATAACTAGAAAATGCAGAGTTCTTTTGAATGTATATATCAAATCTTGCCTTCTACATGAATTTATTTATTCAAATAAGTGCCTGAGTTGACCAAAATTATAATTTCCTTGTATCTGCATCTTCAGGAACGATTTTATTCTTTTCGGATACATTCTTTCTGTCTTCATGTCCGATGGAAACTAAAGTGATTGAAAATATTCAGCATGATCGATGAACCAATTGTGATATTAAAATACTCAGAGGTGCCTTATCAAGACTAACATTTTTACAAAAAATCAATTCAAAATATTTAGGTGCAAAACCATATTTCGTAATTAGTTTCAACTCATGTACTAATGCCATTCCATTTGACAAATTTCAATCGGAGAACAAGGAATATCACTTCCAAAAATATTTGTAGCAGGAAGGTTCATTTATTTTATGGTTATTTAATTAAGTGTTTGAACTCTGCTCTTTTCACTACTGAATGTTTTCAATATAAATATTATATAAATATGATTTACTCGTGTTGAACATAAACAGTATGTCAGATTAAAATATTAAGATTTATTCTTTTTTGGCTGTTGCTTAATTTCCATTTGTAGTACCGAACAATGAAAGCTTTGAATATCACAAAATTGACAAATTATTTCGTGAAGAAATAATTAATAATGTCAATTATTTGTGGCACAAATTTATCTGGAAACAATTGATTATCACTATTTATTTAAGAAATATCTTTTTGTTGAAATATGAAAAATAATTAGAAGAGTAAGTGTTAAGTTTTCTAAATGATGTAAATAATTTACGTTGTGTACATTACTTTCATAATTGTATAACCAAAAATTTGTGATTTTTTACTTAAGAATGATGTGTAAATTTATAAAATACTTTATTTTATTTACAAATGTTTTATAAATAAAGTTTGAATATATCTAGACTACTACATAATTCAATTATAGTTCCTGATTATCTTGTTGATGCTTCTTCCATTCTTCTTTGATTTCTCTTAGTTTGTTCCTTCTCCGAATCCTCTCCAAATGTTTTTTAGCTTCAATAGATTTTTTTTGATTCTCCACACTATGTTCACCATTAAGTAAATTATCTAATTTATTCAGCAAAAGAGTTCGGGCCGTTTTTCTGTTTTCAACAAGTGAGCGACTCTGATGGCATTTGATAACAATTCCTGTAAATTTTGAAATCTAATCAGTATCTGGTAAAAAAAAAATGGTGAGATAGTCGACTATGTCCACAAAATGAAAGGCCTCTTCCTAGCAGATGACCTGACTTGTGTCAAAAGTTAACAGATATGGGAGTTACCTATAACAGGCAATTCAGCCTATTGGTCATTTAAACTTTCATACGAATCAAGAGTTGATTTCTTCTGCCTTCAGGGTATTTAGATGTTGGAAGGTCAGGACTTTAAATACTTTTTCCTACAGTCTTGTTCCTCATTCATATAATAATGATATCTCAATTAAAAAGCATAATTTATTTCTAAATTTGACTTGTAGTATAGTGTTCATCTATTTAAGAATCATTTGGTTGAAAATGTGGTAAAATCAGGTAAAGGACTGATTTCAGATTCGTTATTCATTTTGATTCCTTTTTATGTTTGAAAACATCCTTTGATTCAGCATTGTATATCAAGTCACCCTAGTAGGTCAAGAGATCCAACTTCAGCAACGATTTGAAATGATAATGAAATGAATGATATGTCGATATAAAATCTACAAATGTTACAATAATTAGTCATTTATTTCTTGTGAAACTTACCTGTTGGTAAGTGCTTGAGGCAGACTGCACTGGCAGTTTTATTGATTTTCTGACCACCTGGTCCAGAGCCTCGTACAAATTTCTCTTCTAACTCCTCATCTTTCAGATCAGGTACTCGGGAGTAGTCTATCCTAACTTTGAGTCTTTTGAAAAAAATTGAGACTGTATTTGGTTTCAAAAAGAATAGCTTATTTATCAATGCCATTATACCACTGATCGACGAAGAAGCACTGTCAACCCTCTCTGAAAAAGAATCCAATAATTAAACCATTCTTATCCACCAAAAAAAAATGCTCACTTCGAAATTGAAATCGATATCTTCTTTGCTCTCAAGATATTTGTTTTTTTGGAAATCGTTCCGTATTCTTTTGGCAAAATACTCTTTATCGGTGTATTTCAATTGTTGGCCGTACCTCAAAAGATTCTTGTACAGTTTCAGAACTTGTTGCTTTCCAACGGGGTTCATCTTGTGAAATGTCAAACTATTAACATCATTATAGAATGTAAGTAGTTCATAAATTCAAAACTCTTCCTTCCAAACAAAATGATAAGTATATTCTTCCAAAATCCTGATTTCTAAGGAAAAATTTGTTTTGTGAGGGGTCGTCTCTGGAAATAGGTTAGGTCCTTTGACTTTTGACTTCTGGCTTTCTGACTTATCAAAGAGGACACTTCGATTTCATTTATGATTTTACATTCTATGGTTAGGTCACAGGGATGGACCAAAATATCGATATTTTCCTAGAAAATGGATGAATATCGTCGATATTTTCAATTCCGATGCTAATCATTCATTCACAATTACCGTTGGGTTGGTTTACTTCTCGTTCACAATGATGTTAGTGGACTAGTGGTAATGGTAATGTTAATGGTGAGCTACGATTTTAACGCTTAATAATACCTAACAAATTAATTAACATTGATGTGAACAATATCGTATCTCTATTATTTAAGCATTAATATCGTAGGTCACCATTAGCATTACCAGTACCACTAGCATCATTGTAAACAGTAGCGTAGCGTGGAGGGGCAAGGGGGGGCATCATGCCCCGAGCGCTAAAAAAGGGGAGCCAAACGCGGGAGACAAAAAATTTCTGGATAAGTTTAGATTTTTGGAAAATATATTTCAATTCAGTGTTATGAAAATAAATGTTAATTCGTGATTGATAAGGAAAAAAAGAACAATAATGGCCTAAATCAAACTGTACATGAAAAGGAAGTAAAATAAATTAGGAATCTATTTCAGTCCTTTTTCTGATTTGAACACAGTTCTAACCAAATGATTCTTAATTTGATGAGCTTCAACACTACAAGTCAATGTTAGAAATGAATAATGCTTATGTACAACATCTTATGGTAGCTGTCCTCCTGCGACAAAATAGTTTCAAGAGCAGTCTCAAGCACTCTCCGACACAAGTCAATACTAGTCTCCGAGACTGAACGTGTCTCAAGTTCTTAGATGAACAACGTCCTGAGATTAATCATTAAACCATTACTCTGGCTCTGAAAACTGAATTGCCCACATCGGCAGACCACGAGAGATATTCTGTAATGATGACACCAAGGGATTATGCTGCGTGCATGACTCCAGAGCACGGCCATTTAAAAGGTATTGATGCCTCGGACTATGTCCACCAAGATGAGGAACCTTACATTTATCCAGGTTTAGAGGAAGGAGCACTGGCGACACCACCAACCATCCAACCGCACCAGATCACCTCGAAGGACATCAGGAAGCGGGCATCATAAAATAATTTAATATCGTCTGCATATTGAGAACAGAATGTCGAAAGTATGTATGGGAGATCTGAAACATAAATCAGAAAAAGGGGACTTCACTAGCAACTGCCTTGATATCCGAAAAAAAGTCGCACCCTCTAACCGAAAAGTACCTGCCAGTGATGAACGAACGGAGCCAAGCCAATAAACTGCCCCTAATGCCAATATGATGCTAAATTCCTTAGTGCCCTAGTGAATCTTTGGGGAAATGTAAACTAAATATATGATCCTAAATTATATTTCCGCATTCGACTAATCTTTTGTGAAATCGATTATCATTATTATTTGTTCAATTCTAGAAGGAAGTAACCCTGTTTTGCGAGCTCTGAAAGGTACAACTTATTAAATATTGCAATTTTTATGTGCAATCACCGGCATTCTCCTGTGAAGTGATCAGACCCATAACTATTTTATCATCGGCTTTAAATGTTTCTTCACAAATATGGCAAACAGTTCGCTTTCTTTTCAACCGTTTGGGTTACTCCGGTGCATGATGGTGCATCTATCTACAGAAACGTTCTTTTTGGGTTGGGAGTGATGCCCTTGAGTAGCTCGATTAACCTTTTTTCCCTGACCCATCTTGCAACCAAAAAAATAAAGCAAAGGAGATGCAATTCATTGGTCGCACAGGTGATGACGTAGGTGGAGGCTAATGTTGAGCTAAATTGGCAGAACTGGTATCGTTAGCAGTGGCGTCTCATCGACAATGAGTGCCGAAATAAGTCGACCAATATCTATCGAATGCGCTCTAATATATTAGTAAGTACTTTATATTTTCCTCATCGATTCAGAAAGAAATTGAAGTTTTTAGATTATGTTGGGTGTGAATAGATCGGAATGACTTCGAAGTCATTATACCTTATATTCGAATATAAGGTAGGATTAGGTTTACTTATTTAAGGGTGCCGCGAGTTGGGCGAAAAATATGTCAAAGCTGAAATACTGCTGAACATGAGGAGATAAAAAAATAAAATTCGGACTACGAAAACCTTCTCCAATAAACTTTGGATAGCTGCGAGTCCTCGGCTCCTAGCGGCGTACGCCGTATCGTCGGCTTCCTGCTCTTCGTACTGATCATCCGACTATTTAGCTTGCTCTTTTTCTTTTATGTCGGACCACTTTCGGTGAAGCCTGAGCTGCCATATCTACGTTTTTTGTGACCACAAATATCCGCAAAAATTGCAGATTTCAGAAAAAGCTCTCATGAGGCAGTTTTTCTTTGTAAAGGACAACCTGTCTCTATTTCATCGTATCGTCACTAAATTTTTAGGTATTGTTCTCGGGTAGTTGATAAAGGTTTGATCGCAAAGGTTTTCGAAAATTTCAATTTTCACAAATATGGCAAATTACGATTACGTAACAAGTTGAAGATAAGGCGTGTCCGCTAGACTAACTCGCAGCACAATCCTCTCAAGCGCCGTACAATGAAATTATAACATTTAATGCAGATACTTCAAGCATTTTGATGCAATTTTAGAAGAATCAGAATTCTATACATTTACCCAAGAGAATTATGAAAGAAGTCTCAACATACAAAATAGTTATTGAACTTGAGTTGGTGCATTAGCATTAATACCTGTTTTATTTGCGAACAGCTCGAGGGCATGAAGCACGAAGTTATTGTATAAGAAGAACCTTATACAATGATGTACCGGTGGATGAAACTCTCAAACACGAAAGTACCTTATTTGAAGTTGAGTCCTTGGGTTTGACCAATTAGGTTTTTTTTTATATAACATATCTGTAATTTCATTTAAATCAATTGAAAACTATTTCATTCAATCAATCCCCATACAGCTATCAAAAATAGCAATTTTGTACAGAGCGATTGCCTGTCCTAATGCCCCATAGACATGGACTGTGCCTTCCCTTTATATCTATGCCATAAATACGGTCAAAAAAAGTGACAGAGAGAAACGCACGTCGGGCATGCAGTTGCCTTTTTCTAGAATTTTGATTGGTCCACACTCACCTCTATGTGAACAAAAAAGAGACAGGTAAATGCCCGACGATCATTTCTCTCTTTCTATAAAAAAGACATTTTCATGCTGACATTGCCCAGTCCATGTCTCTATGTCTATGTAATGCCCCGACATGGCAAGAGATCCTATAAGTTTTATTGTTTTCTCCACTGTCTATGCATGTGCCGACTAGCACCATTATGTGAACCTAGAATTTATCACACATTAGATAACTGGTTTAAATTTGTTTATGGAGTGTACCTTCCATAAATCTATTCCCGATTTGATTCCTTATCTGTAGGGTTAATTTAATGTATTCAAATTAATGAACATTGGTTCAGGCCAATCGTTTTGTGAAATAAAACAAAAGAAAAAAACATTTTTAAATTTCGCAGTATAATAAATACTGGTATATTTCAGAATTACATTATAAATATACAATGTGTATGGTTTTTTTGTATTTTTGTGGATTTAAAATATTTTCTGAAAATAACAATTTCCCACAAAGCAATAATAATTGTTCAAACATCTAACTTTTCATAATAAAACAAAATTCACAAGTAGATATTTACGAACAAGTGTCCGTTGTATTTCGAACAAGATCATACTAGACCTGGGGGAGAAAGTTTTGGAATCTAGTTCTTTTCTTTATACTGCAAATACAACAAATTGATATTATAGTCTCCTCATGCTAAAAAAGGCATTTTATAGTACATTTCTTTTCAACCAAAAATAATACAATAATTAAGCAACACTTACATTTAAATTTTATCTCTAACATATTGTCAAACTATGGAACTTTCATGAAATAATTTACTCTAAGATATTTTTAAAATATATACTTTAGAAAATAAAGTGCATTTCAGCCAACTTAAAAAAATATGAGAAGTTTCAAACATTTTGGAGCTCTCTGATATTTTGATTTTGAATAATCCGATATGGCATTTTGGTCCCAGATTTTATCGGTTTTTTTCATTTATATCTCACTGGTTAAAGTTGTTTTCATTTTATCATAGCATTTGAATTACAGAATTAACGATAAAATATTATTCATTGTTTTGATTAATTTCATATAAATTTTGAATAACTTTGTTTCATTGAAATTAACACAAATGTCGCAAAAATACAAACTATTAGCAAAAAGTAGTCGAAAAGTAAGAAGACACTTTCTGGTGTTGTGCTTGCAAACAGCCAGTGCATATAATAAAGCGTAAAAATAGTAATTTCAAATTTCATATAAATTTCTTAAGTATAACAATTAGGCTCCAATAAGAAACAATTTAGTCTAATATCCAATCATTATTTAGAAAAATGTTTGAGAAAGTGATATAAAATAAAAAGTGTTTCTTTGAAAGGCAAAGCATAATTCAAGTGATAAACTTGACTTTATCTGAATTATCAGAACCTGAAGTAGGTGAAATAAGAGTATAAAATTTGTGGATAATCTGTTGTTGGATTTTGAATACTGAACAAATTCCGGTTTGAGTTTGAACTGTACTTTGCGACCATACTGATGAAGAGTATTGCCCATTGGCCTATATTCAAAAACCTACAGTATGCTAATACTAGTTAGTAAAACCTATGTGCCATCACCAGGAATTAGTGTCAACTTTACAAATCCTAATATAGTGTTTAAATCTAACCTCTTGTACTGCATGTGTCATCAGACGTCTTTAAAACTATCAACTATTTTGAGTAGGTAGGTACTCAGTGAAAAATCTACTTGCGTTTATAGTAAAGCTCTGTTTTCAATGCTGTGGTCAAATATGGTGCAAATAAAGAAGATTTAACAATTTCTCAACAATATTGTAAAAATCTTCATACAATTAATTTCTGTATGGAGAAATTGCAACAATGCCGAGATGACTATGATTCTAAATTTAATACGAATTTTGATGGAGAAATTAATATTTCAGCGCAAAGTTTCTAATTTACTTTTTGGAAAACAAAAGTGAACACAAGTCATATTTTATTGAATTGACCAGAAAAACCAAAATAATAAGAACTGCACCAGTAAAACTCAGAAAGATTAATAAAAAGAGTCAATAAACGCAAAAGTAAAATTTGGATCTCTTCATCAGTATGATTAAATGTGGGTAAATTGTAACTATTGTTTATTATGTTTGCAGAAAATGTTAACGAAGTAAAATAAACCATTCTTCAAAGTTTTAACTTTAGCAGGCACACCGAAAATAATGTGTACACTGAATGAAATACTATATATACAATTCTAAGCAAACTTAAGTTTACATTGATTAAACAGAAATTAAAAAATAATTAACAAATATGTTTATTTATAAAACTGATGAAAATGATTCATTCATGTAAAAAAATATTAGAGAATATAAACTATAGAAAGAAGTCTTATCAATGTGAAAAACTTGGTGGAATGATAATCTAAATTATTAATGACCTTCAAATCATAATTTGAACAAAATACTGACTTCAGTGCAAAAATACGTAATTTACTTTTGTTCAAATATACGCTATTTTCCATTCCTACTTCTCTGTTGTATTTGAATTGAACTGATCCATTCAAAATTCATTCAGGTATGATTGTTCCCTATAACGTATACATTTTTGAAAACTGAAATTTTTAAATGTATTGATAATGTTTATGAATTTCGCGCATTCTAAAATGAAGGCCTAAAACTTTATATCAATTTTCAAAGAACATCATGCGCTTCAGGGTTTCTATTGAAAACAAATGAAAACAATTAAAAAACATTGACCATGGCATACGTCGATCAGGAATGTAAAGTACAAGTTTTGGAAACCGTCACCTTTCTATAATAAAATTAACTTTTCTCAATTACGATGCACATCAGGCCATGTGGTGTACGGTTCTATTCAATTGGAAAATTATAGTTAAGAGAGAAAAATATATTTACGTACTTAAAATTACGACGCGTATACGTTTTAAAGTTACGTTTATACACTGTTGAGGGTTGCATTTGGACCGCGAGATTGTGAAGAGTAAGAGTTCAATAACTTATAACCATGTCTTTATGAAAAATATCACTTCAATAAACAATTAAAAACGATGAGTTAACACTATGAAAGAATTGCACATCTCAGTGATTCACTCATAACGCATATAAGAATCCTTCACAGAATATTGTTAACACTATAACATTTGTAGAAAACAAATTCCTCTGTAAGAGACTCATCTCACTTCTGCGGTGAAAATCTCTTTGAACTTATCACTGGGGAACTGGAACAGCAGAGAAGACGCTGATGACTCGAAAACTAACAAGGCTCCGTTTAAATCTACATGAAAGATTGGCTTACTTTCACTGAAGGTATTATGGAATTTGTTTTCGACTTGAGTCGTGAAAAAAATATACTACAGTGGACTTGTATTAAGCGCAAAAGTGACACACAAACATTTAAAAATACAGTGTTGTTTCGAAACTTACACACTATAGAACAGGAAGCCACAGCTTCAAAATAACATCACATTTTTAAAAATGCATTCCAATGATCTATTTATAGTCATATTTGACCGAGATCACATCTATTTAATCAATTTTCTTCAACATATTAATGTTGCGAATAAAAAATCTGGCACGTAAATGGTTGGAATGTTTTTATTTTGACACTCCCCTAGATTCTTCAGAATTCTCTCATTTTGATTTTCTAAAGATTTACAACTATCTATCTGCAATAGGACTCGGAGATTTTCGAAAAATAATGGAGACTGTCAAACGATATGTATGAAAAGCATACCATTTATTTACAATTTTCAAACTGCATTATTGGTCCAACTTAAATTTGTCCTGTTTATTCTGGTTTGGTTTGAAGGCTGACCGTGAAAAACCACATTTTTAAATTTGAATATTTATAAAGATTCAAATAGGTATATGCATTATGGCCAAGAATTGAATGAGAGAAATTTTTTTTGTAATAAATTTTTTAAGGGCTCGACAATCGTGAATTGGATAGCGTTATTTTTCACGGTCAGTCATTGTAACTGTCGGTATCGATTGGTTTGTGGTTGATTGTGTTGTTTGACGGTTGTTGAAGGGATTTGAAGCATTTTAAACTCTACTAGGAGTCAATCTTTTATCTCTCGAACAAAATAGCTTCCATTTTTCAAATATATAATATATTCAATATATCTTATTCTACGTAATATTGATGTAAATATATATATGTGTATATATATATACCAGCTAATTGCACTTCATTTCATATGAAAACAAGACAACATCGCGAGAAAACTGTACGTGAGTATCAAGAGACGTTCAGTCAACCAACGAAATTTATATCAATTTACTATCTCTAGTTTTTAAATTTTCATTTAGTTTTAAGATATTTTAGATAAAATATACATCAAAAATTTTGAATAAATCACAGATAGATATAATTTGCAATTTTCCGATCTCACCATGCTTCTTCCTTTCGATACAATATATATTATATATTAATATTAACCATCAGAGCAGCATTTCGAAAATATGAACAGAATGACTTCTGAGGTACCATATGCGACAAAAAGACACAAATATTACATTGATGATACAATTTGGAACATTCCATTTACACATCGAACATGAACAGCACTACATCAAAATCAAATTTCACAAGTAACAACGTTTTCTTCTTTTTGAGCTTTCAACCTCTTCGATAATAATTTATTTATCAAACATTCTCTCCTTCGCATACTATTCAGTTGTGTTGTGAATATTTGATCTTGTTGTATTATGGTTTGTTTTGGGTGATATGAGGGCATATGGGCATATATCAAAGTCAAAAAACACTTAGATGGATATTTCTGCTTTGATGCTCATGAATCTCATGATAATCTTAGTCTAGAATAAAAATTTTAAATATATGATTAAAAAAAGTCAAAGAATTATCAACAAACACCGTCATCAAGGATAATTTATGATACAACCACTGAGTTAGATCTTCTTGTTTCAAGAAGTAACTCCTTGATTTTCGAACGTCAGAATGCCTAAAAGATCTCGTCTCATTTCAATTATAGTAAGCATTTACTATGAATTCTAAAGTGAATTTTACTTCAATATTATAAAACCAGTGTACCTTTAAGGGTAAATTTTGTTTTAAATTATTCGAGTTGTGTGCAAGTATGAATTTTTCGTTATTTTTTTATTGACCTGACTATATTATTTAATTCTTTTCCATGCTCAATGGGAAATTCCGCAGAAGCATCTGAATGTTAATTAAAATAGATTTTCAAGATTATCCCAGTATGTAGATCCTTTGAGCATTCCAACATTCGGAGCTTCTCAACATATTTCTATAGTACTTCTGTGTCAGTATAAAAATCTTTCATTTATAATATTTAAACGTCAGTCTTGCGGTGCTTCGTTTTCTGAGGCACTGTCGGGATTCTCGCAGATCCCATTTCTATCCATTTCAGGTATGAAGCGGACCAACATCTCTGGTTTCAAATTATCGGGGTTTACCAGATCCTGCTTCAGATAAATCCTTCCTGGAGGTTTTGCTGGTTGGCTTGGAGTCGCTTCAGGTTGCAACTGATTGAATTGTGGCTTTTTGTCGACGGATTCATGAGAATCATTCGACAGTTCTATTGTATGCACATCTGCGTTTTCTGTTTCGTATGGTGGAGGTGAATCGTCCATTTTCTCCTCCTTCACTGTCGTGCCTAAAAAATAGACATGTTTGAAAGCAGCTGGAACATATGAGGTACTACTAGAATTTTAGTTTTTTCTCGTTTGAATCACATTCACTGAAGGAAGGAACATATGGTTAACCATATGGGATTAATAGTTGGAAACTGCCGAATTTCACCGAATGCGCGTTTTAACGCTGTGTCCAATAAAAAAACTCCTTCGTCGAAGAATTCCCCAAACTGTTACGAGTTTGGCAATTCGTCATAATTCTGTGTCTTCAGATATGAGCAATATATTATTATGTAACTGTGAGCTGACCTTCTGAACAATCATTCTGTAATTTTTTTGGCTGTAATTCTTCCGTTTTTTTCTGTAATTTTTTTTTTGATGTCCATAAAGAGCTTCTGTGAACGTTTTGCCCACTGAAAGCTCAGTCAGAGAGATTCAGCAGCCGATTGCTTAGTGGACCTTAGCTCAGTCAGCAAGTTGCCTTGCATTATTATATGGAAGAAACGATGTGGAGTTAACCCTTGCAATGTCAATCAACTAAGCCTGCTACACTTCGGATATATGGAGTTCACCTTTCATTAAAAAACTGTGATTAGGTCAACTCAACACAACTCAACTGTTTTTCCGGCATTCGGGCCTAGAATATGCCGAGCAACCGTAAGGCATGAGCTTCGAGCTATGGTTGTTTGGCGAGGATTCTAATACATAGCATCAGACTACTCAAAATTTTTAGGTTTCAAATAATTGTGATGAATTAAGTTTTTATTGCCCATTACAAATACGAGAATTCCATTTTGAGGCTGATTTTCACTAAACCTGTTAGTCTGAGATCAACGAAAATCGGCAAGAGTCAGCACCCACTCTCAAGGTCAGGTAGTGGAACACCTAGCGGCGATGCGCTTTGATGTATAGGTATATAAAATTACAACATACCCTACAAGTATTTTGTAATGATTGAACATAGTCACTCAGCTAGTTCATAGAACAGAAAACTTGAGAAAGTGGTCAGACCTTATTTTAGTGAAACGCGGTGGGTCACTACCCCACATAAGTTGCTGCCTTAACGATGTCGTTTCAAGAGATTTGTAATGGTTTAAGATGCATTTATTGCTTAAATATCATATATTATTTGAGAATAAAATAGGCAGACCACATATCAATTGAACAGAGGCAGTCAGCAGTCACCCAAAGTACGGATATTGTAATTTAACTTGAATCAAAGAGCGTCCCTGCCAGTTGTTCCACTACCTGACCTTGAGAGTGGGTGCTGACTCATGTACACCACCAAAACTAACTAATATTTAAATATGAGTCATTACAAAACTCTTGCCGATTTTCGTCGCCAGCTCTCGGACTATGTCCTTCACATGACCATATCATATACAATCGAATTGAAGTAGATCAGTTTCGTCTTGACACGATACACTGAAGAATGTGATATGGATATAGTACGGAATCGGAAGGTACAATGGGCATAACTGCATTCATTCACAGCAAACAATCTTTTATGACAGTGGGAAGAGGATATGGGGGGTGAAGTGAGAATCAACCTTTAACGTTGTTAATGGCCGTTTGCCCGTACTTTTTTAGGCAGGCTTAACGTTGAGGCTTACTTATATCCCTGATTTCCATAGCCGTTACCATAGCAATCACTGGGATAAGAAAAAATTTTTAAGCCTGCCTTAAATAAGTCACTGCAAATGAGAATACGAGAACTGAAAAAAATTACCAACCTGCGAAATTTAAAGGACTCGCATTTCCTTTCTTATAAGATTCGTCTCCTGAACTAGCATCTCCCGTGGGGAGTTTGGACAAAGGAGTCAATCTGCTATTTCTGCAGAGCTGATCCAGTAGAGCTTTGTTCGACATATTTTCAGGAGCAACATTCTTCTCCTCTTTGACAATTTTATCGTCGTTGCAGGGAACGCCCGACTCGAGACTAGACCTAATTATTCCATCTAAGAAGGACCCGTTTGATCCAGTACCATCGAGTAAAGACTCAGCCATTTGCCTCGCACTTTTTGCCAGAGTAGGCGTACTTGAAGGCGTTGAATTTTGAGAATTACTACTCAGAGATCTCGTGGTTTCTTCTTGAAGCTTTTGCATCATCTGGGAGGCGAAGAGCTCGTGTGTTGTGGGGAATGATGGCGAAGGGTTTCTTGCGTAATCTATGGGAATGTGGTGAAAACCTGGATGAGGCCAGAATGGAAAGGGAGGAGCATTGTAACCAGGCAAGGGGGACATACCGGATTCGAATAACGGCAGTTTCATGCCGTTAGGGGAGGTGGGAGGAAACTTCTGGGGGGGTTTCATAACTACCGGCTTCATTTTGTCTTGGGCATTACGTATATCATTCTGTTTCAAACTGGCTATCTTTTCATCTACTGGATTGGGTTTCGGATCTCGTTTCCTTGGCCTCATGAGGTGACGTTCTTTCACTTTATATTCCAAGGTGGAATGCGGTACACCATAATAACTGCCTGCTCTGTGAACTGACATCTCCCCACGTTGAACAGCGCGAACTGCCTCAACCAAACTGTCCCTATCATAATTCCTATATTTGCCACGCTTCGGTCTTGTTCCTTTACCTCCTGTTGGCTGACCTGATGAATTCTGCTGCTGAGGTTTCACTTGAGGGGCTTGTTGTGGAAACAATCTGTTGACCTCTTGAGGATTCGTTTTAATCACAGATATACTAGATCCTAAGGGGGGCGTAAAGCTGCTACTCTTGAAATTAATATCCATCATTGGCCTCGTCACTGGTTCTACTACTGGTTGCTGAAATTTTTGGCTAATACTTTGAGCTATGACATCTTTTACGTCTTTTATCGTCACTTTATTCGGAATGATGGGCGGTGAACTCGACTCGCTGGTGGTTACTGGTGGGGAGGCTATTGTACCCTCAATACCCCGAAACAACAGATCTGAACCGTTTTTACTAGGCTTGAAGGACGGAATCTTAAGTATAACATTGGATGATGACTCAGATTCTGTATCCATGTCAGGTTCTGATCTCGCCCGCTCGCTTTTCGTGATAACCGATTCCGCGTTCGGTTTCAAAAGTCTTTCACATTCTCCGTTCACTTTATGTTGCTCTGGGATCATCCTCTTGAAGAAATCAACAGGACTGAGGACATTACTTTCGGGTGGTTTTTGCGAAGACAGAATTAGGTTCTGTATGTACGTCCCGAAATCATTCTGTTCGATGTTCGGCCAAGGCTCTGTCCCATCCGCACTCCTCTGCGATAGAATGGTCTTGAGTACTTCAGGCTCCATGCTTCTTAATCTCATCATGTCAGCGAGAGTTAGAATCGGACTCTTCAATGTTTTTTCGATTTCTTTTTCTTCTTCTGTCCCTGAGAGCTCTTTGTCGTCGTCTATAGCTTCATCTTCGTCTATTTTCAACACAGCGGAATTGTTTAGGTGACTCTCCCGTTCTCTTTCCAAGGCCAATTTGTAAACTTTGTTACGCAAGGTGGACCTAGGAATGCCGTATATCACGGCGGCTCTTCGAGTCCCCAATTTTCCAGATTGGATGTCTCGGAGGGCAGCCTGCAATTCGTCTTCCGTGTAGGTTCTCCGACCGGCAACGGTTGGCATTCTTGGCTTGGCTCTAAAATCAGAACTGAAATTAAAGCAAAATGAGATTGTCTTGTGGTGAACAGGATTTGGTTGAAAATGCTAAAAAATGATTCTACATGGTTTCGGGGAGAAATTTTCGAATTCAAGCAGGTAATCAAACCTAGTGAGAAAATTTAGCAATAGCTACTCAAGTCACACGAATAGGTTTTTGGTATAAGTGATATCATAATTACCAGATAATTTCAGATAAATGCATGTTCTAAAACTACTTGGGATCCGAACCTCACAGAATATTCATTAAGTTATAAGTTATGTTCACCTCTGACCAACTAGTGTTTGGCAAAATATACCTATACCTCGATTTAATTGAAATACAAATTTCAAAATATAGTATTCACATGTATTCGAAATATGAAATATGATATATTTACATGTCTCGTATTAGAAAGACAGAGTGCTCTAAAAAATGAGGATGTTTTTTTCTGACCCAAGGTATAAATCATCAAAATGAGACATTCACCCAAAATTGCCTATACAAAATATAACCATATGGTTGATTCATTAATCACCAGTTACTGTTGCTTTGTGATTACTCAGATTACTAATGATCGAGGGTCGTATTAAGAATCATTTTAGTAACTATTTTTAAATTTTTAACTTTGTCATATTGAAAATGTTGTACCTATAGGGGATTTTTGGAGAAACACTTTATTTTGTCCAGTTCTACATTCACATTCTGTTAAAAAAAAACCTCACCTTTAAAAACACCCTGAATAAATTACAAAATTTAGAATTTTACTTTCCCTCAAATAAAAAAAAAAACAATTACAGTCGAAAGTTAGGTTATAAAATCATCATAATTTGATGTGAGAATGATATTCTGAATGATCATGACTGAATTATCGATTGAAAACAAATTGCCTTATTCTATTAGTTAATCAAGTTGATTTCAAAATTGGAAGGATTGGCGGTTGCCATTTTACTAGTGAAATTTATCGAACAAAATGTATTTATGTTGATCGTATAAGTACAAACATATATGATCAAAGTACGAAATACCTCAGTGTCGTATCTGACAGACTAATTGCAAGTTACATTGTTAGGAGATAATTGAATACCAAAAACATATGTTTTTCTTTCAATTACGTATTTAAAATAAAATTAATTCAAATACTGCCCAATCCTAATGCGATTGATGGTAATTTGTAATCTTATTTGATTTGGATTAGGCTCTACAATCTTATCTTCTGTAGTACGGTTAAGATGTTAATCATCCAAATTCAGTTTGAGTCAGCATAAGAAATGATAATTTCTTTGTTGGTTGTACTTTTCAGAAACCATATTCAAGCTAAAGCATCTTTTTCAGGTTAATAATATCCATTCATGCTTTGTCCCGTTCATCCGATAAAGATTTGAGTAATTTATCAACAATAGTACTTATTATTGTCATTCGTTACCAAGCAGCTAAGACTATTTTGTCCTGAATGTTACCTCTTGCAATAGTATCAAAATATATTTCGTTAATTATTTAAAATTGATTTTATTATATGAAATCAATTTAACTATCACTAAAGAAACTTCCACTGCTCATTGGCCGATTTCCATCATCTCAAAAGTCGTCGAGATTGTGAATTAACGTCTCGAATTCTTCGATGAACTGTTTCAATCTAAACCAAGACACTAGAAGCATTCAAATGCCACTGTTGCATGACTTGATAAGTACTCAAAGGCTCTCTACGGGTAGACCTTAGAACCTTAGAACTATGTTCTAAGGGGTAGACACAGTCACAAACCGATCTTGTGCATGAGTAGTAGATGCGTCCACTTCTCAGTCTTTCGGTCACAATTACAGTGAGAAGTCAACGATACAGGGTGGAAATTTGAAAACTTGCCAGGCCAAGTATGTCGCGACAACGATGTTTTTGAAAGGAGGGGGACATATTTTGAGCAAAATTGTAAGCCGAAATCTTCTCAAATCTACATAGTTGTCGAGGCTATCACCCCTAAATTCTTCATAGAAAATAGACGGTGAGCTAAACCTCAATTGGAAGACAATAGGTCCCTCTACATAATACTATTGTCTTCCAATTGAGGTATAGCTCACCCTCTATTCCCTATTGAGAATTTAGGGGTGACAACCCCTACACCTTAGATTGAGGAGATTTTGGCTTACAATTCTGCTAGAAACATGTCCCCCTACGATTAAAATTTGACCTTTTCCGGCATTTTCTCTGAAAACACCCTTGTCGAGACATAATTGGCCTTGCAAGTTTTCAAATTGTCAGCCCCTGTAACTACTTCAAGGATTCAATAAAAATTTGCAAATCATAGTATTCATGTAGAGGGTCAAGTGATCTTTCAATTGAGGTATAGCTCACCCCCTATACCCTATTGAGAATTTAGGGTTGATAGCTCCTACATCTAGGGTTGAGGAGATGTCGTCTTACAATTCTGCTCAAAATATGTCCCCCTACGAATAGAAATTGACCTGTTCCGGCATTTTCTCTGAAATCATCCTTGTGGTGACATAATTGGACTGGCAAGTTTTCAAATTGTCACTCTGCATATCTTATGTGTCGTAGGTACAACTCGGACCGAAATAATAGGATTTGTTAAAAACAAAACCGGTTTCATTTTTCGCCAAGACAGTTTGGTTATTTCTTTCGACTGAGAAGACGACCCACTTTCTTTAATGAAAAAACATGGATATAATGGATAATGGATATTATTCATTTTATGTCATTCATCAAGTTCCGTTCGATTATATTTTTTATACGAAAGGATACGAAAAACTCAATGACGAAACTCGAAATGGAGAGATCAAATTGTATAAAGTATAAAGGTCAGCGTCGAAAATCTATCGGGAAAGAAAGAAGCAACGTGAGCTGCCCTTGTCCCACATAGAATTTTTGTCTTCGGCTGAAACTCATTGACATTAATACTAGCGGCAATTTAGCTCCAGAGTCTATTACACCTAGCGAGAGCAGTTAGAACGTTGTAATTGATGTCGTAAAATCGGCAGACGTATTCTAAATTTTATAGCGATAGTTCTTTCGGCAGATGCAGAATTCATCCTTCGGAGTAAACTGTGGCGTTTTCACTAGGTACAATTTTACGACCTCCTCTGGTTCAATAGACTAGACTAGCGTTACTGCGAAATGGTAGAATGACGAATCGACGGAGTTTTTTTACTCGGGTGTTTTTAGAATGACAGGGAACATAACAAAAATGTTGCAAATTTTATATTTAGATTCATAATTTATAACGAGCTTCCAAATAAATTTGTCGTCATGTAGGCCATGAATTTATGAAGGTTTTTTCCGTGCTTGAACGTAGTGGTCATTTTCTTCTATTTACACATTACACATATTTACGTGTATGATGCCAATACCTATATGAATGTTGCATATAATAAAATCTTGTTGAAAAGCTGGAATTCTAACAGAAATTGGAAGATAACTTCAACAATGTTTGCAAGACATTTTATGCATTGCACTAATTAATGTCCTGAAAAGTAGTGTACCACGGAGTATTTTCCCTACAGTATTTTGCAATGTCGGTAAAAATCGCATATATTGATCTCGGCAACCTTGCATAATGAAAGGCAACAGATGAGTGCGAAATAACCAATTGCAACGGAGTCTCTCTCGAAAGTAAAACTCCATACCAGGGATTCAAAGTCGAAAAATAAGCTTCTTTTCCTTTGATAAACTATAGATGAAAATGGCTTGGTTTAGAATTCGCAGGTTGTTGGAGTTTAATGGAAAATGCAATTGAAAAAACGTTACACTTTGTCCTCAATGCACCTTGTTGGAAAAAACTCTTCTGACGCACAGCATTATTGTTCCATCAAATCTCTTGGACGCGATAAAACGAAACTATGCATTACTTAGTTATTGATGTAACTGTTAACTCGAAAATTGGCCGCTCAGAAGCGTACATCACAAGTAATGGTCCAAATTTCGAGCAATTTTTGAAGACATGATTGTTACTTGACTTATTCGAAATAACTAACTTGAACGATTAATACGAGGATGTATTGATATCTAGTTAGCCTAGACCAGTTGCATGCATAAAAAAAATATTGCGTTACCATAGCAACGAACAATAACATTAGAAGTGTCAGTGTGAAGTTTGAGGTCAAAAAAGTAAACCAGAGTTACGCAATAAATTGAAAGAAAGAAGATGTCCACCGAAATTGTGAAAATCGAAAAATTGGAGTATCGAGCAATCATCAAATATCTGTATTTAAAAGGGTTAAGAGGTAAGCAGATTTACGGAGATATGCTTAATATCCTTGGTGATCAATGTCCTTCGTATGCGACCGTGAAAAATTGGACTGGAAGCTTCAAAAGAGGTAAATTTTCCATTGAAGATCGGGGAGGCCAGTTTCTATGTCAGTCCCCGAAAAAATCGATGCAGATTTTATCAGACCGTCGAATCGTCGAATTGGCCTGAAACGGATATCCTGAATATTTCATACGAACGCGTTCATCATATAGTTCACGTCAATTTGGACATGAGAAAAATTGTTACAAAATGGATCCCCAAATGTTTGAATGTTGACCAAAAGCGTGCAAGGGTAGAAGCATCGCGTTCGATCTGTGCTCAATTTGAAAACGATGTAGACTGCTTAAACCGAATTGTTACTATGGATGAGACTTGGGTACATTTCTACGATCCAGAAACAAAGCAACAATCGATGGAATGGCGACACACTGTTTCTCCAAGACCTAAGAAGTTTCGTGTCCAAAAATCTGCTGGAAAAGTTCTTGCTTCAGATTTTTGGGATTGCCATGGAGTAATCATGATTGAATTTTTGGATAAGGCTAGAACAATAACCGGAGATTACTATTCGATATTACTGACCGCTCTACAAGAAAAAATTGAAGAAAAAAGACACTGAAAGCTATTCCAAAGGTGTTTTGTTTTTGCAGGACAACGGCCCTGCACACTAAACACATGTTGCCATGCAAAAAATTCGTGATTTAGGGTTTGAATTAATAGAACACCCCCCTTATTCACCAGATTCGGCTTGATCCAACTATCATCTCTTTCCTCAACTGAAAAAAAGTTTGAAAGGTCGAAAATTTTCTTCCAACGAAGAGGTAATAAAATCTGTGGAGGTCTGGTTTGCAAGGCAAGAAGAAACATTTTTTTTGAAAGGTCTAGAGACTTTGCAGGTGCGCTGTAATGAATTTCTCCATTTAAGAGAGGAATATGTTGAGTAATAAAATATTTTGACATTAAAATTTTGTTTGTAGGCTAAGAATATAATTTTTCAATATATCCTCGTATTGTTGTTTTCTTCTATCTTTCAATTGAACGTTAACACCCTGTGAATCCGATACGAAGACATTTTAGACCATCATGAAAAATAGAGTTATTTCTTCTTTGAATTAATGGATAACGCCGTTTACTTTCGGGACTCCTGTATTTGAATAAAATGAGCAACGTTTCCACTCTATCACACAGAATCTCCTTCAAATCTTGAATCTCACGGAATAAGGTATACAGGGTAATTCATTAAGGGTGGCTACTAAAATTTTTAACTAAATTATACTTTTGAGAAAAATTATAAAAAGTTAGTTTTTCACCGAAATTTCGATCGCAGTAAGAACCGAAAAGTCATATCACCAAATCTACTGTGCTTACTAGCACACTTATTGAGATAAAATTGCTGTATTAGAAACTACTAGAAACTAAGAAATGTGAAAAGGAGTGTTGTTACTGAGAAAAATAAGAAGCCTAAAAGATACAGAAAAGATATGAGTTATTTATCAGCAATATAACGGTTTCTTCTATTATTAACCTAACAGACTAAATACCTGGGTGTCCCAACTCACCACGGTATTTGTCACAACTTTCCTTGACAGTAGGGCAGATTTTTTTTCTGCAGAATTCCTCAGAAACATCAATCAGATTGGGCTACATAGATTATTGACTGAATATTCTGTTCTTGAGAACTGTCAGCTCATCCTTCATTGCATCTGAAACGCTCACTGCGACGATATCGCCGATATTTAAAAAGGGCGATAAACTAGGCCCCTTTAACTAGCCCCATCAGTATAATATAATTTTTGTTGTTGCTAAAGTTTTGAAAAGAATTATGAGCGACCACTTGCTACAATTTTGCTTGGATAACGAGCTAATCCCAAGTTCTCAGCACGGATTCGTACCAAAACGCTCCATAACAACAACCTCCTCTCTTGGGTTGCCGAATGACTACTAAACACAGATTACTGTGCTACTAAACTAAGGCATTGGACTCCGGATCTACTGTTGACGTGATATACTTGGATTTTTCTAGGGCGTTCGATAAGGTGTCTCACAGGCATCTACTCGCCCAGTTCGAGCATCTGGGTGTTAAGGAGGAGTTGCGCTGGCTAAGTCTTTCTTTTGCAATTGCAGTTTTCGTGTATGGGTAGGTGGTGCTTATTCCGGTCACATCGGGAGTTCCTCAGGGATCAGTGTTGGGACCCATCCTCTTCGTTTTATATGTTTCTGACTTGCCTCCACTGATTCGGTCTTTCATCTCTACATTTACTGAAGATACTAAACTCTACAGCCTTCCCCTTATACACGGTGATCTCCTCCAGAGGGACAATGATAATCTCTTTGAATGGTCGTTCTAGACTGGAGTCGCTGACTCGCCATGTTGATCTGGAAGTTGTTGTAAATTTGTGCTGGTTGTACCATGTGGCAGCAGTTGCGGTAAATGCTAGGCAGGTGGGGTATTTGATGGCTAAAACCTTCAGAAACTCGAGTATTCCAACGCCCCTTTATGGAGTATGCCGTGCAGGTGTGATGGCCGTCAACCAAGTTGGATGAAAATTTAATAGAATCTGTTGAAAGTTGGACCATGCGCCTGCCATATTCATATCATACGAACAGACTAGGTGTAAAAGATTAGACAATTATCTTTAGCGAATTTCCCTACATTCATCATGAAATTCGAAACGTATAGGGTTTAGGATGAAATTATAATCACATAGTGTGATGCACTATATCAAAGTGTCCCAGGTGAGAATATGAACCAATGAGTACAATTCGTAGCCGTTTCAAACCTCAAACGAATGTTATCAACATAATCCTCCGCAAGGGAGAAATAATGAAATTTTCACTGAATCAAAATGGGGATATTTAAAAAAGCCAATTTTCCGTTTCTGAACCGGCAAAACTTTTTTATCGTGAATTCAAAGAGCTGGAGAATTAACATGGCTTGTACCCATTTCTATTCTTTCTTCCTCATTTGAAAAAAACTATTCAGCTCAAATGAATAAAACAGCCACCATGCTACGCAATAAATTCCATTCTCCTATCGCACCATATTTCCTACAGATATCAAGAACATTTGCATTTGTATCGGGGTTTCATTTGGCGCCAGCAACACTGAAGTGGTCATTTAACTATTGCCATCAGTTTTCGAACGAACGAAAATATTGATTGAAGCACTAACCCATTGAATTTATTGGGCCCGTTGGATTTCACTTTTTTTCGCTGCTATTGTACCGAATCTAAATTGAGACTATTCAGGTTTGACGGTGCGGAGATAACTTCGATATTTAGCACTCTTGGTGTAATTGAAAATACTACATGGAAGCGTGTGAAGAGTCTGACTGGCGCTCATGACAAATAACAATAATTGAGGTTCATCCATATGTGGTACTGAAGGTACAATAACGGAAAAGAAACACTGGGTTTTGCTGAACAATAAAATGCTTTTTTCAGAGTTATTCAGGATTTCAATTATTTTATCGGCTATTTGTATATACATATATATGTATTGTAGTTCGAGGAGGCCTGGATGTGTGTTCCGTAATTGCTTCAGGGCAAAAATATATCATAAACAATTAATCACTTTTGCGTTCGGGATTGCCTAGAACAGAACCAAATACTTGTTAGAGGTTTGAGAATTTCGACTTCTAGGCTTTGTCTTTGATTGTTCCGTTTCTGGCGACTCCACATGCTCATCCCCATGTGACAGGGATTTATAGACAGAAGGCGCGGCCTAGGTAGCACATCTGCCTACCGTGCGATAGATGGCCCACCTGTCTATTTCTTCTTTTATGAAGACTCTACATTTGTAATGCTATCAGCGCCCGAACGAAGTGTCTCGCAATTCTCAATTTCCTCTATCTACGATTTCCTTCAACCTCATTCAAAGGACAAGGAGAGATTTATCTATGGCAATAGATAAAATGTAAATTTGTGTTCTGTCCTTTGAAATTTCAAAGAATTAATTCGAATGTTTAAAATTATTTTATATATCCTAGTTGAAGAAGTGAGTTATTTTTTCTATATTTTTGATACATTTTTTTCATCCTCTTTAGGTACTGAAGAACTTTTTTAGTTATTTGTTTTATGTGTACTATTGAATTATATGCAATCTCAAATGGAATTTTTTACATTAAATACATTGTAAGTTGTAACGAACGATACAGACAATTTTATTCACACATGGAATGATTCAATTTAAAAATTTTTTTTAACTATCGATCAGTATCAAAACAAGTGAATATCAAAAATGTATGCGCAATTGCGCAAACTATTGTAGCATATAGTAGTTATTTTGAACAATATCAATTTGAGGGGAACATTTGACATTACAACTAGGCAGACTAGGCTGATACATGTATCAGCCTATCAAAATATATTTCCGGATATCTAATTAGGAAAAATGAAGAAAATGCAATTGGAAATTGCTACTATACAAAAATATTCCTTCTGGCAAAATGAATTAGATTCTGCAGGCGATGAGTTCAGTAGAGAGGAAAAAAAGATAAAACAAAATCTCAATTGTATTTTGTTAAAAAATTATATCCCTTACGGCCGGTTTCATAATCAAACCAAAAGTCCCTTTAATTTTAAAGCTTCTTTAACCCTACTAAAAATGACAGTAAAGGAAGCTTTAAGCTTAAGGTGACTTTAAATTTGATTATGAAACTGGACGTCATTCCCTGAAGAACGCGTTATTCTACGAGAAAGTTACGACTGAAATGACTTATCATTGAAAACTTTTATACTAAAAAAGTTCCTGCTTGACTGAACTCCTGTATGATCGAAAAACTAAACCTTTATATAGAATGTAAATTTTATTATGTATGTACTTGTCGATCCACGTAATCAATAAAATAACACAAAAAGTATTATTCTGTTGAAATAATATGTAAATTTAAGTTGAATGATACTTCTGTATGAAAGTCTCATGTTCTATGTTCTATATTTTGTCAAGGAGAATGTATTTAGAGATTTTGAAAAGTGTGTATGTGTCGAGTTAGTCAAAAAAAAAAAAAGGAATGTAATAAAGTCAGACTTGTTGAACAGAAGTTCTTTTTTACCGAAAATAGAAGACTTTAACAGGTTATGCGCCCAGAATACGCAGTTTAATCGGTAAAAAGACTGTTCAAGAGAATTGTGTGGAGTGACGCCATCTTAGCATTATGGAGCTGGCAAAACACATAAAACCCCTTTCTAGCGAGGCGGATTGGTCAATTTGGAAACATAAATTACGCGACATGTTGGATTATCATGAAGGAGCCTTAGATGTAATTGATGGCAAGTTGGTGAAACCTGAACCCTTAAGAAATGACGCTTCGGAAAGTAATATCAAGAAACACAGGCAGGCCAGTGAGTTATTTCGTAAGGCAAATAGCTACGCAAAGTCAATGATTTCGAGTTCAGTAACTGATGCGGTTTACCAGAAAATAATGGATAAGCAAACAGCGCGTGAAGCATGGGAAGCATTGAAGTTAAATTTTGAAGCATCTTCTAAAGATCAACTTTTCAAAGTGTGCACGGATTTTTTCGCATTCAGTTGGGTTATTGGAGAGGATGTCTCAACACACATCGCAAAATTAAGAAATTTATGGAATTAACTCAACAATGGTTTGAAAGCAAAGAATGAAAATATTTTACCAGACTTAATTCTTGTGTGTAAAGTTTTGAAAATCTTGCCTGACGAATTTGAGAACTTCAAGTCAAGTTGGATGTTGTTGTCGAAAAACGAAGAGAGAACTTTCGACGAGTTAGTAACTCAACTGTGCATGTATGAAAGAAATTTCAGAAAGACCACAGACAGTGGAACTGGAGAAGCATTGTTTGCTAAAATCGATAAAACGAAGAAGTATCAAGGTTTCAAGAAGTCGAAAGCAAATGACACATGCAACTACTGCAAAAAGAAGGGACATTGGGTAAATACGTGTAAAAGGTGGATTGCTGATGGAAGACCATCGCGGATTAAGGACTCTCCACAGAGCAATACTCTGGAAACCAATGTGGCCCTGTGTGCTAGCGGTGAAGATGAGACTGGTACATCAGTATGGTGGATTGACAATGGAGCCACAAAGCATGTGACGAATTGTCCAGACCAGTTTGTTGATTTTCACAAGTTTCGAAGTCCCTGCGTCATAAGGGCTGCTGGAAAAGAAACTCTTGAGGCAATTGGGAAAGGAACTATAGAGATATCATCCTTTACTGAAGATTGTAAACTAAAGATGACCTTGAATGAAGTATGGTATGTTCCAAAAATATCTAAAAATTTATTTTCTGTATTAGCTGCTCAAGACAGAAACAAAAATAGCAGATTCTACTCAACTTCAACTAAGTGTTCGCTGGAGGTTAATGGAAAGGTAGTACTATGTGGACATCGTGAAAAGGGTGGAACTTTATATAAAGCAGCAGTTGAGCCGATAATTCCTGATAAAATAGAGAGAGTCAACATAGTCGAAGCAGAAAATTCCACACTTCAGCTGTATCACGAGAGGTGGGGACACCAAGACAAGCGACACGTAAGAGAGATACTGAAGAGAGAGTTAGGTATTACTGTTAAGATGGTAAGAGATATTTGTGAACCCTGTATTTTTGGTAAAGCACATCGTTTACCTTTTGGCACTAGAATAAAAGCAACGAAACCTGGGGAACTGTTTTCCACTGATGTTGTAGGTCCATTTTGCGAATCTTTTAACAAAAAAAGGTTTCTAGTTGTATTTAAGGATAGCTACACGAAGTTTCGTTATGGTTTTGTAATTAAGCAGAAATCAGATGTTAAGATTGTGTTGAAACAGTTTTTAGCTCACGCAAAAACACTTGGACACAAAATCCAAGAGCTACTCAGTGACAATGGAGGAGAATTTGATTGTGAAACTGTCAAGGAGATCCTGGCTGAGAATGGAATTGTGCAGAGATTGACAGCACCATACACGCCAGAACAAAATGGAGGCAGTGAGAGAGAAAATCGAACAATTGTTGAAATGGCAAGGACTTTCAAGTACTCGAATAGTGAAGTAGAATTTCCAGATTCAATATGGGCAGAGCTTGTGATGTCAGCTATTTACATATTGAATAGAACAGGAAAATCGTCAGAAGACGGATTCACCCCGTTTGAGTTATGGTTCAAGAAGAAACCAAGAATTAAACATCTGCGTGTAATTGGTTCATCTTGCTTCGTTCACATACCAGCTGAAAAAAGGAAGAAAATGGACAAAAAGGCAGAAAAGGGATATCTTGTAGGATATGACGGAGATGAGCGTTATAGAGTCTACATTCCAAGCAACAACAAGGTAATTTTATCAAGAGATGTTCAATTCCAAGAGAGACTCAAAGAATGTGAAGAGCTAGTCAAGCTACCGTTGGAAGATAGAATTCAGGACCAGTTTGAAGAGAAAGAAAATAACTGGGAAGTACATTCTGAGGAAGAAGATGATGATGATCAACTTGAGAACACTGAAGAAAAGTTAACATTGGAAAGAAACTTGAGGGATCGGTCATCTTTGCAAAAACCAAGACATCTTGAAGATTACACAATGTTGATAGAGGAGTTCGCAAACCAAGTTACAGGTGATCTGGAGACCTATGAAGATGCCTTGCATAGCGACGATTTAGCAGAGTGGAAGAAAGCCATGGATCGTGAAATGTCATCCCTGAAAGAGAATCAGACCTGGACTTTAACAGAATCTTTCATTTCAGGGAAAGCTGAGAAAGAAATACAAAAATCCAACTCAAGAAGACGTAACCCGAGTAAAGAGAGTTTCATCGTAGAACCAAACATATTTCCATTAAACACTTCTTCATCAGAGAAAAAGTAACGGAGGGAAAATTGTTTATCCAACAGATCTCTACAGAGCATCAAGTTGCAGACATCATGACGAAGCCGTTGCAAAAAGAACGTTTGAAGATGTTATGTGCGAAGATGGGACTTATGTGAGAAGGGACAATGGACAGCATTGAGAATGCCACAGTATTTACCTCTTTATCTCACATATATCTGTTTTATTCAACTGTAATTTACAAGGGAAAGTGTTGAAATAATATGTAAATTTAAGTTGAATGATACTTCTGTATGAAAGTCTCATGTTCTATGTTCTATATTTTGTCAAGGAGAATGTATTTAGAGATTTTGAAAAGTGTGTATGTGTCGAGTTAGTCAAAAAAAAAAAGGAATGTAATAAAGTCAGACTTGTTGAACAGAAGTTCTTTTTTTACCAAAAATAGAAGACTTTAACATATTCTTCTTTTTTCATTTCATTAATATGGAAGTCAATTTCACCCCACCCACGTATATTATAGAGTTGAGCACAAATATTAAGAGGGTTCAAAATGAGAAAAATAACGTCTTACGTTATCTATAATTTTATATATATATATATATATTGGGAGTTAAATTTATCAATTATTACATATAATATATTAATTTATATATTTTTATATAATATGGGGTTTTCATTATAGGTAATTCAATTCAATCAGTTCGTCACTTCGGAAAGTCAGTAATTTTTTTATTCGTTAAACAGAAAAAAAAAATTAAAAATTTTTTTTCATTGAAGAACAAATATTCATTCATGTTATGAACTTTCCGAGGTGCAATTATCTCTTCTATGAATTTGCACATGAAGAAATTTCTCGAAAAGTTTCGCCATTGGCTACAATTCGTATCCTGGTGAAATTGAAAAACTCCTCTTAATATTAAAAACTATGTAAACTAACGACTGCTTTCAGGGGATATACATAAGTGTTTTAGGAATACGACATTCGATTTATACTGAAAACATTTTTCTTAGTTTGCTCTTTGAGTAAAATAGTTATTTCACCGCTAAGCGAATCGGTTGTGCTCATCCTCATATGTTCAGTGCGAAGTTTATTTAAAAATTTGCCATTTTTAAAAGTCGATTCTTTCGTCGAAACAAACGATTTCGAATAGATCACACATAAGTCTTGATAAATAAAATCGTTAACTCTATCCTATCAAATTTCGGGTAATCGCAAACCACCGAATACAGATACCTTTACCAACTGAAAAAACAAATGAAGCCACGGTACTTTTTCAGTGGCGCTATCGCATTGTTTACGAATTTTTTCGAACTTCCAGATTGCAAATACGTACTTTTACGAATAAATAACAACTGCTTCCTGGAAACACCAAAATAAATTTTGCTTATCAGATCATTTGGTTATTTATGGTCAGATAACAATAATTCCATGTCAAATTGGGCCGCTGTGTTCCGTATGTCGGCTCACGATCGGAGGATTTGAACCACAAAATGCACATTTGACCTTCATCGGTTTAATCATGAGACATTGCGACGTTCCATTTCGTTTTCCTTTGCAACGATTTTTCAGATATCGACATCCAACTGAACCATTTGATTTTAATAATACATGTGAAATTATCGAACAAAATGCTATGTATCTTCGATGTTGCAGTCCATTCCAGTAGAACAAAAACTCAGTTGAGATAAATGAAGTCATAGACATACTACGAGGTGGATCAGCAAAAAAGAACTTCCTTTCAATTTAAGCTGGTTTTAACATTTTCATGATATCTCTGATCTCTTCCATATACAGGATGATTCACCGCGATCGCCTATAAGAAGTTTATGGAAACTTTATCACAATTTTGAGCTGAAAGTAGGCATGGTTGCGTTTTCCACAATTAACTTTCTCATTTCAAATGGCACACTCAGTATATATTTGCATAGTTATAGATAGCTGATTTGATGGAAATTTCAACACTTTCCCATATCTCTGGTAAAAACTCAACTAAAAGCAGTTAATGAGTAATTCATAATGATTGTTTACTTCAATACAACCAGAATCCAGCAAGAAACAGCCTTATTTGATTGTTAGATAAAGTTGGGGAAGCCACGATGCTAAATTGGGATTTACTCGAGCGTCATGGAGACGGAGACCTAGTGGATTTTGAAGATAAGTTTCTATGATGTATGCACTATCAGTGGTGGGGAAAGCGTCTGCAGATTTTCAAAGATGTAAAAAAATCGTCAGGTGTACACACTTGAACGTGTCAGATTAATAAAATAAACTGTATATGCCCTACGTGTCTCTGATAATATAAATCCATGTTAATCTGAAAGTTTGAGTGTTGGGTCTGGATGAACGGAAAAGTTGGAAATGGTGAAAAATTTTCAGAACATATGTTAATTGTACCCAAAGGAAACTACCTTTCAAGAGACTGACAATTTCGACGTGGCGCATTTCCACAGCGGTACTTTGAAAATGCAAAAACAACTTACTTGGACAATACTCGAGCGTGTTAGATTTTCATACAGATGGTTGAACACGGTGTTGTAGACGTGTTTATCAATTAATCTGACACTAATCAGGGGAGTTTAAGATGATAACAATGATTTTTTCTTTAAATATCTCCGTCTCTGTATCTCTAATCGATTTTGTATTCATAATGGGAGTTGTAGATAATAAAATTCTATAAAAAATTTGTCTGAATTGATTTTATATACTGTCAACCGTTTACGAGCTAGAAGATGATGAAGGTGAGGAACTTAGTCATAGATGCGAAATAGCAATGTCAATGAAGAATCCCAGTTTAATGTACCTACATACGTTTGGACGTAGACAAATTTGTTTTTATGCGAAATTTGTAGAAAATAAGAATTAAATTGAGATGCATACTGCATACCACCAGCCGATATAAATATCAACAAGCGTTACGATCTGAATTGAACTGGCCAATTTGTCATCATCAGGACAACTGAAAAGAGAACGTTCCACCTTAGGAAAGCAGATGCTGACCATGGTTTCGGTCTCATTTGACCTCGTCAGAGCAACATAGCTTCTTCTCCGATAGAAAAACATTTGGAATTGATGAACCAGCGTACTGAATTAGAGGAATTATGGGACATAGGCCATTGTCTTCGTCTGGGTTTCGATCTGGAGGGGATTGAATCGGATCTCGTTTCATACTGGGTGGCGCTCGAGTACTATCGACAATACCAAAGAGTATCAACTCTTTGATAATACTTAGAAGCGTCTGCCAGTTTTTATATCAATCAATTCAAAACGTTTTTCCATCAGAAAAGAAACTTTGTTGCTCTGATGAGGTCAAATGAGACTGAAACCATGGTCAGCATCTGCTCCATTTAATTCTCTTGACGATGGCAAATTGGCTAGTTCAATTCATATAGTAACACTTGTCTCTTGTGTAATGAATATAGATATATATTCGATAGACAACTCAAAGTAAGACTTGTTGCTTCAAATACAAATTTCCACAATCCAGATTTGTCAATTTAGGAAATAAAGGATAAAATTAATGTTTCTTTGGCAGGGAGCGATTACTTACTTCGTAAAATAATATTGTTTTGCTTAGTGCAATAATATTAATCAAAAACTGCACGAACTTATTCAGTTACCTAATTCATCAACTTTTTATATAAAGGTTAACGGAAAATTTACAATTCAGCCTATAATAGGCGATAATTCAGTTCTTTCAACACGAATTTGAATGTAGCTAAATAATTATATAGTTTGGGGATTTTCCCGAATAATTCATGTGCCATTCTTATGAATAGGTAACTGATGTAAAAATCCCATCTAATTTGTTATTTTCAAAGGAACTTCTGAATTTCCAGTTATGAAATGTACCTCCAATATTCTAATTAACATCATAATTTCAATATGTATGCATGTACTGACGTACATAATTGAATGGTAATACACCATGAGAATAGATATTTATTCTAGCTGAGATTTTTGCGAATTGAATATTAGAAAATTATAGGATCTTCACAAAAATGATTTTTATTTTTGATTTATCTGCACTCTTTCGCAAATTGAAAGAATTATAATCAAGGTGAGAAATTCAACACACCTGTTCATTGGATTTGTGTTTTACTCGAAGACAAATCTCCCCTGTATGGTCTATAAGGGCTCATTTCTATTATTCGTTGGTAACCGCATTTGAGGGCCGTTCGATTTCCCGTGCACGTATTCCATTGGATTCGCATGATATGACAGTTTTCCTAATTGGTTGATACTTCTACCACATTTGGAGAAACGACTGAGTTAACGAATATTGAAAATGCACCCATAGAGGTTACAGACAATGAATATATTTCCCCCTTCCCAATTTAGAATTTACCTCTTATTGGTTGTAACTATTCAGCGACGTTATTTTTTTTTTTGATTCATGAGTTTTTGTCAATTTATGTAATAACAATAACATTTATGTAATAACAGAATTGTCATTACAGAAGAAATTTCTTCACTCTTTTCTCTTTTCACAGGGGTTATTTTAAATTTCGATGATTGATGATACAGGGTGAGTCTATGACACGAACAAATATCCTTACTTGTACACACTCGACAGTGTCAGATTTTTATACAGATGGTTAAACTCGGTGTTGCAGACGCATTAACCCATTAATCTGACATGAATCAGGGAGGGTTTTCTCAATCCGATAGTTTGAAGATGATAGCAAGGCAGTTATTGGAAATATACCCCTTCCTTTACCTCTAATCGTTTCTGTATTCATTATAAAAGTTGTAAACAACTATACAACTTTTGGCTGAAGCAAATTTACATACTTTTAACCATTTTCGAGTTAGAGGGCGATAAGGGCGAGAAGCTTAGCCACACATGCGAAAGGCTAAGGTTAATGTAGAAACCCAGTCTGATGTACTTTCATCGCCATATATCTCAAAAAAAAATTGCTTCGGACAAAATTTGTAGAAAATGTTATGCTCTACAACTTTTATAATGAGTGAAAGAAGATTCGAGTTATTGTTTTACACTTGTTTGTAAGGTTATTTCTGATTTCAATGATTCTGTCGAACAAATTTAGACATCTAGTTTATTTATGACATCATTTTTATTTTTACTTAGTGAAAATTTTTTGAAAATTGTAAAATGTTTCTGAGTCGATTGTTCTGCCCCCAAAATTCTGTAGAAAATTTTCCACAGAAACTGTTACTAACGGGCTTAAGACTCAAATGATTGAATTATATGAAAAAAAAAAACAGATATGGGTATAATTGACAAGTTATAATTTCATTGGTTTGAATTGCAAAATTGAGAAAACTCAAAACAAGATTGTGTGAGCAAGTTAGATTCCAATCATTTCTCTCAAAAATCACTTTTCATCAGTTATGATAGGCGGAGTACAAAATATAGGCCACTTTACAGAGAATGGAGGATATTTATTTTATCACTAACGACCGAACCTGTATTACTTTTTGAAAGATAATTTCTAGATAATAATGGTAGGTACCATGAAAATATGGGATGAATAAAACAAAAATACATAATGCACTTTCAAAACAAACGTGGCACTACCTATATGAAATTTGAATATTCAGTATGAGCCTTTTAAGATTCCGCACCATCATAATACTCGATGCCTGATTCCTTATTTGAAAAACCACCCTGCAATAAGTTTTAAAAAATTGTCCCACAATCCTTATCACAGTTGTATATTGCAGAAATACTAAGAAATTTTTTTATTTGAAAGGGCAACCCAACCCTAATTTTTTGTGTCAATAATGGATAGACTTTTTTTTGCTGAGTATGCTGAGGAGTATAGGGTATGAGGTAAGGAATGAAATAGTTAAATTTAATGTTGTGTTAAATTAATTGATTGTCTGGAATTTTCTTAACCTAATTTATTTAAGTCAAATATAAGACGTTTCGGGTTCGGGCCCTTTTTCAATCTTTATTTTAACAATTTCCAAATCTTCTGCTTACAGTGCATGTGTCTTCATTCTTCATTTTGTAATATGATAACTTTGTTACAAAATGAAGAATGTGTCTTCATTCTTCATTTTGTAACAAAGTTATCATATTACAAAATGAAGAATGAAGACACATGCACTATAAGCAGAAGATTTGGAAATTGTTGAAATAAAGATTGAAAAAGGGCCCGAACCCGAAACGTCTTTTATTTGACTTAAATAAATTAGGTTAAGAAAATTCCAGACAATCAATTAATTTAACACGACAATAAACTGGTGGAATAAATATATCAACAAAGTTAAATTTATTGAATTGGAATTCGATTTTTTTTTTTGTATTTTGAGGTCAATGAAATACCGACAATTTAGGAGTGATACACTGTCATTTTTCTTGTGTAGTAAATGATGAAAAAACAAAACCGTTTCAATAATTACATCTCCATTTATTTTTGTGATTTCAGATAATTGATCAATTAGGTACTACCGTACGAAATAGGGATATCTTTCACAACACTCCTATGTCATGTAATGACCTAAAAATACATAGGGACAGTAGAAGTTCGAATTTAATTAGAGGAATAATTTCATCCTTAAAATGAAGAAAGGGTTGAAAAAAAATTTATCAGTGACCAAATCAATCTCAGCAACAAAATGTCCATCCATTTTTGGCACAATAATTTATATTTGCCATTTAAAAATTTTTTAACTAATTTCCATCCTTCATTGAGGGTAACCAACTTCTCAATTACACATGGAAAGATGCGAAATTCGAAGGTAACAATTATTCATCTGTGCAGTTGACTACAAAATAATAAATATCGAAGTAGGGCTGAAGGGCACTCAATGTTTATTGTTAAAAAAATAGTTGGGGAGCAGAAGAGGGAAATTCGGGATTTACTCCAGCGTGTCAGATTAATATAAGGGGACATACCTTGGACCCTGTAGAGTACCTCTACCAAAAATTAGACCTGTATATCGGGGGAATTGTCTACGACACCCTGTCAGAATAGTAAAAATAAAAACGATCATTGTACATACTCGAGCGTGTCAGATTAAGATATATGTAGTTAATTACATGTTGAAAAGTATATATTCTCTTAATCTGACAATTTAAGCGTGTCGAAAATGTGTGGGAGGGCGCCAAAGTTTCAAAAAAAAACGTCACGTGTACATTCTCGATCGCGGTGGCCTTTTTTCTTATTTTGAAACTAATGATTCAAGAATAACGGAAAAAATATAATCTTACAGCTTAAGCAAGCCGAAACAATAAAAATTGGCCATAAAGGTCACAAAAATCAGTTTTTTTGAATTATCTCCTTCCCTGGGCTTCAAATCTTTTTCGCATTGATTATAAAAGTTGTAGAGCATAACATTTTCTACAAATTTTGTCCCAAGCAATTTTTTCTACGTTGAAAATTTTTTGAGATATATGGCGATTAATGCGAGGTGTTTAGCGATACATGCTGAAGCGAAAATTCACTCGTTGGAAAATAGTACATTCTAAGGTTCAGTCACAGACAACACTAAAATTTTCATGGCTAATTTTGAAATTGTTATCATAGAAATACCTTGTCATTTTGACAATTGGATGAATGTAGATAAGACTAGGATTCAACATTGACCTTGCCCTTTCGCATGTGTGGCTAAGCTTCTCGCCCTCTAACTCGAGAACGGTTAAGAGTATGAAAAATTACTTCAGACAAAAGTTATGTAGAATTTTATTATCTACAACTTTCATAATGATCACAAAAACGATTAGAGGTACAGGGAGGAAAATATTCGAAAAAAATGATTTTTATCATCTTCAAAGTGTCAGATTAAGAAAAGCCCCCTGATTAGTGTCTGATTGATGGGACAACACGTCTACAACACCCAGATTTACCATCTGTATGAAAATCTGACACGCTCGAGTATTTACAAGTAACGATTTTTTTTACATATTCAAAGGACCGCTCGACCGCTGTGACCTTGCGTCACGTCCAAATTGTCAGTCCCTTGAAAAGTAGCTTCCTTTGGGTCCAATTAACATATCCTCCAAAAATCTGACAGGCTGGAAAAATTTTTTTTTACCATTTTCAACTCTTCCGTACGGCCAGTCCCACCGCGCAAACTGTCAGATAAGCATGAATTCATTATCAGATATACGTAGAGCATATACAGTATCCCAATATGACACGCTCGAGTATGTACACCTGACGATTTTTTTTTACATTTTTGAGACCCTGCAGACGCTTTCCCCACCGCTGAAAGTGCATACATCATAGAAACCTTTTTTTTTCCACCATCTAATCTTCAAAATCCACTAGGTCTTCACGACGCTCGATTAAATCCCGATATAGCATCGTCGGCTTCCCAACTAAAAAGGAACCAAACTTTAAAATATCCCTTAAAAGGCACTACCTAATATCATTTCCGTCTCTATCTAAATCATAAAATATTGACAAAGAAGTCGGAGGCGATTACAAAATTTCTTACGAAAATATGATGTCTTTTCATAATAAATTCATGCTGGGCGAAGCAGAATGCATTCATTTTGAAATTCCACAAAGGCCAATGAATCATTACATAAGCATCCTTAATGCATACCAGTGTTCGTGATACAGAAGACGCTTTTTTCCGGACGAGCATCGCTATCAATTGAACGCGGTCTGCATCATTCTCCACCGGTTCCTTGAACCCCCCGTCGGGACAAAAATTTCCCGGTTAATTCGAAGCTCAGTTCCGTTTTGTCAGAACCGCAGCAAATATTTGAATAGAGCCGGGGCAGATAATCCAGCGGCCAAGATTAATGTTTTCCTGCTTTCAGAGGTCGCCTTTTGTTTTTGAAAAATTGTTTAATTAAAAAAAGTGGGACATTGCGATGCGATTTTGCAACTCTATTTGTACAGCGCGATCTAGATAACAAAAAATGCATTGAGTTTAATGAAAAACAAAATTTACAGAATGATTAAAGGCTGCATAACGATAACAGGAGAGTCCTGACCGATAAATTTATTTGCTTCATTGAAAAAATGCCTCGCATTAACAGGGACGTATCCGTGGATTGTCATCGGTGATTTATGGACTCCCCATGAAATATTATTTTCCAATGAGTATTGATTCGGCTGACCTTATTCCCATGTAATTTCAACAATAAGTGAATCGAAAGAATCAAAAATTGCGTCACCTATTCGAGAATGATGCAGTACAAAACCTCTGTGTTTTCCAGTAGGGAAAAAACACTCATTGGAAATATAGGGTGTTCCATATAACCTTATGAAACTAGTTAAATAAAAATTTTCGAATCTCTCTAGAAAAAGATGTGTTTCGACGAAGATTTTAATTCTTTTTTTCCATACCCCTTACATATAAAATTTTCAATGGAAAGTATTCGTCTTGTCAAGTTTAGTGCCTCATCCTTTCGAAAGTCTTTTAGGAAAAACAATAACCTATTTATTGTCGATGACCAATCAGCATTCCATAACAGAATTTAATATTGCTCACTCTAAGTTATTAGGTATTATGCGACTTTTGTTAGAATTTTTTTAATTTGTGACATACGTGATTAATTTGATGTTTTGTGATATTCAATTTTCAGCCTTCAAAATTGTTGATTGGAAGAACCGTGGATGCTGCGGTCATATGCTACCTGTTTTTGAACCAAATTTTAAATTCAATACTTTTGAGAGAAAATTTATTTATTAATGTGGACTGTGAAAATCTTTTATGAAATAGCATTAAGGGGGAGTAGTACATACGATTCGGAATCAAGACGATCGACATTGGTTGCTTTACGGATGCTACCCCAAATACGAAAATTTGTCACATCTTTGAGCAATAACCTGAATTACATACGAGTGAGTTGAAAAGTAGAAATTACCACGTGAGAAGTCATATTAATTAGGAATACTGAATAATTTTCAGATATTCCTGAATATCGCTATGAAAATATTTGCAATATATAAAGAATTGAATCACCGATGTCACCCCCATCGTTATTTTTATGGAAACATGTCAAAAACAGTCGAAATTTTGACATTTAAGTTCAAATTTTTTTTTCTCATAAAAAAACAACTAAATTAGAAAAAAAAGAGACGGGGTGACATCAAGAGATTTTTGAGGTATTACTTCCCCTCAGTGCTGAGAATTTTATGAATTAAAAGTAGTTCGATAATACAGAATTTCCTTTGAAACAAAAAATAATGAGGAGTTACCAAATATCAGATAAACCGCCAATTTAATATCCTTCAAATGAATAATCCTAATAAAACCCGCCACTGGTGATGGAAATGTCAGCCATGATTTTATCGAATCCAGGCGAGGCTGCTATTGACCCCTTTTAGATTAAAAGATGGGAGTTCATTTAACTCGACACTTTTTGCAATTTTTAAAGAATATGTATCTAAGTTTAAGACAATAGTTCATTTCAGCGTACTTTGCCACTGGCTGAAGATATCGGAAATTAATTTGTTATTTGTTTTATTTTTCATCACAATTGCCAATACAAGCCTCGCCGTAATTCAGTTTGTTCACACAATGCATACTTCAATTCAATTGTTAGTATGATTTGTTATGTGAAATTTCCGATAAAATGTTCTCTCGATCTTAATGACTGAAAATTAATATGAAATTGCTCCAAATCAGGTTGCTCTTACTTTGAGACCAATTTCCAGAGTCGATGCAACGATATTTCTACCAGTAACTAATATATCGAATAGAAATGTGAAAATTCAGTAAATTGAAAATCTAAAGTTAACAGTAGTTTCTGAAAACTACAGATTCTATCTATTGCTTCATTATGGTTTCTGTATTCATGGTCTTGTGGCTCTCGAGATTTTTCATCTTCAATGAGTTCAACTGTACATTTTGTCAAAATTGATTATTTCTTAGCCAGCAGGAATCAGTAGGAGAAGTTGTGCAATCAGTATGGTATTTCGATTTTCGGTGGGTGAATAGAACGTGAATTTTTCAATCGAAGTCAAAATTTTCTCCCCTATGAATATTGTATAATGCAACACTCACTTAAAAATCTGCTTAGTATCCAACGTTGGTATCCTAACATTATTTGACACTCTATCTGCACTGTTGCTGCTCCCTTTGCTCAAGTCTAAGGGTTGTTCACCACTACTCTTGTCTACCTCAGGGGCTAACCTTTCGTTTTGAAAAGATCTTGCTACATTGGCTAAATACCAGCTTTGGTTGAGCATACTGGGGTAAAAAGGAAGATGTGCATTGGTTGCTCCTGGGGAATTGCCACCTGCAAACAAATGAGTACTCATAATGAAGTAGACCCTTGCCCGATTTCGAAATTTTGATTTGAAAATTGATTTTGCTTTACCATTTTTCAGTTGACCAGAGAAAGCAGCAACTGCCAACGCCATGCTCTCTATCGTGGTCATGTTTGGTGGTAAAGGAAAGTTTTGGGGTTGGTGATTGTTGTTCAATTTGTAGGATGGTGTTAAAGATGCTGGGGTCTCGTTGTCGCTGTGGCTGTCTGAGGAGTCCGATTCTGAATATCGGGGACTCTGTAACAGAAATTAGTCGATGAGTATGGAATTTCATCGATGAATTATCATGAAAATGAAACATTGATAGAACGAGCTTTGAAAGGATCATTGAAAACGGGGAAAATTTTAAATATTAATAAACTATTTTCTAACGTCCAGTTTCATAATCAAATTTGAAGTCACTTTCAGCTTGAAGCTTTCTTTACTGCCATTTTAAGAAGGGTTAAAGAAAGCTTTAAAATTAAATGGACTTTAGGTTTGAATTATGGAACCGGCTGTAAGGCTCTGCCAAAAAAAATTGCTGAATGCCACTGTCAAGATTAAAATATTTGACAATAATTGTTACCAGATTCATTACGGTAAGTCTATAGATAAAATGTTTCATTAAATATTTGACTACGTAGAGTGCTCTGTTCAATTTTGTTACTGTTGAAATTTCCTTAGGACTTGCTTTCTTAAGTGAAGAATGACTAAATTGTTTTCGGGAATCTTTTCTTTTTGTAGATAAGAACAATAAATCAAGAAGTCCCATAATATGTATCCACAATGTATCCACAACCCACGATGTATTGCCTTTTAGGCATTTTCCTCTACCAATCTAGAAATATCTCTGATAAAGAAGACTTACAAAAAATTGATAATTTGCATTATTATTGAAAGGCCAATAAATGTTAATATGTATATGGTATTTATGACTACATTTCTTCGTTTCCTTCTCGTTATAATTTTGCCCAAATATCCGTAAAATTAAAATTTTGTGCAGAAAATAGTCCCGGAACGATTGGTGATTGGTTGGACATGTGGACATATTAATGTATCTGAAAATAATTTTATATTTGAAATTTGAAACCAATATTACTTTCAAATATCTGAATTTAGTGTTCATTGAGATTACAGAAAATACAAAATATTGTACAAGAAAAATTTTTTGCCGTTTTCAGGAGGACCGGAAGTTGAAAGAAAATAGAAAAAAGTAAGAAATTGTTATAGCATTCGGTTCTAAAGACCAGTCCAATTTTCTAAATTCCTTTCCACAATTACTTTCCATGTTTATGGTTGATAGTTTTTCCGAAAACATATGGAGAAAAATGATTTTTTCTAATAAAGTCACAAAATCCAGTGACCCACTTACATGAAACATAGTGTTTTTTGACAGAAATGAGGTTAAAATGTCAGAATCAATCCAACCAATTAGAGTAATAATTTTACATTATTGAGGAAAAGTTGTCATTTGTCACGAATAATGCGCATCTTGTCCATACCCTAAAATGGTTGCTTTAATGAAATTTTAACAACCTACTATTTTGAATCTGCAACTTCCGTGCCCAATATGTATATTAGGTGGCATGAGCATTTATTCAAACATTCTCAGCCTACTTTAGAAGCAAACAAAATTTGAAAGTCAAAATTGCATTGTCCTGTAACAACAAAACGCCTTTGGATAACCATTAATTCTTGTGGAGTGGTCAGTAACATCGAATAGTAATTCCCAGTTGATGTCAAAGGTACCTTTGTACAGATGATTAATCAATTTAATCATGATTGTGCTGCATGGCAATTCCAAAAAATTGACGAGTTTCTCCAGATTATTTTAGAGCACGAATTTTTCAGGACTAAAGGAAATAGGCTTCTGGTAAAGATTCATGAATTTGTGTATTTAATTTGGAGCAATATTTTCCAGTCCAAGTCGATGTGAACTACCTAGTTTCTTCAGAATTTCAAGTGGGTATTCTTGAGAAAAACTACTTTTGGCACTTGAATAAAATATTCGGTATTGATAGCTTATTTCGGCAAGCTAACGGTAGGAAAGTTTCTGGTCAAACGATCCATGATAGACACCAAATGTATTACATCAGTACATATACATATACAAAAACGTTTTTTCATTTTGGAAACGGTTGTAAAGATGGTTTTGAAGCGTGGTAGCCTCTAAAAACACCACTAAAACAAACAGGATGGCATTATATTTTTGGTTAGAAGAATATTGACATTTTCAAAATTTCAACCAAATCCTTTGCCCTCTGAAGGATATCAATGAAAACTCGAGAAAAATCATTATTTTTGACCCTATATCCCAAATGGGGCGCATATTTGACACCACGTCATCTTCAGTGAACATCCTATAACATTGTAATTTTTATATCAAATAATCTGTGAACAAGTGACAAGTAAAAACAATCCAGACACGAGGAAACCAAGACTGGACTTTGCCCTCTGAAGAATTTTAAATCTTTGTCAATTGGTCTGAGTTATTAGTATTTCCTAACACTGAGATAAATCTGAATCAAGGTCCGCCATTGAATGAACTTGACAATTAGGAGATAAACACTTCTCTAATTACTTCGAATCTAATTTCAGCACTCGTAATTGATATACCGACGACGATTTCAGCATGATAAACATCCAAACCTCAATAATTTGAGGCATTTAGAAAAATCCATCCAAGGCCAATTCTAATCGTAGTCGCAGGTCATTTATATGGTAATGAGAGATCACAATCACTCGATTTATTTGAGGAGCGATGTTGAAAACTGTGAACAGGTTTCGATGAAGAAGGTTGAATAGGACATGTATCCAGAAAATGAGGCTGATTTATTGTTCAGTTCAGAGGTTCGTACGTCACCCGCCATTATAAGTCTCGTTAAATGATGAAAATATTTCCTCTTTTTCGCCTCGTCGCTTGCTTGACCTTCAGAAAAAAAACCAAATCCTTTTTGCTTATTCGAGAGAAAACTTACTTTTTGAACTTTAACCAAGTTTTCAGTATTGCTGTACTTACAAACCATGTGGAGAGGCGTATCTTTGCATAATACATATACAACATATGGTATGTAGACACTTAGGGTTTAATGGTAAAGTTTCCCTCGATTAACATCTGGTAATGATTAGGTTCAATCAGTATTCTTATAAAAGTGTAGTTCAGCTTTGGCAAGGCCTCCTTATTATAACATCTCCAAAAGCCTGTGTTCTTTTACTTTTCCTAAGACATGGAAAAGAGCTATAGTGGTTCTCATGTTCAAGAGAACCATTTCCATTCTCTCGAATTTTGACAAGGTATATGAATCGATTCTGTGTTCTAGTATTACCATTATGTTAAGCCACATTTATCATCTTCACAGGATGGCTTTGTCTGAGAAAGATCGACAGTAACTAGCCTGTCCACATTATCACAGGTTATTGCTGAATCCATTGATGATTGAGGTCAGGTTGATGTGATCCATACAGATTTTTCACGTGGTTTTGACACCGTTGATCATAATTTGCTGTTGAATAAGCTATCATTGTTCGGCTTCACTCCAAAGTTTTTGAAATTGATTCGTAGCAGCAGAGAATAGAATGAATTATGTTTTTTATAATGGATATAGATCTTATGAACATGGACTGAATTCCGGTGTCCCTTAGGGATCTAACCTTGGACCATCGCTGTTTGTAATCTTCATCAACGATGACCGACATGACCCACCACAGACATTGCAACAGCTCGATAATACTATGACGGACATTTGGCAAAATATTCCTCAAACAATCATCGAGAGCCTCATTGGCACAATGTCGAATAGAGTAAAAGCACCACGAAGAACGTAAAGAGGCTCCACAAGATATTAAATCCTGATTTTAATGTGTTCGTAAGAGAAGTAAGTTTTTCAAGCCTGCAGCCTTCACCACGTAGAATCTTTATTTTGTTCAGTTCTGTGTCATTCATGTTGTCGCCCTAAAGCAGTCTTGATCAATGTACATTTTCAGGCAGATTAACCGTATGTAGACACCCAACGACCTAACATAGGAGACGGAGCAGCGGAAGGCTTGCCCAGGTAGGAGACTTGAACCACCTCAAATATTTCAATTCAAATTTCGCGCTACCGGTATCGTGAATAGCTTGCGACATACTCGTAACAAGGCACATCTATAGTTAGGGAGCCGAAGAGGGAAATTCTGGATTTACTCGAGCGTGTCCGATTAATATATGGGGACATACCTTGGACCCTGTAGATTACCTCTACCAAAAATTAGACCTGTATATAGAGGGAATTGTCTAGGACAGCCTGTCAGAATAGTAAAAAAAAACGATCAATGTACTTACTCGAGCGTGTCAGATTAAGATATTAATGGTTAATTGCATGTTGAAAAGTATATATGTATATATTCTCTTAATCTAACAATTTAAGCGTGACGAAAATGTGTGGGAGGAAGCCAAACTTGCAAAAAAAAGGTCACGTGCACATTCTGGGCCGCGGTGGCTTTTATTCTTATTATGAAGCAAATGATTCAAGAATAACGGAAAAAATATAATCTGACAGTTTTAGCAAGCCGAAACAATAAAAATTGGCCATAAAGGTCACAAAAATCAGTTTTTTTGAATTATCTCCTCCCATGGAGCAATTTTTACTACGTTCAAACGTTTTTGAGATATATGGCGATTAATGCGAGGTGTTTAGCGATACATGCTGAAGCGAAAATTCACTAGTTGGAAAATAGTTCATTATTCTGAGGTTCAGTCAGAGACTAATTTCGAAATTGTCATCATAGAAATACCTTGTCATGTTGACAATTGGATGAATGTAGAATGGGATTCTACATTGACCTTGTCCTTTCGCTTATGTGGCTAAGTTCCTCGCCCTTATCGCCCTCTAACTCGATAACGGTTAAAACTATGTAAAATTGCTTCAGACAAAAGTTGTGTAGAATTTTATTATCTACAACTTTCACAATGAACACAAAAACGATTAGAGGTACAGGCAGGGGAATATTCGAAAAAAAAAAGCATTTTTATCATCTTCAAAGTGTCAGATTAAGAAAACCCCCCCTGCAAGATTAGTGTTAGATTAATGGGTCAACAAGTCTACAACACCGAGATTGACCATCTGTATGAAAATCTGACACGCTCGAGTATGTACAAGTAACGATTTTTTTTACATTTTCGAAGAACCGCTGTGACCTTGCGTCAAGTCCAACTTGTCAGTCCCTTGAAAAGTAGCTTCCTTTGGGACCAATTAACATATCCTCCAAAAATCTGACACGCTGAAAAAAATTTTTTTCAACCATTTTCAACTCTCATATACAGTATCTTAATCTGACACGCTCGAGTATGTACACCTGACGATTTTTTTTTTACATCTTTGAGATGCTGACGCTTTTCCCACTGCTGAAAGTGCATACATCATAAAACCCTTTTTTCTTTCTACCATCTTATCTTCAAAATCCACTAGGTCTCTACGACGCTCGAGTCCCGATTTAGCATCGTGGCCAACTACTAGTGGCGGCATCATTCAGAATTGTTTCCTTTCAATGTTTTTGCTGATAAACAAACTTATGTTCAAGTCTATCTCGATCCCTGTTCTACTCTACCAAGGGTTAGGGAGACCACTTTTCGGTTCGTAAAGAAATAATTTCTGTACCCAAAATATTCATCTCACCATCACTTTACTATTATCTATCACTTACATTTAAGCGTGATAACTTCAAGTAAAAAATGAGTTGCTACCATTTACAGATACAACTTAAGTGGCTCCAGAGTGAAAAGGGATTCAATTCTCCCGGACATATACAACATACATACAGAAAAGCATTCTTTTTATTTTCGGCACACTGTATATTATTTACATATACGCAAATTATCCACTTCCATGTAGGCATGTAGATATGTATTCAGTTTCTTCTAATGAATTCATAAAATTTGTACACAGGAATACGAAGCAGCCTGTATAGCACATGTGCATCTTGAGGTGAGATTGAACAAAATACTGAAGATATTGTAACACGATAAATATCTATTGTAAGTAACAAGTAATCACAGTAATCAAGAATGAATAGGGTTAATATCACCACCCAGTATTCCAATTGCAATCAAGGAGTCTTTGTTCAATTTCCAGTATCAATTAGTGAAACTTCCAATCAATCCGACGATATTTTTATTCGAGATAATATAGGCAATTTATCGATAAAAGAGTTAATGTAAACAGACACTTCCTGTCTTTCGACTAGTAAACATTTCAAATCCAAAAATGTAGAAAACAGTGCATTATTTTTGAACTTTTGAACGCTATTATTCGCCACATTATCAGCCCGATGACCCAGAGCATGAATGCGATGCAGTTTTTCCGCGGTGCCGCATTCTCAAAGGCGTATTCCTTCCATTCATTATGTTTTAGAATGTTTAGATCATTTCGAATGAAATAAAAGAGGGAACCTTTTCTGGTACGCACTTTTGAATGAAAACAGCGTCGAATGTTATTTCGAAAACGGCGAAAAGGGCTATGGTCCATACATAGGTTGTCCCAGTATGAATGGATAATCCACCTCATAGAAGAGTTACTAGATGATCTGAAAAAGGATTTCTCCTGTAGAAATGCCTGTTTCGATTCCTTTGTACTCTGTACAACAGTCACAAATAAATCAAATCCATCTATTTTTTCATAGGGAAAAATGGTTCATGGAATATACCAATAGATAGGTATTGATTTGTAGAACACCGTATGGATAACTGTTGCCATTTTTTCACTATTGGTTTTTTACTGAAACACGATCATTCGTAAGATGATGTTGCGCATATATCAGACTAGATAGGCAGTTTGAACATTTTTCATAATGATGCCTACATTACAGATATTTTACTTCTCTCGCGAAGCTTAAACCCATTTTATGGCCTACACGGTCTCCGGACTTAGATGACGTTGTTGCGTTTGTTCAAGCTTTTTAATATGTCGCCTGTAGGGCGTCTAGCTTTCGCTTCCGTAAAGAAGCGTTAGGAGGACCACCGCTTTGTAAACAGCTGTCTTGGTCTTCAGATTGAGGTCGTGATTTTGAAACACTCTGTCCTTTAGCTTCCAGAATGCCCGTGATGCCGAATTGATACGGTTGTGTATTTCCGTGTCCAATTTAGCCCTAATATTTATGAAGCTTCCCAAGTATTTGAACTGCTCGGCATGTTCTAGAGTTTCATCCTCCAGGCTGATATCTGTTTGAAGGCTTTCTGGCGGTTTTATCAGAATTTTGGTTTTCTCATTATTGAATCTAAGGCCTAAAGCTTCATATATATGTTTATAGGTGTCTATAACATTATCTGTAAATCCTCTGAACTGCTAGCGATAAGTGCGTACTCAGTCGTCTGCATATTGAAGTTCCGTGATAAACTTTGTACGGGTTTTTGCTCTGGGGCCTCCGTCAAGTCTGAATCTTATTCAAATACCTCTTATAGGCATACTTATGTCAGCAATTATCGAGACAGCTATGGCGAAAATATTGAACACTAAAGGCGCTAACACTGGTTAAGAAATGGAGGATTTTTTTCGGGTAGTCCAAGGCGTTCCATGATTTTCCATAGCGCTCTCCGATTCACCGAGTCGAATCCGTTGGTTTTTTTTTTACTAAAAAGCGTTTATTCCTAGCATATTCATCATAATGATGTACATATCAGAAGTTTAACTTTTCTCTCACGAAATCTCAACCTTACTACCTACTCCAGGTATAATCACAAAAAAATATATTTGATTTCAACGATTTGAAAAACCCACCCACCTCCTATTCCCATCTCTCGCCAACCTAAAATTTTGTATTCTTATCTGAAAAAATACTTTTCTGATAAAGTGAAAAAAAAAAAACGGTTATCAGTCTATAAGAGAAGTAATAACACGAAAATATAAAACAAAATATGTGTCTCATTCAGTGACGCGTTCAGATCTCCCAGATTCGAGTTTTGGTGGACTATTCGAATCCACTGAGGTAAATTTTCGGAAATAGGTTTGAAAATCATATGAAAATTCAATGCAAGTGAGGAAACAAGTTTTGGTCTGGGGGGTGCACCCTGTGCACCTGTGCCCCCCCTGGATCCGCTACTGAATAGAATATAAATCTTAAAGATGTCCAAGTTGTCGCTTTCAAGATATCTTATTTCATGTGAATTTTTGGAATTTGAATTGAAGATGAATTTTTCAATTTGTCGATATTTATTCTTTGTCGCAAATGTAAGTCTTTTTTTAATTTTTCTAATTAATTGGTATATTCGAGATACAGGTTAGATTGCCTATTTAATAATTAATTACTGAAGAAACTGGAAATGATTTGAGAGTTCTGAACCGCAAATTGAAAAAATAATTAAGAAAAGTTGGAATTTTGGGGCAGAGTATATTTATTAACTCTGTTTCTGATATGTAGTAATAATAAGAATGAATGTTTTCAATTCAAGTGAAATCTAGTGTTAGTGCATCCAAAGGTGCTCCTACCACTTAACCCTTGCAGTCTACAAAAAGTACCTTAAAAAATATCTCAATTGAAAAATAGGTACTCATATGTAATATAAAATTCAGTGAGAGCATCATCTCAAAGAACAATGGCCAAATGAAACGAATGTTTGTAAAATAATCCGAATCGACTTATATACAAACTACAAATTTTGCAAATCTGTGTCACCATGTTTGGTAATGGAGTTAATGGAACAAACTAAACCTCAACGCCAATTATAGCGGTTTCTGCAGAATGTGAAATAAACGTGTAAGACTCGGTTTTATTGAGAAAATGACTTGAATGAATGGACTTCTAACAATAACTATACGTACTCCAAGTCTCGGTTTAGCGTATAACGGGTTTAAATTATATTTCTTGTCTTCGCCCAGATGAGGTTATGAGCAGTTTTCATAGACGATGATACTACTACTACGTCGGTTTGTTTATAGTCTTAGGTAGGGGATCTACATAATAATCAGTATATTATGTTTCACTATAAAACCTTTACCATAGATAGACAGGTGGCTGGAATGCTTTTCATATAATAAATTGGGCTTTTTTTTTTTATTTATGACTGCGAAAAAGTGCTATTATAGCGTCATTCCCGAGAATCGAAGCTCATCTTTATTTTCTTTTTCCATGTCGAGAAGTAGTATTGAATTAAATAAGGAAAAGATGATGCGGAATAAAAAATCCAATATTTCTTAATTTATTTCATTCTTTAAATTTTCCAAATTGAATATAACGCAAGGAATAAGGTGTTTTCTCTGACTCTTTGACAAGAGTAGATTCTTGAGGTTAAAAGAAACACTTTTTTCTATACCATTTTTCCGATGCGGCCATGATAAAAAGATGAAGCCATTTTAAGTTATGATAATGAGCTGTGCCACCCCTGGTAAAACAAAAATACTCTCCGAAAAACTAGCTAAATCTGCGACACTACACATTTGTGGATCTTTTAAACAGAGCTGTATTCAGCCAAAGTACCCAATTTTACAAATTTCACAGTGTATTTCTTAACTCAAGAATCTACTGTTAAAATATTTGTACTAGTCAAAGACTCACCCTGTTTATTCGTTTATTTCATTATATGTGAAATTTATTTTATGATGGTCATCCGTAGGGGTGGTTCTCATGGCCCACTAGTATGAAGATATAATTTATCAATGATTTTTGCATTTCGAAAGTTTTGTAGAAGTGAGTTAGATGAAACGCATTATTTTGACTAGTTCAACCTTCTGTTGACAAAAAGACTCATCTTTAATAACGCTCTGTATCTTGGAAACATATTGAGCTCTCATATATTGCTGCTTTCTTGTTGAGAATTCCGCGTCCTTACGGGTAGTTTATTTTGATAGTTGCCATATCAAAGTAAAAAACGAAGAAGAATACTGGAACATTCTAGGAGATATTACGAAAAAAAATGTCAATCCGTAGAAACGGTTTCGTTATAATTTTATAAGAGTATGGATGGAAGGAGATTCGCTAATTTATGTATAGGAATAATAATTTTCAATGGAACAAGTTTTTATAGCGCCTGTTGCTGCTTCATTTTAGTACGGTTTCATCAATTCGCACAATCTTGATCTTCCTAATTGGAACGGCTTAATTGAACTCTAGCATGATTAAAACCAGGAAAATATTCCGAACCGCTGTTTTTCACACGACAGCCATCTCAAGTTCACCCAATTTGCATTAAATAGTTAATAATAATGTTGCCAGTCGTACCAATAGGATTTCTAACACAGTGTATTACTGTAAATTGTAAATTGATAAGTATCTGTTTCTGTTCTAATTACGCGATAGCGGGCATGGCAGCCAAGAAACAAGAGACCTTGTCCACCATTCCGATTTCGCAACCAGCGTTCGGCTCTAATTGCTGCTGTAATTGGGCCGTACTCTAAAACTATGAAATTTGTAATTTTATGACCATTTGCACATACGGCCATTAATCTTATGCTCTCTGTAGCTGTTAATTTGCGACGCTTTTAAAACGCGTTAGTTTCGTGTCTTTTGGAAAATGTTTGCCCATCGATGTGTTAACGGCTAAACCTCGTCGACCAATAAAAATTAGCGTTGAAGCCTAGTTGATAACTGCCCATAATCATACATGGTGAGTAGTCATCTGGAAGATAATTATAACTGAAAGAGGCTAAGAATTGTAGGCATTAGCTACTCGATGAAAATCCGAATCAAACTCAAGGGGCTTTGCAATATTATGTGAGCTGACTCAAAAAGCAGTTTTCAGTGGTAATAAAAGCCAATTCTATCAAGTACCTCAGGGTAACTGTAGATTGTTACTTACGATGGCGTGTTGCACACGTCACTAAAAGGGTAAGATCTTTCATGAATAAGTTTAAAGTCTTGAGAGATATTTTAAAACGTGAATATTTTACAATTCCATACACAATAAGTTCAATTTTCAAATAAAAATGTTAAGTCTGGACTCAAGTAAATCGAAACAGATTGAATTTATACAACAACGGAACAACTAGAAGCGCATACATTTCACAACTAGTCCTTCCCTCGATGAATAAAAATTTCAAACCCAAAAATCATTGTTATTTCTTGGTCCTAAAATGTATAATCCACACATTTCAAGAAAATAAATAATATAAAAAGGTTAAAGGAGATAAATTTTTTTATATTATCAAATAGAAGTTTTCCTTAGTGCTATCAAGAGGCTCGCTCTTCGTTTCTCGACTTTTAGCATGTGCCTTTATTTTTTCTATAGAATTGTAGTTAATCCTCCTTACCCTCGTTCTTACCTTCCTGCAGTTATTACTATTTTGTTTCTATGGATCCCCCATTGTAACTTCCCTACTTCCCTACTGAGAGCTAGGGGGAAAAACGTACATGTTGTATATCCATTTCTTGTCTTTCGGTGGAAAATCATTATAGTTATATGTAGTACGAGATGGTATTGATATCTAGTTAGCCTAGACCAGTTCCACGCATAAAAAAAAATTGCATTACCATAGAAACGAGCAATAACTCATTAGAAGTGTCAGTATGACGTTTGAGGTCAAAAAAGTAAACCAGGGTTACGCAATAAATTAAAAGAAAGAAGATATCCACCGAAATTGTGAAAATCTAAAAATTGGAGTATCTAGCCATCATCAAGTAGCTGTATTTAAAAGGGTTAAGAGGTAAGCAGATTTTCGAAGATATGCTTAATACCCTTGGTGATCAATGTCCTTCGTATTCGAAGGTGACAAATTGGACTACAAGCTTCAAAAGAGGTAAATTTTCCATTGAAGATGATGACCGATCGAGAAGGCCACTTTTTTTGTCACTCCCCGAAAATATCGATGCAGTTCGTGACATGATTTTATGAGACCGTCGAATTGGGCTAAAACGGATATCTGAAGTACTGAATATTTCATTCGAACGCGTTCATCATATAGTTCATGTCAATTTGGACATGAGAAAAATTGCTGCATAATGGATCCCCAAATGTTTGAATGTTGACCAAAAGCGTGCAAGGGTAGAAGCATCGCGTTCGATCTGTGCTTGATTTGAAAATAATGTAGACTTGTTAAACCGCATTGTTACTATGGATGAGACTTGGGTATATTGAATATTGTATATTTAGATGTACGATCCAGAAACAACGCAACAATCGATGGAATGGCTACATTCTGGTTCTCCAAGACCTAAGTTTCGTGTCCAAAAATCTGCTTTTCGGCGCTTGTTTTGACTGACCAACGCGCCTCATGGCCCACTACGGAGATCCCTTTTTCATTGTGCGTTTAGATTTTATCGACGTATCATTTCATTACATAGATTATTATTTCATTACTTAGACAAGGGAGCGATATATCTAGTAAATGGGAGCTATAGCTTTGCTGTCACATGATTGTTTTTTGCGAAATTGCTGAAAACTGTATTGCAAGAACGTATTTCGTTTATCGTACTAATTGGCAGAGTTCTGTGACTTCAGACCCCACAGTCAAAGATAGACTTTTCTATCTAAATTGCAATTTAAAATCTCTAGGGTATCAATTTCTCGAACTAGAAGTGGATAAGAAGAAATTGAAAAAAAAGTGTAATTAGTTATAAAAGTATTTTATTTAACACCCTGTTAACACATAATCACAACTAATAAGAAATATCGAAGTCCCGATTTCAACTGTAGAAAGGGACCACCTATCTTAAATACGACTAATACGAGCCAAGTATTCGTCAGTTTATGCATACATTATCCACAAAAAGGAAATACCAAACATGTGCCAACTTCCTACGAAGAATTGCCCGCATGAATTCTATCGTGAAAAGTGTCTCCGACATGCCATTTGCGTCGTTTGGGTAGGGCAGTTAACTAAAATACGTTGGTGACCTTTAAGCCCTGCGTTGTGTAATACGCCTTGTACCCCCATTCCCCAATTGCGTGTCTTCCCTCCTTACAATAAATAATCTACGCAGATGGTTCTGAAAGCTTGGTTGCCTTCCCCGTTTCTTTTCACAAACACTGAGGTATTATTACTTGTTATGTCGATCAATTGATGAACATTCAATACAAATTATCTGTATTGCTAAACATAGCATAAGGAGACGCGTATTATACACACAGAATATGGTCCTCATGACACTTAAAAAAAAATACAAGATACTCATTTCTTGTAGATGTATGATGCTTTTTGTGGCCCATATTTGCGATTATGGACAATTGTAGATTAACTGTCTTGAGTTTAACATGTGTTTAGAATTCTCCAAACATGTACACTTATGGCCAACTTCATGAACATCTTCAACCATATTTTAGTTCTATCAATCATTGTCAAAATGAACCACCGATTTCTCCAAGGATATAAAGATTTAACGAAACCGTGTTAAAAAGAAAACATGGTTTGAGGTGTTCGTAAAATTGGCCATTAATGAGTGGGTTAATCGGTTTAACTCAACCATAATTTTCTAACCATTTCCGGATTTCACAAAGTGTAAGTAGCAGAGCGTGAAACATTATCGTACTAGAGGATTTGCTGCATACACTCATGAGGGTGGAAGAGCCGGAGCTACAACTCTCGCACAGGATCGGCTTGTAGGGTTAACTACACGACGAAATCCCTTCTTCATAGCATCCCGAATTAATAGTCACTTCCGGAAAGCTACCAGCAGGATAGTTTTCTGGTTTAACAATCCGGAATAGGTTGCATAGCTTCAAATCGGGGGCAAGAAGATCCTCCAGGCACCCGCGATTCAGTAGGGAGCACCGGCGCGTAAAATATCGTTGGGCTCCCGAACATGAGTACTGGAAAACGCGTAGATACTGCTTGATCAACGGTGAATTCAGATTTTGTAGATGGAGATCCTTCTTGATCAAGCGTGAGTTCAGATGTCGCCTGTATGAGCCTGATGAGCGAATAATGGTGTGGAGAGAACAGGGTCAACGGTATGATGAACATTTCATGACGCCAACAACTCTTTTCGGTGGTGGCTTAGTTTGAGTGAATACATGCCATTAACCGAATGGTTTGGCTCTCTACCTCTGGAGACTAAAATTTCATTTAACTTGTCGCAGCATTTAACAAAACATTCCTCAAACTTTCATTGATAACCTGCTGAATAGAATAAGTGCCTTACCAGAAGCCCAAGAAGGCACCAGCTGATATTAAACCTTGATTTCAAGGTGTTTGTGAAAAGCCTGCAAATTTCGTGATGTAGAATCTTTATTTTGTTCGGTCGCCTTTTTTCGAGAGAGGGTTTGAAACAGAACTGCCAATCCTGACATATCCACATGAGACAGTGGCGACAATTATGGTCTCCTTAACATGGCGGATTTGGTCACGTGACCGTGATGTGAACTGACCAATCCGTCATCAATACTAAACGGATTTGTTTACAAAATTTTATGGATTAACTTGTCATAGTTTTCATTAGTGTTTGTTCATTTTCAATTGCTTAGTGAGGATTGCTATGAGCTAGGCAAGAGTCTTTATAACTTTATACCTATATGTGAATTTGAAAATGCAAAAATTAGAGCTTAGAGCACTTCATTCATAGCCCTTTGTTAATTCAGATACAATAGGGTATTATTTTCTTCTGCATGCTTAAATAATTAGTAGGCATATATCTTACTGGAATAATACATTCTTGAATTCTTTTTTATAGATAATGCCTGGTTGTGCAGCAATCAATTGCAACTCAATTCTACTAATAAAGGCTTTTTAATCAAGCATTTCCCTAAGGATCCTCCGAGGAGAAAACACTGAATGATTAATATGCAGAGACGTGATTGGAGGCCTACCTATTATTCTTGTTTTAATGAATTATATACGTGTTGTTTCATTGATTCAAATTATTTTATACTATTTTATATACTACTGCTGTTCCCACAATTTTTGCTCGTGAAGATATTAACCGATTAAACCCAAACAATCAGAACTTCCTACGACAGGTTAATATTGCAATTCAAAGATATACATTATGGATATATTTGTTCAATAGGATATATTTGTTCTGTTTCACTCAGCATCTCAATTATTGTGTAAAAATAATTTATTTCCAGATTGTACATATGTATATGATATGATTCTGAAATGTTTGTGTGGATACTGCCACTCCATCCACATCGACTGCTGAGCTTTACCCTGTTAAACAACCCTCAAGTGTTGATAGAAGTTTATCATTAGTCAATTCAATTGATATCCACCAGAGAATGTAAACTGGGAAAATTGTACTTGAAAGAAAAAATTAAGGCCAGAAAATACAAGAAACTGTTGAGAAATTTCATATGAAAGTGCAAGACATTAGAAAATCAAACAAAATTTGGATTTGGTGAAGTGAATAACATTTTCAATAGTGATCAACTTTGTCTCACCCTGATGAGGTCAAGGAGGACAGAAATAGTTTTCACCAATTAATACATTTATTGAGACCCTCTACTTACTAATAAAAATAACTGATATTGAACGTGACAGTGAAAGCTCTTAATTCTGCAAAACGTTTTGTAGGTGGAATCCCATATTTTCTGAAGATGAATTTTTTTCTTGTGGAGTTTTTGACACTTGTTATTATTGGTGAATGAGTTGAATTTTTGAGCGAATATACATAATAAAGGCTGAAGGACTTCGGCCGATGGCCATTAAAGAACAGTTATTATTATTATTATTTATACATAATAAGTAACTTTGTCATAATATTCTATACCTTCACTAAATGGCTCACATATAGGCTTATAAAATGAGAGTTGCAGTACAATAATTGTTGTGTCAAAATTCTTCTTGTAAATGATACCACCTCAGCAAAAATTATGTGGAGACAAATTTCGTAAAATTTCCAATGCCCATCAAGAATACAATATTTGATTATCGAAGGATGTATTTTATTTTATCAATCTTTAACTATGTATAGGAAATAGTTCGATTTCGGATTCTTATAGGGCCTCTCCTTCGCTTTAAATTTAAAATCTGACAATAATCAAATAATTGAAAGAATCTTCTATCAAATCAAAGATGATATCCCAACTATGGAACTGAGCCACAGAGAACAGCATTGTAATATGTGCTTCTTAGTCGCTATGTTATTATTGCAAAATTTCCCAATTGTCGCCACTGTCTTGTTAGAGTCACTGTACACATGACTCATGAGCAGTGTCACCTAGTTATTGCAGCAGCATATTTTTCATTGTTTATAATAAAGCATGATGCCAATTTTTGATGAATAAAAGAAGTTTTTTTCAATTTACTGAAAAATGTGAATAATTCGTACTGTGAAATATTCATATAGCTTATGCTGTGAAGCATTTTTCACCTAGATTCTAGAGCTATAATTTTTGACCTATACGAGTATATTAGGGTCAACAATATCACAGATTTTCTTGGATAACTTCCTCTCTTCACAAACATAGGAAGCGAGTCAATCCCCTTGTATCTATATTCAATCCTTCAAGAAGTTTAAACATTGATTTCTACCAACCATATTTTTTTGAATTCGAAATTGTAAATTATTAGATCGAAAGATTACGGAAACCGATAGTACTCATACTTAGTTAATAGCTCCAAAAACAGATGGTTACCATCATATTTTCTTAATTACCTAATATTTTCCATGATTTTAATGACTACTATTTCTTTCGAATATCTATTGTTCCAAGCTTTCTCTCAATTAGGTGAAAATGGTGAATTTGCTAAAAGTATCCAGTTACAATGAATGTACACCTTGATGTTCTTCCTACGGAACTGTTACTTTGAGAGGTATCGTTTCCAACTCTGATAGAATGATTCGTTCTTTTTCACATCGCGAACTGATTTAATAACGTTCATTTCGTTGAACGAATCAGCAAATGCTCTCAAAGAAGAATTGAAATCGTCCCAATTTCTTTTATCAGAAATCCGTATGATTTTACTATTTAATAACTCTTAAATTCTTCATTAGCATCTCTCTAGTAGTAAAAAAGACCTGTCCATTATACCTAATGATAGTTCATTCCAAATATTGTTAGAATTTATCTTGAATATTTCATATCGTAATGTCCTTGAAATTTAAGAAACTTTCTCCAATTCTAAAGAACATCAGACACATGTATACAAAAAAAGAGTTTCATTTTGTAATTAGATAAAAGATAAACTCAAAGACGAATTTCGGTCTCATCGAACCTCATCAGTAGATCTTACAACATGGAACCTCTTTCGTCACTTTTGGACTCAAAGTCAATATCTTGTATTTCTCGTTTCTTCCGCCATGAATTCGTGGAGGAAATAATTATCCCAGAAATATTCCGAGAATTCAACTCGGTATCCACAAATGCGAAGAATGAGTTATGTTATGAAAAACTATAATACCGAAAGGGGTGAGTCAGTGTTTATTATTAAATGGGAAACCCCCAGAGCTGAAAGAAGTCCAGGGACCATTTTTATGAGAAGATAGGGGTTAATGATTATCGAAAAATATCACTTGAAAACGCAGTGGCGTATCACAATTCTGATTTAAAATACTGCAGTGTTGTTAACACGAACGCCAATGAAAAAAAAATTGCGATTAAAGGATTTTTCTAAATAGAATCAAAGAACTATTACATCCGTCTTGATGCTCATTAATTCATCGAACACCCTTTACAATAACCCCTGATATCTGATGAAATATAGTTTCATTTCGTTTTGTTGTTTTGTGTTTTATCCAGATGCCTATATTCTCAACCAAGTTGAACTGCAAATACATTATTGAGAAATCATCATATATGTGGTGAAGTGTTTTTCCCAAGAAATTTATGAGATAATAATATCGAATTAATGTTGATTCCACCTTCCTTGAATCAATGCTTACCTTCATATTTGAATAACGTCAATATTCTTATATTTACACATCGAATCGATGAGTTGATTATAATGACTACAATCATAACTACATATATTTATTCATTAAAATGAAAATAATATTAGTTTTCAGAAAATAGATCACAACGAAAGTGATGAACAGTGAAAAAACTGCGGAGTTATTTAAGAACTAATGACGACTGTTGAAAATTGGGTAACATCGTGGTGAAGTGATTTTTCACTTCATCTGAAAAGGGCAATTACAATACCGAATGTCTTGTGAATAGCTCTGGGAACCAATAATTCTTGTAGGAAATACCGTTATATTTTCATAGGAGATGAAACTAGGCCTGTCTTTAATTAAAGCAGGCTTTACCTATAATAGATTGAATAGTTTTTCCTCCGGCTAACCCATGTTAGTAGCATTCTGTTTTAATATTGAGCTTATTTTATAATAATATATACAGGGTGTCCCACCGAGAGTGCCCATTAGAAGTTTATGGAGAAAATGAATGTGGGATTTAATGATACATCCGAAAATGTCATAATATACAGGGTGTTCCATTTAAAGTAAGCAATTTGGTGCCATTTCCGGTACAACGTGAAAAAAATTCAGAAATGTAGTTCTAACTGACTTATATCTTCACACAAAATTTGGAAGAGATCGAATTATTACTTCTCCATAAACTTCTAATGGGCACTCCCAGTGGGAAACCCTGTATAATTATGATTCTTTCCGAGTTACAGAAACTTCTCTCGTGTAAAAACTTTCTTCGTATTTCCTTCTCACTTCTCTGCTTATTTCTATCTCTCTTTCTAAGCTCTTTCTAGTACAGTGTGAATCTGGCGAATGAGGTGAGATGAGTTTCCTCAGAAGAGATAATTTTCCTAGAGTGAGAAGGAAGTGCTTCAGGGGCCCTGCAGGGGTAAGAATCAATTAATCGAGATGTTAAACTTGAAGTGACTGCAGAAAGTGTCCTTGAAGTCAAATTGGGATAAGCTGTGGCTCACAGAAGTTTGGGATAAGGTATTAGTGTCCTTTTGTTTCTCAGTGCTCCCCTGATGTAATATTTTCTACTTTCTTCATACCGTTTAGCTAGCTTAAAGACGATACCTTCCGTTCAAAGTAATTCATTCATTTATACAGTGTGTTATATTGTCAGTATGCAGTACCATTACACTGAAGTGTTGACAGTGTCACCGCCAACTTCAGCCAGTGTCATAACCGAATTCTATGGTCACCGTTCGACACGCCACCGTCATATTCGACACCACAGAAATAAAGAGGGAGGAAGTACCAACAACTACTACTACGACTCATCCGAGCGGAGAGGTAGAGTTACCTACTTGGTATTCAAACTTAAATCGAACTTCTATCTATTTGAACACCCACTCACAGATAGGTTCTGCCAATAATTTTGTGAATAAGTTAACTTACAGCCGTTTTCAATAAACCTGTCTATCCATCGTTTCACTTACCGATGATTGGAAACCATTCTAAAATATATCTACAGATAGATCATAGAAACTGAATCAGATGGTTTTTCTATCTTCAGTAACTGAAACAATGGATAGATAGGTTTATCGAAAACGGTCGTTAGAGTACTGTTGAACGAAATAAATAACTGTAGCCATTCACTGTCAGTAAGAGTTCGGTGAAATCAGTACCTACCAACAGTTTTTACGTTAGAAGCACTCTCTGTTTGACACCTAAAGACTGTTAAGAAGCAGATATTTAAGTCTACCCCGGCTTTCTCTCTCTAATAATTGCAGATTTTGCGACAGACGGGGTTGCACTGATTGTCTGAGCAAAGGCAAGGAGCTGCCAGAGTTCAAAAAAGGTCTATCACTCAGTGTTGATAAGTTTTAATGTATGGCTTCGTTGACCAATTTTCATTTATGTTAATGAAATTATTCAAAAATCATGAGGATGTACATCTTTGCAATGAATTTATTCATTGTAAAACGAACTTTCAACATTTTAATTCAGAGGTGTCAACTTCTGTCTTATAATCAAAGGTGATTCAAGATAATTCGTGTGGATTTGACAAATAATTTATGTTTTCTCTATTATCTCTGAGGTGACCCAGATTCTATGAAGACTTCAAATTTTACTTCTCTATACTAATTGAACAATAATTTTTTTTTTACAAAAAACCATATTCATCTGCTATACGGAATAATGTTCAACTTTTGTGATGAACTTTCGCTCACAAAAAGCGATCAGAACGATATTACCGAAGTCATTTACTCATATATATTTCAATTTCCTAATTTCCCATAGTTATATCGATTTTCAATCATTTAGAAAATACGAACTTGTCTACCTAATGCCTCATCGCCAAGTGCAGTGTTAATTCTGCGCCAACTGAAGCGTCCTGATAGTGAATTTAAAATGATTATCTTCAGTTCATTATAAACTTTGTTAATTGATATCCAGATAATATCAAATACTTGAATAATTTTGATATTAATCGACAATCATTTTTCTACTTTTATGTGAAAACTCCTAATTTCGTCTTCTAAGTGTATAATTAAAATTTGAAGTTGAATGATAATTGTGCATTTAGATATAATTCATAAGCAAGTTTACTGTGCTTTCTATCATTAAATAACCACTGAAACTTTCAAATTCGGCACTTACGAGGATGTATTGATATCTAGTTAACCTAGACCAGTTCCAGGCATAAAAAAAATATTCCGTTACCACAGCAACGAACAATAACTCATTAGAAGTATCAGTGTGAAGTTTGAGGTCAAAAATTGGAGTATCGAGCCATCATCAAGTACCTGTATTTAAAAGGGTTAAGAGGTGAGCAGATTTACGAAGATATGCTTAATACCCTTGGTGATAAATGTCCTTCGTATGCGACCGTGAAAAATTGGATTACAAGCTTCAAAAGAGGTAAATTTTCCATTGAAGATGATGACCGATCGGGAAGGCCAGTTTCTGTGTCAGTCCCCGAAAATATCGATGCAGTTCATGACGTGATTTTATCAGACCGTCGAATCGGGCTAAAACGGATATCTGAAGCACTGAATATTTTATACGAACGCGTTCATCATATTGTTCACGTCAATTTGGACATGAGAAAAATTGCTGCAAAATGGATCCCCAAATGTTTGAATGTTGACCAAAAGCGTGCAAGGGTAGAAGCATCGCGTTCGATCTGTGCTCGATTTGAAAACGACGTAGACTTCTTAAATCGAATTGTTACTATGGATGAGACTTGGGTACATTTCTACGTTCAACAAAACAAAGCAACAATCGATGGAATGGCGACACTCTGGTTTTCCAAGACCTAAGAAGTTTCGTGTCAAAAAATCTGTTGGAAAAGATTTTGCTGCTGGAAAAGTTCTTGTTTCAGTTTTTTGGGATTGCCATGGAGTAATCATGATTGATTTCTAGGATAATGGTAGAACAATAACCGGAGACTATTAGTCGACATTACTGACCACTCTACGAGAAAAAATTAAAGAGAAAAGACCCGCAAACCTATCCAAAGGTGTTTTTGTGTTTGGTTCTATAGTAGCCTGAGAATTTTTCAATTTATCCTCGTATAATAATAATCAATGAGCGATCCTTGAATTTCAGTTTTGCTTTCAAGTAGGTACATATGCATTAATAAATTCTTGAAAAATATTAAAAATTGACGAAGTAATAGTGGGCTGAAAATGTAAAAGCGTGAAAAGAATATTGGAAATACATTTGAGGCATGGACATCTTTTGGGGCAAAATAACAGTGATCTCTAAACCATTAGAAAACTTTCGACTTGGCTGCTTACTAGGAATAGTTCACTATAAGTAGAGTAAATATTTTTGAAAGAGAAGACGATGATGATATGGGTCATAAGATGGAAGAATTTGACCCCACGAAAAGTAATGACAAGATAATTAATCATAATTCCCGAAATATAAGGCTGAACATTTGATTCGCAAAATTGGAGAGTATAGATAATTCATAATATGGAAATGCGTCGTTGCACTCATTACATTGCAACCGGTCTCGAAGACATTCGCACTTTATCGTGGAATATAGAAGATGTATAGAAATATAATAATACAAAAGAGAAATAATGAGAGATGCCAAGCACAAAATCCTACTCAGGTGATAGGTATATGATTTTCTCGACAGGAATGTCCTGCCTTTCAGACAAATAAAACCCGCTGTAAAGTGATAACCGGAATTATTTATAACAAATAACACCCGCTTATTTAAATCCAATGTTATGATGTGAATCGAATCAGAATGACATCATTCAGGGCGCCAACGGAAAGACCATTTCATCGGAGAAGAGTAGATGCTGAATGATCTTATGGACCTTATCAAAGAACCACGACACCCACCTTGATTGAAAACGTCACAGCATGGACATAAGACATAATCCTAATGAATTGCTAGTAGATGCTAGGAAGTAGTAGGAGGGGGAATTGAGTTGGATCTAGATGTCCGTTAGGTGGCGCTGGGATATTACCAATACCTAATTTCCACCAGAATTTATTCAAGGTCTGGCTGTGTCAGTTAGCCAAATGCAGTTGAGCGGTGCTCTATCACAATGTATAATGCACTCCACTGCACCACAACTTCCACTTGGCACCTCTTTTTCTAAGTTGATGACGATCGTCTTCAACGAGTTCAAGTTGAGAAGTTTGGTGTTTGGAAGCAACCGCCGACAGTGCTTCCTGCCGAATAGAGTATGGAATTCATCGCCTAAGATGGTGGTCATGTCAGTAAACGATAATATGTTCAAGACTATAGCCTGGACATGTTTTTGCCAGATTGCTCTTTGCTAATTCAGATTTTACTCTGTGTAATGCACACATTGTCAATACGCTTTATAGAATTTTCTTTGCTCTTATCATTTTCAATAATAAACATTTTTAATAATGACATAATAACTCACATAGAAAACATTGACACTCTGCAAGCAAAATGCAAAAACTGATTGGCAAACCACTGCATGGAAAACACCAGAGGTCAACCATGATTACAAATCTGCGTCGAGCTACTGATTGTTTCCCGAGACAGAGACATCGAGGATGATTTTATTCAAGTAATATATCGCCAAGGTTTCGTCAATGGCGGACGATAGCTGTCGTTATGGCTGTGCGACACATGAAACATCCCAGCACATCAGGGGTAAGGATGGCAGACGCTCGCAGGCAAAGGGTACAAGAGTAGACATGATTCTGTTGCCAAGATTTTAAACCAAAAATAGGCAATAAAATAGCAACTTCTAAGGTCAAAGGAGGTCCCTTAACGAAATTACCATCCAGATTCTTTATTGGAAAATAATCATAATAAGCTCTACAGGCATCGCATTATTCTCATAAACATTAAAACAACTCACAATAGATTTGACCTCAAATTGCTGAAGAAGAATTTATGGACTTTGTGATTCCAAATAACAACAATCTAGTAGACATTACGAAATACGGTCATCTCGAGGAACAAACCAGGAGGCAATGGAAGCTGAAAGATTTTAAAATCCTTTTCTATTGTCATTTCATCAACATGCCTGATACCAAAGAAACTAAGAGAGAATTTGAAGAAGCTTCAATTGGACAAAATTTTTTATAGTCAGGCAGAAAGCGGTAGGTACGGTTAGGGAGGGAGATAATGCTACGCAAGTATATGAGAAATATATAAGAACATCCCCATGCAATTCGACAAGGAGCGTGGACAGATCAGGGATCCAATCAGGGAGCCGAGGAGAAGCACAGACCCGACAACCACCATGGACCCGAAAACCTTTCAGTATCTGAGATATCTGGGGTAAGAGATAGTGTGGAAGCTAAAGTCATAATAATTCTGGGCCTTTTTCCATCGAAGTGGTTGTCATACTGAAAATGACGAAAGAACAGAAGAAGAGAATGAAGACGAACTAATTGGCAAAACATGTCACTGGAAATGATTCGCTCAATAGTTTTTGGCGCTAAAACCTACATAAAAGAAATTATCCGGCGCTCGTACCACACCTAGTGTTTTTGCTGTGGTTTTCTAAGGAGCAACAAGTCTCTTGACTTGCGTGGTCGTACAAACCACCAAAAGCAAGGCTTTCTCGTGCCCTGGAGAGACCAGGCATAATCTTGAAAAAATCAAACATGTCTAGTCCCTTCAGGGGCTCGATTCTCGAATTTGTCAGAATTGGATCCCACAGGTAAATGATTCCATGGTAAATAGCATTGAAAGTTCCTCTGAAATGTGGAATATTTTCCCATACTACACATAGGAAATGTGACTTTTCCCATGGGATGGCATTCGTACACATTCGAAAATCAGTCGCTCGCTGGTAGAAATGACCGCAGAAAAGTTATTTTATGATTTCAATGTTTACACGGCGATAACTCTCATATCTGCTTGAAAGTATTTTTTTGTCACGAAATACAAGAAGTTCAGTCTAATCAAGAGGATTTCTTTTGTTCGCTCACCAAGACCCCTTGCGAGTTCGGTTCACTATCCAGTTTGCCGTCCACGCAAAAATTGCACTTGTCCTGCGGCTTCCAGTCTTGGACTTCTGGATCGAGCGATGTAAGGCCGTTTCTTACACCGGCCCTTTCGTCTCCTCCCGGTGAGAAACTGTCTTGCGATACCACTCTGTTCTCGGTCTGTTCCGAATCTGACCCAGAATAGTCCCTTCGGCACTCCTGACGCTCTGGCGTTGTTCTCGATTTCACGTTGTTGTTCAGAGGTTGTAAATAATTTCTGGACATGGACTCTTGATACAGTTTCCATTTCCTTCTACCCATCAATTCCTCAGCTATTCGTTCCAATCCTGAAAAGGAAAAAACAACCTGATTGACTGACTTCACCTAACGTCTTGACTTCAAGTTGATAACGTAATGGAATCGAAGGCTGTTTATACATATATATCTTCAATTTTCTTGTCCGCAGCTGTATTGGGAGGATCTCCTGATATATTTGTATATTTAAGATAATGAAACGAATAAAGTGACGAAGATCGCAATACCAATACCCAAGGAGGAGTGGAAATTTTTTCTCCAAACTAGTGATTGCGAAAATTTGGACAGAATTGCTCTGAAGTGAAACTTTCATTGAAAACTTGCCTATTTTTTCCTATTCAAACATGATTAAAAGTGAGCTTCGAGATAGGAGTATATTTCTCCGAAAAGTCAGCAAGTGGTTACTAAAGATATGACTTTAGAGAACTCCGCCCAACTGGCCGCAATCACTATCGATTACTTAATGGTGGGTTCATGCAGAGATCCTTACAAATAAGACCTAAGAAATTGACCAATCAGATACGTGTTTGGCAAACACGTGAATGCCATCTGTTAATTAGATTGGTTCCCTTCTTAGGTTTCTGTATGAACCCACCCTAAGATATAGACGCAAACATCAATAAATAAACATAATTTTATAAAAATGGATAAACCTGATTCCATTCTTGCAAATAGTATATTTCCTTTTTAGCTTTGTATCGCAAAAACTATGTAGGTAAGCAAATTTTCCTTGACCGCAACCACAATATTGCAAGCTGAAAATTGATTCTGGTAATCGCTTCTGAAGTTGATGTCCCAGGTTGGGCGCCAAATTTTATTCATCTGTTTATACTCTTTGTTCATTACATAGTACCTAGCCTCTGCAGGGGCATATGAATTTGAAATTCTATAAAACAGAATCACAATTCGAACAAATAATTAGTTCGATATTCAATATGAATTTGTAATCTACCCAGAAACTCAACTTTCTAAGGAGGGAGTATAGTTAAATTAGGAATTATTGGATATTAGATTATTTTTATCTGTTGACTCTCTCTGTTCTTAATTCGCATGATGGATCTCACTCTCGAAAGGAAAAACTCGAAGAACTGTCAGAAACGTCAGTATCGCATGATCCGCTTAATCTTGTAATAGAGTAATAGACGCATCCGATTGATTGGTTGAAAAATGTCTTATTGACCTTATGACCTTATTATATTCTCGTAAATCAGTAGACTTTCAATTTTAATTTAACATATACTTTTCTTCGACATTACCAACAAAATTATTTATGCTTGATCCGTGAAAACTAGGGGACCAGACAAATTTTTGAGTCAAGTTGCTAAATGGCGGATGCATTGGTACTTTCGATTTCTATCTGCCTCGGAAGCATAACCAGGATTCATGTCGATTGAGTTGTGGATGAGCATCTTAATGAAAATTTCTTACTCGATTACGATAAAGACCTGTTTTATGTTTTATAGAATGCCTATGAGCGTAAGGATATATGTAGTAAAATTCTCACACCTTCACACCTATCTTCTTGATTACATAATAGCCTATAGCTGGATTCTTCTGAAGAACACCAAAACAGGTAAATTTCTATTTGTGGGTTAGCAGGCCCTTGAAGGTAAATATTATAATTTCGTTTGGGGAAATGTTGGAATTTTATAATTTTGCGTCGTTTTGAATTATAAAAACTAGTTGAAAGTGACTGGGTATTTGTTCAACAACTTCTTGAAACGTTCAAATGATTTTTAAATCCTTGTTAGGTATAACTATATGTGAGCGAAGATCTTCACTCTAGTAGATCTTGTCATAAAACATCTCTGTTTAATGACTAAGCCCACACAATGGTGCTACATCCATCTGATTGTATCACTATACAGATTAGGCATAATCTCAATCCGGATTAAATCTTGATAGATTTGTAGGAGTTAAGCTTCTCAGGTGAAAGTCCGTTTTCAATCTTGTTGTTCGAGTTGGAAAATCTGACGACGTCCTTAGAAGCCTTTACTGACACTACGGCACCACTTCACTGAAGTCTCATGTCATCATCACGAATCGAAGGAAAAGAATATGCCAATCCTCTTGTCAGAAGGGAATCACGAAAAGCACTCACTGCCTTAGAAACTTTCTCTATGGTATAGGAAGATGCAACTATAAGAAAAAGTTTCGCGAAGCCTAAAGAGAAAAACTCTGAGATCCAAAGAGATAATGGATCACTGGCTCTCTTCGAGGACACTGTCCAGGTTCTCAAGAAGCATTTGATGATAACAAGTTGATCAGAAACTGATGAGTGTAGATTCTGTGGCAGGAGGAGACACCTCGGTAACAGAATGCCTCGCCATTATTATTTATTAGGAGTCAACTGAAAGAATGTTCTGGATTAAAAACTTGAAGCCTTCCATTATCTATATAATGGAATTCATGTGATCTCTGGTACTGATAGCCGAGCTGTAAATAGACCTTCAGATCGCAATGTAAAACTCCATAACTATCAAATAAGCTAAATAAAATGAAAATAAACTATGCTATTGCGAAATACACTAAAAGTGTAATTGTTGACCGCAGTGTTGTTGAAACCTATGCCTAGATTGAACCTTCATCGTTTTCATGAGAAATATGGCCAATAAGTTTAAGGAAAAAAAAATGAGCCATAGTCATTTTACCTTATCCTCCTTGTTCATTATCTTCGTCAAAACCGAAATTCTCTCCATACCTTTCCGACAGGAATTCTTTCGATACTTTCTGTTTCTGCATATAGTGTTTGTACACATTGATAATACGAAAAAAACCTGAGTATACGAGGAAGTATTGAAATCTAGTTAGCCTAGACCACTTCCAAGCATAAAAAAATATTGCGTTACCATAGCAACGAAGAATAACTATTAGAAGTGTCAGTGTGAAGTTTGAGGTCAAAAAAGTAAACCAGAGTTACGCAATAAATTAAAAGAAAGGAGGTGTCCATCGAAATTGTGAAAATCGAAAAATTGGAGTATCGAGCCATCATCAAGTACCTGTATTTAAAAGGGTTAAGAGGTAAGTAGATTTACGAAGATATGCTTAATACCCTTGGTTATCAATGTCCTTCGTATACGACCGTGAAAAATTAGACTGCAAGCTTCAAAAGAGGTAAATTTTCCATTGAAGATGATGACCGATCGGGAAGGCCAGTTTCTGTGTCAGTCCCCGAAAATATCGATGCAGTTCATGACATGATTTTATCAGACCGTCGATTTGGGCTAAAACGGATATCTGAAGCAATGAATATTTCATACGAACGCGCTCATCATATAGTTCACGTCAATTTGGACATGAGAAAAATTGCTGCAAAATGGATCCCGAGTTTTTTGGGATTGCCATGAAATAATCATGATTGATTTTTTGGATAGGGTTCGAACAATAACCGGAGATTACTATTCGACATTACTGAACACTCTACGGGGAAAAATCAAAGCGAAAAGACGCGGAAAGCTATCCAAAGGTGTTTTGTTTTTGTAGGACAACGTCCCAGCACACAAACCTCATGTTGCCATGCAAAAAATTCGTGATTTAGGGTTTGAATTACTAGAACACCCCCTTTATTCACCAGATTTGGCTCCGTCTGACTATAATCTCTTTCCTCAACTGAAAAAAAAGTTTAAGGTCGTAAATTTTCTTCCATCGAGGAGTTAATAAAAGCTGTGGAGGTCTGGTTTGCAGAGCAAGAAGAAACATTTTTTTTGACAGGTCTAGAGGCGTTGCAGGTTCGCTGTAATAAATGTATCCAATTAAGACGAGAATATGTTGATTGATAAAATATTATAACGTTGAAATTTTGTTTGTTCCTATAGTAGGCTAAGAAACTTTTAATATATAATCGTACTAATTATCCTGATCATTTTAGGAAGCTGCCTTTTTTTCGCGCCTCTCTCATACGAGTACAAAACCGGTTTCCGAATAGTTTATTTTCGAACTTCATTCATGGTGTGTGAACCCTTGGACATGTGGGGAAATTTTGAATACCCTGGAAGAATCGTGAACCTGTTTGATCTACCAAGTCAACCTAAACAACATCAAAACTCGATTTTATCTGTTAATGGTAAAAGCTCAGGAATCTCCGAACTCTGACTGATAGTTTTTAACCTAGTAGGTGTTTAAATTTTTCTCCACAAAAAGAAGACCCAGATGAAGAAACCTGGTTAAAACTTGCTGATAATTTTCACGCGGTCAAAGTCGACTATTAGGTACTACTTAATTCTATCACGAATTCCTCATGGTGAACTGAACTCAACTAGACAAAAATCGTGATGGCTGACGTTTAGAAATTTAGCCGAAAGCCGAAAGAAGCGGCACATCGAACTTTCACCGACAACGCTTCAGATGAACGATAATAAGGTTTCGGTGTGTTGCGCTGCTCCATTCGATTCCAACAAAAGACACACAAATAATTCCGGAGGTGTCAAAAGTTGCAATAAACATTCCCCGCGAATAAAAGGTGCATGCAATTACCGATTACTCATAGAAAACGTTCAGGTGCAAGGCATAAAACAAGACCTGACCGAACGAACACGCCTCTACTGTATTACAACGAAATATTTAATGGATTCGAGAACGTCGAGTGAAATTCTTATTACAGAATCAACTCGGATGGCGAATTAGAAGAAGATTGGTGGGGTCCGCTAATCATAAATGATTGTTCTGCATCATGGACTAGTAACCTAATTGATTATCCAGCTATCTATCTTTGTTGAATTAAGAGTTGAATCAGACGAAATTGAATTATTATTTCCGAATTCAAACGATGAAATCTGATGGGAATTCAGTTAGTTCAACGAAAAATGTAATGACAGTTAAGATTACTAACAGCCAAATACATAATCAGTTCCTTCAATTTCCAAACACCTTTAAGTTTTTTCAAGACAATAATCTTCAAAATTGAATTTTGAACAGGCTCTGGCCATTTTTGAAACATGCATATGAAAATTATGTTGAACCTTTTTTCCTTGCCCGAAAACGACATTGTATAATATTGAGATAAAATAGAAGAGGGTAAGAGACCTCACTTTTCCATTAAAAGAAGCTTCTCCCAAGATTTTTTTTCAATGTGAAATGATCATAAAATGCTAACGTTTTTGTGTTAATTTTCTTTTTTGTCCATACCTAACTTCGAAACCAGATATCCGATTTTGATGAGGATTTCACTTTAGCTTAGGAAAATTATTCGGGGAGTTTTTTGTGTGAAACCGTTCCTATATAGAATGGAGAGATAGCAAGTAATATCGACTTGAAGACAAGTCGTGAATGAAGCCTTTGATTGCAGGTTTTTCTGACCGACGTCGAGGATAAGAAATAGAGGGAATTTTCAGGTACTATCTTGTGAATAAAGACCGCAATGGCATCCTTCTAACTCTGAAGAATAATCGCCTATAACAAGAGAAATCTCCAAGAAAGGCTTTAGATTACATTTCACTGTTCAATTCAGCGCCATTTTGTCCCTATCTTGGAGGAAGCAATGAAAGCTTGTCTTATTAGGAGATGAATATTTCAGGAGATGGTATGTACCTATTAAAATCACTTATATTTCGGTCAATATTGGAATAGGTATCAATGGTTTGACCTATATCGTATTTCAATTTATAGGGAAAATTGAGAACTTGAATTGTTTGATGCATCGAGATGTTTTGATTTTTGTTTCGGTCGTTCAATATTTCAGTGTATTCTTATGTTATGCCAGATCCAGACGTTATACACCTCACCGATAACGCAACCATAGAAAGACCATGTTGTTTGTTGCTGACAACGCACTATGGAAAAACCATTTTGTTTGTTGCTCTGGATATTTCTTTATGGCGGTAGTACATGTTTTTAGCTACTGGCAATGATGTTTTCCAAGGGCCGACAAAAAAGTCTTTTTATGAAGTTTACGTCTGGATCCAGCATTAGATCTCTTCTTGTTATCTGCTTCAAATATCTGGTTCACTAGCTCCTTTTGTTTTTGTTACAAAAAAGAACACAACTGTATAATGAGGATATACAGGGTGTCCAAGGGTGGGTGACCTACACTGCGCAAAAAAATCAACGCACATTCTGAAAATCTCAATTTTAAGGAAAATTAACTCTACATTGACTTTATAACTTATTTTTTATTTTCTCCCGGGAAGGTTTTGAACGAAACAAGACACATTAAATGGAAGAAAAATTCAGGATTTCACCGAATCTTATGTGAAAGAAGAGAAATGAACAATTTTGAAGATACTGAAATGCTGATAAGTGATTTAATACTTGGTATTTCCACCCCTTGCGTTAATTACAGCTCTGCAACGACGGTTCATACTCAAAATGAGTCATCTTAAAATGTTCTGATCTAATCCTTCCCAGATTTCTCCGAGTTGGATTCCTAAGTCATTAAGAGTAGCTGGATGATTTTCTGAACTTCTCAGCCTTCTATTGAGGTTGTCCCAAACCTGCTCAATCGGATTGAGATCTGGACTTCTTGCTGGCCATTCCATTCAAGAGACCTCTTCAAGGTACTCCTGAACGATGCGCGCACGAAGAGGTCTGGCATTATCGTCCATAAAAATGAAATTTTCACCAATGTATGGGGCAAATGGCACTACATGCTCTTCAAGAATGTTCCTTATATACTTATCAGCGTTCATAGCTCCATTATCAACGACCATTAGGTCTGTGCGAGCAGTCTGCAATTCTTGTGTATGTCCACCCTTCTTCTCGCAAAACTACCGCTTGGCACATTCCTCTTGGGTCAAATTGCGTGTTTCGAGTTGCATAGCGATCGAGTGTAGAAAATCAAACGAAAGAAAAACTATTGATCACTAGAAATGATCGAGAACAACTGATTTTAGAATGGAGCCAATACATTCAAAATCTGATAATATCATCTTTTTTTATTCCTGCTGGGAACACCTTCAGTTGTAGAATAAATTTGAGATTTCCATAATGTGCGTTAATTTTTTTGCGCAGTGTATTAGACTTTAACAGAGAAAGAATCATAGGATTGTTCTGAAAATTTGAGTACTAGGACGAGGGTCTAATTGAAATATTTACAATGTTGAGACGTTGCCGCTTGGACAAAAAAACCAACAAATTCGTTATTTCAATATTCTCCATATGAGTATTTTTGTCTAGTACTTCCCCCTCCCTATTCCTGATACTTTCGAAGAAATTAATGGCTCTACATTGCCAAAAACATTCTTCCAATGAACTATGCATAAAAGAGACATTTTATATTTAAAGGAGCTGCAATTTTGAAAATAGGTTACTGAGATCTCGAGGATGAGTTTGGTATAGAAAAAAGCTCGGTTTGTGATATAAAAAGTGTTTCAAAATTCTCGTATCTCACTCGATACGAAATGTAAGATTATAATCTTGAAGAAGTGAAAAGTGTACGAAAGTACATAATAATGTGTTGTTTGTTTCTTCATCGAGAAGTGAAATAATTCTAAGACGAAGAACTCATTAGATTATTTTACCAATCATGAACCACTTTGTACATATTTTCTGAAACTTTTTAGGGTTTTTACCCCCAATCTCTTGAGCAAAATCAGTTAAAAAATTGAAACTAGTGAATTCTTGCACTAATTTGTTAGGAGCAAATCAAGTAGAAAAAAATGTTGCCTGATAATGAATTTTATCCTCTTCATCAATCGATTATTGCAATATAAACAAATAAATGCTTTCTAGTTCAAAAAGGTTCTAGGTCCAATGACAGAAAACTGAATACATTCAATACCTAATCTAATTTTATCTTCACAATTGATTACCTCAGATGCTGAACTGAAAATTTTCTCCTTACACGTTTGGCGCAGATCATTTTTTTGTCAGTAAAAAGAATAAGCCCAGAGTGAGTGATATTTAGAGATCCAGAGGGTTTCATACGTGAACATAAATAGGTGAATCGAGAATATTCCTCATAAATTCAAGAAAAATATGTTTTCTCTGATGAAATTCAATATGACAATCTGACTCCGTCCCTCAACGAACTCTGGATCTGGGACCATGAACCATCTCCTCGCGTTCAAATTGTGAACTTGAATCTGAATTTTCACAGAAACTGTCGAACAACCGGTGTGAATTGAGTTCTTCCGAGAAATCCCATCAGCAGAAAATCAGTTTTCTGGAAACGATTGCAACACCGTTGTGTCTACAATGTTTAATTTGACTCGTGAAATATTCGTCCGAATCGTGTTACCATCAAATCCACACGGGTTATTCATTTCGGTTTCGTAATTTTTTTCACGTTACAATTCGAATTAAAATAATAGGTATACATGAATAAAAAAACATCCGAACAAGCGTTCTTCTTGCAAGTGGTTTTCGAAAATTGAATCACTTGAATATTGGTGGAAACGAATATTTTCTGAAGTAGTTAAAAATCAATCAATGGGCAATATTTGAACGTTATAGAAGAAAGTTTTCGTACAATCTTCATCTGTCTGAAAAGATGTGCTAATGGAGCTGAATCGAAAAATCAAGCGAACGCATATACCTAGGAATCTCATCAGGAGAATATGGAGGTGTACACACCAATATAAACGAAGTGACATAGAAAACAAGACACCCAGTATTAATGAGTTTATTCCTTTTTTTTTATACCTACATACGAGGATGTATTGATATCTAGTTAGCCTAGACCTGTTCCATGCATAAAAAAATATTGCTTCACATAGCAACGAACACTAACTCATTAGAAATGTCAGTGTGAAGTTTGAGGTCAAAAATTTACACCAGAGTTACGCAATAAATTAAAAGACAGAAGATGTCCACCGAAATTGTGAAAATCGAAAAATTAGAGTAACGAGCCATCATCAAGTACCTGTATTTAAAAGGGTTAAGAGGTAAGCAGATTTACGAAGATATGCTTAATATGCTTGGTGATCAATGTCCTTCGTATGCGATCGTAAAAAATTGGACTGCAAGCTTCAAAAGAGGTAAATCATTGAAGATGATGACCGATCGGAAAGGCCAGTTTCTGTGTCAGTCCCCGAAAATATCGATGCAGTTCATGACAAGATTTTATCAGACCGTCGAATTGGGCTAAAACGGATATCTGAAGCACTGAATATTTCATTCGAACGCGTTCATCATATAGTTCACGTCAATTTGGACATGAGCAAAATTGCTGCAAAATGGATCCCCAAATGTTTGAATGTTGACCAAAAGCGTGCAAGGGTAGAAGAATCGCGTTCGATCTGTGCTCGATTTGAAAACGATGTAGACCGAATTGTTACTATGGATGAAACTTGGGTACATTTCTAAGATCCAGAAACAAAGCAACAATCGATGGAATAGCGACACTCTGGTTCTCCAAGACATTAGAAGTTTCGTGTCCAAAAATCTGCTGTAAAAGTTCTTGCTTAAGTTTTTTGGGATTGCCATGGAGTAATCATGATTGATTTTTTGGATAAGCGTAGAACAATAACCGGAGATTACTATTCGACATTACTAACCATTCTACGGGAAAAAATTGAAGAGAAAAGACGCGGAGAGGTATCCAAAGGTGTTTTGTTCTCGCAGGACAACGCCCCTGCACACAAATCTCATGTTGCCATGCAAAAAATTCGTGATTTAGGGTTTGCATTACTACACCCCACTCATTCACCAGATTTGGCACCATCCGACTATCATCTCTTTCCTCAACTGCAAAAGAGTTAAAAACGTCGTAAATTTCCTTCCAACGAGGAGGTAATGGAAGCTGTGAAGGTCTGGTTTGCAGAGCAAGAAGAAACATTTTTTTTTAAAGGTCTAGAGACGTTGCAGGTTCGCTGTAATAAATGTATCCAATTAAGGGGAGAATATGTTGAGTAATAAAATATTTTGACATTGAAATTTTGTTTGGTTCTATAGAAGACTAAGAATTTTTCAATATATCCTCGTATGTCTTAAGGATAGCAGAGTAAAATCAACGATAAAATACATGGTACTACGTAATATGAACCTGTGTTTGAACCTTTTTTCAACCAATATCACCATATTGTAAGGTTATTTTCGAAAAGATTCAAATGATCATTCCTATTAGTTCATAAGACTATGTATCAGAATGAGACAAAGATAATCAAGCATTTTTTTTATTAATATTTCTGCACATGCTCAGAAGTTGATTCCTGTCACAGGCTGGCTTCAGTTTTCCAGTTATTCTTTCCATTCCTCTTGTCAACGATGAGAATTCATTAGTCATCATTTGATACTTTGAAAAACTCTGAGAAAATATCGATTAAGAAGAAGATTAAGAATAAAATCACAGAACTAGGAACAGAAAGAGGAAGTTGAACCAAGAACGAAAGAAAAAGTAAATCATCGAAATAGTTTTTATTGGCGACATTCTTCTTGTATTCACACCTTTCGTTTTACTTTTATCAGGGATTTCTCTGCCAAGTTTCACAACTATGCCAGATTCCCTTCCTTCCTTTTATCCAGACTCACTCCCCATAGATGTTACGTTCCCGAAACAAAGAATAGTAGGCTATAACAACATAAAAAGGCGAAACGACAAGCTGGTGGGATTGAATTTGAACAATTAGAGTGAGGTATACGTTTTCACTCTCAACAACAGAACTGAAGGTGGGGCAATTGTATAGAGGGAGTATTGGAAGAGGATAATATTGATTCATCATAAATTTTGTGAAATAAAGTTTTTATGACATCAGTTCGTGTATTTATAAGACTACGTGTATTAATTCATAATAATGCAGCAATTTGCAGGCACTGAACACATTCTGAACATTATAAACTAGCACACAAAGCTCAATTTGGGTATACGCCGAATTTCACGTGATATTCGGAGAGCAGGAATTGCTCCCTCACGAGGAAATTCGAAATGCACAGAAATTGACGTGCAAAATTGCCGATGACATCATAACCTCAAAATTCATGAAATAATTTCCAGCAATCGTAGCCAATCAGAAATAATTAACGTGGATGGAGCCCACGTCGAAACTTGGAAGTTTTCATCAATTCTGCACCATGAAAGTGCGGTGAATCATACTTCAAACAGACCGCGAATTGTTCGGAAAGAAATTATATTCTGCGATTGATAATTGGCTTGACCTACAGCAATGCATTTGATGGAGTTTCTGCGTAACACTCGATTAGGAAATACCTAGGATCAATTTGGTGAAAATAACATCATTACCTACAAAAATTGGACAGAGTTTTTGGGTAACATCATAGGTATACGTTTATTGAATTCAAAATGCTTTCCGCGAATTCATTTTTATTTAAAAATGAATAAACATGAAGCTATTCTCAGTAGGTAAGTAACGAATATAGCACATATTTATCGAATTCAGATGTTTAGTAGTTAAACGAACTATTGTGAGTTGGATTTACTGCTTTGATGTATTCCTTCTGTGAAGAGAAACAGAGGAAAAGGACCAAATTCATACTTAAATAAATAGGTAACTCATATCAGCCTTGGATTGCTATACTCCATTCACTCGGTTGGCCATGGAAATTCGACACATTTAACTCTGTATAGTACGAAAATGTGGGGTTATGACGCTTGTCAAAACATTTTTGGGTTTCAAATCAGCGCTTTGTTGTCCGTTCTAAGTAAAAATTTCTGATATTACGTATTTTATCACAATGTCGAATCACTTCGGAAAATATGTGACGAACATAATTGAAGTTTATAAGCATTGATTGAAGGCATAATAAATCCAGTTATTTGCATGGAGAATACAAGAGATCAGTATAATATCATAATATGCTCTAGCTTGAGGAGAGTTAATGTTCGTTATCTTCTTTGGCTAAAGTTTGAATACGTTACATCAGTTGTAGATTTCAAAAATATTAACCCGAAGATGAAATGCATATGATGCAGTGGTTGGGAATGGGTATCTCCCAAAGCAATTAACAGATAATTACAGGAATGTTAAATTCTTCAACAAAAATCATCTTGCATCAATATAAGTAAAAGGAATTGAAGGAAGTTTCAAGTCAAGATGAACTTCACCTGTGAACAAAAATTTCACATGAATAAACAATTAACAGGACAACTGGCGCGTATTTGTGGCTGTTCATCTTAATACATTTATATAATAATAATAATTAGGTATTTATTGGTACCTTAAGACATTTACAATGTGAAGGACAAGTCAAATGAAAAATAGAAAAATCAATTTTCGGGAACTTATTCTACGATGACATTCATCGAAAATCCTGTAGTAAACTTTTCGCATTAATTCACTCAAACATAAAATTCTTTTGGGTCTCTCAATAGGAGGAAATTCTTTTTCATCCTCTTCATTCACAATCTTTTTGATTGTGGAAATATTCAGCTGAAATATAAGTCGTTTAGAATCAGATGAAACATTATATAAATTCTCTTACACCGTCTGACGTATTGTGGATTTTAGAATATCAGGGTATAACTATTTGAATGAGCGAACCTGAATTCTAAATAGCACTTCCTGAAACCCTGTCTCTTTTTTCAATCACTTTCGGCATTTTCGTAATAAAAATTAATATTAGTTGTGGCAACGGCGTTATGACATCAACGACATTTCATGAGTGCCAACCATTCTAGTTACAAAAACTTGAGAAAATTATTTCATGGCCAACCGACTGCTAAAATAAGTGTGAATGGAGTATATATGTGATGTTTTCTATAATAAAGATGTTAACAGAAAAGGAAAAAAGAAAACCTTCGTTTCTAAAAAATATATGACATCTTGAGACAATTCCTTTGAATTTGATCGGCTGTATCTTGTTTATTATTAGGTTCGGAAAAAGTTCACATACTTACAAAATTTTGTAGTAAACTAGAAAATGAACGGTTTGACCGAAAGCCAGGTTAGTTTCGAAAAATTCCGAGAATTTTGAAGTTTTTCTGTCTCCTCTAAGTTAGCACAGGATCCTAGAGGTTTTGACAAAGTCATCCCAGGGAACCCCTGAAGAATAATTCTTTCCAGCAGCCTTCATGCACATTATTTTTTGCTCGGGACTAAATGCAGTAAGAAAAAAAACGAATATCTAGTAAGCAGTTTCTACCATTTCATCAATAATTATTTGCTCTACCAAATTATTACATTTTGGGAAATCATCAATGGACGGACCAAGCATATTTTTCCTCTCCAGATAAAATTAACAATAAACAGAACACATGCTGCTTGCTCGAAATTTTGAATGTATTTTCAAGAAACAATCTTATTGATAGATTGCGAAGATAATGCAGTAAAACAAACTGCGAAAATATATAAATATACTCATGAAATGAAAATATCATAAGCGAAAATGGCCTACACCAGAAAATCTTCGTAAATCTGCTCACTTTTCAACCTAGGTATCTACTTAAAGATTTCCCGTTTGCATAATTTCAGTCGACGTTTTTTTTCCAATTTCATTGCGTAGCTTTGACCTTCGGGATGTGAAATTTAGTTCAGGTCCGCCTCTGTCCAAGCCAGATTCAGCGAGAAAGGAGGAAGGCTTCGCGAGTATGTGTCACATTTGCATTTTCTTCAACTTTGACCCGCATCCTTCGGCGGTCGATAGAAAATAGCCCATTTCAACTAGACAAAACGGCCAACTGCGTTCCTTATCGATTTTTAACTGGGACGTCACAGAGAGACATATTTCAAGATCAGACGGCCGACGATCTGAATGCATAATCCGACTATGCATTTATTTAGGAGCTGTTCACGAATTATTCGCAGGATGTTGCATATCAAAGCCAATATCAGAATGCGAATTTTATGCAAGTTAGTCTACGAAAGTAGGTATGCGTTATTTAATGGTAGGTGCATACGGAGATTTATTCTTGCGTAATATTTCATTTGCATATATTGGGATTATGGTAATTTTCGGTCTGCTTACTCTACAAAATTTCAAGTAGAAAGGAAATATTGCATTAATCGTTTAAGTAGGTACAAATTTGCATTAGAACATTTTTGCGTCTTAAAAAAAATGTCTTAGGAGTTGGAAGTTCTCTGCCAAGTCAAAAGCTTGAAGAGAAGAATGAATGAACCAAAACTCTGGTACATGGAAGGCGCAAAAGTACACAGGGATCAAAACTATATGTTAGTGAGCAGCGGTTGTTCGAAAACAAAAATCAAATAGAAACCAGTTATAATCTTGAGTAACTACTAAGATATTTTGGCAGCATCCCCAATGCAATTAAATGATATCGATGACATCTGTATCTGTAGATACATATTTGAATATTGATCGGAATGTGGGAAGAAATAAAATGAACACTTGCATTAGTTGCTACCACCAACGTGAGATATAGAACCAATTAAATTTAGAAAAATTAGTATGGTATGGTGGAGACCATCTTCCGTCCGAAGAGACTACGAATAGGCTTAGCCGATGTCAATCCACGCATGCATTTCTATCAAGCATGGACATGGTAAGGTAAAGCTTGCTACACACCAGCCTGCCAGTGTGACAACTGCAAGGTGGTAAGTTATAAAGTAGCAACATAGAGCGATAAAATATCACTGGCCATGTAAAAGCTAGGGGTGAATCACTGGAATTCCTACTATGTACTTCCACCCTTCTTGATTTCCGTCAATCGCCCCTTAATTTTATCGCCACCTCAACAACGTCTTCTATAATAGGAATAGGAATATATGTATTTCATTATTTGATTTATTTATGCCTGCTTTCAACAATTTCCAAAAGTTAACAGATATCTAAGAACATTTATGTGACACTTGACTACGATTTTTTTTCACCAACTTTTAGGGGTCACTCAAAAGTTAAGGGAGACCCTAATTTATAAGTGCCCCAAAATAGATTTTGTTTTGGTATACCAAACAAGTTCGAAGATATCACAAAAGTACCTACCATTCGATCGAGGTTGACATATTCATTTAGAACGAATTTCATATAGTTGGGGAGCCAACGACGCTAAATCGGGATTTACTCGAGCGTCATGGGGACCTAGTGGATTTCGAAGATTAGATGGTAGAAAGAAAAAAAAGGTTCCATGATGTATGCTCTTTCAGTGGTGGGAAAAGCGTCTGCAGGTTTTCAAAGATAAAAAAAATCGTCAGGTGTAAATACTCGAGCGTGTCAGATTGAAACTGTATATGCCCTACGTGTCTCTATCAATAAATTCATGTTAATCTGACAGTTTGCGTGGTGGTTACTTTTCAAGAGACTGACAATTCGGGCGTGACGCAAGGTCACAGTGATCCTCTGAAAATGCAAAAAAAATCGTTACTTTTACATACTCGAGCGTGTCAGATTTCCATACAGATGGTTAATCTCGGTGTTGCGGACGAGTCGACCAATTAATCTGACACTAATCAGGGGGGGTTCCTCAATCTGACAGTTTAAAGATGATAAAAAGTATTTTTTTTAGATTATATCGCTTTGCTGTAGTTGTAACTATATGTATAATAAAATTCTATACAACTTTTGTCTGGAGCAATTTTACATACTCTTAACCGTTTTCGAGTTAGAGGGCGATAAGGGCGAGGAGTTCAGCCACACATGCGAAAGGCCAAGGTCAATGAAGAAACCCTGTCTAATGTACATTCATCGCCATATATCTCGAAAACGTTTGAACGTAGAAAGAATTGTTTCAGGCAAAATTTGTAGAAAATGTTCTGCTCTACAACTTTTATAATGAATGCGAAAACGATTCGAAGCCCAGGAGAGGAAATAATTCAAAAAAACTCATTTTTGTGACCTTCATGGCCAATTTTTATTGTTTCGGTTGTCAGATTACATTTATTCCGTTATCCTTGGATCATTACCTTCAAAATAGGAAAAAAATGCCCTAGAGCTCGAGAATGTACACGTCACGTTTTTTGCAAGTTGAGCGCCCTACCACATCTTTTCGTCACGCTTAAATTGTCAGATTAAGAGAATGTATACTTTTCAACATGTGAATAACCAAATAATATATCTTAGGCCTGCCGCAGACATGCAACTTTTCAGTTTTGCAACTGTTTAGTTGCAGAATTGAGCACAATGAATTTATATGGGGCCGCGCAGACATGCAACTGAAAAGTTGCAGCGATTGCCTTTGTGTGCGCCCTCGAACCGCTTGCAATCAAACTGTTGCGCAACTGAAAAGTTGCATGTCTGCGGCAGGCCTTAATCTTGAGTATGTACAATGTTCGTTTTTTTTACTATTCTGACAGGCTGTCCTAGACAATTCCCACTATATACAGGTCTAATTTTTGGTAGAGGTACTCTACAGGGTCCAAGGTATCTCCTCTTATATTAATCTGACAAGCTCGATTAAATCCCGAATCTCCCTCTTGGGCTCCCCAACTAATACGTCGTTGTGGTGGTACAAATAATAAGGTTCAACTGAAAAAGTTTTAGGTTTATACCCACCATGAAATAACTGTCAAAAGCAGGGTTTCCTGTCGGTTGCTTTGGTTAATGATCAAAGAACATGCCTTCCGTTTCCCAATTCTATAGGTTACAGATTCTGACTGAGTAGGTACTATTCAAGTGTAAATTTGTAGAAAATGCATTTAAGTAAAATGTAGAATTAGGTAGGGTCTAACGCTAAGAAACACTAATATAAGGTCTTGTTTAGGTACCATTGATGGAATCAGGCATAAAAGCGGTAGATAGCAGAATGCTTTCAGGTCACTTGATTTCACGTGTTATCATGTCAAATAAGTGTGGTTCCAAATTAGTCACTGTATTTTACTGGGTTCAGGTGACTAGAGGTATACACCTACCAGTGTACTCTTACGCGTGATATCCCTTTGATGGATTCTGCACATGATACCACATGAGCTCGCGTGACGTGATAGGAATCTGTTTCCGCCTTTAGTCAAGTAGAAAGAGAAGCCTAGGCACTGAGCTTGTAGGTTCGTAGATCGAAAGAACAGCAGGCAGGCTGGTTTCTGACTTATTCGCCGTCATCAGTACAGCATAACTCAAGTCGATGATGACAACAAAAATGAAACGCGGAACTTAAGTTCAACGTCAGAAAAAATATAGATAACTTCAGCACTTCAAAAATCTGTTACGTTAGGGTTGGCATCAATGTTTCAAACCCATTATTAGATGAGTGACTGTTCTTGAAAAAATAAGCTCAAACGTTTACAGTTCAGTAATTCATATTAATGTGAAATTTTCAAGTGATACGACGAAGCACAATGGAAAAGGACAGAAAACTGATATAGAAATAAACGACACAACGGTATAAAAAAGAATGAGATACACCCATTTATGATCATTTCGTTGTAAATACCTATAAGTCATACCCTGTAATTTATTGATATTCATCGTCACATTATCCCATGTAAATGTATCAATTAACTCACTCTTCAATATTTCCACAATTAATCGAGATCCCACTTCCGATCTGATGAGAAAGAATAAATGACATGCCGCGAACCTTCAATAAACCCTTAATGATGTTTGTTCGGTATCCAAACAGTGCGTTATTGCGCCACTCTATCAAAATCGTATATCGGCCGTTTATAATTGCCCGAAAATGACGAATGATGTAATTGTACTAATAAAATGATTTGATTTACAACAGTTATCGAATGAAATGAAAGTCAATGACGAATTATCATTATTCAATTTGTAAATTCGTATGAACGTGGATAATGTATCAATGGCCATACCGAAACGAGCCAATATTTATAATGGTATATAATTTCACCTGAATTCACTTCCACATCGTTTGTCCCATTTTCAGGCAACCGAACATTACGTATTTTCGAATTGAAATGGTGTGGACGTTATGATATTCGGTGAAAATTTGGAAATTGATGGGTTTGACACCCGATGAAATGATGGATATTTATTATTTACGTTCGCTATACAGACTCATTCGGAGCTTACACATTTAACGTTTTCATTAAATAGAATGCTTAATTGTACCTGGATATTTCGGTGTTTTTAGGGTCCAGATTTGAATAGCGATTCATATAAATTGAATTAGTTGCTTATACTGAATACATACACGTATTAGGGAAACTATAAGTTCAGGAGTGGATCTGATAGTGGGTTTACTAAGAGTTCCTAATAACTGAGACCTAAGGAAGAAACATTTGTGGATAATAGTCCTTTACCAATTAGATTAGTTTCTTTCTTCGTTCATAAGAACTCTGCATAAAACCCCAATTAATCATTAAGATCTGAAAGAGAAAGTAATCAGGTTTTTTACTTCATAATATACAACAGTCTACATAGCCAGAAACATGAGTTTTATTATAAAAAAAGTAGTGAGGATATTCCAGGACTGTTTGAAAAACTAAAGAAGGAAGGCATCTGATCTCTTCAACTCAAAAAAATAAATTCGAGCCGACTCTTTAGAAATCTTTAAATATTGAATTGATATGGACGACACTTGATAAAAAACCATATAATTAAACTATAAACAGAGCTGAATGATTTTATTATAATAAGTTATTCAACCACTACACTCATCTTTAAAAAATGCTATTGTGAAACGTAGGATTATGTATGCATCAAATGTGTGCAGAAATCTCTGTTTTTTTTCTCAAGAAATTCCGAATCTTTTCAGATGTAAACCGTTTCTTCTGTTATAAATATGACGTAAAACTGTTGAATCTACTAGAACGTCATATAAGTATACTTATATGGACACACTAGATTATGTGGTATCACAAAGTCGCATTCTATTGACAATTGACAGGGTCATCTGCAGTAAACTCATGAATAATATTCAACGCTGAAGTGGATAAAAAGTGCAATTGACAACTGAAATACCCGATTCTCACTAGGATGAGTTATTTAACCAACCAAGTGTTCCATAATACAATTCAAAGAAAATTTTAGATTGATATTTCTTGATTTTGATGGTTTGAAACACGTATGGCAGTTAACGTGGCTTATTTTGAAAACATTTCTCACATGAATAAATGTCTACAACAGAAAAAAAGGATTCGAAAGTTCACACAAAAAATGCAATAAATGGCTAGAATTTGAACTGTACAAACTAAAGGTGGATACAGATTACTCTGAAGTGCCTGGGAACACGTTGTCCCACTTCTCTTCAGAGAGATATGTAAGCATAGGGTTTTGTGCGCTTGCGTTCAAATTGGCCTGACGTCATGTGGGCATGCGTTGATAATGGAGTCTAAAGCAACACGCCTTATGACGCGTATAACGAATATCGAAAGTTTTAAGAAGTTATTTTTTGTTACATGAGTTTTTAACTGAAAGCAGTTTCAAGGATGTTGAGGGCAAACTGGATTTCTTGTAAAATTTAAACATCTTTCATCTCAGAAATGGAGCGATTTCGAACCTATTTTCATGATATAAATAATTTTCTATCCAAGATCCTAAGAATCAGCATCCAATCATGAAGCTCACAATAAAATATTAATTGTCTTCAGTCTCACGAGTCTAATTTGCTGAATCTCTTCATAAACTTTTTAGGGTTTTCACTCCCAATCTCTGAAACAAAATCAATTAAAAATGAAATCAACGATTTGCTCCTGCGTAAATTCTTGCACTAATTTGTCAGGAGCAAATTAACTAGAAAAAATTGTTGCCTGACAATGAACTCAAAATAAATAACGTTGAAATTATAATTCTGTAACGTAGCGTTTCGGAGTCTATATCAGACTCCTTCATCAGACGAAAAATCTATTTTTTAGAAAATCTTCGGAGTTGTGGTTTTTGTTTGACATTAATTGTCAACACACAGAAACAGAGACTGCAAAGAAACGTTGATTCATTTAATTTTGAAACTACCGGATGACAGTTCCTTCTTTAGTAAATTGATCCAAATATGATCTATTCCTACCGAACAATTTGCCAAATTATTATCTTGATCTAATAGAATACACGTAGACTCTTTAATTTTTCGTTTAAAATGGTCTGGTTCCGTCATTAAAATTTTAGTGTTGTCCCAATCCATCATGTGGTCCCCCGTATTAGAACAAATGTGATCTGCGATTTGTGATCGATTAATTTCTCTATTTTTAATATTATTTTTATGTTCGCGTTTTCTTATTTCTAGAGGTCTGGACGTTTCACCTGTATATGTTTTACCACAAATACAGGGTATGTTGTAAATACAATTTTTTGATTTTTGTTTTCCGTTCAAAGGTTTAGTTTTTGTTAATATAGATCTTAAATCATTTTGCGTTTTAAAGAGTCTACGTGTATTCTATTAGATCAAGATAATAATTTGGCAAATCGTTCGGTAGGAATAGATCATATTTGGATCAATTTACTAAAGAAGGAACTGTCATCCGGTAATTTCAAAATTAAATGAATCAACGTTTCTTTGCAGTCTCTGTTTCTGTGTGTTGACAATTAATGTCAAACAAAAACCACAACTCCGAAGATTTTCTAAAAAATAGATTTTTCGTCTGATGAAGGAGTCTGATATAGACTCCGAAACGTTACGTTACAGAATTATAATTTCAACGTTATTTATTTTGAGTTCATTGTCAGGCAACAATTTTTTCTAGTTAATTTGCTCCTGACAAATTAGTGCAAGAATTTACGCAGGAGCAAATCGTTGATTTCATTTTTAATTGATTTTGTTTCAGAGATTGGGAGTGAAAACCCTAAAAAGTTTATGAAGAGATGCAGAATCCTCCCAGAATAAATTTCAATCGATATCTAATTTGCTGAAGTTTTATTGTGAGTGATATAGGCTGCCACATTGTATGAGATGATAACTGTTTTTCGAATTTCCTTTTTCTTCAATGCCCGCTTGTGATGTTCATCAGAGAATTTCAACTGAAGTAATTATTATTTAAATGTTCTAAAAGTAATGGCAGCGGTGGGATTCGAACCCACGCCTCCGAAGAGACTGGTGCCTTAAACCAGCGCCTTAGACCGCTCGGCCACGCTACCTCCTATATACTGTTATAACTGGTATTGACGAGGACACCCGGTATAAAACTAAGTTACATAATTTTCACTAGTATGAGTTATTTATCTACCACAACTACCACACGTGTTTCGCTATAACAATAACATCTTCAGGTGGGTGAAGGTAAAGAGCTGTCCAGTTTGAACTAACAGAACAAAACTTTAAAGAGAAAAACGGTTCTGAGGGATGTGTAGGTATGTACCACTATTTTATAAAAACGATATTCTTAATAACAACATTCGTTATCTTATGTTAATAAATAGACTTCGTTCAATGAGTTTTTCGTTGATTTTTTTAAATATCATTAGCACTATTCTATTGACGGAAAATTTATTTGCGAACTTCTAATGTCCGAGGTAATAAATTATGTTATTATAAATCGCATTTCGTCTTTTTTATCTCCATTTTGGACTTTGCCTGCTAATATTTGACGCACCTAAGATCTATGTTGCTGGGATCTAAAGTTACTAAAAATAAAATATCATTTAAAATATCTGATATTCATTATTTCATAAATAGAAATTCCAAGAATCAATATACCTAATATTAAAATTTTCAAACATAACTTCCTATAGCTGAGTGAGAAGATATATTTTATCTAGGGATTCATTTGTGTTCTTATGCTTTCAATTATTATAAAATATCCGCTACCAATATTATAGGGCTCTCCCTGTAGTCGGTGTTTCAAAATTCAGTACAATAATCTCTGGGATATATTCTACGAGTAATTTAAAAAAAGTGTATATAAACATAGGTCCACAAGCGCCTACGGAGCCACAGGGTGTTGAAAGTTAATTTTTTCAGTTTTTTGTTTATAGCTCCTGCAGTTTTCGAAATATTCGAAATATTTGAAACAGGCATTGAGCTGAAGGTTATATATAATCGAACGTGCTGAATAACAATGAAAATCTACATGGTGAACGTTTTCCCTTTATCTACTCAGGATTTTTTTGACGTGAGCTACTGGTTCATTCCAAAACATAAAATGAATTCCTTGTTTTGCTTACAAACTTTTTGAACCCCTTAAATTTTTTGGTATCAATTTCGAGAAAATCGCTACTGAACGAAACGCTGCTATTATCAAAATAAAAACGAAAATTATATGCACCTACATTATTTTGCAGTCAATAATATCAATTGAAAAAACGTACTTTAACTTTGATTCCTTCACATAAATGCTAAACAGTCTTCCTTCCTTCTGCAATGCAACCCTCTATAAAAAAAATCAACAATCTCAACATCTTGTCACTTCGTGACTAAGCGTTTGCAGACCTATATTTAAGCGAACTTTTTGGCTTGAAATCAAGGAATATACACCTTAAATGATTCCACTTAATTTTGAAACACTCTGTATGTTCAGAACCTTTTGAATTCGCGAATGATCCTCAGATCGCATTATTCTAAATACGGGCCTGCAACGAAATTAATGAAAAAAACAACCATAATATACACCAATCTGTACGCAATCCATTGTGAACAATTAAAAATTGAAATAAAGCTTTATAATCTGAAACTATCGCCTTGAATCAATCCAAATTGGCAGAAAATTACAACCGATCAACGTAGGTATGTAGAAAAGAATGGAATTCTATTGTTCAGAATCCACCGAAAATGGAATTCCAATAGATCTCGTGCGGCAACATAGAGAAGTTGTGAAAGACGCGAGAAATTAGCACATCGTGATGATTTATGTTAGCGAGATGGAATCAATGAATATGAAAATAATTATCGAGATTGTTGAAGCGAAGGTTCACAAAATGAGTTTTTCGGATTTACTTTGAATAATTTGCCTTGAGGTGACCGTAGCAAATTAGGTAAGATGTATCTAATGGTGGTTTTACGATGAGTTACAAAAGAACTACATAAGACCTAGGAATGAAATCCTGCTCAAAACTTCAAGTGGTGTATAGAGAGAAGACTAACTTTTTGTATATGAATCAACTTTTCATTACAAGAAAGTCATTTCTTGAAGGTATATAATATTGTTTTGTGGTCCGTATATGCCATAATGGGCTCATGTATACTCATCTGGTGTCTACAGGGTGTATTTGAAGGTGGGGCAGAAGGTAGAACTGATCAAACTGAAGCGTTTCGCCAAAAATCACCCATACAAAACATTCAAAATGACAAACTTGAAAAAAAATTTGAAAATGATTACTGTAATAGATGCTAATACGACCCTAAATCGTTTGTTACCTGAATTATCGCAAAGAGTTGGAAAACACTTATCTTCTGGTTCGACCATGTGGTTTCGTTTAGGATATTGGCTCGTTCGATATTTACGTGGTAATGAAAATGGAAACTTGAGATTGCCAAATTGTTCTCATCATTTTTCAGTAACTTACACGATTTTATGAAATTGCTTATTTCGATACCGACTGACAGAAGAGACTTAGGACACAAGTGTAAAAAATAGAAAAATACTTCGAAATCTCACCAATAAAATTCGTCTGAACTATTCACGAATTTTTTCACAATGGGCATCACAATCTCCTTCCAACAATCGTCGTAAAAATGCGATGAAATGGGGAACATCATAGCACTTTTTCAACATAACTAACATAAGCACTTTCAAGAAACTGTCTCGATTTTCTACTTTTTTTTTCACCCCAAATTTCACGATAAAACAATTATGATTCTCTCAAAAGTGACCTGATGCATCTAATCCGATGAACTAGGTACTGAACTATTCATTGTCCAGCCATATGTTTATGTTTTGTTTCGTTTTTGCGATGCCGGTGTCACTTTCCACAGTCCGGTACTTGAGACTTAATGAAATTTTGTCGAACTTCTAGGGGTTGTATCTCAGCCATCTTGGATATTTTATATAGAATATTTTTGGTTAAACGACTTATTTCGATGAGTTCTACCTTCTGTCAAAAAACCTCACCTTGAAAACACCCCGTATATCGTTGGGATCTCGAAGATGAGAATTGGAATACGCATATATACGGTGATTCTACCTACGGATGAGTCCAGATTTTATCTATACGAGTCTGATGGGCGATAACGGGCTCCACGGTATAATGAAAATTTCATAAGGTACGTCGAATAGGGTAGGCACTGCTTGGGGTGTTTGTGGAACTTTTTCTGAGCCTGCAGACTTACCAGTTGTAATCTTTATTTTATTTATTTTTCTACTATGTTGTCGCCTCGGAGCATCCTTTCTCACTGTTACTATTTCAGGCAGGTTAACCGTATGAAGATAACTAACTCAAAATTCAAGGTTAATCTTTGACTCGTAAAACATATCAACAGAAACTTGAGATCAAAAGAAACACTTTTTTCTCATACAATTTTTTCCGATTCAGTCCCGTTGAAAAGATATAGCCATTTTAAGTTTTCATAAAGAGCTCTGTGCCAACCCTAGAAAAACTAAATTACCTTCAGAATAACTAGCTAAATCTGTGACACTACACATCTGTTGATCTTTTAAACAGAGTTGCATTCAGCCAAAGTAAGCGATTTTTCAAATTTCACATATATTTTTAATTTTTCGAAAACGCCGCTTTATACGAGAAAATATGAGGAGTACTTTTATTTTACAGAACGGTCATATATTGATTGTATAGCGTTCAACTTAGTTTTAAGAGTTGGGTGGTACTTTTGGTATTTTTATGGTACGTAATGGTCATAATGAGAAAACTGGAAGACGTGTGTGATATCTTGTGTTCGAAAAAGATTCATCAAATAGATGAAAAACTATATTCCGAAATTCATTTCTTTCGACAAAACAGTCTGTGATATAGAACTGTAAATAACATTTTTTTATGGTTGTGAAAAGAAGTAACTCTGACTTTTGATATCAGTGTCTAAGGAAAAACAGTTCAATCTTTGGCAAATCTTTGTCTTCTCCGAGGCCAGTTTTAAGCGGCGTTCCGCAAGGATCCGTATTAGGGCCTCTTCTATTTCTCCTTTTTATATCTGATTTGCCTAAGATCCTCAAATCAAAGTGCTCCCAATTTGCTGATGACACGAAATTGTTCGGAAACCCTATTGCAGCCGCTGTGGAGCTTCAGGAGGACCTGGAGGCGCTGACCCATTGGTGCCGAGAGTGGCAACTGCCCCTCAACCAGGAGAAATGTGCTGTCTTACACCTAGGTTCCCTCGATCCCCGTCTCCAGTACTATCTGAACGATGTACCCATCAACACCTGTAGCAGTCATTCTGATCTCGGTGTGATTATTACCGAGAATCTCAGCTGGTCCGATCATATAATTTCCATTGTGAATAAGGCTAAAAGATCTCTGTTCATGATACAGAAGGCCTTCAACGGATGCGACCCCTCAACATGTGCGGTCCTGTTCAAGACTTATGTCCGCCCCATCTTGGAGTTTGCTGGCCCTGTATGGTGTCCGGTACTGAACAGGGATTTGGCTTTGTTGGAGGGTATCCAGCGTCGAGCGACGCGTCTGCCATATGGGATTTTGCGACCAAGTTATGAAGAGAGGCTATCTCTCATGAATTTACCGTCGTTTGCTGACAGGAGGATTCGAGGAGACCTAATCACAACTTACCGTGCTCTTCACAATCTCTTTGGAGCTGACCTAAGCAGCCTTTTCAATTTGAACTCCGATGGTCGTCTACGTGGTCATGCATATAAACTGTCTAAGGAAAATTTTAGATCGTCGCAGAGGCAAAATTTCATCTCCAACCGGGTTTTTAGTGCGTGGAATAGTTTGCCGTCGGCAGTTGTGAACTCAGAGTCTGTCAATGCGTTCAAAAACAACTATGACAATTTGTGCCGTCGCGTACGTCGGTGACACTCGTGATAATGGATTTTTTTTTCTCTATTTTGATTCACACTTTTTCATTCTCATGTACACACAATGTATTCTTGATTCTATGTAGAACGTATATGTTTTTATTTTGAGTTTTATAGGCTTTGCCTCAACTCTGTATCGTTTTCAAATAAATAAATAAATAAATAAATCAATTGGCCTTAATGTATTACTCTTTTTTATTGCATCTACGTTTCGACGACACTCGTCGTCTTCTTCAGGATGCTATTATTATAACATTCATAAAAGTTAACTTGTTACCACACCTATAAGTTGAGCTTAATTGAGCCGGTCAGAGGAAAAGTGGTATAAGTCACAAATTCCGATTTTTGAGTTATACCGATATTTGGGTACCAAAGGTTGCATATTATTCTTCTTATGAGTGGTATGAGTCAAATCGTCGTTTTGACCGAGTTATACCCATTTAATTAACAAAATTTTCCATACCTATCAATGCCTTTGGTACCCAAATATCGGTATAACTCAAAAATCGGAATTTGTGACTTATACCACTTTTCCTCTGACCGGCTCAATTATAAACTGTCTTGATTCAGGAACTATTATAATATTGAAACAACTATTGTAAACAACAAACATCGAAAAATTGAAAACTGACAAATAAAACGTTAAAAACATATAAATTTACTACATTCGTCAATTAACAATAATTATTCTAGAATATACAGCACACGCGTTAGTCATTGTAGGTTATGACTCACAGAAACCAGAGAACGCCAACAGACCCCTGCCACATAGGTTGGCATTCTATGATCTTTTTAGACTCTATGTATATTTGAAATTTTGATTTTTTTTATGGTTTTTCAACAGCCTGTATTCTTTAAACTGCACCGATTCGGAAAAATGGTAAAGGAAAAATTTGTGTCTTTAGACCTGAAGAATCTGCTGTTACAATATTTGTAACAAAGACTCGTATTATTCACTTCAATAGTAACAATGCAATTGACAGAGAGCTATCTCGTCACAAATTTGGACCCTATTAATAAAATTGACGATTGAATTCTTATCTTATTTCTTTACTGTTCTATCAAGAATTTGGCGATTATGGTCTTCATTCGGATACAATACAACACAATAAAAAATTGCGTTATTCATGCTATGATTTCCTCCATCTTTCCCAAACTCTAAGCCGTAACTGGCCGACGATGATTTACGGCACCTAGACCTGCCTTTTCGGAGTGCGTTTTCCGCACGGTTCTCCATCATCATCATCGCCATTCTCCGAAAGGCACAAAAGTGGCCGGTGTGGGTTTAACAATTGAATTTCGCGTTTATGGCGACGTGGCCAAGGCGTTCAAGGCCGTACAAATCGCGTTTCGCAATCGAGAAACCCGCCGGCCATGCCGTAAAAATTCAGCTAATAGAATGTGCACCATAGATTGCGAATATATAGGTACTGTGGTTGGTACCTCTCCCTCGCCGCGCGGTCCGAGGATAGGCGTTCTTCATATTGTTATTGTTAAATTCATCAATTTACGTTTCAATGAAGGTACCCGAACTTTAATCATTCGGAGTTTCGCAACGAAAAATGGGTATTTCTGAACGTACCAATACAATAGATCCTGTTTTCGATTTCTTGATGTATGGAACTGTTGTTGAGAGGTTTCGTGATATCGATTTCGTGATGTATATGGAGATTGGCAATCTGTCATATTGTTAACATGCTTTTGATGGAGTTGCTTCGAAACATTGTTGAAATTTTGTTTTAAGCGGTCGGTCACTCTTCCATACTGAAGAACCCAAAGAAACTGTCCTAGGTAATTTATTAGGAGTACGAAAAAACTTCACTGTTTATTATTAAAAATAAGGAATTTATTGCGAATGAACTGATACTAGTTTCTAGTGTTTCATATCTTTCTGGTAGAATTTGAATATCACATCGTAATACATCGAATCAACCTTTTTTGGGTTCGTTTCTTCATACCTCATACGTGTTTTACGTAAATACGTCACTGCATTTGGCGATATATATAAATGTTCAATATTTTCGCCATAGCTGTCTCGATAATTGCTGACATGAGTACGCCTGTTATAGGTGCTGGAATAAGATTCAGATTTGATGCAGGCCCATCAGAGCAAAAACCCGTAAAAGTTTATCACGGAACTCCAATATGCAGATCTACAGATAATGTTGAACACCTATAAACATATATACGAAGCTTTAGGCCTCAATATTGACAAAACCAAAATCCTGGTAAGTCCGCCAGAAAGCCTTCAAACAGATATCAGCCAGGAGAATGAAACTCTAGGACATGTCGAACAGTTCAAATACTTGGGAAGCTTCATAAATACAAGGGCTAACCTGGACACGGAATTACACAACCGTATCAATTCAGCATCACGGGCATTCTGGAAGCTAAAGGACAGAGTGTTTCAAAATAACGACCTCAATCTGAAGACCAAGACAGCTGTTTACAAAGCAGTGGTTCTCGCAACGCTCCTTTACGGAAGCGAAAGCTGGACGCCCTACAGGCGACATATCAAACAGCTTGAACAAACGCAACAACGTCATCTAAGACAGATAATGCACATCAGATGGTTCCACAAAGTTTCGAATGCAGAAATCTTGCAGTGCGCGAATTGTATAACAATTGAGACTCAAGTAACGAAGGTCCGATTCATATGGAGCGGCCACATTCTGATATGAGGATTCAAAACACAAGACTCCCCAAAATAGCTCTGTATGACGAATTCACGGAGGGGGCTCGAAAACCAGGAGGCCAGTATAAGCGGTTTATGGATAAAATCCCTAAAATCAGTTATTTCCAATTATAACTGAGAACAACTAGCGTTAGACAGATCACAATGGAGATCTTTGGTCCACAGTTATAATGGAGACTCGAGAAGAATACAGCGGTGGCCAGATCTGGTTGGTGACTATCCATTCCCGGAGTGTAAAAGGATCTGTAGGTCACGGTTGGGTCACTTCAGTCACAGAAGGGCACACAGTCGTATGTAGCCCGAGAAATAATAAGTTTGATCGCATCGATAGTTTTGTTTCTAGTCTTTTTGTAGATTTCTCGGTAGATTTATTCTCGGTAACAGGATACAGCAATGAATGAATGAATGTATAAATGTATATCCATTGAGCAAGATTAAAAACTGAACCATCAGTATTCTGCTTGGATCTCAGAAGAATAAGTTCCTCCACACTGACACTGACAAGTGTAGATTCTGTTGGGAAGTGTAGGAAACTCTTGCTGTTCATCTGATGATAGAATGCCTCGCCATTGTAAGTTAACAAAAATCATGCCTTGAACGAGAACATGTTAGGAGGAACGCCTCTTTGAAGCCTTCCCAGATTCTGGAGTTCATTGGAGCTCTAGATCTGGAGTGCGACCTGTAGATGGCGCTGTGATGAGAATAGCTCCTATAGGTCGCAGCGAACTATAACCCTCTTTTCAAACTATAACTATCAATATAATAGTATTTTTCACGGGCTACCCAAATATGCCTCGAAATATGCTAACGAAACAATCGAAATAGGCATGAAAAGCGTACGTAGAAGAAAATTGGTTAGGAAAAATAATTCTACAGATTCAATTGTTTCTTGACATCAACTGGGCATTTTCTTTTCCGTTTCAACGTCCAGTCATTCCTAAGAATGACAATATTCTCTTGCAAATTATGTTTAGAAAAATATGTCTCATACTTCCAGAATGCTAAATCGTTTATTGTTCTATTGAATTTACTTGTTGTACTACAATATGCAAATATATAAATATAATGTAGTCCTACAAGGTGGTTTATAGTTTGATTTAGGGTAGGCGATAAACGACAAGCAGACGATTGGAAATTACCTATAGTTGTAGGGTCTACCGCAATAGCCAAGAAACCTAGAGCCCAGGCCCAGGTCCTTAAAATTCAATAGAAAGATGACTATAAAACACAAGGTGACTCGTACGAATATTTTAACAGTAGATTCTTGGGGTCAAATCGGACACTTTTTTCATTTACCATTCTTTTCGATTCAGCCCTGATAAAAAGAAGTTTTCATAATGGGCTGTGGAAAAACAAAATACCTTCAAAATAGCTAGCTAAATCTGTGACATTACACATCGGTGGATCTCTCAAACAGAAAAAACTTTTCAATTTTTGAACATCGAATTACTCGAAAAAGGCTACTTTTATTTCACAAAACGTTCAAATATTCATTAGATAGCGTTCAACTTAGTCTGAAGAGTAAATGAAAAACTATAATCCGAAATTCATTTCATTCGATAAAACTGTTTGTGCAATAGAAATAAAAATAACATTTTTTATGGTTTTTCAACAGCTTGTATCTTTTAAACCGGGCCGATTCGGGAAAAATGGTAAAGAAAACAAGTGTTTCTTTTGACCTCAGGAATCTACTGTTGAAATATTTGTACGAGTCAAAGACTCACCCTGTATAGATATAAAGCTCTTATTTCGTTCAATGGATATGTAGAATCCATTTTTGTGCTGACGCCAATTCACGTTCTTATACTAGATAATATTTGATTGAATAGAATCAATAGGATTCTCAATAACGGAAGATAGAGTACGAAAGGAAACGAAATGGCAAGGATTATAAAAAATAGAATGTGGTATCAGTTCTTTAGAAATTAAATAACGAGGTGATTCATTCTTCAAGGATATATTTACATTAATCCATCAGTTTCTGGCAAAAAAACAAGCTTCCGACGGTCACCCCACCTATTGTGATAATTACTGAATCCCCTACCATTTTACCATGCCCCACATGCTGATGAATGTATAGAAGAAAAACAAGCTGCTCCTTTGGAAACGCATTTTGGATCGCTCATCATAGAGATAATGAAAGATAGCCATCGTTTGAAGGCAATGTAGAACATGGGAGTAGGAAACTATCAGTCCATAACCTTCTGCACTCGCGTGTTTCATTTTGCACGGTATGAGGGTCATTATTACGAAGAGTAAACTGCATCTCAGTCACAGCGGAGTACAAGCCGGCATTGAATTCAGGAAAGTTTTTTTCAGTCTATTGTAGATTTCATCCAAAACCCTAATTTATTTTTTGGATAAAAATTTCAGTTCGAATGATTACTATGATATATCATTCCCTGCAAGATACTGAAGGAAAATGGAGTCTTTTATCAAAAGGCATGAACTCTTCTGAGAAGTACGTGATTCATCTTTCCGGCCTAGTCCGGGAAGAATCACGTCGTTATTGTTATTGTAAATATGAAAATCTTGGTAGGAATTATTTTGATAAATGCAGTTGATCATTATCATAGCAACGAAATAACGGCTCCTCATATGAATCGAGTTGTCAAAAGTTTGCATGTTTTTTTATTTCAACTCGCAATAAAATATGGAAAGCAGCAGCGATTTGTTATTCTACACGGTTAACGAAAAAATATTGTACGCAACACGCCCAAAAATAGTTTTTTTACACTTACAGATTTTGTCTATCCGTCCAAACAATCCTATTTTTCGGACTTGTTACATAAATTACTGTTATGGAACTTATTCTACGATGACATTCGAAAATCCTGATTAGTAACTTTAAGAGTTCACCCTAAAATGAAGGTCACAAAGGCCACCACCTTTTTGGGCCTGCCAATAGAAGGAAACTCTTTGACATCCTCTTCATACACTACCTCTCTAACTGTCGAAACATTCAGCTAAAATATAAGTCGTTTAGATTCAGATAAAACATAAAATAAATTTAATACATTGAATATGTTCGATACCGTCTGATTATAGTAGATTTTAGAATATCTGGGTTACTATTTGAATGAGCGGACCTGAAATATAAATAGCACTTCCTGATAGTTTGTCTTCTTTTTTTTCAATCACTTTCGGCATTTTTGTTATATTCATTGATATTAGTTGTGGCAACGGCATTATGACATTAATGACATTTCATGCGTGCCAATCTAGTTACAAAAACTTAAGAAAACATTATTTCATGGCCAACCGAGTGCTTTCATAAAAGTGAATGGAGTATACATTCGCACCTACACATACAATACAAATTTTGGTTTCTATGCCTTTTTACGGAGATTATATTATGTACATTTCGATATGGCATACAATAATAAAATGTTCACGAACATGTAATTTTATTATCTGTGGTGATTTGCCTTTATTCTGGGTGGAGATCCTGTTAATGTCAATAAACAATTAAATAAATTTCATTTTGGCCCCGCAATAGAATATCAGCGATTACATTTAAACTAGAACTAAATACCTTTATTTGCTTTATGTAACTGTATGGAAAGGTGAACCTCCCTGTTAATATTCAGGGTAAGTCTTTGACTCCTACAAATATTTTAACAGTAGATTTTTGAGGTCAAAAGAAACTCTTTTTTTATATATAATTTTTTCCTATTCGGCCCTGATAAAAATATATAGCCATTTTAAGTTTTCATAAAGAGCTGTGCCACCCCAAAATTACCTTCAGAATAACAAGATAAATACACTGCGCAAAAAAATTACCGCACATTATGGAAATCTCAAATTTATTCTACAACTGAAGGTGTTCTCAATGATAATTATTTTTATCAGAATTATGCATGCATATGTTATCCACTTTCAACGGTTTTCTTCAATACAGATGTTTTTTCCCAGCAGGAATAAAAAAAGATGATATTATCAGATTTTGAATGTATTAGCTCCATTCTAAAATCAGTTGTTCTTGATCAATTTTAGTGATCAATAGTTTTTCTTTCGTTTGATTTTCTACACTCGATCGCTATGCAACGCGAAACACGCAATTTGATCCGAGAGGAATGTGCCCAAGCGGTAGCGAGAAGAAGGGTGGACATACACAAGAATTGCAGAAAGGTATGAATGTCCGAAGACCAGGACAGGGTAGACCACGGGTAACAACTGCCATTCAAGAACGTTACTTGAGAGTTTCTTCGTTGAGACAACGGTTTGCAACCGCTCGCCTCCTTCAAATTGAGCAAACTCATGAGGTGCAAATAAGCACTCAGACAATAAGAAATCGCCTCAGAGAATATGATTTAAGGCCTCGTGTCGCGGCAAGAGGCCCAGCTCTTACCCCAGCCCATCGAAGGGCGCGTTTAGATTTTGCGAGAGAGCATATCCACTGGGAAGAGGCCGATTGGGAAAGAGTTTTCTTCACAGATGAGTCTAGATTCTGCATCTACCATTATGATCGACGTTCCCTTGTATACAGACGTCCACATGAAAAATATGCTCAGTGCAATTTCCTGAATACTATTGGTTTCGGGGGAGGATCGATTATGGTATGGGCTGGAATATCTTTGCTCGCACAGACCTAGTGGTCGTTGATAATGGAACTACGAATGCTGATAAGTATATAAGTAACATTCTTGAAGAGCATATAGTCAAAGAGTATTGTTACTCTTTGATATAGTGCCATTTGCCCCATACATTGGTGAAAATTTCTTTTTTATGGACGATAATGCCAGACCCCATCGTGCGCGCATCGTTCAGGAGTACCTTGAAGAGGTTGAAGTCTCTCGAATGAAATGGCCAGCAAAAAGTCCAGATCTCAATCCGACTGAGCAGGTTTGGGACAACCTCAGTAGAAGGCTGAGAAGTTCAGAAAATCATTCAGCTACTGTTAATGACTTAGAAATCCAACTCGGAGAAATCTGGGAAGGATTAGATCAGAACATTTTAGGATCACTCATTTTGAGTATGAACCGTCGTTGCCGAGCTGTAATTAACGCAAGGGGTGGAAATACCAATCACTTATCAGCATTTCAGTATTTTGAAAATTGTTCATTTCTCTTCTTTCACATAAGATTCGGTGAAATCCTGAATTTTTCTTCCATTTAATGTGTTTTGTTTCGTTCAAAACCTTCCCGAGAGAACATAAAAAATAAGTTATAAAGTCAATGTAGAGTTAACTTTCATTAAAATTGAGATTTTCAGAATGTGCGTTAATTTTTTTGCGCAGTGTATATGACACTAAACGCACATTTGTGGATCTTTTAAACAGAGTTGTATTCTGCCAAAGTACCCAGTTTTTCAAATTCTACAGATACTTTTTGATTTTTGAATATCAAATTACCTACTCGAAAACGGCGCAGAAAATATGAGGAATACTTTTATTATACAAAACGTTCAAATATTCATTAGGTAGCGTCCAACTTAGTTTCAAGAGTTGGGTTCTTTGAATTTCTGGTATTTTTATGGTAAGGAATACTCGATAAATAAGATGCCTTAAATAAATGAAATACTGTATTCCGAAATTTATTTCATTCGATAAAACCGTTTATGAGATAGAAATCAAAATAATTTTTTATGGTTTTTCAACAGCCTGTATCTTTCAAACCGAGCTGATTCGGAAAAAGTGGTGAAGAAAAAAAGTGTTTCTTTTGACCTCAAGAATCTACTGTTGAAATATTTGTACGAGTCGAAGACTCACTCTGTATATTGAAAATCCTTTGGGCGAATTGAAAGGCCAATTGAGCCTCCAGAGTCATAAGAACGCCCTGGCCGTGTCAACGCTCGCGTATGATGAGAACGACATCGCCATTAGAAAAGAATACCGCCATCTAAATATATCCCACCGGCAGGATTCAGAGCCGCGATCGTAGAAGTCGAAAAATAATTGCTCAAAATTTCCTCCATCACGAACATTGTAATGCCATTAATGCAATTTTAAACGCACAAAAAAATGGAAGATTACGGCAAAAAAAGCGAAACTTCGCGTAAGCGTAACTGCGGGAAATAGGAAACAATGAGTTAGTAAGAAGGGAAAAGCACTTAAAACGGCATTTGGCCATTTGGAACGAGTCCTCTTCTCTTTCGTGTGTGCAGCGCGGAAGCGATCGCACCGACTTTGAGGAAGTTTTTTTGTGCTCCAGTTGAAAACAAACATATTACTTTGGCACGGTCGAAAATTACGGCAATCATGTTGTTGGACCTGCCATACTGATGTGTTCATTACAGAAGAAAGAATTTTTGACCTGAAGTCATAATGGAAGGGTGGATAGTAACAAAATGGCGAAATGAACAAATTGAATTATTTGAAGAAAAATCTGACAAAAAATACTGAGGTCAGGATCTCTTGCGAACTCGTTCAAATCCATAACCAAGGTGGTCGTCCATTTATACTATATTCACTTTTATTCTAGCACTCGGTTGGCCATGAAATAATTTTCTAAATTTCACTAGAACGGAGTGAGGCTGGCACTCATGAAATGTCGTTAATGTCAATACTATATACGTTGCCACAACTAATATCAACAATATCTCAACTAATATTCATCAATACCAGAGTCTCTGATTAATACTACCAAAATGCCGAAAGTTATTGAAAAAAAAAGCAAAGACCGAGTATCAGGAAGTGCTATTCAGAATTGAGGACCGCTAATTCGAATAGTAACCCTGATATTCTGAAAACTTCAATATATCAGACGGTATTGAACATATTTAATGTAGGTAAGTACTTAAACTTATGTTATGTTTCATCCTAATCTGAACGAAATATAGAGTAAATTTGGGATATACAGAAAATAGGTACACTGAAACTTTTCAATAAGAAAATTTTTATTTATAATTATACATGGAAGAATTTTCTTGGTCAAAACGCTTTTCATTGATACTATTTTTTTTTCTTTTCGTACAACTTGACTTGTTTTGAAATAAAGATCTTTATTTATTCATTTATTTATGAGATAGTTTTCTGTCAGAGATCATGAGTCAATAAGTTGGGTTTAGTGTGCCTAATAGATTATTACTGTTCAAATAGTTATTATATATGTAATACAACAGTGCAACATCTACTCTGGTGTATCTGGCCATAATATTGTATGATCATTTGCCTAACACTGTTAAATTGCTCAATAAAATACAATTTAAAAAAAACCATCAAATGAGTCTAGTATAAACAAAGTTACTAGAATGTTAAGGATTTTCAATGAATGTCATCGTAGAATAAGTTCCAGAAGATTAATTTTTCTATTTTTTATTTGACTCGTCCTATAGGTACCTACATTGTGAATGTCTTTAGGGCTAAATAAATATTTTGTGTTAGATTTTTGTGAAGTTTCTATTGCCTTTGAACTCCCTATCACTATTTTTATATATATTAAGATGATTTTTGTTGAAGAATTCAACATTCTTGTAATTATTCATTAATTTCTTTGAGAGATATACTCATTCCCTACCACTGCATCAGACGAATTGAACAACTGATATAACGTCTTCAACTTTTAGCCAAAGAAAGATAATCAACATTAGCTTTTCTCAAGCAACGGCATATTATTATGTGTCACTAAATTTATTTTCACCCATTGCGAAAATGAATATACATATTTAAAGACTGATCTCTTGTACTTTGAATAACCATAGATAACGAATCCCTTCAACCATTTTTTATGAAGGTGGAGTGGAATGTGTCAAATTTCCATGACCAAATGAGTGCTAAAATAAAAATAATTGGAGTATAGGTACCGAACTCGCCAAAAGCTGCTAGAATCCCTCTAAAATAACGTTGTGAAAATTGCGAAATTTAAGCTTCATCTGGAAAATTTTCATTTCCATTTGATGCTCACGAAATTTTGCATAAGACTTTGAATTCGATTGGGAGGGTACTTTTCTGAATACTAAAAAAAAAACAATTTCCGATGTCCATATCTAACTCCAGAACGACCGAGTGGATTTCGCACATTATCGACCTTAATCGGTGCATTGAGACCGTAAACATTTCCTAATATGTAATGCCATATTACATATTTGCGCAAACTGCGCAACGTCATTTGAGCTCGTCAGGAAGCAAATAAGTAAATTGATTTTCTCCACTTTATCTCAAGACAATACCAGAAGTTCTATCAAGACAAGAATTCTTTTCTGGTGGACCCTTATTTGAATTAATTTTCAATTTCTTCTTCAAATTCCTATCGATTGTCCTACATTCAAACAAACTTGTTACCGTGGTCATAATGTCCTACTGATCAACGAAGAATCGATCAATATTTCATAACTGATCGAGTATTTATATTCTTCATAGACTCAATTTGAAAAGAAAAAATTACGAGTACCTATCACTCATTACTCTTCATCAATACCATCGAAAGTGAAACCTCCTAGCTTCTTATTCTCGTTCTGTTAAATCTTCCTAATTCGCAACAGACCATTGTCCAATCTTCATCGATGAATCGCAATTATTATGGAATTATTTGCCTGCACAACAAAAAACTCGATTCAACTCCACGTTCCATAGGCTATATCGAACTTTCAGATAGGGAAGTCTAAACAAGGCAGTAAGGTATGATTTCCTCCCATTACTTCCCAGAAAAATTAGATAAAAACGATAACAATAGGCAAGTAAACCATGAGACATAATTGCTCAATCAGCGAGGAAAATTTCAGTTATATGCATCTAGCAACCCTAAATAAATTCAATGATTACTTTTTCATTTGTCAATTTTTATCAGTCCCCATAATGGTTCACATGAGCATATTGACATGGACAAAAAAAATGAAATTTCCGACCTACCGTAGGTATACATACATCGTATTGATCAGTTTAAAAAAATTGTTTCCTGATGAGGGAAATGAATAATTGACTATACCATGAATATTATCGTCAATCACCATTTAGTTGATGTCTCTATTCCAGTGGTTTCACCCTCCGATGACGAATTCTGGCTTTGAAATTAATGCTTGGTTATAGAGCGTTATCGCTGAGAACAACGAATAGGAATCTTGTTTAAATTAACATTTTAGTGGTGGGCATATTTTTTACAAATTTGTACAGTTTCAGTGTAGGACACATTTCGGCAAAATATGCTCAAACCATATTGTCGTAATTTCCGGTTCATTTTGTGTAAAGCTTATAATTAAGCTCATTGTCGTTAAAATTAGTGAAATCTTTCGAGCGAATTTACCTTTTTATCACCTTTTTCAGCCACTCCGCATAGTCTTCAATAGATCTACTTTTCTTCACTCACCTACAAATTAGATTATATGCATAATGAAATTACACATTTTCGACCCACATACTCAAATCAAAAGCTCGAGGTATTATACTTGAATTTTGAATCGAAGTGGCTTATATCTAGTAATGAAACTTCATAAAAAAGACACGGACATTAGGATAAGAGTGTTTATTGTAACAGATACAATATATAATACAGATATAGCGAACATGAATGATATAACTTTCTTCATTTTGTTTTGAAAACTGAATTATATGACTTAGCACAAAGATTCTTTGCTCACTGTAAGAAGGAAACAAAGTTGAAAGGTCAGAATATTTTATTACTCAACATACTGTCCTACTAATTCGATACATTAATCGGATAACGTCTCAAACATTATATATTTATTTTTTTCAATTACTTCACAAACTAGATTCCCAAGATAAACTTATTAACGGCATTTTACTATTTTTCTTCAATCGATATGTGAGATGATACTCAGATCCGGTGGATAAGGGGAGAGTTAATCTAACATTCCTGAATCACGAACTGCTTGCACAGCAATATGTGATCTGTATGCAGTGGAATTTACTGGCAAAAACTGAACCCTTTTAGGCAACTCTTCGTTTCTTTTCACCATATTCGCAAAGTGAGCTGTGATTTAAAGCGCCTATATAGCAAGGAAATATTATCAAGTCTTCGAATCACTCTGATGAAGGCTGTATTATTCACTTTTTTCTCGTTTTCTTGTCTGGTTTGTTGTTTCAGATATAATTTCGAGATAGAGAGAAGACAAAGAAATTTTTATGGAAAAGAAGAAGAAGAAATGGAAAAAAAGCCTTCCTGTATCAAAAGCTTATTCTAAAAAAAAATTTGTCATCACTACACTACTCATACGAGGAGACAGATTTTTTGAAGAATTTTTCCCTAAGCTCTTGTATCATACGCCGAATTGTATGGTACCTACCCCGTTACACTGACCTCTGTTAAAACTCAAACATATCCATATGCAACAGTCCATTCAAGAATGATTGATATCCCAGAAGGCCTTGAAAGTTCTCACGCAGCTTAATACCTTCAATAATTTTTGTAGTTTCAATCACAGAACTTAGAAAAGTATATGAAAGGAAGAAAATTCAAATTCAGAACAGAATAATCACCATTCAAAATTGTTACAATTATGTTTCCAAGTTGTACGATTGAATTAAGAACATAAACAGCAGAACAAAATTCAAATTATCGTCGGTCAGTGCACAGATTCACATACATATAATAGTTCAATAGATCATTATGTATTCACCTGAGTTCCACAACACAAAACCTAAACTTATGGACTATTACCAACTTATTTTCTATATTCCATAGCCACCAGAGATGTCAACTATTCTCAAAGGACTATATGTATTGTTTGATAACTAAAAATATATTGCTGACATTCGAAAGAATATATAGGTACCACAAGACAACTAAAATTCTATGTTATAAATAATTTTGACCTTTCAAGAATCCAATAAATTTTTTGTTGGGATATTCCAGCAATTATTACTTTGGTTGCAATTTTTTCCTATTGTATGCTTATTTTACTGGAATATTAATGAAAACAACAATTCCGGAGGAATTGTCGTTTCAATAATGTGGGTTAGTCATGAACTTTTTGTATTATTCTACTGGGCTAGTCAGTATGGAAGAATCTAACGGTTTGTAGGCGGATAACCCAAACCAAAGGGGAGATGGAGGAGGGGAGTGTTAGGTATATTAGGTTACCCATACGCCATGTCAAAAGATAAAATAAAATTATAATTCCTACATGACCTTTTCATAGCACTGTTAACTATATTCCATTCACTTTTATTTTAGCACTCGGTTGGCCATGAAATAATTTTCTCAAGTTTTTGTAACTAGAACGGAGTAAGGTTGGCACTCATGAAATGTCATTAATGTCATAACGCCGTTGCCACAACTAATATAAATTAATATTACAAAAATGCCGAAAGTGATTGAAAAAAATAGAAGACAGGGTTTCAGGAAGTGCAAGGAAGAAGGAATTCACGTCCGCTCATTCAAATAATAGGTAACTCTGATACTCTAATATCTACACCAGACGGTGAATTAATATAATGTTTCATCTCAATCCAAACGATTTATATTTTAGCTGTTTCCACAATCAGAAAAATGATGAGGATGAAAAAGAATTTCCTTTTATTGGGAGACCCAAAAAATTTGTGGCATTCCAGAATTTTATTTTAGGTTGAACGAATGCGAAAAAATACCATGCAGGATTTTCCATTTGTCATCGTAGAATAAGTTCATAAAAATTTATTTTTCTATTTCTCATTTGACTTATCCTATAAATAGTGAATGTTTAAGGGGTCAATAAATATATAAATATTTTTATTATATCAAAGTATGTATTTTTATAAACAGCCATAAATACGAGCCGGTTGTTCTGTTAATTGTTAACTCATGTGAAATTTTTGTTTGAAGGTGAAGTTCATCTTGCCTTGAAACTTCTTTAATTATTTCAACTTCCATTGATGAAAGATGATTTTTTGTTGAAGAATTTAACATTCTTGTTAAATCCTTCGAAAGATACCCATTTCCAACAACTGCATCATATGCATATCATATCCGGGTTGCTTTTTTTGAAATCTATACAACTGATATAACGTATTCATCCTTCCGCCAAAGAAGATGTCCAACATTTAGGGCCGGTTTCATAATCAAACCTAAAGTCCCTTTAATTTTAAAGCTTCCTTTAACCCTACTAAAAATGACAGTAAAGGAAACTTTAAGCTTAAAGTGACGTTAAATTCGATTATGAAACTGGACGTAACTCTTCTCAAGCTACTGCATATTACATATGTATCAATAATTCAATTATCTTCCATAGATAAAATTAATATATTCAAAAACTGATCACTTGTATTTTACATGCAAGTAACAAGATTTGGTATGCCTTCAATCAGTTTGTATAAACGTCACCTATATTCATCATATATTTTCATTACACATTTTCATTACATATTTTCCGAAGTTATTCGACATTTTGATAAAATACATAATTTCTGAGACTTTTACGTAGAACGGACAACATAGGGCTGATTTTAAACCCAAAAATGTTTTGACAAGCGTCATAATCTCACATTTTCGTACTATACAGAGTGGAATGTGTGAAATTTCCATGGCCAATCGAGTGAATGGAGCATATACGTTATTTTTATTTGTGATTTCAATTTGTAAATAGCAAACGATCCATTAAGGGTTCACTACTGTTCTTTCATCGACCGACGGGAGGTAGAATGTGTTGTGGTTTGAGGTTTGGCCCTACCCTACATTATTCGGGACACTGACCAACAGCGTATTCAATTATGTACCCAGATGGATTACGGGCGTTCTAAAACAGATGCTAGATCGCTGAGACACCTCTTACTCCATCATCAAAATGAGGTTGACCAACTTCGTATCGAGTACTTGCGCTCCACCTCCGATAAGAGTTATTTGCTCAACAACTTCGTGAAATTCCTTCCGCGTGAATCAATGTCAATGACAATAATTTACCTATCGTTCGTTGAAACGACATGCTTTCCAAAATTAAGTACATACTTATGTACCATCATGAGATTGGGCAGCGTAACGAAGAGAAATCCATCGAAAATTTGCGATGAAACTCGGCAACGTCAAACAACAGTTGTGATATATCTAATCTTGGAGAAAGTCGACAAATGTCACTCGCGGCCAGTCGAAATTCCTAATGGATTCGTTCCTTACCCAGTTACCCGATGATCTGGTGACCAATAATCATGATACAGCATGTGGCTGGTAGACAGGTGGCTTTTTTGAAACGGCCATAAAATAAGATCATCCAAAAACATCAAGGTCTCAACCTACTAGACTAGGACAACTTCTTGCATTCGAATAACGTAATATGATGTTTCTGGAATTTACACAGATTAACCGCTAATCCAACACCACCAAATTTTTTAACTTTTGGAGGTGCATTTTTTTGGTCCTTATGTACATCATGAAGAATGTTTTTTTTATACCAGCCAAAATTGTTGCCTATTCCAATTCTTATCCTCTCATCAAGGGACCAAATTAATACAGAAATACCCAAATATTTCAGCCTGATTTCCCACATTCACATTCAACATGAGGAAATTTCCTTGTCAGTGTTCTCCTGTCTTCTCGATAGTGCGTTAGATTGAAACGATCCGATATTTTGCGTCCGATCTATATATACCGCTCAAAACCTCAAATCAGTTAATTGCTCTTAAACTTTCGAACTACTAGGATATATTGAAAAATTCTCAGCCTACTATAGAACCAAACAAAATTTCAATGTAAAAATATTTTATTACTAAACATATTCTCCTCTTAATTGGATACATTTATTACAGCGAACCTGCAACGTCTCTAGACCTTTAAAAAAAATGTGTTTTCTTGCTCTGCAAACCAAACCTCCACAGCTTTTATTACCTCCTCGTTGGAAAAAAATTTAAGACCTTTTAAACTTTTTTTCAGTTGAGGAAAGAGATGGTAGTCAGTTGGAACCAAATCTGGTGAATGAGGGGGGTGTTCTAGTAATTCAAATCCTACTTCACGAATTTTTTGCATTGCAACATGAGATTTGTGTGCAGGGGCGTTCTCCTGCAAAAACAAAACACCTTTGGAAAGCTTTCCGCGTCTTTTCTCGTTTATTTTTCCTTGTAGAGTGGTCAGTGAAGTCAAATAGTAATCTCCGGTTATTGTTCTACCCTAATCCAAAAAATCAATCATGATTACTCCATGGGAATCCCAAAAACCTGAAGCGAGAACCTTTTCAGCAGATTTTTGGACACGAAACTTCTTAGGTCTTGCAGAACCAGAGTGTCGCCATTCCATCGATTGTTGCTTTGTTTCTAGATCGTAGAAATGTACCCAAATCTCATCCATACTAACAATTCGGTTTAAGAATTCTACACCGTTTTCAAATCGAGCACAGATCGAACGCGATGCTTCTACCCTTGCACGCAACATTCGAACATTTGGGGATCCATTTTGCAGCAATTTTTCTCATGTCCAAATTGACGTGAACTATAAGATGAAGGCGTTCGTATGAAATATTCAGTGCTTCAGATATCCGTTTTAGCCCAATTCGACGGTCTGATAAATTCATGTCATGAACTGCATCGATATTTTCAAAGACTGATACAGAAACTGACCTTTCCGATCGGTCATCATCTTCAATGGAAAATTTACTTCTTTTGAAGCTTGCAGTCCAATTTTTCACGGTCGCATACGAAGGACATTGATCACCAAGTGTATCAAGCATATCTTCGTAAATCTGCTTACCTCGTAACCCTTGTAAATACAGGTACTTGATGATGGCTCGATACTCCAATTTTTCGATTTTCACAATTTCGGTGGATATCTTCTTTCTTTTGATTTATTGCGTAAATGTGGTTTACTTTTTTGACCTCAATCTTAACACTGACACTTCTAAAGAGTTATTGTTCGTTGCTATGGTAACGCAATATTTTTTTTATGCATGGAACTAATCTAGGCTAACTAGATATCAATACATCCTCGTAGCTCCGTATTTATCAAAGAAGGTAGTTTTTGGTCTTGCATTGCCTGCATTGCCGAATGACAGGGCAATCCGCATGGTGATACATTCCACATCCCGTTCACTATCTCTTCCTCACTAAATCGGTTGTAAATTTTTCCCGATCGCCCTACCTGTTCGCATCGCCAAATAGTGACCAGGAGCACAGATTTCACCATCCCATTTCAGGATTCCACAATTCTATCGTATCAATACCACAGTATCAAATCATTGATTCAATGTTATCATATCTTCGAAGGCACATAAGGACCACACATAATATCTCGAAGATATTTTTCGTTTACTGAATTCCGACTTGAAACACGGAATTTAAACTGCGTCTTCAATCTCGGAATTTAATGAAATTCCGACTTAAAGTCGGAATATAGGTTGATTCCGAGTTTAAAGTCGGAATTTAGAGTGAAATTCCAAGTTTAAGATCAGAATTTAGTGAAATTCCGACTTTGAGGCCGGAATTTTATTTACATTACGACACAAGCTCGATGCACATGGTGTTTTACGACAACATAGATGATTTCTCCATTTTATTAAATGCCGACTTCAAATTCTGGATTTGGTTGAATTTCGAATTTAAATCAGGTATTTAGCTCGGAATTTAGTTGAATTCTGAGTTTAATGTCAGAATTTCTTTGGAACTGATACAGGCTATATGCAAATGGTGTTCTTCGACGATATAGATTGCTCCGTATACAGAGGGATTGATGAGAGGTTTTGGTTTCGTAATACAAGGTGTTTCTTTTTTAATGAATACTGAAATTCATTCATATTGTGTGTTCGTACATTTATGATGAATGTGATTGTTATTTATACAGGATGTTCTTTGATACTTTTCAACTCTCCTTCCGTGATGAAATCATAACAAATTAATGAAAATCTTATACAGGCTGTTCTATACCAGCTTCGGCCATTTCTCGATATACCTATAGATAATAATGTTTTATGTTGGTACAGGATAATATTAAAATCGATAGGGAGTATTATAAACCCATGGTTCTTGGATGATCTTCTGTTTTCTTCGAAGAAGAAGTAATTACAAACAAGCTTTATATGGTTTTCACTCTGTTGTTTTGTCGCAGAAAATATATCCAAGAACATTCTGTCTGTATACATAAAATCCTACATTCACGAATACAGTTTTTTTTTTAAGGGGCCTGGAGAGCTGGAGAGTTGTTTTGTGGTAACTGGATCGAAAATTTAGTCGATTGCACTATGAGTCTATCACCATGAATCCATAATTTCTCAAAAACATGTACCTACCTAATGACAATTTTTTTTAATGAATATGTAAATTTCAATATTTATTAAAAAAACGTATTTCTTTTGTCCTCTCATGAATATTTCTGTATATCCGGAAATGACCCAAGTCGTCATAGAGCAGCTATATTTTAATGACCTCTTCATGTAAGAAATCTCAGTAGTCCGATATTTTGAAGATTCAATATCTTCAATATCATCGTGGTGTAAACCCCGAAAACCAAAATTGCATTACATATTTAGAAATTCCTCTGAAATTTTTCAATGTCAAAAATGGCAGAAACTCAAATTGGGTCTTTTCGTTTGCATAAAAAGTGTAGCACTTTTCTACATTCGATTTGATTTACACCAGTGTAGAGGAAGTGTAGTTTATCTACACATAGTCAAAAGCAGATGTAGATAAACTACACTTCCTCTACACTGGTGTAAATCAAATCGAATGTAGAAAAGTGCTACACTTTTTATGCAAACGAAAAGACCTATTATTTCAAACATATATAGTGAAAATATATATTTAATGAAAAACACTGAATTATTTTCGTTGAAAATTGTTATGAAATATGTAAAACATAGTTCTCCTTTTCAAAAACGCTTTTATGTATTAACGATGACCTTTCTTAAAAGCTCCTTATCTGAGAATAAGGCTCCAAATGCACCAGATGCTACATTTTGTTTTTAGAGTGCTTGCAACATGGATTTCAGCTTGAAACACTTTTTATGAGAGACAAAATATTGCGCAATGTTGTATCGAGCTTACTAAATTTGAATCGAGATTTTCTTATCACATGCAGATCACTTGTTTTATATTTGCTGATTCTTTTCGTGTAGCACTTATGCGATGTTTACAATATTTTTAAGTTTTGAAAAAATATAGGGGTGACGAGATAATTCTTACTCAGGGTGCTGAAGACGAACCTGATTCTCAGTTTCGTTTCAATGGACCAATATGTATAACCAAATCCCAGAGGTCCTAGTTAGTATTCATATTGAATTGACAAAGTTTGAATTTCCATTTTTTGTGAAATGAAGACATCACATTTTTGTGTAATCTTGAGTTGACTATTAGGTAATACAAAATGGTTGAGTTTATCATTCACTATAATTAGTACCCATTAGAAACCTCTAGAATGTATATATGTATTATTCAAAGAACGACACAAAATATTTTCGAGTTCAAAGATCGAGAAGTAGTAGAAGTACAAAGGCTACCAAGAGAAAATGCGACTTTACAAGACTCTATTTATTAGAACTGTGGATTTCGGAAATTCAACAAATGAATATTCTTAGCAACTATATTTTGTCCTCAATCAATTTATTACTGAATCGTGAACACCTATGGAATAAACTTAATTCGGTTAATAAGATCTATTGATAAAGATCACTATCATTTTCATAAGTGGGCAAGGTTTAAACTGCAATGAAAAAATGATAGGAGATCAAATAACTGACCTACCGCTCTTCAATTTTTATTTCGTTGAAATTTGTTCCAATCGATAGCCTATCTCAAGAATGAAATGAAAAAACCAAATTATCATTCATATTTAATTACCCAAATTTTATCAGGATACTGGCCAATTAAAGTAATATTTTCCCGAAAATAATGAAGTTATGGTCACCATTCGTAAACAAACTTATTTCGTTCCAAGTATAATTAAAACGAAGGTAAAATTATCCATGACCTAGAGAATATCGATGACATTGAACTTGTTATTCGTAGTTTTCAAACGTCAACTCCGTAAAAAAATTCAATTACAAAGATACAACGCAGTGAAATTTTGGAGTTACGGTAGACAGTTTGTTGTTATCTAATCTCAGGAATATACCTAACCTACGAAAACATTCTAGTATTGCGTACTCATGTTATTTTTTTTTTTATAAGTACATCGATAACAGAACCGATCACCTTTGAACCGTCTGAAACTTCGGAAAACTTAAATTTGGAAGAGACTCTCTTCGAAGACGCATTTATGCTGGCCTAAAACGAATTTTAGTGGCCTACCAATCGATCGATAAGGATTTGCAAATATCAGTTCAAATTAGAAGGTCACAAAAAACATTTTCCCATTCGATATAGCAGCGGATAAACGGAAATCGATGGCGAGTCGAATTGAATTACTTATCGTCAATTTTGCAGTTAATTTCGTAAAGGAGGAAATTCGGAACCGTTTCAAAAACGCAAGGACTATAGAGGAACCGTTTGAATTTGTGAAATTATTTTTTTGTTCAGATGATGATGAGAACAGACGTTGAGCGTGCATTTTTTCTGAATGAGGTGATGAAAAAGCGGATTTTGGTGCAAGAGTGAAATACAGACTTACATTTGAGCACTAGCAAAAAATCAACGGCTATCCAACGAAATGAGTAACAACACAAATATTTGGTTACGATGGTAGAATTGCATAAAACCGCCGAAATTGAACCGGTTCAGCCAAAAAGTGAAGCACAAGTGCATCTAATGAACCGATAACAAACACATCTCAAATTATCGATAAAACACATACAAAGATATTGTGCTGAACCCGATGGAAATGATAAGACCTATTTGAAGTGTTTCGTGCCCTTTTGGCCCGATTTAGGGCGAAAAGGGGGACCTTCTCGTCAACGTGCGTTCGGTCTACTGTTGGCTAGGTCAGTTACTGCATATGCGCGAATTAAAACCGTACACCGTCTCTAGATAGCGGCACCTACACGTGCAATCGGCCTTCCTGCTGAGGAGATATATCTGACGGTGATGGCAATTTCAACGGAGGGACGTGGAGAATTTGCCGTTTTCATTGTTTGCAAGCCGATGAATCAGCGTTTCGACCGCTCTACCCTGCAATATTCGGTTTTGGGCTTAAAATTACGGAGCTTCCAGGCCCTCAATTGGAACTTCCGGCGATGCAACGATTTACTGGGAATAATTAAGTATAGGGTGCTATGGTGAGGTTATAGGTGCAAATTTTTGGTCGATGTTGATATTCATCTCATAATTTCAAGGATGAGAATTTTAACTATAAGGCTAGGAAAGAGATAAATTTGTTCATTCGAAGTTATTCCGACAGAAATATGAAAAAAACAAAATTCTCAGAAAACACCCTCCTAACAGGGTGATCTATATCGAAAGATCCACTGAAATAACTCCTTGGGGCGAGCCTGGATTAAAAATTGTTTCAAATGAAAGTTTCTGAGTTCTCGGTGGAAAATAAAATGCCAAGCCGAATGCAGACATTCAATCTGACCTTGGACTTTGATTTCAGGGTCAAGTTTTTTTTTATTCAATGGGGAATATACATTTTCTTTGCAGAATATTAATTTTCGTGAAAAACTGAAAACTTTTTGTGCCGTTCGTTTATTCCATAAAATGTCTCTGGAGATATGAAGTGTTTCATGCTCAAGATGGTCATAATGAAGTAGTTCAAAGTTATTTCTCATAGATTCATTTGTTTTCATAATCCGTATTGACATGTGCAAAAAATCTAACCACATAGAATTTTGAAATTGTCACCACTGCAAACAGATGTATAATTGTTTATATTCTACTCAATAGCTATCTCAGATAATATCGGTGTTACAAAAACGTGTAAATTGACAAATACGAAATATTTTTATGGGCATTTAGAATTCAGAACTAGGAAATGCAAAAAACCGCGTAAACCTACAAATTTTATGTAATCTGGCATTTTTTGAATGGAACACCCTGTATTTTATTTTCATAATCGGTAGAGCTCTCCTGCTGAATTTAAATATATATAGATACTTTATTGAGGTTATACATAGTATATGGTCGGTTTTTGAAAAATATAGATTTTCTCGTCTAAATCTATAAGGCAGCTGTAGAACGCCACACGACAGTAGCCATGGATAATGAATCAATTGAATTGTTTTGTTTGCCGTTAAGGTTTACGATGCTTCTTTACATTTCCTGTTACTGAATGACAGACGTGCGCACTAGTTTTTGTGTAGAATTTCATCATAATAATTCTGAACATAAAACACTCCACATCTCCACAACCATTCATATTATGGCAATAAGATAAGAGACGAAATGTACCTAGTTTATCACAAAGAATAAGATTCTGCAAAATGAATATTCCCCATTCAAAAAAACTTCCTGACCTTGAAATCTAACTCCAAAGTATTATTGAATATCTGCATTCGTTGTTTCTAAAGACCAAGAAACTTTTATGTGATATTTTCTGATCCAGGCTCTCCCCCAAAGAGTTATTCAAATAAATTCCGAAATACCTAAATATTTTCGCCTGTTTACTTTAGATTAAGTTAATCCGTCGACGGTGCTGTACTACTTGACGTTCTTGTTCTTGTTTACAGGCATTTAACCTCACTTTGGTGAGTAAGTGTTTGAGATTTTCAGTAATGATTGAAAGATTAGAGGAAGGATGGTGAATGGATTACTCTCTAGAAATCCACGAGTTATCTGATTGGCAGTAGAAAGTCATACAAAATTAACTAATAACTCTAATTATACTACTGGCCGAGCTCAGAAACCGGGCATAAAACAAATATTTTATTGAATTAATGTGACCGATTCTTAATAAAAATCCATAATTGAACTAAAAAATGAATTTCTTGTTATTTAACCTCTACAAGTGTTTCGTTATAACAATAGCTCCCTAAGTTTCAATTGCAATCTCTCGTTTTAACCACATTACGTGTTTTCGATTCATGCCAAACAGTCCGTGGTAGTATAACTGGTGACAAAAATATTAATTTTTTCTCTATTTGGTATCTAGGTTTACCAAGAGTGTTATTATTTTTTTATTTCATTTTTCCATAAAATCAATATCACAATATCAACCAACTGTTAGTGTACAAAAACAGTATTACCTCTCTAATGTCAACTGTTACTGCTATTGGAAGAGAAACAGTTAGGAGGGAGGGGGTTTTTACGACCTTTTCTGTGAATTACGATGGCGCAATCTCAGACAACTATGGCTGTACCATCAGATCATTCTTTCTTCCAGAGCTATTTCATGGATAACGATTCAAGTGAACTAATTCCAGAAACACCATCTATCTACCGGGCGTTGACTATTTCACTTCATATGTCCCCAAGGTCAGCTGTGATATGTTTCAAGTTATCACCAATGGCTCTCGAGGTCTTGGATATAAGATTGCCATGAGCAGATTATGCGTAAAAACTTTAGATAATGAATTTGTTGTTTTTTCTTATGGGGGTTATTGTTTCTATTGACTATAGTGAGAGCCTCAGACGATTGATGGTGTGAATTAACTAGTGTTATTTTTTCCGCACATTTCTTTCTTCCTTATTCCGATAGAACACCAACCAGGCTTCTGTTTAGAATGGATGGCGAATAAGGATAAAGCTATGATAAGCGGTAACTGGATGTAATCCAATAGATAAACAGATAAAAGGTTTCTTGTTGAAAAATCATACACGTGTTTTCAATTATCAATGAGTTCACGTGTGCATTTCCAATATACGACTTCAAAATGTATCAACTAGCTTAAAGCTGTCGAGCTTACATAACATATAATATACACATTTCAGGACTTAAATAACTGCATATTCCTAATAAGACTAGCAATTGAAACCTCAAAAAGTTTTAGGCCATAACAAAACCAATCGTCCATTGGAGATGGATTTAAAAGATTGTAGTAATATGGTGGAGAAAGTTCGGACTGGATATTCAGTAGTGTCATGTCATTTTTGAAACTGAATTCAAATGTGTTCAAAATCGCTGAAGTATCAGTATCTATGAGAACAACTACAATGATACCTTGCCTTCTACGTTATTTATAATGGCTCAAATTAGTAAATTACTCAAATCAGAACCCCAGTAAGAAATCTAACGGATTAAAGTCAAGTGAATTAGCTGGCCACGACAGAAAACCAGATCGCCCTATCCATACGAAGGACCATAACATACTTATGTGTATTGTGTGTGCGTACGCGAATAATTGGCGTAATTATGTCTCACTGATTCTTCGTAAAAGAACTTTCAAGGTCACTGCCGCCTAAGCGTCATAATCTGTCTCGCACAAACACAAACTAGAAACGGCCTTGGGGAAAGCCTTGATTACACTAGCATTATTTTGAGGTTAAAAAAATTTGTTCGAAACTGGGTGTTCACTGTTCACCATTTAAGAAAAATGTAATTCAACAAGTGTCATACCTTATGAAATTCGCCATCTTTCAAATTTACTTGCCAAACTCGCACAGTTTTTTTTTCCCAGTACTATCAGCTGGGCGAAAATTAAGACCCCTCAACCAGAGTGAAAAAATCGTCACAGGATACTTATAGATTTTCTCGATTTTTTTTAATGTCTATTATTTTTTAAATACTTGACCAAGATTTTTATATTCCTCTCATGACCATTTTGATTTCCGCAACATTCTGTATGGTAGACTATATTGCAATTTTAGTTAAGAAATGCAAGTGAGGCGCAAGTCTGCAACTAGATCTGTTGGTCCCTTTGTACTCCGTAAGTTGAGAAAATATCATGAAGTGAACTGTAGGCAATTTAACTCGCAAATATGCGGTTTACCAGCTACTGGTACTTAGCATTTACTTGCATGCTAACTACTGTCCTATTTTGATGGCATTATGTGGACCTTGCAATTCAATCAGCAATCGATGCATTGAATAGTAATGGTCTTATTCCCTAAAAATTAGGGAACTAGAGTCGTTGCATACAATGCCACATTATGATAACGATAAAAAGTATCATGCGTTCGTTTTTTATCACCACTGGTCTAGAAGCTTAAAAATGCAGTTGCCATGCGAATTTATCTCGAGTGGTTGCGATAAAATTTGGGCGATTTTCATTCCATCAACAGCATAAAAACATATGAAATCAGCCAAATTGCTTTAGGTAGTGGAAAAATTAGGAAAGAAGATGAGTGACTTACGTAAGATATAGGTATTAGCGAAATTGTCACATATTGTTTAGATCGAAAATTGAAAAAATTAGGATCTGTATAGATAAGGGGAAATGCACTGAAGTGTCAGATGGTTTATTTGTTTATCTATTTTCGACCTATTTTCATCTTTGTTGATATCTTATTTATGCGACGATTATGAAAAGAAGAAATTGGGAATAGAATCGAGAAAAGGGAAAAGAACTTCGTTATGAAGAAAACTTGTATATATCAACGTCGTCTTTCCCTCCATCAATGAGACAATTTTGTTTACCATTTTCCAAATTTGGCTTTCATCTCAGAGGAAGTAGGTACGTGCCTGAAAAATCCTTTTTATGGCGCAATAAAATAATGAAAAGACATCATGAGTATATTGTGCTGAAATCATTAAATTTGAATCGAACTTATCAAAATACATATAAGTATAAGGTGATTGAACAACTTCAGGAAGTTTTTTTACCAAGACTTTATCACAAAATTCCTAACCGAAATCCATGACCAAGAATATTGAATAAGTAACTATTTGTATCGAATCTGAAATCATGAAGGTACAAGGCTATAATGAGTCACCGTTAAATAGTATGAATAACAATTGAAATAAATTACAGAAACCCCTTTGTATTCCCCTCGTTATTCTCTTCGATATGTATCGAAGGAACATAACATAACTATGTCAAAACAACACCAGCAGGTGAATAATTCCTCCGAAAGTGAATTCGGCTATCTTCGATAAGATGGTAAGATCAGTTATCGATTAATAAAAGTTCATGATGAAATAAAGTAAGTAAGTACAATTTCGACAGTGAAATAATACTACTTGTGGATAATATGTTTCGAAATAATAAAACATCGATGTTTGTAAAGCTGACTCAATGTTTTTTTTTTTTAAATAGGCGAAAGGATTCCTAGTATATTATTGAAACAAGTTTGCTTTTCAATTTAAAATTCTTTTTTTTATTTAATCACCAGTTTCCGAATTTTCCAATTTCAACTATACTTATTGAAGTTTTTTGAATCCTATACTACTTTGTTACATTCAGGAAAGCGTCAAAATTTACTTAGAAAAAGGTTACTCATATATATCTATATTCTGAATGCTCAATTCGTTTTTAATTAGAATACATTAATTAATATCTAACTTTATTCACGAAAAATATTAACTATAATAAAACCAAATGCTTGTTATCTAGGTAACTTCAATGGACGTAAAATTTCTGTCCAAACAGCAATGCTATTTTTAATAATAATATAATGAAAAAATTGAAAATGGTAAAATTATAGTAAAAAATTCCCTAGCAAAAAGAGGAATGAAAAAGTTTTTTCCGAGTGTATCATGCAAGGAGAGTAAGTTGAAAGGATGATAAAATTGACGCTATATTAGTTAGATATTAGTAATCTTATCGAATTCCAAATTTGATTCTCTTTTGAAAAACAGTTCTTCCGTAATAACGTTTCATGCCAAGTTCGAAAGTTCTCTGAAAATATCAGTATTTGTATCGAGTAATAAGACGACGAATTTTGGAACATTCTGTATATCACGAACAAAATTTTTTTTCACTAACCTCATCTTCAGGATTTCATTGACGAGTTTACAAAATTTCAACTTCCTAAAATTTGAAATGTCCTTTCTATGCCTACTTAATACCTTTAATCTCCATCAGGAATAGAGATAGGGAAGTATCTATACAGGTGAGTCTTTGACTCGTACAAACATGTTAACAGTAGATTCTTGAGGTCAAATTTTACTTATACCATTTTTCCGATTCGGCCTTGATAAAAGATATAGCTATTTAAAGTTTTCATAATTAACTGTGCCACCTCTGGAAAAACAAAATTACCTCCAGAGTAACTGCTACTAGCTGCAATCTGAATCTGTGACACTACCCATTAGGTCAAACTACTCAATTTTTCGACTTTCACAGATTTTTTAATTTTTGAACATCAAATTACTCGAAAATGGCGCAAGTTACAAAACGTTCAAATATTCATTCGGTAGCATCCAACTTAGTTTTAAGAGTTGGGTTCTTTGAATTTTTGATATTTTTATGGTACGTCATAGTCATAATGAGAAAACTGGGTGATATCTTATATTCGAAAAAAAATCATCGAATAAATGAACAACTGGAAGGAAAAAAAGTGTTTCTTTCGTCTTCAATAATCTACTGTTGAGATATTTGTAAGAGTCAAAGACTCACTCTGTATATATTAGGTTTAAAACTAAAACGTCTTTCGACGTTGTCCTATGCCTAATAACGATGATTGCATTGCTCTGCCAGGACTTCCTTGGGATAGGGAAGTACTACAGAAAAATACTCAGATGGGCATAGGGGATCGAAAAAAGTTATAATAAATAGGGTGTCCCAAAGGAAACAACGAAATTTGCAGTATTTTTCCGTATGATCGGCCACGTCGGAACATTGAAAATATTTTAGTCGGGTATATCAAATATTTTCAGAACAATCCTATGATCTGCAAACATCTAATAGGCCACCGACCGTGGACCCTCTGTATAATCCTATCGGTTCCTCCTTTCCATGAATAAACATACATACATAAATTCAACAACAATAATTTTTCCGCCTCCATTACATTACCCAATCAGTAATGCAGGAAGGTCAAACGGATTTTGGTGTTGAATAACGAAAGACATTCCGCAGAGCGCATTATCAATTTGGGTATCAAATTGAACGTCACAAAACCGTATCCTAAAATAATACAAGGCCATCGTCGACGATGATAGAATAAAATTTGATAATTGAAACCAAAGTTCCGTCGCTCTTCGTTTTCTACCAGCTGCACCGACTGAATCATAGCCGAAAAGAGGACAGAACAATGCGTCTGTCCTCTTCCGCTCACGGCCGACTTCCAAAACGAAATATCATAGGGTCTAACGAAACTATTCAACTATCCTAAACTGGTTTTTCATGTGGGCCAATGGTAACATGATGCTTATCCCACCATAATAAAATTCGGTAGATTACTCATGGCCTGCTTAGGAATGCACGCCATCGCTCTTCGTCATTGGCTCAACATTTCAAATAGCCTGACTTAGAAGACCTTGAATTAGAAGCAAACCAAGAACTGGTGAATGTATTAAAACAAAATGACTCCGAATTCAAATTCGAATCCCCGCTTGGTATTCTATTCAGGGACGCGTTCAGCGTGAATTATATCCTCAAACTATTCAACCATTTCTTTATGGATTGAAATGGTTGTGAAACTTCGAGCTCGAGGTGATACAGCATTTTTGTGAACGTCTGTCGAGAATGTCCGCGTCTTGAAGGTGGTTTCTTCGATTTGAGTCGGGAAAAATCTGCGCAGGAAATTAATTTCAAGTTCATTATATTCTTTTTTATTTATTTTTTTTGGTGTTTTGGAATACGTTATTTCTGCCGACTCTATGATAGCTAGCCTTTTGAACATTAGCTATCCTAAACTATGACGTTGAACAGTTCCCAAAATTGTTGAAAGTTTCACGTGTACAGGGTGGGTCTTTGACTCGTACAAATATTTTAACAGTAGATTCTTGAGGTCGAAAAAACACTTTTTTCTATACCATTTTTTCTGATTCGGCCCTGATAAAAATATATAGCCATTTTAAATTTTCATAATAAAATAAAATTACTTTCAGAATAACTAGCTATAGGTATCTGTGACACTACACATGCATGTGTGGATCTTTTAAATTAAACAGAGTTGTATTCAGCCAAAGTATCAAATTTTTCAAATTTCACAGATACTTATTAATTTTTGAACATCAAATCACCAGAAAACGGCACATTATACGAGAAAATATAAAGAATGCTTTTATTTTACAAAACGTTAAAATAATCATTAAATATCGTCCGAAATATATTCCGAAATTCATTCCATTCGATAAAACTGATATTGAGATATTGTTCTTCAACAGCCTGTATCTTTTAAACCGAACCGATTGGGATAAAATGGTAAGGGAAAAAAGTGTTTCTATTGACCTCAAGAATCTACTGTAAAAATATTTGTTCGAGTCAGAGTATCGTTTCAACCGTTAGTGTTACAACCCAAACCCCTATACTTCTAACAGGCAAAATGAGTAAGAAATTATATTATCATATTATTCCTCATTTGAAAGGCTATTCTGTGTTCAATATATTTATATTTTTTCAATTTAATCCATCCGTTTTCGAAATATTCATGTTTAAATTTTAAACAACGTTGATTTTCACTCATTTATTCTAAAATTTCGATGACAAACCTAATGTAAGGCTCCCGCACTAAGTATACTTAGTGCGTATATATAGTAATAACTAAATACATATAGTTATTTTCGAACAAGAAAGAAAAAATTTGAATTCTGTCTGCCAATGAATAAATAATTTTATTTTATTTGTTGATAAATAAAACAAACAGGAAAAGTTAACGATAATCTACGAAACCATAGAATGAATTAGTGAAAATTGATTGATTCACACAGCATGTTTGTTTAACGAAATGACCTATTATTCTGTACAAAATTCAAATTTGAATATTTGAAAAACGAATCCATTCAATGAAAAAAAAATGCTGAACACAGAATATGAACGCCTTTCGAATGAGGTATCACTTACCCCATCTTCCCTATTCAAAATATAGGGGTTGGGGTTGTAACACTTAGGGTTGAGTAGATACGATTTTGATTTTGATTTTGAATTTAGAAGTGACCCCCTGGAATCAAAACCCGACGTGTCCGAGAGTTTATATACATATACATAATTCGGTACTACCGACCCTCATAGACGCTGTTTCGTTTTCAGTGGTCCACTCTGTATAGTAATTTCCCTATCAAAACCAGTAATTCATAGCACACTCTATATTCTCTCATTTGATCCGTATCGAGAAATGAGAAGAATTACAAACAAATTGGTACAAAAAATCACTCCATACATATTTCGAACAAAATTACGGATCAGGTTCTGATGATCGATTGAACCGAAATTATTGGACCAGCAACATGCGGTTTTACTTCACGCAATGTCTGAAATTCTACTATATTGCGAGAGTAGAATAATGCCGCGATGCTGATAATGCTCGAATCACTATACGAGCACCGATAATTTGAGCAGATGATCATGATTCAACGGAATCCAATAATTTCCGTGGATGGAATCAGGTGAGAAACATTCAGGCTGCCATGTACGAGAGGAAGGCACCTGATACGGAGAAATCACTAAAGAATCCGAAACATCTAACGTTACAATCGATTCTCTAGAAATTATCTTCGACGTTGTTTGCCTCGTTTGACAATGATCTGAATTGTATTCCAAGGCACAACCATGCGATGTGCACTGGTACAAGTTCATTATCGCGCATGGCCGCTGCTATCGAAGAGTAAGAGAAATAAATGATGTTTTATATACTCTATGGATGAACTTTGCAAACCTTGCTGCTGCGTCTCCAGTGCCAGCCGTCGTAACACAAATATAGCTCGCAGTTACATTGACATTTACATGATAATACGGCCGTTATTTACACTGCCCATTTTATGTATTCACATTATGATACACGGATTGCACATAAGGTAATCGAGACGGATTCAATCTAGATCACAGACGGAGTGCAGAGATTTCCATTACGTCCTCCGTTGACACATATTTCGATATTGCGATAGCCAGACACCTCTTAAATCAGATTCGCTGTCGATTTAAGTTCATCTTAAAACCGTGGGATTTAATCTGATCGATGTTTTCGTTTTAGGAATTGGATTGCTAATGTCATATTGACTTTCGACATAAATATATTTCAGCTCATTATTTCCAATAATGAATCTACTCTGAGAATCAGACATCAAGAAACTCCAGAACGAATCTTGCTGAATCCTATTCGGAATAATGTATGGATGTAGTCGATTATGATGAAAATGAATAATTAAACGAGTTTCGGTATCACAGTAGCATATTCAGGTGAGTGAAGGTAAACTGAATTATTTGGCATCAAAAAGATATTATGAAAAAGCATTATTAACACTTTTTATCTAGAAGGGGAATGATAGTTCACGCAGAACAAACAAAGCAATTATAGAGCGAGAAAATTGTTCGGCAAACTGTTAGAAAGAGGGCTGACTTTACGAATAACGAAAAATTCAGAGTGAACCATTGGAAACGAAACAGCGGCTCTGTTGGTCGCCAGAACCGAATTATACAGGGTGTTTCACTGGGAAACGGAAATACAGGCGGATACGTGGCACCGAGATACAGGATGTTTTATGAATTTTGCTCGTTTATTCCTGAGGCCATATCAGACGAACCACCCGGTATATTTTCCTCATATTTGGCAGACGTGTTTCTTATTCAAAGCTCAAATTGATCATGCAATAACCCCAAGGAACATCCAGATCCGGGTTAACAAAAAATTATAAATCGTTTGATTCTCGAAAAACATCCTGGTAAATCGAAATTTTGAAAATCTGTTTCGATATTTGAAAAGACCACAAAAAACTAAGATGGGTTCTCCAAATTTTCGCGCAGACAGTTTTACTGCACAAAATTTTGAAGTAAAAGTTTTTAGAACTGAGTTGTTTGAAGTGACTTTTAATGATAAATTATCAAAACTATTGAATCCATAATTGTTTTAACATTACTTAGTAATTACTCATTACCTTGGTTTCAATTTTATAGCTGCAAACCATTTCAGTTTTTATTTTTAAGTTACTCTCTCGAGTCTCTCGTCATTTCCAGAAAAAATTAAGGCCCTGTATGCACAAAACTGATTATCAAAATTGAATTTGATATTGCTTGGATATTGTTATTGAATGTTTCAGTGGAAAAATTCAGATGAATTAGGTCGATTTCATTCTAGTTGAAACAATTATGTATATGTTTTCAAAATGAAAAAATGAACAGAAAAACATAAATCAAGATACACTGATTTCAATTCTATTGATTATTATGACTTGGATTACATGAAATCGCTAGTATATTCCCCTAAGATCAATACAGCTCATTATAAAAATAAAAGAAGATAGCCAGAAAATAAAGAACATTTCGAATGTGATTCGGAAAGCAATTTTAGATGTTCTGAAACGAACAAGGAAATGTTTAGATCAAAATGGAGGACATTTCGAGCAGTTTATGTAGTTTTTTTTTAAATTTTTTATTTATGTTTGTTCATTTTTTTCATTTTCAAAACATGTATGTACATAATTTTTTCAACAAAAATTAAATAGACCTAATTCATCTCAATTCTTCCACTGAAACATTCAATAACAATATCCAAGCAATGTGAATTTCGAGAATCAGTTATGTATATAAAAAATTACTATGTAATGTTAAAATAATAATTTTTCTAATTAATCATTAAGAGTCACTTCAAATCACTTTCAGGTATCCAAGTTTTTGAAAACTTCACTTTATACGTTGAAAATTTGTGTAAAACCCGAACCTGGATTTTCCTTGCGGTTATTGTATGATACATTTTACCTTTGAATAATAAAGAAGTTTGCCAAATGTGAAGAAAATATACCGGATGGTTCGTCTGATATGGCCTTAGGAAGAAACGAGCTAAATTCATTAAACATCCTGTATCTCAGCTACGAAGACAGTAAGAGCCAATAAATATTGTATCTCCAGAACCACCTTAACTTATTTCAAAATATTTAGTATAACACTTGCTATACTTATCTTTTCATAAAAAGATATTATCAACGATTCAGACTTTGAAAACTCGAACAAAAAGTTATTGGAAATGTTAATCAAAATGGAACAAAAGTGAATATTGTTGTAAATTATTTCTTTCAGCATCTACAACTTTTCGAAGACTCAAGAATCACCTCCGCTTCGATGGAGATCAGATTCAATTCATCAATATTCAAATTGGATACCCATTTCAGATTTCCAACGATCAAATCCAACGTCGGAGTAAACAATAAAATTTTCATCGTATGACCATGAGCAACGATCATTTCAGTATGAAAACTTCATCCTTTCGATATGTTTTTGTGTTCGAATATCTCCTTGAAAAGTTTACTATTTGGGTGCGCCAGCATCTAATTATAGAACACGTTTTCTTTTCAAGTTTTTTTTTCCATTAAAAGTCAGTAATAAATTTCCAACTCCGAATAAACTAGTATATGAATATAAGATATTATCGATTTATCTAATATGAGAAGTTTCGTTCAAACCGAGGTTCAAACTTATTTTTACAAAATAAGCAGAATTGAGAGACATTTTAAGAACAAAGTTATGAATTAAAGATACAGTTCTGTACACACATTCAAAATCTCGAAAGAAATAGTACAATATACTCAAGACGACGACAACAAAACGAAATTGGTCGTCACCTATAGGCAAGTAGCCTATGTTTTTCTGACCATCCTGAATGAAGAATAACACAAATAACAAAGGAAGGCTTCAGCATATCGCTGAAGTCATATATTATTACATGGGAAATCCAAATATACGAGGATGTATTGATATCTTGTTAGCCTAGACCAGTTCCAGGCATAAAAAAATATTGAGTTACTAGCAACGAACAATAACTCATTAGAAGTGTCAGTGTGAAGTTTCAGGCCAAAAAGTAAACCAGAGTTACGCAATAAATTAAAAGAAAGAAGATGTCCACCGAAATTGTGAAAATCGAAAAATTGGAGTATCGAGCCATCATCAAGTAGATACCTGTATTTAAAAGGGTAACTGCCAATTCACAATGATGTTCATGGTAATGGTAATGTTAAAAGTGAGCTACGATGTTAACGCTTAAATAATAATAAATTTAAGAAATATTTATCATTATCATTAACATTACGCTTGACATTAACATTGATGTGAAGAGTATCATAGTAGCTCTATTATTTATTATTATTTAAGCGTTTACATTGTAGCTCACCGCTAACATTACCATAACCATTAACATCATTGTGAATTGGCAGTAAGAGGTAAGCAGATTTACGAATATATGCTTAATACCCTTGGTAATCAATGTCCTTCGTATGCGACCGTGAAAAATTGGACTGCAAGCTTCAAAAGAGGTAAATTTTCCATTGAAGATGATGACCGATCGGGAAGGCCAGTTTCTGTGTCAGTCCCCGAAAATATCGATGCAGTTCATGACATGATTTTATCAGACCGTCGAATTGGCCTGAAACGGATATCCGAAGCACTGAATATTTCATACGAACGCGTTCATTATATAGTTCACGTCAATTTGGACATGAGAAAAATTGCTGCAAAATGGATACCCAAATGTTTGAATATTGACTAAAAGCGTGCAAGGGTAGAAGCATCGCGTTCGATTTGTGCTCGATTTGAAAACGATGTAGACTTCTTAAACCGAATTGTTGCTCTGGATGAGACTTGGGTATATTTCTACGATCCAGAAACAAAGCAACAATCGATGGAAAAGTTCTTTTTTCAGTTTTTTGGGATTGCCATGAAGTAATCATGATTGATTTTTTGGATAAGGGTAGAACAATAACCGGAGATTACTATTCGACACTCTACGGGAGAAAATTAAAGAGAAAAGACGCGGAAAGCTATCCAAAGGTGTTTTGTTTTTGCAGGACAACACCCCTGCACACAAATCTCATGTTTCTATGCGGAAAATTCGTGACTTAGGGTTTGGATAACTACAGAACACCCCCCCTTATTCAGCCGATTTGACTCCATCCAACTATCATCTCCTTCCTAAATTGAAAAATGTTTAAAAGGTCGTACATTTTCTTTTAACTAGGAGGTAATAAAAGCTGTGGAGGTCTGGTTTACAGAGCAAGAAGAAACATTTTTTTTGAAAGGTCTAGAGACGTTGCAGGTTCGCTGTAATAAGTAAATTTATCCAATTAAGAGGACAACAATATGTTGAGTAATAAAATATTTTGACATTGAAATTTTGTTTGGTTCTATAGTAGGCTAAGAATTTTTCAATATATCCTGGAAATATGATAATTTATTGAGCAATTTGCGAAACCTAAGTTGACATCTATTTCCAGTATAATTTTAAGTAACGAAAACATGAAAATACTTATTTCAGATTTTCTATGCATCCTTCCTTCCTAATTTGAGCCAATACTGTCATTTCTGAAGTAATTCATCGGCAATTTACGGACAGCTTGTATCTCAGCCTGTGTGTCCTGCATATCATATTATATACTCATCCAGCTTCAATGGATCAGTCATAATCATTTTTTTATGTGTTATTCCTCCATTCTGAACTTTGAACGTTGGAACACCAGAGAGGATCGTTGCCACTCATCACTGATTTTTTTCTCATTTCTATACAGAGTGAGTAAAAAGTAACGCAGACTAGACTATGGTTTCATCACAATATAATAATAATATTATTATTATTAAAACGCCTCAACTACTAATGTGTTCTGTGATGAAACCATAGTCTAACAATAAATGAATTATTAGCCCGTGGATGAAGCCATAAATATAATGCACGAAACACGAAAAAAACGCCTGAGTAATTTCAGAACTCACCTTGAAAATTCAATAAAAATTTTCTTTTATATTACTTGGATTTGAGAGCCGAGGACATTCCAAGGATTGTAAAATGATGAAAGCAACCTAAAGGCACAAATATAATTAAAAAAAAATACGTTTCCATTGAAATGGTTTTTTCTATTTTTTACAAAGTTGGCAAACGTTCCTGAACTCGTCCATTACAGGTAAATGAAAAGTTGCGTATTTTGAAATAAAAATTGACCTGTTCGAGTACTATTCTGCAAAATAGAAAATATTAAAGGTATTAATTCTGTGAGTACTTTTACTCACTCTGTGTATATTTAATAGAGCTTGCAATAGTCTTTGAAGAAAAATGGAGAATATGTTGTTTTTTATTAGTTTTTCGGGATCTTACTAGTTTAATAACACGAGTTCAGAGACAGTAATAATGAATAAATATTAACTCACGAACCCAGTTCGATAGATTCAAGCGGCAAACTTTATAGTACTATGAACTCATCAGATTTGTATAATTTCCGCTCCTTTTATCATCAAGATTTCAGACAAGTCGTCTGAGATGGGGTCAGGTGAAGCGTAAATAATAAGTCATCTCAGTGTTTTACGCAGTGAATCTCGCTCTGATTTCTGAGTGAAATTGCTCGATCTTTGTACCTATATTTTATATCAATAAAGACATTCATTGCTACTATCGTTTTGATATCCATTCATTCCTCTCTCACACTTCTTATAAATATTAACATTGTACATTTCATTTATTTTTTCAAAATGTAGTATGAAAATATCTATTGTATAGTCCATTCAAGAATCAATGACATCCTAGTAGGCCATGAGAATACAGACGCACATAAACTGGTCATAAAAGATCTATTATAATATCTGAAATTATTATTAGTATTAGTGCTCGAAAAAACTTCTTCAAATACAAAAATTGAGATCGAAAGAATCAGCTTTTATAATTGATACAAATATTTTCTGAATTTGTTTCATTGAACCAAAAATATAAGCAAAAGAACAATATTCAAGATATCTTCGATCAGCGCATAGACTTATATTATTCTCGATATTATTGGTGTATCTATAGGTCAGTGTTTATTCCCACCCAGTACTAACCTGAATCCCAACTCAAAATCCTACTCTTTGGGCTATTAGCAACGTAAATTCGATTTTCCACAGCTACCCGAGATGTCGATCATTTTTGACTGAATAGGGTGTAATTTCAAATCAATTCTCAGTAAAAAAAATTTTTTATAAGTTAGGTATAATAAAAGTACATATTCTTATTCGAAATATACATTGGATCACTATTTAGAGGTATGAGGTATGTGAAATCTCAGAAGCACGATCCATAGTTGTCTTATAGGTATACAGCATATATAGAAGGCCAGTTGTAGACTCATACCTACTTACAAATCATACACTGTGTTAGGTAGGTGAACAAGAGTAAACCTTGACATTCTAATACGAAACTTGAATTGGTACTTTCATAGAAATAAGTGAGACAGTTCGTCAACGAGTATGTCTCGGAGTTTTTATTGAAGTGATAAACGGTAGCCAATGAAATAGGAACTACACTTATAGGATGCACTTCAATTTCAAACCTCAAAGAGTTTGAGAAGCATAGTTTCTGCGGTCGCCGTACAAAAGTAACTTATTTTTGAAACACCTGTAACGGATATGTAAAGCAAAGAAAACCACCACCAACAAAATTTCGATATAGAATTTGAAGGCATTTTTGGAGATCTAAATTATTATGATCTGGCTTATCTTGAAATTAATCTTTTTTTTATTACAAAAGATCATAATTAGAAGGGGAACTATACTCATGAATAAAATAATTGGTTCTTCATTCCTTTCCCTAAATTTATGGTATTTTTTCACCAAATTAAAAACATTCAGAATTTCCTCTGTCTGTTTGTCAAGCCTCATATTCGGAATGGCCTAACAGATATAATGGCGGAATTTGAGATGATTTTGTGGCGTAGAACGTTCTCAAACTTCATTTTCCTCAGCTGCCATATTGAAAAAAATTAATAGTGTACTTTGCACGTCATCAGCAACGAAATAAAATTTTCGAATTTTCGTTGGTTCTTAACACTTCTTAGGTTGAGGCTTTGTCAAAAAAGCAGAGAAAAGCATTTAGATTAGGTACGTTCTCAACTTTCTATGAATCTTAAAACTTCTTGAAATATCTTTATTAGGCTATTTCATTTTCAACAAAATGTCGAAAGCCGTAGAAAAAATGATTGGTGGATATTTTTATTATTTATCTTATTTTTTTTCTTCATACTGAAAGAAATCGAGAAGAATATGGACAACAGGATGGAGAATAAATACACAATTGCAAGTACGTACAATTCTTGTGAGTATAATATTACCAAGAATATTACTTTGTAACATTTGAAACAAGTTGTGACCATTTATGTACATGAAAGCGGTTCCGAGTTGTAGAAAATTATATATTTATTGAGTCTGAAGATGATTTTCGAGCTCAATTCTCATGATAAATTGTATAGATTAAGTAATCTTCGATATTTTTCAATGAGGAAATATTTCCGGTAAAGGCAGAGACATTTCAAATACAGTATGTAATTATTTTTGTGATGCTTGCAAATAAGAAAATTTCTGGGAGGTCGAATTTTTCCACAGCTAGATTCGAAAGGATAATTGTAATAGATGTGAATTAAAAAAAGAAATGATAGCTACGTTACTAGCTATTTCAGCAGCAAATTTGAAACGGTACTCTACGACGCAACGACCTTCGTATAATAAGCGATCAATTATTTCATCAGATATACCGACCTAGGTCTAAATTACTCAAATGAGCATCGGTACTATCATATATAATAATTATCGTTATTTTTCGACGAAATCATGAATTAGGAAAACGAAAATGAATAAATAAAATTGTTTTTTATATGAAGAACCAACCATATAAATCGCTTGATTGATCCTTTGCCGGCGGTAGAAATAATTGTTGATGGAGAAACCTCAACTTACGACGTAGGTTTCTATCGTGGTGTAATATTTGGAATTTTCAAGGTAAATTTGTGCAATTTTATTCAGAGAATTAGTGATGGTAGAAATCCCTTATTAGCAATTATAGGTTTATGGTAATTATCGAATTTGAAAAATTTAACTTTCGAAACTTCAATCATTCTACACGAAGAGAATTTAGTTGTTCAAAAATTTTAAGAGGAAGAATTCCATGACACGACCCAAACATTTTATTCCTGATTTGGACTTCAATAAAATATAATAACAAAATAATGATTCCTGGAATGATTCACACGATTTTCTTCGTGGAAAGAAAAAAAAACGCTAAACTTCGATTAACTTATATAGAGAAATAATATCGAGATAATATAGAGAATACAATATAATAATACACAATTTCTACTTTAACAGCAGGAACCGCGGTAGGGAAACATTTAAGTATTTGGGGACTCAATGATAGAAACAAAGGAGCAAATGGGGACAATAATTATTATAACTTATAACATATTTCATATTTTGTGCAGGAACTAACCAAATCTATCAAATTAAAACAAGACAATCACTAACGAGGTCACTATACTATCCTTGAAATGGGATGAAAATTAGTTATTATTTAAAAATTTTCAATTTTTATATTGTATTCCATATGGATACCTTCTCGATATATTATTTGTGATTCGATTTTCGCAATGTATCATTTTTTCCGTCAAGGACAATAAATATCTTGAATTTTGTTTATCTAAATACCTACTAAATACAGGTCGAGTCTTTAACTTATACAAATATTTTAACAATAGATTCTTGAGCTCGAAAGAAACACTTTTTTCCTTTACCAGTTTTTCCGAATCAGCTCGGTTCAAAAGAAAGAGGCTGTTGAAAAAATCATAAAAAATTAATTTTCAGTTTTATCTCACGAACGGATTTATCGAATGCAAGGAACTTCGGAATATAGTTTTTCATTTATTTGATGAATCTTTTTCGAACACAGGATATCACCCACGTCTTATATAGTTTTCTCATTATGATCATTATATCATAAAAATACCAAAAATTCAAAGAACCCAACTCCTGAAACTAAGTTGGATGATCGGTTGGATGCTATGCAATGAATATTTGAACGTTTTGTAAAATAAAGCATTCTTCGTATTTTGCCGTATAATGCGCAGTTTTCGAGTTATTTGATGTAAAAAAATAAAAATATCTGTGAAATTTGAATATTTGACCTAATGCAACTCTTTTTGAAAGATCCACATAGATGTGAAGTGTCACAGATTTAGCAAATTATACTGAAGGTTTTTCCCGGAGTGGCACAGCTCATCATACAAATTCAAAATGGCTATATCTTTTTATCAGGACCGAAACGGAGAAATGGTATAGGAAAAAGCGTTTCTTCTCGCGTTTCTTTTGAACTCAAGAATCTACTGTTAAAATATTTGTACGAGTTAAAGACTCACCCTGTATATAGGAGAAAATGTGGGAATTTGTTGATCATTGAAATACTTAGTGATTATTAGTTTCAGACTGAAAAGAATTGCGGGAAAAAATGAGGTCTGCTTCTATTCAGGATTGATTAAAAAGTGATCCTGCTCAATGTTTGGCAGTATAAGCCAAAATTGTGGAAGCATGCAGCCCTGGAAGCAGCCTAATTCATCTTACGAGACATCCTACTACAAATTTTTCACCATCAATTATTTCAGTTAAACAATGAGAAATTATTAAAAAGAATATGTTACGAAAGAATATCACTGAAAATATCTTATTCTTGTAAAACATTCTGTACGGAATTTAAAATGTTATTAGTTATCAGAATCAGTTCAATTCTTATGAAATTAAATCCCCATTTTCATAGTAAACTGAAAAAGCATAACTATTTATTATAAATTCAATATGTAGGTATCGAGGTATAGGTAATGTAGACTCGTATGTAGAGGTTAAAATATAAAGACAATAGTCGATTTCGCTTATTTTTTCAATAAGATTTTCAGCAAATTTTCTGGGTATGATTTAGTTGAGAAGAAAAATTGGTTATTGAAAAATGGATAATTTGTGTTGAGAGCTAGAGATAAGTATTATTTATTCAATTGTTTTATTGAATTGCTAAGGTGGTTTATATTGAATATCAGTTCATCCCGACATTGAAGCAAAATTTAAAGAATTTTTCAGGCAATATCAGATGCGTTTTTTTTAAATTTATATATGTACTTATTAATTTATTCATATACACTATTCAATATTTTCGTACAGATCAAAAGCGAATAATAATAGGGTAACGGAATAAATTTTTTCTATTCAACTTCTTGAAATTACATCTTATTTAGCCATCAATTGTTTCCAAACACTGAAAAATTTAGATATACTTTCGAGGATATTTTGTTGGATGAGAATCAATCGAAGGGAGAATGTTGAACTGACAATTAGTTGAGGTATGCAACAAAAGGACCAAAATTTGGATCGAAAATAATTCGTTCTTCGAATGAAACCTTCACTTACATTCACAAATTTTCATAAAACTGCGTTTCCCAATTGGCAAATTTTTTCATTCTACTTGAAGCAATTTTAATCGAAATTTTGCTTGAAATATGTTCACTGCAAACTGATAATTAAGAATACAGGTTTAATTTTAGAACCGAATCGATATTGTGTTAACGTCGTTAGCTGAAACGATAGGCCTAATTCAATTTGTTTTGGGGAATCCCTACAGCGCCTGAATTAGACCCTAAATGACGGTGTTCCAATGGAAACGAGGATATCCCGATCCTTCGAGTTGTACACGAATAGAAAAATTTTCGTGAAAACTTGTTAGTTGGCCATGGAAGCTCCCGGCTAATCCCAGACTAACGGTATCCGCTCTCGCATCGTTTTCGCGAGATGTTTTTGATTGAAAATCCATAACGTAGAGGAAGCCGGAAAGTTCCAGAAAAATAAAGGCTGCAGAAATAATATAATTCGGCGCGATGTGGAAAAATTGGGTCCACGACGCATCGAAAAAAGTGCATCTTAAAAATCATTAAATGCAGCAAGGATAACGGGAAAGAAAAGCCCGAATTTCCGGCAGACGCACGGCGTTCAAAATTTCCGAATCGTCGGCTGCGAGTGAATAAAACATCAGGGGAGGGGATGCGATCAGTTTGATTTGATGAGAAAATTTGAAAATTCGGCAGGCAACAGGTCAGTGTGGGGTCCGCTCTCGGCAGCGGCGAATTGGTGCCGAAACAGGGGGAAAGACTTGAGGCGAAAAGCTGGCCGTTATTAGGAATATTGATTTTCAGACTTACCAACGATGTGAACCATGGTTTTTGTCCATCTTTGCAGTTCTCTTCTAATATTTCGTTTCTGTTGTACACATCGCGAATAGGAGCATTCCGCCATTTTTTACTGGCAGTATGTTAGTAATTACACCTTTTTGTCTACCGAAATCCCGATTACCCATCGCTTAAAATTCATTACACCAAATTTTACATAAATAAATCCAGGTGTCGATCGAGAAGCGCACTCAAAGTCAAAAAACACAAGTAAGTAGAGTTCGGTCACTTAAATCCTTGAATGTCACAGAAAAAAGCACTAATTATCCTAGTTAATTGAGAAAAAAAGTCACTGAACAAAATTAGATCACTTGACGGGTAAAAAAGTTCGTGTCCGGCGAACATTCGTGAGGTTTCTTCATGTTCAAAGTCGGTTTCGGTGTCTCTTTGCCATTTTTCCTGCGATATCTGCGAAAAAATAGGGTACGTAAGGTTAAAATGCACAAGAAATCAACAGATTCAACCTACTTGCCTTGATTAGTTACATTGTCCAGACCGGGTAGCACGTTGAGTTGTTTTAAAATTTTGCAGTATGAATGTGCTGTATGAATGGTGGTCTGTATCACAACTGTAGTAACGTCATAATATTCGATGCAACAAGTACGACGCCTATCGGCGCTTGTATGCACTTGCATTTTCCCTTCTCTCGGCTTACTAGATCAGCGTGCATCCCTACATCTTTCCTCTCTCTCGTTCTCTACAAGCATGGCAATTCAACTCGTTTCCCAAATACTCTGAAGGTTGTGTCGTCTCTGTTCGAATTCTCTTTGTATTCTTTTCTAACGTATTAATTTCATAGGTTCGAAAACGTCCTTTCTCGCTCTACGAAAGTCTTTGTCTAGTGACCTGAAGCCTGTTTTCAGTCTATGCATCTTGCTCTAGCCGATTCGTCAATTATTTTCGTTGTCTTTTTTCAGATGCGAATTTTTCCTCTTCGTCTTTGAAATTTCCCGGTTTGAAAGGACTTGAATGATGATATATCTCCTTACATTCATTTCTTGGCAGTCTAGTTCATGTACAGTCGTTCTAAAAGTAGATAGACGCGAGATAGGGTCTCGCTTTATTATGACTAGAGGTAGGTCAGTAATAAAACGGCTATTTAATTACTTACTACATCATTACATCTCATTTCTTCAAATTACATAAGCATTATTTGTTATTTCCTTCGTTATTCAATAATGCAAAAGTTATTGACTGTGGAAATATAGTTTGTTACTGTTGAGGGGCACTTGATTTTTACTGTGTGTGGAAGACTTTGAAGGATTAGAGTTGATTTGATATTCAGCTATTTCAGGCAGTGGCACACTTCATATGAACGAAAAATATCATAAAGTTTATAAAAAAGCACTCGTACATTGAAAAACAGCTCTAAAATATTTTCTTCGTTTTCAAAAAAATGAAGTAGTAGTTCTTCAGCGTCTTCATCTTCCTTACATATTATCCCTTTCTCCCAACCCTCGAAAAATTATCAATCGAGTGCAAGAGATGAAAGATGATGAAATGGTCCGTAAACTGCATCGTTTTTGAATCGAATGAATTTTACCCATGTACTCATCATGACTATTTTTCTTGATGCATCTTTATTCATTATGGGAAATGACATGATTTAATTGGCCTCTATTAGGATTTTGTGTCGAAATATCTTATTCTCGAAATATACAGGAGAAATAAAGTTGTTTTGTACATTGTTCCTGAGATCGAAATTCAAATCATTAATTATTTGCGTTATTTTTACGCTAATGAAAATAATTGAACGAATAATTTAAAAGATGATTGTCGGTTCTCGAATGAAGTATTTTTCAAACGCCATAAAGATTCAGAGAAAATGCACATATGTAATCTCAAAATCAGTGAATCTATGAATTGTTCTATCTGAACATTATCATTCAAATGAGGTCGGAAAAAAAATATTCTGAATGGGTTCAATAATTTTCAAAGAAAGTTAATAAGCTTCATAATCTTAAAAAAAGCTATAAATTATTTTCGATCCAAGTTCTTACTGTTAAATTTAAATCTATTTTGCAGCATCTCCAATGCGTCTGATTAAAGTTAACTTTTCATGCGATTATATGTAATGAACGTCTCATTTCCGAATATACCTTGATGACGAAAAAAGTTTAGATTTTATGAATTTTCATATTCATGCAACTAATTTAGAACAAAAATGAAATAAATAGATGTGTGAATATGTTTTGATTTTGGTTCTACTATTCGGGTTACACCTATTAATTCAAATGACAATTCACTTGATATTTGGCATTCTCAAAAACAATAAAATTATAATTTATGGTTTATTCTTTCTAAATTCCAGTTTGCGGAATAAACAATAATAATTCATGATATTTATTTATGAGGAATAGAGTAGATTCACACAAGAAGTGCTCAGGTTTTCGAGCGAAAAATACGTAATTCATAAAACTATATCGGGGGATTAGGTTTTAATATTATTAGATTGAAAATTGAATACAGCTTTTTTTCTCATTTCTCTTTCGACATGTAACATTTCATTACTGGCAATTTAACCACTATATGTCGGTCATAAAATGACATCCTATATCAGCTGCTCATCAGAAAATATTACAAAACTGTGGCAAATGATCAATCCACTTGTTCAATACTTGTCAAATTTAAATGTAGTAATGAATACTGAAAATTAGAAATTTTGCTTATTAATGTGATAACCATTTTATAATGTAAATTTTCCACATTTTGCAGAAGAGTATTCTTTTGTTATTAAACAATAAATTATTTCCGCTTTATAGAGTTGAAATGATATTGGGTTTGAATTCTCTATTTTTCTCGAACCTTGAGAATTTGTTGTGCAAAGCGTTGAAACAATTTTGGGATTCGATAAATGGCTCTTTTTGAACGTTTCCCACTGCTACAAATTTCAAAAAATTTGTTTTCAAGAATAGTCCGCTTTTTAATATGACAAATCGTTTATATCAGGATGAGTCTTTGACATGTATATACAGGGTGAGTCTTTGACTCGTACAAATGTTTTAACAGTTGATTCTTGAGGTAAAAAGGAACACTTTTTCCGTATACCATTTTTCCGATTCGGCCCTGATAAAAAGCTAAGCTAAGCTAGATAAATCTGTGGATCTTTTGAACAGAGCAAAAGTACCCAATTTTTCAAATTTCACAGATATTTTTAATTTTCGCTTATCAAATTACTCGAAAACGGCGTATTTTACGAGAAAATACGTAGAATAATTTTATTTTGCAAAATGTTCAAAAATTCATTAGATAGCGTCCAACTTAGTTTCAAGTTTCAAGAATTGGGTTTTTTGAATTCTTGGTATTTTTATGGTAATGCTCATAATGAAAAAATGGATGACGGGGATGATATCTGGTGTTCGGAAAAGATTAATCAAATAAATGAAAAATAATTTTCCGAAATTCATTTCATTCGATAAAACAGTTTGTGAGATAGAACAAAAAATAACACTTTTTATGGTTTTTCAACAGCCTCTATATTTTAAACCAGCCGATACGGAAAATATGTTAAAGGAAAAAGTGTTTCTTTTGCCCTCAAGAATTTACTGTTATAATATTTGAACGAGCCAAAGACTATTTATTTATTACTATATATTTTAATAGTTTATTCTTGAGGTCAAAAGAAACACAATTTTTTCCGATTCGACAAAAATATACAACTATTTTAAGTTCTCATAGCAAATATTTAATTCTCTGGACTGGATCTTAAACAGATTTGAATTCAGCCGAAGTACGCAAATTTCCCAATTTCACAGATATTTTTTACTTTTCAATATTAAATTACTCGACAACGGCGAGAAAATAGGAGGAATAATGCTATTATGTGATTAGAATTTTGTGATTAAAATTTTGTATTCGGAAAACATTAATCGAATAGATTAAAAACTATAATGCCGAAAATCATTCCATTCGAGGAAATCGTTTGTTAGAAATAATTAAAAATATTTTTTTATGGATTTTTCAACTGTACTTTTCAACCTTTTTAAACGTGCCGAATTGAACAAAATTGTAAAGTGAAAAAGTGTTTCTCTTGACCTCAAGAATCTTCTGTTAAAAAATATGTACAAATTGAAGACTGGCCCTGTATATGATCAATTGATGAAGTTTCCCAGAGCTTTTTTCCGAACGTAGCGAATAAATTCTCGAAACAAACCATAAATGTGTCAGGGAAAAGACGTGAAATATTTTCCGCAACTTTTCTACCGACTGGAAAGTAAATTGCGTCAACCTCAAATTTACGCAAAGGTCAACGAATCCCCGTTATCAAATCTTCATTTCCATCGAGTTGCGGTTTACTCTGTCTGCGAAAACAAAAACGAGCCTAAACGTAGAGCCGGGTTGTCGTCATACTTCCTTGAGAATTCTTCAAACGAGTAGGCATCAAATTATCGATCTCCACATTCGGATAGTGGCGCAATTCAGCCTCCAAAACCTGATGGGAGAATCATCGTGCTCGATCCTTTATGTCGAGATTTCATTTAACTGCGTCTCAAAATATCGGTCTTCACTTCGAACACCAAGAATGCATTCATCTGCATTCTTACAGCTGTTACACTACCCAACAATTCAAGGCCGTACGGAGTGCATAATACATGTACGAGGTGATATCAAATGGTGATTGCTGGGTAATGTGAGGAAGGAGAGGTATTATATAGGGCTGGGCTCTGGACCGTTGTGTTCCTTATCGTCGAAATTCGAATAACTGTTGAGATAATTGAACTGAGCAGCTTATGAAGTGAGACAGTTGGAAAATAGCCTCTTTGTTTGACTAGTTATATCTTCGACATTACTTTGGTGGAGTTGGATTTTCACTTTTCACCCCCATAATGCAAAACATTATCGTTGGCCTGTATATACCCCTGACGCCGGGTATTTTTTTCAATTGTTTTTGAATGTGGGACAAACAAAAATTTTAGTTTTTTGACTAGGAATGTGAGAATAGTAGGGCTTCATAAAGTTTTTTTGATTATGGGTGGATTTTTGGTTCAACAGCTGAGGATAATTGAACAGTAGTTTCTTATTCTGAAACTGAAGAAGGAAAACTTCATCGCCACTGGATTTTTCACTGTTTTTTTTTTCATTTTTCTTGATTTCAATGAATCCCTCCACTTTTGGACCCTTTTTTCTTAATTTTTCTTTATAAATTTGAGACATAGACAACAGACAAAAGGAAGTTGTCTTTTTAGGGGCAAACAAACCATCTATGACGTTTATGATCATAAAATTTCAAATTGTACTAGTCAATATTGACAATAATAGTCAGTTTTCTTTCATACCGCAGTTTCATATCACCACTCGCTCTATCAGGGCAGGCTATGATGATCGAATAGGTAGGTACCCCCAGCGGTACCCCTAGGAGCCAATTGGTGGATAGTAAGAGGCAGCATCCCCTACAACCCATAAATGTAGGCGGGACCATAAGAGTGACATACACTAGTCACTTCACTATGCCAAAACCGGAAGCATACTTCAATTTATTACATTTTTATTACAATTCATTACATTTTTATTACAATTTATTACATTTTTATTACAATTTATTACACCAACCAAGCACGTCCGAATTATATTATCTACACTTGCCATTTCTAGGATATTTCTGTTCGGTGTAGGTTCTACACCACCCACTTGTAACTTTTGCAGTAATTTTGCGTGTGAGGGCGAAATGGGATTTAGACTAGAATTTGTTAGCATACAGGGTGTTTTCTAATTGAATGTCAATCTTTATGGGCGTGATTTTTGGGCCCATTTTAAGAAAAAAACTTTATATGAACATATGTCCCAAACGTCTTACCTTTTGAGATACAGGGTGGTAAAGTTTTCAAAAATAAATCATTTATTATCAATATCTACAATACCACTTCAAATATTTCAATGAAATTTGTCATACATGTATACTATGAATCAAGGGGCATTTTTTAATGTATCACTTTTTTCTTAATTTCCACCAGTGGCGTTCGTACGTAATTTGACCCACCTATTTTGGCAGAGATTGATGTTACGCCACAGATTTTTCCTGAAATAAAAATTATTTTTGAAATTCCCAATCATTTCTTACCGAAGTTGATTACTTGACTTTTTTCAATCCCATTCACGGTTTCCGCTTAAAAAAATCAAAACCGTTTCTCTGCATAATCATAAAAATATCCTAAATACATACATATGACAATATCACCGTGCAGAGACATACGTAGATTTTATTTTTTAGATGAAACCCGTGAGTCGGATTGAAAAAATTAAAGAGATCAATATTTGATCATAGTTGAATACAGTCAGTGGCGTGTTCATAAAAAGTTTTCTTCTTAAAATGGGCCCAAAAATCACCCCCATAAATATTGACATTCAATTGGGAAACACCCTGTATATTCATTAAAACTGACTCATCAAGTCAAAGCACAATTTTGATCTGTCTACTTTTGATATAAAGTCGTTTAGGTGGGTACTCCAAGAGATATAATATATGGTAGTGAAATATTTTTTTACACCAGAACACCTGATGCTGACGGATCACAACATCTATTTCTAATTATGTAGTCTATGATGACTAAAGAATAACGATTCGGGTTAAAAAAAATTTAACGGTTCGGATGTATTTGACATTTGAAAATACTACATTTTTCAAAGTAAAATATCTTATTACACCAGACACCCTGATTATGTGATATATGTGATGATCAACCATTTGGTTAAAAGAAAATGGGATATTTAGACTAGAACATCATTCTTTTCGGTGTATTCAAAAAGTAGGTACCTACGTTTTTCGAAGTAAAATATTGATTTATGATTGTGGTTTTCTACCTCTTCGTCCTCCTTTCTGATGAACTTCATCACAAACATGAATACTCTGAATATGTTAGCGTTCTTCTCTAAATAAATTTTGCCAGAGAGATTACCGGGTATAAAAAAGGGCCGATTATGTGATTTTCATGAATACCTACCCAAACATTTAATTTTTGGGGTTGAGTATGCATCTCAGGAAATCATCTTGCAATACCGACAGTTATGTCGTTATGCCGGATTAAAATGCCGTAAGTTAAAATGGACATTCATCCGAAAAACAGATATCGAACATTTAGTTTTAATTACGTTATTCATTTCACTGACCACTTCACTGGAGTCGGCGATCGGGATCATCCTCATTCAGTTCCTGAACCAATATCTTATAAGGATGGAATTTATGTTGTTTAAGGATTCTCATGATTGTTGTGCGTGAAACACCAGATACATAGGACAATTTCCTAGTAACTAAAGGTCGGATCTATTGCTACATGATCTAAGACAGGCACGTTCCTCGCTTCGTCCCTGTCATGAACCCTCCTTTCGTTTCCGACTGAACCAGTAGCGTTGAATTTGGCAACCATATGCACAACTTAAGCATCCGATACATGTTTTCTAGGCTGTTCTTCATTAAATGAAGACGCTGTTGTTCACGTAGTGTTGTTATTTCTAAAAAATAATTTTACCATTTCCACCCTTTGTTCTACAGAGAATAGGTACCATTTTAATTATACTACAAATTTAAAATCGCTTTGACACACTTGTAACGTTCTCAAAAATTCATGATCGTCCATTGATTTTTTTGGAAAAAAAAATACATTTTTGGACCAATAATTTACAACATAATTACTAAATACCTTTGAAATATGTCGGATACGAATAATAATGAGGGGGATCACGCCTTGACAGGGAGGCAGTGAATAAAATAATAAGAATTATTCAGATGCTGATATGAATATCAACAATATCTGAATTGGTCTAGCCAATTTGCCATCGTCAGGGCCACTAAATGAAGAACGTTCCACCGAAGAAATGCAGATGCAAAATGAATATTTTCATTTTGGGGACTCAGTGAATATCACCTTTCAAAATACCATTCCTATTCGATAAATTTTTTCTAAAGTACCTACGTCATAAGAACAAAGTGGTCCAAAACGTATCTTCCTCTCTCTATAGAGAGGAAGATATATTTTGGACCTTCCTCTCTACAGAGAGAAGATACGTTTTGGACCACTTGGAAGTTATATGTGATATACAGATATCACATAAAATATAACACTCAGAACCTAAAAAATGGTTTTTGGATATTCGGATTAGAATCAAACAGAAAATCCTATTCAACCCGTACCTCGTACATCATGACAATGTGCCACTCACTGCACACTCCTTGCTCCTGAGAAGCTGAACATTGAGTTTCCTACTAGGTACCAGATAGTTTATTTACTACTTTGACCTTATCGTTTTTCACAATTAAAGTAGCGTTTCCTTCGGAACAGATTTCCATTGAAACATTGCCTGGAGGAGTCGGGCATATATGTAATTGTATTTGGAATGTGGTTATGATTGATATCTTTGTAACGCGTCTAAAATCGATTTGAGTTTAGGACTCATTTACATTCATTACTTATCCTTGACGGAATCATTCAAAGGGTATACATATATCCAATGTATTGTTGGAGGCTTCCACGATCGGATACTATGTGAATATTGGAAGTTGCAGGGCTTTTTAGCCGTCGACTTTCAGTTTTTCTGTAATTTTTCAAAGACATCTGCCAAAAATCCCGGAAACTCTTCAATATTTACAGATATGAAAGATCAAAGAAGTTTTATAGCACTGAGTTTGTTACATCGTTGAATCATTCAAGAAGACTTCAGGATGAATATTGTATGATATGGGTAGGCAAATGTCACGCACTCATTGCAAACAATGGCCAATCTATCCATAAAACGATAAGCGAGAAAAAGTGAAATAGTTTAAAGCATTAAAAAGATATTCCAAATAAGGCAAAAAACGTTCAGGATTATTCTACTATTACTTTTCTTGAATCTTCCTAGGGATTTCGGTTCGAATATCCAAAGTGAAAAAATTGTGTTGAATTGAGTGTTAGAATTTATATCCTATTTCCCAGAAGGAATTTTTAAAACAATATTGCTTAACAAATACAAAATATTGAAACAATATATGTTTTCACATATATTGAGATCCAGATGAGTCAAGTTCATTTCAGAAACCGTCAATTTTATTCCAGAATAATTGTCAATTTCATTTCAGTAATGGTCATTTGAATTTCAGTTTAGTCATATTTATTTCAGAAAGCTTCAAATGTATTTCAGGTTAGTCATTTTGATTTAAACCCTCTATTATTGCCAGATTATTGATCAGATTGATTATTCGTAATTAAGAAAGTACGAAGAAGTACGAATATTATTCAAGTTTATCTACGTCTTACTTGTAATCAGGATTTATTCGATAGCTGAGTGTATGGTGATCGATTATAAATGGTCCTCCGATGTCTTTAAGTTTTTTGTGTCACCCTGTAAATAGTTCATACAGAAGTTTCATGATTCAAAATGAATTGTTGAAAAATTTATTTTCACATTTATATACAGGGTGTTGCAGAAAGCCCGTACGTGATCCTATATTGCCTTATTTCAAATGGGCACCTCATTTTGTATATGGTATCTGATCTCTTCACACCTCCTTAATCCGTTTCATCGTCAGTAGTATCTGTTAAGGCATACTTAATTCAACTGATTTATTACTGAATTGCAATTCATATTTCCTGGAATACAATTGACGATTTCTGAAATAAAAAAGTGATTAAACTGAATTTTATGACCATTTCTGAAATCAAATTGACTAATCTCTTCTACAGTAATTGATGTTTTTTAAATAAACTTGATTCATCTAAAATACAAGTGATGTTTCCTGAATTTCAATTGATTATTCCTGAATTATAACTTGAAATGGTGTAGTACACTACTGATGGTTCCTATATCAAGAATAAATAATAAATTTCACATTTTTGTCTCAAGAACAGAACACCCTACATGTCTATGACATGGGTCATAATTCTATTGGCTCATCTGCTTTATGTACATTATGAATGAAAAAGTTGATTTTGAATGATAAAGAATATTCCGAATTTTAAGTTGTTTGAAAAAATTGTGTGAATCAAAAATAAGTTGCCCATTTGAAATAAGGAAATGGGATCAGGTCCAGGCTTTCTGCATCACCCTAAACATGTAAAAAGAGATTGTCCAACAGTTCCTTTCGAATCATAAGACTTTTGTATTAAACTTTTTTTCTACAGGTGGCACAAAAAGTTGAAGGGAGGAAGGGGCATTAACAGGTATAATCAATCACCCTGATTGTATGTGATACGTGATTTGTAGAGTACAGGGTGGGCAAAATTCGTTGTCTACTGAAAGGATCTCTCCGAGCTCTTTTTCAGAGAAACAAAGAATGGTGAAAACCGCAGCCTCCTACGGTACTTCGTTTTTGAGTTTGACAATTTCGTAAAGTTCTCATAACTTTTTTGTCTTTGAAAGCCCGTTTGCAACAGCAGAGGATTCTACCGAAAGTGCGTATGTAACGGTACATAATTCACGGCGCATGAATTTTCGACTAAATTTTCTAGAGAATTCTCGGCTGTTGAAAACGGGCTGAAGTTACAAATCTAAAACTCGAAACTTCTACAGGCACATTTTTACGTAGAATCTCCACTGATAAGCTCTAAATATTTTTTCATTTCGAATCATTAGGTGAACTAATGCAAACTTTGTTATTTTTGAATTGGAAAAAAAATCTTTTGTCAGTAGATTCTACGTTTGAAAGTGTCTAAGAAGGTTCAAGTTTCAGATCTGTAACTTCAAGGACAAAAAAGGTCATCCGTTTTGTTCTAGCTTCTTTAGTTCTCGAGATCCCCTCAGTGGACAACGAACTTTGCCCACCCTGTACATCTGAAAAACTACATACTATACTATTTGATGTAGTTGTACTCTGATATCTTAAAAATGCGTAATATGTTGATTTCTGAAATTAAATTGACTAATCTCTATTACATTTGATGTTTTCTGAAATAAATGTGACTAAACTGAATTCCAATGGATTTCTGAAATAAAATTCACTAATCTGAGATACAATTGACGGTTTCTGAAATCAACTTGAGGAATCTGAATTTCAATAGATCCTCTTCGAATTACAACTGGAAGTGGTGTAGTTTCTAACTCGTATTTGTGGAAAAATTGAAAAAATGATTATTATCTTCGAGGATGCATGCAGTGATGGGCGAGCTCCTGATTTACGTCATTGGCGTCAGCGCTTTTCCCCATTTTTTAATCCTAGAATTTCTTCAATTCATCCAACTAGGGCCTCCAGCCATCAGTTCATTTTCTCGAATTCGCAAGAAATGATTATTTGCAGAACGATTTCCGGAATACGCCCACTTGGCTGAAACGACCGTACAGCATTCATCCATTTCAATCCCCATTCTCACAAAAGTTCTGCAATAACTGCGAAAAAAGAGGAGAACATCAAAGTATTTCACGCACTGCGTATGACCTATATAGAGCTCCCACTAGTAATCAACCCTCTAAGCATGCACACGCAGATGGAACGGATTCCGATGTGCGTTCGTAATTTTCACCCCATTCTCCGGCTGAGATATTATTGCTGCAAGCTGCAGCACCACACGGTTCGGGATGCATTTGGTAAGTAGCGCTCAAGGGGGTGCGGGGGGCGCGCAGGGGTGGAGTGTGCTCGCCGGAAAGGGATCAAAAAATGCGATCAATAGTGGCTCTTTCCACTGTGTGTGCTTCTTAAACTCCCCACAATTGTAACGAAGCGCTGTCAAATCTTTCCCTTGCACCCTTAGCGCGCCCCTCACGTCTATCTGCGCCACATATGGCTATCAAGGAGTTTCGGTGTAATTGACCCCCAACGAGAGACGTTCCCTCAATTTGAGTGTGCCTTGTCGAGAAAATAATTCGGATCGACAAAAATAAGAACTGACGACGTTGATATAGTTGGATTGATTGACACATTTCATGACGAAAAATGAACAACCCTTATGTCTATAAATAAGGGCGACAGAGCGTGATCGGTGGAAAAAAATATAAACCTACATAAAAAAAGTCATCATATAAAATTATGAAGCAATCAAACTAGGTTAATTCAAAAGTAATTGATATTTTTCTGCACTCCAAGCAGATTTACATTAACTGTACTTTCTCGATATACAGGGTGTACCGGATGAGATGGGAAACATTTAAATGTGAGACAGAAAATAACTAGAGGATCACGAAAAACCCTACAAGTATATCTAGGAGTTCTAGATTATGATTTATAGGGTTTTTTCAAATTTGATTGGAAATTAAAACCACTCTATCTCTCGAACGGAATCACTGATTTAGCAGAAAGTTGACATGAAAGTAACATCCAAGAGAATCCAGAAAATTGTTATCAAATATCATTTGATCTGCAGGACCTTATCACATAAATTTGGACAGTTCTTAAAAGTTCGCGAAATCACCCTGTACAGATATCTTCGATACTGCGTGAACTGCAAGATTCATTTATTCAATTCGCCAAATAATTGCATGGCACCATCCAGGTTGCCACTGACTGTTTTTTTTTTAAATGACACTATTTTTTCTCTTGTGACGACATTCAATATCCTATTCATCTCATTATTGAACAAACTAACTAAGAATTGTAAATCTTAACGAGTTTCATCAATGACTTAACTATACAACTTTGATTGGAGATATAATTTTATTTGATGTTAGGTATTTGTTATAGGGGGCGCCATTGATTTATTCTCACTTCAGCTTTGACTTATTATGATAAGTTGAATGAATAATCCGAATGATCTAGTTTGCCTTCACTTCGAACAGACAATAAGATGCGCTTAGTTTTTGTTTTATTTGAGCAATTTATTATCCATCACTTGCTAATTAAATGACTCAAAACTAAATAATTGCTGAAGACTCTTCAGAAAACTGATGTATTTGATGAAATAGAAACTGAAATAACCATTAAATAATGTAAGTTCAAATATCATGACAATTTAGTCAAAAGCCAGTAAAAGCACATGGCATTTGGCGATCTTTGAAAAGTGTCAACTTGTTTGCAATCTGTAGAAATGAATAGGATGATGTTATACAGTTAGAAAATTCTTTAATTATTTTTGAATTCAAAATAGAGTCAAATACTGGTGATCAAAGAATATAATGGGAAATGTCATAAGGGGAAATACGATGTGGTCAATATTCTTCGATATATATCCATATCGGAGTTAGAAATGCATAATCGTAAAAAAAGGAAGTTCAATTTATATATTTTTTCATAAACAAGGAAAATATCTGTTATCCGATTTTTTCAGTGTTCCAATTTTCCTTCGCTCAACGTCTTATCCTGAAATATTTCCCTGAAAAATGGTTTCAGTGAAAATCGAGAACAGTTGATATCTTTCATACTCTTATCGACGTAATCCTTGTGGTGAAAAAGTGCATATTGCAAGGGATGCCTTCTGAAAAAATCGAATTTCCTTGAAAATGTTGTCTCTGATAACCTCAATGAATGAAGATATTATCTTATTTGATGATACTGTATGTGGAATAACTACTGCCTATGCGGAAAAATCAAGAAATTATAGTTGATATAGAAAAAGCAGTAATCGTTCAGTGATTGACCTGAACTATTTTTCTTAACTGATTATACCATTGTTACTTTTTTAACAATTAAAAAGCAAAATTTCCACTTTGTGAATAGTTTCGAGAATATATTACTGGTTTTCCTCAATAAGACTAATCTTTTTGAAGTTTTCTACTAATAAAAAATGTTTCAGGAAAAATATATTCTCATAAACATTTTCAAAACATTTAACTACTTACCCAAACATCCAAAATAATAATAATGTGTTTTATATTTGGAATCAAATTTGGTAATGGGAGATTCTGAAACTTGTACCAATTTGATTTCTTTTTCTGATGGGAGAAAAATTTTATGTTATTCTTTTGTTGCAATAATAGTTAGTTACACTGCCCCTAGTCTCCTAATGCATTCCACTAAAATGTGAACATTGCTGATTTCACAAATGTACTACTTCTGAACTACTTCGCAAATTGTTCAATTGTAGGTACTTTTTCTGCAAATCTATCATCAGTATGGTTTCCAGAAAAAGCCTGGAAGGCAATGGGTTGTTCAAATCTACATATATGATGTCTTATAACTGTGAATGCTGCAGTGATAGTTAAATTTTTTTGCATTCTCAACCTCATTACATTATAACTATATTATAAAGCTAAAAATTTTAATTTGGGGGGGGAGGGGTGGAGACGTGGACCTATTCATACGATGAAATGGAATGAACAGTGATCAGAACTGCTATAGTAAGTTTTTATTTATTCCGAGAAAAGTATCGACTGTATAAAAATTCTGAGACCTTTTTTTCTCCAGAATTGAATGGACAACCATAAGAAAATTTTATTTTTCGAAAATCTATCCAACGAAAACAATTTTTGAAGGAAAATCATAAGGGGTTGTTATTTTCAACCCCTAATAATAAAGTTATGAGATCTGAAAAAATTGTGTGAGTAACATCTACTTAGTTCTCCATAATATGTAAAGTTTTATGATTCACTGTTTTTTAGAACCCTTAAACACTGTCAAGTCGTCATCGTCTTCCAAAGGCTGTATCTTTGAAGGGAGCTCGATTCTCGATTTCGAAATAAATTTATAGGAACTACCCCTGCATATTTTCATCAAGGAATCATCTCCCTAAGTCCTTCGCATTTGTTTACAGACACCCTGTATAAGTATGTATATACTATTATGTTGAATATGACCAATACACTTGAAATATCAAACAATATAGCATGTGTACGATAAAAAAGTTTTAGCAAATGCAAGAGTAACGTTACACTATTTTCGTACAATTCAGCGTATGATGCAAAACCCAAGAGAAGAAACTCAGGAAAATAACCCTGCCTTCTTCCTTCGCATACATATCCAATTCTATAACCTAAGCCTAATAAAAACCATAACTTAACCTGATAATAATAAAATTGGGGTTCAGTAACTATGGTTTATTATTATCAGGTTAGGTTATGGTTTTTATTAGGCTTAGGTTTGTAGAATTGGATATGTATGCGAAGAAAGAAGGCAGGGTTATTTTCTGAAAAAAAGATAGGACCCGTCCTGAAAATAAATCGCCTACACAACATCCACAACGAAGTGGCGTAAATGTCGAACCAAGGCAAGGGTTTCCTAAAGTTGAAACCACTTTTACTCAACTCAGCTCGGAAAATTACATAATATAGGACTTGTACTGACTGCCGAACAAGTAATTATCTTTCGAAAATAGCAATTGTGAACATTCATTCGTTCGTTTGTTATTGGAAGGAATAAATCTAAATTTTAATATTTAAATCCTTTCATATGAGAAGGACGTATCTTATCTGGTTCAGATAAAACTTCGAAATTTTTGTTCTCCTAGTTCAAGGTGGGGAAAGCCACTTGCTTATGTTTTGAATAATAATAATAATGAACCGTGCATCTCTCAATATATCTGAGCGAACTTTCGGTCATGAAAAATAACATCTCTAGAATCTAGAAACTGTGTCGAAGCAGTTTATCAGAATATTTCGTACGGTATCTGCTCGAAATTTCCGTTCGATTTGAGGACAAATCTTTGTACAGGAAACGCTTATTTTCGAACACGGATGCTGATTTCGGTATTAGCCAATTCGCCAAGCCAAACTGATATGCGATTCATTCCGGACGATAACTACCCATGTTTCGTTTCAACATGTGAGAACTAGATCAGTTATTGAACCTTGATAATTTGGTAATAAAAATTGAGACTCAGAAATTCTACTTTTGGAATGTTACCAGTTTCTTTTACAGTTCTACCTTTATGTTTCAATGAAGTTGTGGTAAATCCCTATCTACATCACTCATTTAATTCCGAATCGGTAGTTTCACGTCATTGAATGGATTTTTTAAGGCTGGGTTAGTTTTTCACTATTAGCTGTAGCGATCTTGCAGTTATCATAAGATGATAGGACAAAGAAGCATCAATAAATTCAGTAGATAATAATATTACTCCCTATCTCAAAAAACAAAAAATAATAAAGCAGATACTTCTTCTATGATCTAGACAGATAACTCAAAGATTTGTTTGTCCTCGTGCAGAAAAAGATGTGGTGATTGAAGAACTAAAGAAATTGAGCAAGGGGAAATATACAAAGATTTAAAGATAGAACTGAGTACACTTTACCCAGGGCATAAAGTCTGGATGGTGGTTCTGATCAGAGCATTTTCAGGAGAAATGAGATCTAACTTTGTACGGCCTGCAGAACTCTGGCAGAAGTATCAGCGTGCAGAATGGAGAAAGCAGCGTTGCTCGGGTCACTTCAAGTCATCATCAGTTCACGCATGAACTGTAAAGGCCGCTTGTACTTGGGACGCTGTAAAGGCAGTACTTTAATAATGTGTGAGAGGTTTTTTCGTGAGAATCCAAACAAGAGCTTGGGAGTTTCACACTACTGAGAGCTGTCCCTCTCAATGTTTTTCGCCTCACGCGGACGAAAAATAATAACAATAATATAAGCAGCGCTATTAAATATCTTAAGTCTTGCTCACTTTTCGGCAGCCAGAAAAAAACTTCAAAATGTACGTCACGGATTAAAAAGCAACTTTTAATTCCTTATTTAAAGAATTGAAGTAGAACTTCTGATCCGTAAGGTATCTGAAGTATAGTAGTAAACTCACATTTCTTCAAATTAGAGGTAGCCTATAGCCTCCCCAGAGGCTTTATCATTTTTTGTCTTCAATAAATTAATTTTTTTCGATGGAAAACGAAAAAATGGATGTTTTCAACAGCTTAGTTAGTTAGCTTCAGGTTGGTATTTTTCCGCACATGCCATAGCGACATTTTCAAGACACATGAATTTACAATGTGAAAAACAATATCATAAACAGCTATCAGACAACAAAGTTGACATTTTGAAAATCTCTACTTGCGGATTGGATTTTTGATGGTCGACTTATTTTTTCAGCAATAGCTGAAGGAAGATGAGAGAGCAAAAAAGCATCAAAAAATTCGAGGTGAAATGTTATTGTCAATCTTCACGTAGAAAAATAATAATAATCAAATAAGTTCTTCTCATGTTGGCTATTTAAAATAGGGTAAGATCACCATAAAAGTGACACTTTGGTGCTTAGCTTTACAACATTCTATTAGTGATGCCATAATGAGGAGAAAACACAAGTACGATATTTTTCTTATTTCAAATAGCCCACGTGATGAGAGAGCATCTTACGAAGCATTATACTTATTTTATTATTCTTCTGGCTTAAGAGAAGTGGGAAAAACTTAAGATGTTTAATGCTCGATTCGAAATTTTCCAGAAGAAGAAAAAATCTGGTTAACAATTAGTCTATATAGGTACTGTTATTGTTTGAATTCTCAATTATTGTCGATTTCACCATCGAGAGAAGGATCCATTCATCTAGGAGGTAATGAAAAGATCTTACAGGTTAAAGTGTAATGCATTACAGATAGGAAGTAAAATTTTTTCAGGTATTTTGAGTTCAATATGACATACACTTTAGGGGTGAATGATGCTTTCAAGTATTATCAGAGTGGGTGTTCCCGTTAAAAAGGACACAACTACCCTCCTACCCCTCGTATAAAGTGCATGTCAAACACATCAATTATACATAAAGAGATGATTAAATTCAAATAAAAGTTTACCTGGTCGAGCGTTTTCCTACGAAAAAGTAAATACCGAAGATATGAATTCTGTATGTTGCTTATAACTGAATATATGTATAGCCTACAATGATAACTTTCCTGAAGCTTTATGTGCCTTCTGATGAAAACATAGTAGCAGGTGACACAGTTACTGTAGCTGAAGTGTACCTAAAGATCTCATGAAATCTAACCATAAAGTGTATGTCATATTGAACTAAATTAACTGAAAACATTTTACTTCCTATCTGTAATGCGTTACACTTTAACCTGTAAGATCTTTCCATTACCTCCTAGCTAGATGAATGGATCATTCTCTCGATGGTGAAATCGACAATAATTGAGAATTCAAACAATTACAGTATATGGACTAATTGTTCACCAGATTTTTTCTTTTTCTGGAAAAATTTCGAATCGAGCATTAAACATCTTAAGTTATTCCCACTTTTCTTTAGCCAGAAGAATAATAAAATAAGTAATGCTTCGTAAGATGCTCTCTCATCACGTGGGCTATTTGAAATAAGAAAAATATCGTACATGTGTTTTCTCCTCATTATGGCATCACCTAATAGAATGTTCTTAAGCTAAGAACCACAGTGTCACTTTTATGGTGTGTTTATGTAGGAGAGTTCCTACAGATTCATCTCCATAAGGTATATTACAGAGGCTAATGAAAGGGCCATGAATGATCAAATGATCCTCAGTTACAAAATGCCTGGCACAAAAATCAGGTTTACCATTAAAAAACTACCCTCCAACACTCGTAGAGGGTGAATGACAATTTTTTCTATTGTAGGTTGTAGGTACATGAAAAGTTTCGTAATGTTTATTGAAAATTAAACTTTCGAGCATTTTTTTGCAAATGATAAATGAATACCTATCGAAGATATGCATCAAACTTAGTTTCAAGAGTTTGGTTCTTTGAATTTTTGGTATTTTTATGGAACGTGATGGTCATAATGAGAAAACTGGAAAACTCGGGTGATTTTTTGTGTTCGAAAAAGATTCATTAAATAAATGAAAAACTATATTCCGAGATTCATTTCATTCGACAGAACCATTTGTGAGATAAAACGAAAAATAATTTTTTTTTATGGTTTTTCAACAGCCTGTATCTTCTAAACCGAACCGATTCGGAAAAAATAGTAAAGGAAAAAATTTTTTCTCATGGCCTCAAGAATCTACTGTTGAAATATTTGTACGATTCAAAGACTCACCCTGTATAGCATATAGAGTGTGCTATTTGATATCTTATTTGATAGTTTCGGAGTATAATGAAACCGAATCCATTCCTAGAATTCGACCGCCATTTTTCCCAAAGCCGAAGAAATAAATCTCGCTGTCCCATTGGTAATCAAGGATCTAACGATTCCTATTGCCGCACCATGAAATTATGGTCAGGAAAAAATTGCGGTCATCGAAAATTCACAGCCTTGATTTTAATTGCTGAATTGCGTCAAGATTCGTGTACCGGTGAATCATAGATTGTTTAGAATTTCAGAATTTTATGGTTTCTAGTTTTTCTTTTTGTTCTGCTCCAGTCAAGGTCGATTTTCTGCAGGTAGGTAAGTATTTACTACAAGCACCTTAATAGACAGGACATTTTATCTGCCAACTAGAATTGTAAATGAGACGGTTGTTTATTTGGCGCGAGTCGATTGTATTTTACATCTTTCTAATGGGCAGATCAAATTTAATCCTTATAAATGATTGCTCTCTTATGATTACGATTGTCAATAATCGGTAATGATGATAGGAGTTTTTGCAATAGGCAAATTGGAAAAATGGTTTATAGTTCATATGGAGTGATTTTCCTATCATTACGAAATTATTGTATTAACCCATTTGTGGGTATTTATTCGAATCAAGATATTTTGTGGTGGAAATTAATCCCATATTGGAATTGACACTGATCGAAAGATATTGCCTTGAACTGGATACAAATCGATGTTTCTCGTCTGTCTAATCGTCAATCTAAGTAAATTTTGCAACTTTTATAATTAGTTGTTTCCACGATTAATCATTTTTTCTTTCTTTCCGTTCAAAATCACGATTGAATTTATCATGAAGTGAGGATGAATATAGAAATCATTTGGATACGTGCCTACGTTATTAGTTTGAATCGGATACTGAGCGGGTTTGAGAATAAAAGGAAAGCTGGAGTCTCCAATGAAAACCTTACAGCAATGTTCATTCATTACAAATAGTTTCTGCGTCTATCTAGTCTTACAACTGAGATGAATACCAATATTATAAAAAACTAAGGAAAAACTAACGTGAATCAGGGCGGCCATCTATCCAAGTAATGATCTCGGCAAACACTGCTTCGATACTCTATATCCAAAAATATTGGATATAGGGTATTGTATTTTCACCCCTAAAGAGGGGAGTTATTCATATAAAAATTATGTAGAATTTTTTTTTTTTTTTAATTAACATATACTGAGGTTTCCCAAACAACACACTTCCGTCTAAATGACATCTCATTTATGTCAAAAGGGATCTAAAATGATCTTGCTCTGAATTATGATCAAAATTAGATTATCTAAATAAGACGTTTTCTATGAATGATGTTTTTGAAATATCTTTTAGATGTCTAGTCTTATGCCGGTCAAAATTCTTATGTCCGTAAGATATCTGAAAATAGATTAGTTTCCAAATATACATCTGAAAAACGTTTATCTTATATCTAATTGTATCAATCGCGAAAGAATCACTGGGCAGACAACTAATAGATATGATATACCATACCAATATTAGACATCAATATCTGACTTTATTAAGACATCTAGATTACATATGGAGAACATCTAACTAAAATGGTCGAAAACCAGTGACCAGATGAATATCTTTCAGATATATCAATTTGTATCATCTATGAACATTAGAATTCAAATTGTACCAAATATGTCGATTAATATCTTTAAAGAAGATCATATATTGAAAAAACGTTAATTGGATATCTTAATTTTATAATCATGATGAAATTAATTTTCAGACGGGAAATAGATATCATATACTATATCGATATGACACATCAATATCTGACTTTGTTTAGACGCCTAGATTGCATATATAAAACATCTAAGTAAAATGGTCGAAAAACAGTGAACAAATAAATTTCTTCTAGATTTGTCATTGCTAGATCGTCTTCAAACTTCACGATTCCAAGTGTTCCAAATAATAATAAGAAGTCAATGTCATCTATTGAAGTGACTTCCGAAATTAATTATTCATAAACCATATTTCTACGATAGTCAAAAAATTTTGGACTAATCAACATCTTCCTAGTGTATTTTTCAAATTCATATTGTGTTTTATCATCTAAGTATCAATGTTAAAAAGCACATGTGAGTATTCGTATTCTTACTGATGGGGATGTTTTTCTAGGAGACTTAGTATCAGGATATTGAAATTCGTGAAAATTTTCATATGATAAAACTGATTGGACAATTTTTTTAATATAAATCGAAAATCGTGTATGAATATTGGTACCTATTTCAAAAACAATAATTGTGAAGAATGATTGACTCCTAAATTCAATATGTTAAATATGAATTTCGAACGAAATTATTGATTAACCCAAGATACTCTTGAGAGTCTTGAGGAAAAAGGATATTTTTCTGAGTTTGCAGAAAATAGGTGTTTGGTTGAAGGATCGAGAGATATGCGATGAGAAAGACTAGACACGAACTACGATCGGGTTGGATCGCTTGGTGGCGAAGTCTTATCGCAATTCGCAAGAAGCCGCGAACCGGCCATGGGCCAATAGAGTTAAAGTTCATAGTGCATAGCCATTTGAACTTGAACATTCAACATTTCTGTTAGTATACAACCCTTCTTTGAAAGAAGGTCAAATCGGCTAGTGATTGTGTTCGTTTTTTGATTAGTGATTTGTGCTGTAATAATTGAACAAGGTGAATGCAATTTCTACTTAGGGTAGTTGGTAATCCCTTCACACATTAATCAAATTGCTTGAACATAGGAAAATACTATTTACTTCGATATGGTATTAGTTTGGATTTGTGCTCTCTGTTGAAAATAATATCCAGTTATCGTTTTCAAATACTTACCTGAATTTTTGGCTACAATAAATTGAAATATAGGTAGATTTAAAATAGAAATATCTTTCATAGATCAATCGTCTAATAAAGTCTATTAAATGATATTCTTTAGATAACCATTGACAAGTCAATACTATTTTGTTAGATAGGTACTATTAATGGTATATATTATATCTAAAATGCGGTCCTCTGAGGAATATCAATCAGAAATTTGACGAATAATCGAATATACAGAGTTGGAAATCTTCGAGGAAATGTTTAGATTTTTTTAGATCATTTAGGAATTCGAATATTTTTTCGTATTTCGATGTTCGAATTGAAAATTTTGTATCAATTAATCCATAGGAGTTCATTATACAGCAGCGTTTTCTATTTCTATGTAAAATTTACTTGGTGAAGACGGTTATCTGAAAAAGTCTATTAATAGACATCTTCTAGACATCGATTCAGAAGTGAATTTTGAATCACTTCACTCAGGAAACTCTTGCTGAATAATGTAACCCTTATTATAAGTACTAACAAAACAGGATTCAATCTGAAATTTGACGAATAATTGAATATACGTAGTTTGAAATCTTCGAGGAAATGTTTAGATGTTTTTTAGATCATTTAAGAATTCGGATGTTTTTTCGTATTTCGATATTCGAATTGAAAATTTTGTATCAATTAATCCATAGGAGTTCATTACCGCAGCGTTTTCTATTTCTATGTAGAATTTACTTGGTGAAGAGGGTTATCTGAAAAAGTCTATTGATAGACATCTTCAGACATCGATTCAGAAGTGAATTTTGAATCACTTCACTCAACACTTGCTGAAAAATTTAACCCTTATTATTATAAGTAGTTACTTACAAAACAGGATTCAATCTGAAATTTGACGAATAATTGAATATACGGAGATTGAAATCTTCGAGGAAATGTTTAGATGTTTTTCAGATCATTTAAGAATTCGAATGTTTTTTCGTATTTCGATGTTCGAATTGAAAATTCTGTATCAATTAATCCATAGGAGTTCATTACCGCAGCGTTTTCTATTTCTATGTAGAATTTACTTGGTGAAGAGGGTTATCTGAAAAAGTCTATTGATAGACATCTTCAGACATCGATTCAGAAGTGAATTTTTTATTTCTAAAAAATACTCAGGGTATCTAAAGAGTACGGAAATTGAATCCTATTGATTTATAATTTGTATCTCCAGGTTTTGGTTCATCGCTTTCTTTACTTCAAAAGAATATTTTTTTGCATATTTTCTCAACTTGTAATTGATATTCAATCAAAAAACATTAAGCCATTTGTAATTTATGTTGCTTCCAGAGGCTGTATATGTTCTCTTCGAAAGTGAAACGCCAGCAGACTTGAATGATGCTATCATAAAACGGGCCATTCAAGACTGGTTACGACTAGCCAATCAACGGTACGAATATGAGAGGAATAAAAACAAATAGACAATAATCTTATCTATTTATATTATGTTTTTTCCAATTTTATGAATTTGTGTAATGTTTTTGATTTATATTTATTCTTGTTTTTTTTATTATAAATATATTTATTCATCAGAACCTGTTTTTTCTCTTCCAACTCCCATATGAACTGTCAACCATTCCGTATAAATATGAACTCGCCCATCACTAATCTGTAGATTTTCAAGTGGTCAGATTTTATGGATATGATTCGAAGATGTGGATCTTGAATCTACGGAACGTCCATTTTCTTTCACATGGACCCTTCTTCGAAACATATCTTGTGAAATAAATATGTCTAGTTAAGAGGTCATAAATATCACGTTTTTTAAATTATCCTAATATAATTCCGAAGTTGACAACAATTAGAGGACAAAAACTGTATATACAATACAAGGTCATTCTAGAAATATTTAACAAACGTTCATCTTTGATCATCTAAAATAGGTGAATACTAACACCATCTTTTTCAATGAATAATCTTTCCTCTAATAGACATCCGATTTCTTCAACGATAAAGACAATGCTCCAAAGTCTAAAGAAGATCTTTGGTGCTACATGATTTAGATATCCTGATTGCCATGTTTTTCAGATCATCTATATATTATCAGATTGTTGATCGAAGAAAAATGTCAAAAATCTAATGATATATAGACGATATCGAATGATTTTAATAAAGTACATCCTCAAACGTCTATTATATATCAAACAAAATACCAAATCAGGATAATCTCGAGAATATTAGAAATCGTACTTGTTATAGAGATAATTAGAATTACGTCGAATAGACGTCTAAAGAAGTGATACTTTTCAACGTAAATCTCGCGGACATTTTTCCGTCGAATCTAGGTTAAAGGTTCGATACTTTCTGATGTTTTATAGATCATCTAAAAGTCTATGAGCTATGGTCTATAAAATGTTTTAAAGATGTGTGTGTGTTGTTTGGGTTTCGATTAACTAAGGGTGTAAATAACATATTCTACGATTAATATGAGCAAATTCGCTATCCTCAATCACAAACTAGCCCTGTGATTGAAAAAAATAGTTCGAAAATCAGCAATTGTAGGTATTTTCATAAAATTCTAATTATTTTGGAAACGGCATATTTTCGCTGAACTTATGTTGGTGTCATTCGATAGTATTTGGTCTATTCTATAGTGGTATGACGTTTCGTTCACTATCGAACGCCCGGTATAAACCCAAAATGTAAACTTTCAGAATTATCAACGAAAAATTTGAAATAAGGTTGTCTTAATAAGCTGAGTTATCTGCGAAAACAAACATACAAGAATCTCATTGAAAAAGTGACTGTTTTCTCAGAATGACAGTTGGCCTAATATCAAAGATTTACCCTTTGATATAACGAGCATAAGTGAGGCTAACAAAATTATATTATCATTCTTCAGGTTTGGTGAGGACATAAGGTATAATTTTTATGTATGAATTAACTAATTTCTCTAAAACTGAAAGATTTCAATAACAGAAAGAATAGTGAGTGAAAATCCATATTTTAATGAGCATCTTCTTCTTAATGCATGTATATAGGCTTTCTCTTTGCTAGGCAATTGAATTATATCTTTTTGTAGATGATAATAAACTTAAAGAATTTAAAACCAATATCTCAATATGACTCAATATCTTCCAAAAAGAAGTTGGCCAATGATTGAAAATTCCATTGTCTTCAAATTGATTTTTGAACATCGACGAAGCCTACTTTCCTTTTTCCAAAGATCATTCGTTACACCATGACTTCTTTTCAACTGGCAATATCTTCATCTTCAAATTTAAACAAATATCACGAACTCATGTTTTTGAGTTGCCGAGGATTCTTGAATCGAGGCTATATCGGCTAGAATGTATTCTCCCGGGCCAGCATGGTGAGCATTATTTAAGGAGAATTTTTTTTTCAAATATATTTTCCGGAATAAACATGACAAAATTAAAAGATTAAAATATGTTATCCAGAATCTAGTGGTTCATTATTGAATAAAAAGAAATCAAAAATCATCTAAGAGTCGGCATGTGAAGTGTAATGGCAGGTAGACCTCGTTTATCAGGTACAATGTTCTAAATATTCTTCTTCCCTGCCATCTCCATCTCAATTTGAATTTTCTATTTTAAACCTCCCATATGAAAACATCGCTTTTCGAATGTTTGCTTAACGAAACTTTCACGGGCCGGATACTGAAAATACAAAAAGTGAAATTAATATTAATTTCTAAATGGATCGCACGTCCGAGGAACAATATTTTAACTGATAAAGTCAATATTTGGCCAACACACCCGCTTTCCTTCCCAATATTCTTTATAGTGTTGGCACAAGTGGCGTGAGGTCCCTGCAAGCCCCCCCTCATTTTAGGGACCAGTCGACCCGGCTAGGGTCGAATATTTCAGGGGTTTTTTCAGTCGCCGCAGGAATAATGAGTCAGTTGTTTCCCTTAATTGGCGAAAACCCATAAATTTGACGATTGTTTTGTTGGAACAATGAAAAGCTGTTAGGAGGAATAATTCGGGAAATTTTACGACAGGAAAATGGAACGAAAACGTTTCTGTACGAGTTAGGAATATCTGGGGGGTTATAATTACTATACTTTTTATTTTGTGCGGCAAAAATCGTGTAGAGGATTTTTAGAACACATAAGGGTTTTTCGCAACGCCTTGGATTTAATACATATTAAAATTAGGTACTTTTTATATCATTTTTTTCTCACTTTAGCTGTCTCAGGCCTAAGATTTTCCATATTCAAAAATCGGTTCAAAAATTCTTGTACCATCGAAAATTTTTTTGATTTCCATTGGATAGGTATTCATTATACATAGACTGAGAGAAAAGAAATCAGTGAAAATTTTGGGTTATTTTTGACCAACGATAATCAATGGAATTTCACAAGGAATATCCTGAAAGGAAAATCTTGTAAAATCACAGAAAATACGAATTGTTGGTTCTGATTGCACACCAAATTTTTTCGAATGATTTTTCTACAAACTAAACCAGAATACTCGTTGTGAAATCACAATAGAATTTTTTGGATTTTATTGGAAAAATACAATTATTTTGTGAATTCGCAAAGGATTATTACAGAAATAAATTGTAAAATTAAAAGAATTTGGAAAATTACAGGATTCATTGTGGAATCACCCCTCGTTGTGGCGAAAATACGTCGTAAAATTGGTATCAAATAGACCTCAACAAAAGCAGATTCACAGAACTTAATTGTGAATTTCAAGTATTTGTTAAAATTCCAGAATTCATTGTAGAAATACTTCACACCCCTTTAAAATTATTTTGTGAAATAACCATGAAAATTACTGGATACCTAATTGTCTTTATTTTGTTAATGATCAAAGTAGTTTTACAGAACTGAATTGTGAATTTCAAAAATTCAACAAAATTTGGGAGAATCACAATCTAAAATATACACTTCAATATGAAAAAAATGAAACATTGAATTGAATGATAAACAACAAACACAATATAAAATTTAGTTACCAATATGGAACTCAAAAGAAATTAAACATGTTAAAAACAACCACAACATGAAATTAATATAATCTTCGATATAAAAAATAATATGAAACATTACATTAAATAAAAACAACAACCACAACATAAAATACTTTCTTCCCTATGAAACGTCATCCAAAATGATAAACATTGTTTTTTAAAAATATAAAAAAAATTAACATGATTGTGAAGCATTTAACTATAGAATATGAGCTTCTGAAAATATTTATGTAAGTATTCGGTTATATATAGCGGACATCACCGTCACCAAGAAAAATTCTCTAATCACAAAACCGTTGTAAAATCGCAGTTTCATGTGATAATTCACAAAGGTATTATGATTAAAAAAAATTTAAATGACAATAATGTTGTGAAATCACCTTTTCATGTTGAAATTCACAATTTTATTGTAATATTGCATTGCCGTTGTAATTCTCCAGGTGAATTTTACAACCCTTGTAATATCACAGTGTATTAACACATATTTTCTGGAAATTTCATGTTCATTGGAAACATACATGATAGTTTCACATTTTTCTTGAAATCTCGCAACATCCTTGTAGATACATCAATATATAAGTAGTGAAAAAAATCAACCAACTATGTAACTGTAACCTGTCCAGATGATATATGGGTAATTTCACATTGTAACTCAAGATTTTTCTCAGTGTACATAGAATAGAACAATAACTGGGCATTACAGTTCATTACATGGCTGGAAAACCTCCTTAATGGTGAGTATGGTGCCTACAAATAAAAATAGCATATAAGCCGTGAAAATTACTGACAAAAAATTTTCGAAAACAAACAAACAGTATCAGAATTATGGAATATTGTTTTTCCACCACTTATTTTATTTGGCATCGTATTTGGGACACTCTGTATACAAATCATATGTTGCCACATAACGATTGAAGGTACTTAATTTTCAAATACCGATCTTGTCTGGCCCTTCCTGCATCAATTTTTCCAAATGAAAACGGTATAAAGAGTCGTCAAGTTTCTTCCAACGAAGAGGTACAAAAAGGTTTTATGGTTAAAAAACTGAAGATGCAGGAGGGTTTAATGATTTTGCTTTCCCGATCAGATTTGCCATTGTCCAATGATAATTCTCCATAAGCTGTTTGTGCAGAGTCCAAGAAAAATTGAATTCAATACGCCGGGGTATAGGTAATGTCTCACAATTTTCTATCCTTTATGACCTTTATTCAAGGAAAATTTGCTTGAGAATATACAACTTCTATTGAAAATGAATATATCACAAAACATATGCCCTCATTCAGAAGTCGAATACATTAGTTCTATTACAACAAACTTTACAGTTACATCCAACATACGAGTTTAATTCGTGTAGATACCACAAAGGTAGAATAATCATAAACACATATATCAGTGTTCCTACAATATAGTGGTACACAAACGTTGGTTGAACTGAAAACAAAGGCCACCCAACAAATTACACATTTTCAGATGATAAAAACTACTGAAAACCCAGGGGGCTCACATAAGCGAATGATTATGTGTTTTGTTATCTGTACTCGGGCGTCAAAGCAAAAGTGCTATATCATTTAACGGTATTTCATACCAGGATTGAGTTATTTCCATTACCGCGATCTCTGACTGAAATAGGATTGTTTTGAGGCTGCAAAAAATTGGACCTTTGGGCTCGAGCTTATCAATCATCCACAATCCCCATTTCACGTATAATGAAGCTTGTTTATTTTGTGGAAATATTGATGGCAAGTAAATGTGTGTGGAAAATCCTGGTAAACATGACTGGTGTGATTATTTCGATATTTGCTTCCACTTATAACGACCCCTCGTTTGTAAGAAAACATAATACAAAATGTCGATTAGTGAATTCAATTTAAGGCTTATGACAACTTACAAATTCAATTCGTTTATTCGTACTTATTGTTTTTTTCGTCTGAATTTGTTAACATTTGCTGCTTTTCCTGAAACTTTTTTGGGTGTCCACTCCCAATATCTGGAACAAAATCAACTAAAAAATTGAAATAAACGATTTGCTCCTGCGTAAATTTTTGCACCAATTTGTCAGGAACAAATCAAGTAGAAAAAATTGTTGCCTGACAATGAGCTGAAAAAAGAACTTTGAAATTATACTTAATTATATACAGGGTGTTTTCTAATTGAATGTCAATATTTATGGGGGTGATTTTTGGGCCCATTTTAAGAAAAAAACTTTATATATGTCTCACCTTTTGAGATCCACGGTGGTAAAATTTTCGAAAATAAATCATTTATTATCAATATCTACAATACCACTTCAAATATTTCAATGAAATTTGTCAAACATGTATTCTATGAATCAAGAGTTATTTTTTAATGTATCTCTTTTTTTTTCACCAGTGGCGTTCGTACGTAATTTGACCTACCTATTTTGGCAGACATTGATGGTAGGCCACAGATTTTTCCTGAAATAAAAATTATTTTTGAAATTCCCGATCATTTCTTACCAAAGTTGATCACTTGACTTTTTTCAATCCGATTCACGGTTTCCGCTTAAAAAAATAAAAACCGTTTCTTTGCATAATCATAACAATATCGTTGATGCATACATATGACGATATCACCATGCAGAGACATACCTACGTAAATTTTATTTTTTTAGGTGAAAACCGTGAGTCGGACTAAAAAAATTCAAGAGATCAAATTTGCTCATGTCAGTGGCGTGCCACTGGCTAAATAATACCACCCTGTAACTCAAAAGGTAAGACGTTTAGGACATATGTTCATAAAAAGTTTTCTTCTTAAAATGGGCCGAAAAGTCACCCCCATAAATATTGACATTCAATTAGGAAACACCCTGTATAGTAACGTTTCGGAGTTTATATCAGACTCCTTCATCAGACGAAAATCAATTTCAGAAAATCTTCTGAATTGTTGCTTTTTATTTGACATTAATTGTCAATACATAAAAACAGAGACTGCATAGAAACGTTGATTCATTCAATTTTAAAATTAGGTACCGGATGACAGTTCCTTTTTCAGTATATCCAAATATGATCAATTGGCCAAATTATTATTTTGATCCAACAAAATACACGTGGACTCTTTAATCTTTCGTTTATAATGATCCGGTTCTGTCATTAAAATTTTAGTGTTATTCCAATCCATCATGTGGACTCCTGTATTACAGGAATTGTTTGTCCTTATCCGGCAATTCATCAAATATTACATGGAACGTAACTGCACCCAAAAAATTGATGCGATGTAGAATAACAGGGAGTGAGATGAGTTGAAGGTTTAGCACCTACTTAGCATATGATGAACAACCTCTTGATAAACCTCATTTTCATCCTGAAGGCTAACAATAATGAAAATTAAACCCTGAGAACTTCTAAAACAAACTGAAACTCCTCGTCATGTTGTGAAAATTACTAATCAACGCTGCTCCTGTTACTCATAAATTGATCCGTCTTAATTTGCCTCGTTAAAAATAAGACGTTACCTTTCGTGAGATAATTTCTTTACAAATTCATTCACATTCTTAGCTCATTCAAAATTTGTCATCAAAGTCTAAGAATATATGGATAATTTCGTCTCTACGAGCAGACACGTGTTAAGGTCAAATTCCCGCCATAATAAAAACGCGCTCAAGATGGCGTCACATTCTTCTGTGCCGAAACAACAAGTGAAATCAAAAGTCGTCTTCGTTTCGGCGTTATTGGCCGACATTGAAAGTCTGGCAGTTGGCCATGATACTGTCATGGCCAGACGTGACTTCATGAGGTCGGACTCGTTTCAATTTTGGCAGTCTGCGTTTACGATTTTCGGCTTTCGATTTTAACCGGCGACTCTTTGTTGGATCCAAGGTCGGTCGTGAATTCTGTTTGCGTACCCTACTTTGGAAGAATGCATGCGGCATCGATTTTTTTTTATCGGGATCTTATGCGTGTTCGTGCGGAGTTTAGCGTAAACGTATCTCAGGGGGTTATTGCTTTGCGAAAATTGTAGGCCTTCCTTTATTCGTGAAAAGCATGCATCTGATAGGCGCCTCAGAAATGGGTGCGTACCTATCCTGCAATGGTTTCTAGCGAAGAATAGGGTTTTTCCGTCAGGATGATGCATTGTAAATCGAACAAAACCGAATATAGAGTATAGAACTTAATGAGTAGAACTCATGGCAGTTATATTTCGAACTAATTAATATGACGTCATCAAAATCTTACCTATTAGTCTTAGGGCTAAACTACTTTTGAAAAGCCGAATTGAAAAAAACATTCTTAGCAGTATGTATTGGTCGGAATTTCTTGTCAAAATTATAAGTGAATGAAAATGAATGAAAAGAACCCGTTGAAAGAAAACAAAATTTCCAATACGACCCTCAATTCATGGAGAAAATGGAAATTTTTTATTTTCTTAAGCAACAGAATTGAATTGATTTCAATAAAAATCACTGCCATTAAAGTTTCTATGTGTTCAATAAGCAGTAATTTTTGTGACGCGAAATATACAATTTTGCATTTTTTACGGCCAACATTTGAAAAAAAAATTAATTTTTGAACCGAAAATTTGGTCAACAAAATTTCGAATTTTCAACTGCACAAGATTTAAGTAGTGCTCAATTAATTCCTTGTAACTTCAACATAACGATGAAATAAAAAATATATTTTTTGCATGGAAAACTGAAATGATTTTTTTTTCAAATCAATTTTCAATAATTTTTCATTACATTTGATGGTGTAAATAAATGCAAAATATGTGGTGCAGATCAAATTTCACAAAATTACAAAAACTGACCACTAATTTATTAACTTTATTCCCAAATCGAATATATTTTCTACTATCTGTTAGTCCTAAAATGACAATAATCAATGTTCGTCTGAATATAACAGCAGATTTGAAGAAAATGGGCAAAATGTACCTACTGAGTTATTCAAGGACCTTAGAATACAAATCTATCTTGGAGGCGGATAAAAATGAAAAAAATTTCATGCAGATCTATTTTATTCCTTTTTTACCCAAAAAATTTAGCAGGAAATCAGAGTGGAGAGGTACTTTTAAAAATTATTAGAATTCTTTGACGATATATGAAAATATGCAAATATTCACCTTTCCTGGCTACAAATTGGTGAATAGGACCAAGACAAGTTTCAAAACTATAACCTCATTCTGAAGAAAATATAAATATGTATAAAAAATATTTCTTCTTCAATATTTTGTATTCATCATCATCGTAAATATTTCCATTGTACATATATGCAGAAATATCATTGTCTTACTCATTTCATTTGTTTGAACTTTCTGATGATTTTTTGAATCTCATTCAAAGTGATCGCGAAACATTAAGAAATTTCGATTTTTGTGAATATCCCTCCATGAAAGCTTTCGGCAAAAATGTGAAATTCGTGTAATTTTTTTCGAAATAGTTACAAATCGTTGGTTTTCGAAAGAAAATATAACAATATCAACTATCTTGTTGAGTGGGTATATATAAACTTATTTTTGTTTGAATTTATGAATGTCATTATAAATATCCAGATAATGTTGGAAGTTGAAATGAAAAAAAAGCTCATGGCCACAATTCATTATTTCGGAATGAATCATTTTGGAGATTTTTCCATGGAATTTCAATATATGTACTCTCTATCTCTTTGAAGACACTGGCGAAAACTACTCAGATGAGAGCAACAATATATAACATTGCAACACTATTCCGGTAAAAATTTACAATCACTCTTCTTGATAAACATGCATCTGGAAAATATTAGATGAAAAAGGTGTTTTCGGATGGGAAGAACCTATTGTAGAAATATTTGTGTTAGTAAAAGTCCAGCTTTGTGACATAGTTTTCGAGTTATCTGTCCAAAATAATTTTCAATTTGCGTGCATAATAAATAAAATTGTTCGAGAACAGAGCAATGAAAGCATCATTTGGCATCGACATTAGAATAATTTTTTGGATTTCCCATGCGGATCATGAGTTCTGAAAGCTCGATTGGGCATGACGAAAAAAAGATGTTCCAACGACAATATCGATTATGAAGTCCAGTTAAAGAAACGTTCAGGCAGTTGCCTGCCCAACACGGAATAAAGTCTCTTGGGTATTATTGTCTGCGTCGCCAAACGTACATTCGTATGAAACAGTATGAAGCAATTTCATAAAGGAGTGCATGACCAGAAAAACCCCGTCTTGCTCAACTTGCAAGCAGCAGAGCGAAGCGCAAAATCTTGTTGTAGCAGCAGGACGGCCAGACGAATGGCTTGCGATGCTTCAGCGGTTGCAGGGAGCTAACACTGCATTTACCGGGTCTAAAAGAGTGTCAAGGTCGCCATTTAAATTTGGCTCGTCTTGTATCACTTACTACCCGAAGAAGTGAGTCTTGTTGTTCAGGAAGAAGTGATTTTTATTTTGGCCTGTAATTTTTATCGCTACAGGTGAAAAAACTCCGAAATCAGAAAAGATATATAAGAAGACGAAAGAGAATAATACAATGTTTTAGTGGTCAATATCACAGAACAACGAGGAATCAGTATATTGTCATTGTGTTATACGATGTCCAATACACAGTGTGACCCACTTTAAATAATCTACTGAAATAACTATACTCCATTCACTTTTATTTTAGCAGTCGGTTGGCCATGGAAATTTGACACATTTCACTCTGTATAGTAGAAAAATGTGGGGTTATGACTCTTGTCAAAACATTTTTGGGTTTTAAATCAACGCTATGTTGCCCGTTCTACTAAAAAACTCTACTACTCTAAAAGTTACTGTTATTACGTATTTTATCACAATGTCGAATCTCTTCGGAAAATATGTGGCGAACATAATTGAAGTTTATACTAACTGATTGGAGGCATACCAAATCCAGTTATTTGCATGGAAAATACAAGAGATCAGTATAATATCATAATATGCACTAGCTTGAGGACAGTTAATGTTCGTTATCTTCTTTGGCTAAAGTTTTAATACGTTACATCTGTTGTAGATTTCAAAAATATTAACCTGAAGATGAAATGTTGCAGTGGTTTGGAATGAGTATCTCCCGAAGGAATTAACAGATAATTACAAGAATGTTAAATTCTTCAACAAAAATCATCTTGCATCAATATAAGTAAAAGGAATTAAAGGAAGTTTCAATCAAGATGAACTTCACCTTTGAACAAAAATTTCACATGAATAAACAATTAGCAGGAAAACTGGCGGTTATTTGTGGCTGTTCATCTTAATGCATTGATATAATAATAATAATAATTAGGTATTTATTGGTACCTTGAGACATTTACAATCTATAGCACAAGTCAAATGAAAAATAGAAAAATCACTTTTCGGGAACTTATTCTACGATGACATTAATCGAAAATCCTGTGGTAAACGTTTTGCATTAATTCACTCAAACATAAAATTCTCAAATACCACCACTTTTTTGGGTCTCCCAATAGAGGGAAATTCTGCCATCCTCTTCATTCACAATCTTTCTGATTGTGGAAATATTCAGCTGAAATATAAGTCGTTTAGATTCAGATGAAACATTATATAAATTCTCTTACATTGAATATGTTCGCTACCGTCTGACGTATTGTGGATTTTAGAATATCAGGGTATAACTATTTGAATGAGCGGACCTGAATTCTAAATAGCACTTCCTGAAACCCTGTCTCTTTTTGAATCACTTTGGGCATTTTCGTAATATTAATTGATATAAGCTGTGGCAACGGCGTTATGACATTTACGACATTTCATGAGTGCCAACCTTACTCCGTTCTAGTTACGAAAACTTGAGAAAATTATTTCATGGCCAACCGACTACTAAAATAAATGTGAATACAGTATACTTGGGAAGAGCTTGGATGAAGAATATTTAATATATTAAAGTTTCTTGACCTAGGAGTTATATTCAAGGTGAAGCAGATTTTTTTGAAAAGGTAATATGAATTTTCCTTTGCAGAATATTAATTCCTTTCTTTTTTCCAAAAAACGAATTTCTCTACTAGAGATATGAAGTGTTAAGAATCCGGATAAAAAAAAATTATTGGACTTTCTTAGTCTTCAGGATGACATCGAATGCTGACATTTAATCTGACTTTGGAGTTGGATTTCAAGGTAATTTCAAGGTTGAAAAAAAAATAAGAAAACAAACTAGTTTTTTCCCTTGAATATGTTCATATGGAATACCAAAACAAATGATTCCATGAGAAATAACTGAAAAGTACTTTATCATGACCATCTTAAGCATACAACACTTCAAATCCCTTAATATGCGCATTTCATGGAAAAAACAACAAATGCAATTTTTATATATATCTAGTTTCAAATAATCAAAAAGTAGAGTATCAACATTCAGTAAGAATTTTGTTGCTCTGGCGAGGTCAAATAAGACCGAAACTATAGTCGGCATCTGCTCTTCCTCGACACAATGGTATTTCAGTTGAGATATCTTGGATTATCTTTTTTATGAAATTTTCGTAGTAGTTCAGTTTGACTTAAAAAAAATATCATTATAAGTAATAAGTGTATGAACTCAAAATTCATCCAAAAGAATAAAGAATGATCTTTATTGTTACTGATATATTTACCAGGAGTATTTTCTGATAAAAGCTAATTTGATTCCTTCTGAATCAAATAACATTGCGATACCCTCCGTACTATTTGCTAATTGCTAAATATACGAGGATATATTGAAAATTCTTAGCCTACTATAATAGAACCAAACAAAATTTCAATGTCAAAATATTTTATTACTCAACATATTCTCCTCTTAGTTGGATACATTTATTACAGATAACCTGGAACGTCTCTAGACCTTTCAAAAAAAATGTTTCTTCTTGCTCTGCATACCAGACCTCCACAGCTTTTATTATCTCCTCGTTGGAAGAAAATTTACGACCTTTTGAACTTTTTTTTCAGTTGAGGAAAGAGATGATTGTCGGATGGAGCTAAATCTGTTGAATAAGGGGGGTGTTCCAATAATTCAAATCCTAGATCACGAATTTTTTGCATGGCAACATGAGATTTGTGTGCAGGGGCCTTGTCCTGCAAAAACAAAACACCTTTGGATAGCTTTCCGCGTCTTTTCCCTTTAATTTTTTTCCATAGAGTGGTCAGTAATGTCGAATAGTAATCTCCGGTTATTATTCTACCCTCATCCAAAAATAAGTAATAATGATTACTCCAAGGCAATCTCAATGTCATGAACTGCATCGATATTTTCGGGGACTGACACAGAAAACGGCCTTTCCGATCGGTCATCATCTTCAATGGAAAATTCACCTCTTTTGAAGCTTGCAGTCCAATTTTTCACGGTCGCATACGAAGGACATTGATTACCAAGGGTATTAAGCATATATTCTTAAATCTGCTTATCTCCTACCCTTTTTAATACAGGTACTTGATGATGGCTCGATACTCCAATTTTTCGATTTTCACAATTTCGGTGGACATCTTTTTTCTTTTAATTTATTGCATAACTTTGGTTTACTTTTTTGACCCCAAACTTCACACTGACACTTCTAATGACTAATTGTTCGTTGCTATGGAAACGCAATATTTTTTATGCATGGAACTAGTCTAGGCTAACTAGATATCAATACATCCTCATATATACAATGTATTCACAATAAACTACAATACATCCATGAAAAATGTTTTAAATGAATGAATGCAACATGTTTTCTTAACTCTTGAAAAATGATGTTAACTCTGAAAGATCCTGCTCCGCAAATAGCATTTTCTTGAGGATATATCAACGAAATATTATGATTCACAAATAATGAATCATAATGTATTAGATGCGGGTTTTACCTAACTGTCTATTCGAAGCATCGCTATTCTAAAAATAAAAAACCAGTTATAATTAATTGTATCTACTAGATACAATTATTCAGATAATCTCACAAATTCACAATTCAATTTGGATAGTAATGGAAAATCCGAACAACTTTTATGTTGAATTCTCGAGATCTCATTCCAGTTTCATTCAAATTATACCTATCATCAAACTATATTCTGTTATAACATCTATAAAGGGAAAATTAATATTTTATTTCTAAAAATGCAGGGTTCAATTCTAGTTTTAGGGCATACATCTAAGTATCTCGTATATGTATTCTTTCGTGCATTCAAAACTGAAAAAATAAGATATACTAGGTGTAATTCAACAGTTGCGATAAAATTAAGTATGTAATTCCTTTCCAAAAAATTGCCATCTTTCATATGAAATTTTTTTACAGTCCCTTCTTAGATAGAGCTTGGATGGCACCTGAAAAGCAATTTTTAATTTTTTTCAACAATGCAAAAAACTAACAGAAACAAAATTAAGCACACATTCTATGGATGTTTCCCTCTAATGTGTGCGTGTCACCTAGTGGGTAAATTTTGAAATGAATATTCATTTTCATTCATTTCAGATTGACATGAATTTCAAAGCAATTGAATTGAACCAGAAATAATTCACAAAGTGAAGATGTGCGTTTAGCCGTTTAATATTATTTTCTCGCTTCTTTTTCCGATATCTTGGTGAACTTCATTCATGATTGATATTAATACAAGAATCAAGACATGCTTTGGGCTTATTTCTGAATATCTTAGTCATACTTGAGGTGCTTTAAAATTATGAGCTATAAAAATAGGTAGGTACCTACTAATTCTCTCGCATACTTTACCTTGCCACTACTGGTTCAATATGGACAATAACTTGAATTCTAAGAGGCTGTACCGATTCTGAATGAAATCGAATGAAAATTGAATCAGGATACCTACAATTAACATAATTATCCCTGAAGTGACGTGGGCAACGTCAAAGTATAAAATTTTCGGTTACTATTAGATGTGAGGTTTATAGTACCGGTATTGAAGCTAATTGGAGATCTTTAATTGATGTGTAATCTTATTTTTGGAAGATCAGACTGATCAGAGGAATAAACATAAATTCGCTTGGTCGAATTTTTTAACTTTTCTCGTATCTACAGGCATGTCTAAACAACGGTGTGTAGGATACATAGAAATCTAAAAAATAATTGGGGTTGTCTTAGTAAAGAATTTTCGTGACTGCATGCGTATTCAAGATAAGCGGCGTAAAGAAAAAAAAATTATACATTGTAATGAAATTTTATACGAATATGTTTTGGAAGCTGATTATCCCATGAATTTGCTTTTACATCTGACTCTCATAGAGCGCTAGTTACACGTTTCGTACCAAGTAGCATTGAATATAACTTTTTTAAGCTTAGATTTATCGATCAAAATTTTGAGTGAAGTTAATCATCATTCATTTTACACAAAAACACTGTGATGTTTTACAATCACATATTGAATTATTGTTAATTAATATGCATTTTGTGAATAAAAAATTTTTTGTCGCTTCCTCATCGATAATAAGGATTCATGTTAAAAATATACACTTTCTTGTGTATAATTTTTTTTTCATCAACGCACTTAATCTCGAATACAGATGGCGTTACGGAATTTTTCACTGAGCAAACCCCAATAATTTTTCAGTTTTCTACCTATCCTAGAATTGAACTCGGAAATTAATTAAATTTAAACGAAAAAAAAATTTAAATATTATATGGCCTCTACGCCATTACGATCATTTTCAATACTCCTATTATTCCTGAGAATAATAATCATTCTTTGAAATTGAAATATTTTGCCCACCTGTTGTATTCTATCTTCTTCCTCAGAAAATATGAACATGACATCAGTTATTATCGATAATTCATGTTTTCGTTAATACTCCAAAAACTTCTCAACTCAAGGGTGTGTCATTGATATAAAAATATATGGAAAAAGTGGGATTCTGAATTCAGTAAAAAAGGGTCAACCCGTCAACAAAAAAGAATCTCCATCACACTTCTGGCATAAAAAGTTAGAGTTGCTAGAAGATGAGAATTATAGATGAGAAGTTGTCTAATTTAAAACTTGACCTTTTGAAATATTTTTCTGCAAAATTTTATAGTAAATACCGAAGATATGAGTTTTGTGGGTTGCTTTTTATTTTAGTTTATTCTTGACACGTCGAATTCATTTTATTCCCATTTTATCCAGTTTCTCCTACCACAAATATTTCTTTTGTTTGAAGAACTTTAATACTGTATATGTCGGAATTTTGCTAATTATTTACCTTACCAACGTTTCATCTTTCTTTTCGGCTCGCACGATTGATATCTATAACTTCATCCCGAATTATTTTTTGAAGCTTTCAGTACGCAGTTGTAAAGCTGAGTCCCAACTACGCGAAGGTCAACGCCCAGTCCATGACGAATTGCTAGTCGCCCCTCACCACAAGACTATTCAAAATGGCGGCTCATAGACTAATAGAATAAAATAGATTTCAACAATACCGCCAACCATTCTAATGACTTCGATGATCATCCCCTAGCATTCTGCATAGGGGGGGCGTTACCTCTACGGCCTCCTCATAATTATAGAGCACAAATGCGAAGTATAAAAATATCCTAATGCGAATTTCATGGGGACGGAACGTTGACGAAATGAGCAACCGTCGATAGAAAACGACGGATTAAATGGTAACCTCTATGAATATTTATATTTCCTGCCTGAATGTTCCGCTGTTTGGTCAATTAAATGCGGGATTACTGAAAATCGAATGAGGTTTTAGACAAGACCTGCTAATGGCCAGTTTTGAATAATATATTAATGAAGCTAGCCAACTGGGTATTATCTGTGGTGACGGTGAGCTGCTAGTGGAGAAAATTTTTTTTTCGATGAGGAGAAGTTGTTAACTATTTCTTTAATTTTCGGCTGAAAGTATTCTAACTATTCTGAATGGCTGTATGACACTTCTTGTTTCGGTTATCTTTTTTCTTTCATTCATTTTGAAATGGATACCTTCATTTTTCGTCCGCATGGAAAATGAAAACACATGGGAAATTTATCCCATGTGTCCATATTTTGCGGTCCCATTAACCAAAACCAAAAGTGAGCAAATTATATCAAGCTTGTGGCGACCCCCTGTCTTAGTATCCTTATGCCCATTTGACAGGGATCCACAAACGGCATAATGCGGCCTAAGAACATTGAACTTTGAAAGAACATTCTTTTAGAGTTTACTGCCTAGGATCTTTATATCTAAACGCTTCATTTGCAACGATATGAGCGATTAACTATATGGGAAGTAGAGGGAGAAAAACAAGTTGCGAGATATTTCAGCAAAAAACTTTAAATAGGAAAAAATGAGCTGTCAGCCCATAAAAAAAACACTGAACAATATTTGACTTCAAACGTCAAGTGGAGTCCTGGAGACTTGCTCAGGTAGGAGACTTGAACCACCTCAAATATTTCAATTCAAATTTCGCGCTACCAGTATCGTAAATAGCTTGCGACATACTCGAAACAAGGCACAACTAGTGGCTGTTCCATTTTGGCTACCATCAGAACAGTTCGGGAGTGAGAGAGTTAAACGTTATTTTGTTATTAGGAATTAGTAAGAAATTGAATAATTATTTTTTGTTACAGTGTCTGAAAAGTTTAATAGGTGCGTGGTGTTATTTATTTTTATAACTTTTATTGATTAATATTGTTTTACAAACAATGAGCCTTTTTAATAATAGTTGTGAAAGTTTCAAGAAAATATTTGTTGAATAGGCAAAAGGAGTGCGGGAGAGACCCATGCTATGGTCGGGAGGAATAATCAGTGGTCCAAGTTTCCTGCTCTGAGCTTAGATGATAGTTTGCTTCAAAAAAAGGAAATTGAATAATAGAAATGAATTAAAAAAAATTTACAAAGGTTCAAAAAATTAAAAAACATCTCGGAAATAAGTGAGAGTGACTCTGAAATAGTAAATATGTATTTCATACGCTGAAGATGAAAACCTTGGCATAGAATATCGTTGGTCATTGGAAATTGTTTTCTTTCAATGTTTTTCCTGATAATCAAACCTATGGTAAAGTCTCTTTCGCCCCCTGTTCTCTCCCATGAGTAAGGGAGACATGAGCCAATTTTCGGTTCCTAAAAAAAGAATTGCTATACTCAAAATGGCCATTTCACCATCAATCTACTATTATCTATCGTTACCCATTTGGACATGATATCTTCAGGCAAAAAAATGAGTTGCTATCAAGGGCGGATCCAGGATTTCTTTCTGGGGGGGGGCACAACGGGCAGACGAGCAAAAAAATCAACAGTAACTGTGAGAAATGAACTTCACCTTTATTTTTAAGAGTTCAAGTATGTATAGAAAGATCCGTCCGTCTGGGGGGGGGGGGAGGAAGTGCCCCCGTGCCCCCCCCCTAAATCCGCCCTTGGTTGCTATTTGCAGATACAACTTAAGTGGTTTCAGAGTGAAAAGGGGTTCAACTCTCCCGGACTCCCCATATACATATGAATTTATTGTTTATTTAAAGCTATCAAAAATTTCTTATTTTGTTATCAGTTCTACTTCGTCACCTGTAATGTTTTTTTTAATATTCATTCGTTTTTCCCAGTAGTCCCCTGCCCCCTGCTGAACAGTAATTTAAAAAACCAGAATGATGATAGCATTGAAGTTGGCACCTAAATTAAGAAATGAAGGTATTTGATCGAGAGCTCCCAATAATATAATGTTTAATTGTTCATATTTATAAGAATTAAAACCTCTTATGATTGTCCATTGAATATGAAGGAGTTAGGTACTGTTGGAGATGAAATGTACAAGAGAAGCCAGCCGAATCGTTGACGTCAATCATGCCAAATTTAGCTTGAAATTACAAAAAACTACACTAAACGTAAAAAATGTCAAGTTTCTGAATATTTTCTTCTTATTTCCGATCTCAATCACAGATTGAAAGTATTTGCTGGGCAAACTCCGTCACACACTGATAGCGATATTTCCACCCTTCAAATTAGCGGATTTCCCCTTCTTACCATCGTTTCTTACCGATTATTATCCCTTATACATTTTCTTAAGTATTTCATTAGACATATTCAAGGAAAGAAATGTAATACAGATTCAAGATTTTGGATTTTCGTTTTAGAGTACATGAACTTGAAATGTAAAATATTTTCAAAGGTAATCTACTTCCGGTTTTACCGGAAACGAATGTAACTTCGTTATTTCAAATGCAACACCCAGTATATTTATACATATTCGAATTTTTCGTTCAATTCTACACTGATTTGATGTATTATATGCGAAACCACCCAAGCGATTTTCGAATTATAGTCTGATTATCAAATTTTTGAAAAAAAGATTGTCACAAGTTAGTGTCCATATATCCAAAATCCCTTAACTTATGAGGAAATATCATACAGAGTGTCTGAAACAGCGCTCCAAAGTGAGCCTCAATACAACTATGATATCTAATTTTTTTCAAATGGCAACCTTATATTTATGTGATTCCAATCGATTGCTTGTCAAAAACTAGTTAGGGTATCTCAAACATTTCATACCTTTAAAATCAGTAGTTTCGCCTTTATTGAATAAATAAATAAAAAAAGAATAACCTTGACTTATTCCTGAAATTCAAATTTCATTCAATAACGGCTAAACTACTGACTTTAAAGACATGAAATGTTTGGACACCTTAAGTAGTTTTTGACGAGCAATCGATTGGAATCACAAAAATATAGAGTTGCCATTTGAAAAAAATGAGATATCATAGTTTTATTGAGGCTCACTTTGGAGCCCTGTTCCAGACACCCTGTACAATATTTCCTCATAAGTTATACAAGAAACAGTATCAGCGTACTTACTCTTGTTCCACTTTTGCAGAAAGAAATCCTTACAATGATGGATTCTGGAGATGTGGATACTAATTTGTGACAATCTTTTTTTCAAAAAATTTGATAATCAGGCTATAATTCAAACATCGCTTGGGTGGTTTCGCATATCACACATCAAATCAGTGTAGAATTGAACGAAACTTCAAATATGTATAAATATACAGGGTGTTGCATTTGAAATAACGAAGTTACATTTGTTTTCGGGGTAAAACCGGAAGTAGATTCCGCTTGAAAATATTTTACAATTCAAGTTCATGTAATCTCAAGCTGAAGTAGTAAATACGATTCGAGATCAAGACGATCGACATTGGTTGATTTATGGATTCTACCCCGAATACGAAAATGTGTCACATCTTTGAACAAAAGCCTGAATTACGTACTGACTCAGTTGAAAAGTAGAAATTACCAAGTGAGATGTAATGTTAGGAATATCGAATAATTTTCAGTTATTCCTGAATTTCAGCGTAATTTTGGCATATATCGCTATAAAAATCTTTGCAATATATATAAAGAATTGAATCGCCGATGTCACCCCATCGTTATTTTTATGGAAATATGTCGAATAACAGTCGAAAAATGATTGTGAAAACAAGTTTTATGGACACTTGAGTTCAAGTTTTTTTTTCATAAAAAAACAACTTCAATTTAAAAAAAAAAAACATGACTTCACGTAAGAAATTGAGAGCGTAAATTAGGAACTACTGAATGCCGTTTTTGAATGGAGATTCTTGAGGTATTACTTCCCCTTAAACGAAAATCGAAAATCTTGGATCTGTATTACATTTCTTTCCTCGAATATGTCTAATGAAACACTTAAAAAATCACTCTGTATAGGGGATGATTTGTTGAACAATGATCATTATAGAGGTGCTCCAATAATTAAGAGTTTTGAAAATATTGCGCATGTTTTATTACGAAGGTCGAGTCTATATAATATAAGCGTCATAATATAAATTGCACCTCTGTTTCAAAATACTCGAATGGAAGGAAGGAATACCTCAGGGGTTACTCTGGGGACTGTGCTTATCGCGATATCTTCCCAAGTTATGTGAAATACGTGGCGGCATACTCTCATAGAGTGGAAATTCAGATATTTATGTATATTAGCTTCGCCAAATATCATTTCGCGGAAAACTACTCTTATCTAAAATATCTCCGCGAAGAAAATAACCGAATAGCCGAGCTCGGAAAAGAATGGGCTCCAATTCCGGAATTTCATGAAACTAATTCTGGAGTTTCAAGCGAGATTAGGGAAACACAATCGGCTTAATCAAGTCCCTAGTCCTTTTCAAGAAGTTGGAAATTTAACAATAGCAAGATAGTTCAGCTCAAGTTTCAGATGTCGTATATAATTTTCAAGTTAATCCCACGGCGTCCAGTTTGAGAAAGAAAAGATATTTTCGAGAAGGAAAACTTGTTGGGAAGAAACCTCGAACTTTTCGTAACCGTCTTACATTTATAACTACAATCTCTTGAAATTAGTACAGATGGCTTAAATGAAATAACTAATTAAATTATGGTGTTCTATAAAAATAATTATTGGAAAATCCAACCCATTATATTTAATAATTTGCCCAACAAAGTTAGCAATTTACATAGAATTTACGCAATTTAGCAATGCCTATGAAGTAACAACTGATGTACCTCAGGGAACTATTTTGCGACTTCCCCTATTTGTTTGGAATCTTTGGAATGATTTTAGTCAGGGAAGACACATGATATGACACTCAAGATAAAACGAAAGGTTATAAATATTATTTTATTATATTTATTGTATCATTGCTATTAATGTATGATTTTCATTATAGTAGTAACTATAACAGTCTTAAATCTAGGCTTTACAGAATAAAATTTATTATCTCAGTCGTTATTTCAATGTTTATTGCATAAATGCTTCAGGAGAAATGCATAGGTTCAATTTAATTTTTGATTAACACAGTGACAATAATAAAGATTATGATGGTGACGATGATGCAAAAATGAAAGCTTAATGTATGTAAATGGCCATATTTGGGTAATATATTTGACTGAAATATAAGATGGCTTAAACGTTTCTGAAGTATTTATATAATAAACCAAACATTTTACTTTCGTATTTTATTATGAATATGAAAGATTTACTTTAAGATATTACGCATTGTTTGATAGTTTTATTAGCTAAGGTTTTTTCGTTTTGCGGTGGAGCTTATAAGAACTTCATCAATTCATTACAGAGCTTACACAAGAAAACATCGAAAACAATCTAAAGTTATCCACACAACATTAATAGAAATACCCTTCCACCCCTAAAATGTCGAGTTCGGAATGCATAATATAAGTATGATTACTATGAATTACAAAATAGTTAAATACGAATAGGTACTAGGGAAAAAGTTCAGCAAATATCGAAGTTTAGAAAAAGAGTCGGTGAAAAAAACAGCTATAAGTATTGTAGCCATAAGACTTTTCAATCTGATGCCAAATGAATGATGGCAATAAAGCGACAATAAAAAACTTCCCATATACAGAGGATGAGTCTTTGACTGGTACAAATATTCAAACAGTAGATTCTTGAGGTTTTTTTTGAACCGTCTTTTCCCATTCGGCCTTGATAAAAAAAAACATTTAAAGTTTTCATAATGAGCTGTGCCACCCCGGGAAAAACAAACTTACCTTCAGAATAACCAGCTACATATGGGACATTACACATCTGTGGATCTTTTAAACAGAGTTGTATTCAGAAAATTACCAATTTTTCAAATTTCACAGATATGACTTGTCCTATACATACTTTGTTATGTCTGGAAAGATTAATAAATTATTATCATTATTATTATTTTTAAATCAAATTACTCGAAAACTGCGCATTATTCGAGAAAGTATGAGGCATACTTTCATTTTATAAAACGTTCAGATATTCATTAGATAGCGTCCAACTCAGTTTCAAGAGTTGGTTTCTTTGAATTTCTGGTATTTTTATGGTACGTAATGTTCATAATGAGAAAAATGGAAGACGTAGGTGATATCGTATGTTCGAAAAAGTTTCATCAAATAAATGAAAAACTACATTCCGAAATTCATTTCACTCGATTAAACCGTTTGCGAGATAGAACTAAAAATAACATTTTTTATTGTTTTCCATAATCTTTATCTTTTGAACCGAGCCGATTCGGAAAAAATTTCAAGAAAAAAAGTGTTTCTTTCGACCTCAAGAATGTTAAAATATATGTATGAGTCAAAGACTCATCCTGTATACCTACGGCAAAAAGGGTTGTTTCCTATTCTAATGGTTGAATTGTGGCAAATGTGTCGAATGTGGCAGCAAATTATTTTATGTTTTAGTGTATAAGTATTTTCCTTTTGTTTCTTGTATTAGGTATTGTTATTTCCTGTTATATTGTTTTTAAATGAAAATGAATGAAATGAATTTTCATCAGAGTAGTTCAACCATTGTGATGGTAGAACAATATTATGGTTATTGGCATGATCATTAAAGTATTCAATTCTATGTTAACACTCAATGGCATGAAACATGTGAGTGATTATCAGTTTCATCGAGATCTTTTTCGTTTTAGAATTATAGAATTTATCATGCGATTGCTCGAAAACAGTCTCCGTTTTTTCCTCTTCATAGCCATTAGGAATCTTACCCATTTTTTTAACTACCCCAGAAGACATTTCAGTCGAAACTACCAAATGTCTGTAGATACTCCTATACTTAGTTGAATGAACAATTTTAATCTCATTTCTGAGTCGTAATGGGATTTGTAAATATTAGGCACATATCTTTTCGCTTAAGTGCCCTGATCAAATGCCAAAAAATAATTTTTTTTTAAATTTCAGAAGGCACGATGAAAGCCAGAGCATGAAAGATATAGTCATACCCCCTGGTTATAATTTCTTATTTCTTTCACGAAAACGAATACAGGTGAACAATGTAAGCATTACTTAAGTTTGTTAATCGATAGGCAAAAATGAGACTATTGAATGAAATATCCAAACCTGCTGGAATGCATTACTGATCGCTGTCATTTCTGATGTTCTTCGCGCTACAAATTCACAGCTGAAACACGAGTATAAAATCCATTCGTAACCGATCATTTCGATGCTACAAATCATAAAATGGGTCATTTATATTCCACACCGACACATTCATTATATGAGCTCCAATGTTTTCCGATTTACGGTTATTTTATTTAACCCACTAGCACAGTGAATATTTCAAAAACGTCGAATAACCTACACTTTATTTAGAAACTACCACTTATGTACCATTGGAATAATTGTCCGATTTCTATCATTTCAGTTGTTTTCTTCTGTAAGTGATTTTTCCGAGTCTTCTGTGGACAAAATTAAATTTACATGCGAGTATGCAAATGGGTATTAAATACTGAGCACATTCAATTCAATTGCCATTAACTCATCGTTACATTCATTCCGAAAAACATACGTGAGCTAATGATTGTTTGGAAGTTTCAACTCGGATATTCCACAAATTCCTGTTATTTGACTCCCTACAATGAAGATCAGTTTGGAACAGTGCGGTAGTTGCTGCATTTGTATGACATGCAAATAGAATTAAGATAATGGCTTCGATTAAATATGCACTTTGTACCGAATGGCATCTAAGACATCTTCAAGGGGTCATTCTTTAGAAATGAGTTTAGGCTGATTTATTTTTGTGTCATTCTCGAAAAATTTACTTTGACTTTTCAACCACCTGTAGAGCCATCAGGAAAAATGCAGTGGACGTGAAAAGTCTTCTGTAATTCAAATGAAAATTGTCATATATTTATCTCGAATGGTTTTTAAGATATGATATCTAACTAAAACCACCACCACCACATAACCATGAAATTTGTCGGAAAAAGAGGCCTACATCAGAAAGACATATGCACAGATGTATCATAACAAATGGTTTAGTCAACAATAAATGTAGATATAAATTTCTTCGATAGTGGTTCTCTAGGTGCAGAGTTTTCGTTCATTTCGATCTTTATATTACAAATGAAGACAGTTGCATCATTCAAGATTATGAAAATATTAAACCTCGCAGTGAAACGAACATATATAATAACAACAAATAAATGATAAGGGAGTAACAGTTTATTCTCCTTCAACAGCCCACATCATAATTCGAATGAAATGTCACCTCACACACATTATACGAAGTCCTAGAGAATAGAAAGAAAATGTTGAATTTGATTATTTTGTTCCCAATAAAAATGCCAACTTTTGGCATTCACGATCTTGGGTTTTTACACCCATCGCGTGTGCATTTCAACTTCCAACTACGAATTCTATCATATTTGTCTACTTTCATGTTAAATGTTTGAAGGCTGTTTCTATAACTAGTTGCTTTTTTGATTCAGCAAATATCAAGGTTTTCGATGTGAATTTATAATTCTGATCGTGTATTCGATACCGGCCGTTGAAATTATAATCAGAAATTGTGAATTATTCAATTTAACGTCCGGGATTCGAGTTTGATTTCTTGATGCGTGTTAATAAATAGCCAACTGTATGTTTCAGGAAAGCTATTACGCTCATTTGAAAAAGAGTTTTCCAGAAGGTTGAGTAAGCTTTCATTTCCTCAGAAGAATTCAGCTGACTGGGAATCCAAACTCCACAAACGTACGTCCTTTCATTATTTCAAACGTACACATTGAGAGGAGATCTAGATAGTGAATTCAGCAAGGGTGTACACACATTATGTACTAAGCGTTCGAACAAACCACGCAAATCTGACAAACATAAAAAAGAAAAGGTTAAGTGACAAAACAGAGCCTTGGGGTACTCCAGAATTCACGGCAAAACCATCTGAACGGATGACACCATAAGTTACTACATGTACCAGTTGTTCTTGTTGATGGGGAAATTGTTCATCACCCTCTCGATTCTCCACAGTGCGCAATTCAATAGTTCTTTCCTACAAATATGCTTCACATAGCTGGGGTTAATCGTTGTTTGCGAAAGACTAATGTCTGTCACTGAAACAATACCGTAGATTCGGGTGACTTGAAACGATTTTGAAATTCAACTTGTTATATTTCAAAAACGGTGACCTATTTTCATGTGAAAAAGAGGTTCAAATATGCTTAATGACTCAGACTATTGATTAGGATATATACTATGCTTCAGAATTCGAATGTAAATTTTAAAAAAAATGAAATATACTTGTCCCAAGTCACCCACCGAGTTGGGAGGCTTGGGACACAAGTTGAAATCCATTGATTTCTCAACTCTCAAATGAAATAGGTGACTTGGGACGGTGTATTGTTTTGAAAAATTAGAATTTGTGATTGTATAGTTGAAATTCGTTAAGGAAATTAAATGATAAACCCTTAGTACAGCGAAAGTAACTATATATTGCAACTCAAATGTAAAAAACTAAACAAAACAAGAGAACTTTGATTTCTTTCATTCTCCGGTAATTTTTTTTTGAAAATAACGTAAATAATAATATCCTGCGAAAAATCGGCGTATTTCCTGCTGCCAATGCGCCGCTTGTATCTATTCGGCATTGTCCCAAGTCACCCTATGAAACAACGAAATAAATGAATGAGCCGTGCTCATTCAGGAGTGCTGCCGTTTGATTTGTAAACATCCTTGTTTCATGACATATCTAATATCCCAATATCCCACGTATCCAGAAAAAATTACACATGCACAAACACAAAGTGAAACATGTACAGGACCCTAGAAAGTATATGGGCCATAAAAAAAGCGTTTTTACTCTCCTGAAATCGTTAATTTTTTCTGTCAATTCAAACGCTCTGGTCACGGAAAACTCAACAGAAATTAATTGTTAAACTTACTGAAAAGACGCTACACAATCTTAAAAGTTTGTGCCTTCCCTCATAAAAGGCAAGAAACAAAGAAATCTGCAAGGGGGTTATTGTCCCAAGTTACAGGACTGTTCCAAGTCACTTGAATGTACCGTAGCTCTTCAATTAATTTTGAGATTTATACTTGGTTCCATCAGTTTTGACGAAACAGGTATCATCGCTATTGGGCCGCTTGCGCTTTGAAATTGTTCGATGAAATACTCTTTTTCCTACTTTGGTTCCACAACTCTTGAAATGTATACTTTTTCCCTCAGCAGTATTTCAACCAGATGTTAGGTGACAGATTGTTAATATTTAGTTAAACCGTTTTTGCCTGACACGATTCATTTCCAAAGATTTTTATTGAGAACATCTGCAATCGATTACCACAAGTACAAGTGGAATAAAGTTACGGCAAAAAGTATTGAAGACAGTGTTGTCTTAAGCCCGTTTGCAACAGCCGAGAATTCTCTAGAAAATTTACTCGAGATTTCATGCGCCGTGAATTTTTTATCGTTACATACGCACTTTCTGTAGAATTCTCTGTTCAGTTGCATACAAAATAATCTCTGCCGTTTTCTTACCAAAATTTGGTAGAGAATTCTCGGTTGTTACAAACGGGCTTTAAAGACATGCTCATACTAAAGGGGGAGACTGTTTAAAGATACCAGTTTAAAGAGAAAAACTTCATATGAACGAATGTCCTCCTTTGTAAGGTATAATACAGGTTTCTTAAGTTTCGTGGAAAAATGTTTCTGTGTTGTGCTGCTTTTGTGGATATTCATCCGAGATGAAATGTGCTGCATTTCTCTAATGTACTTACAAACAATGTTATTATTTTTGCCATTGACTTTCGCCCTATTTTCTCGTCTTATTCAACAGATTAAATTGGAAGTTATGATTTTAGAATCGAAAAATTTTTATGATAAATTCGCATTGAGTTTTCCACCAATATTCATTTATGAGACATCAAAACACGTGTGCAATGGAAAACTGAATGCTTCTGTCGTCTGCATAAGAGAGGAATATTCTTCCGGTAATTTTCACTTCCTGGTAAATGTCCGAAGCAATTTGAATGAGAACGTCGAATGTATCATACGAAAACCGTTGAGATTCAGTTGGAAGGCCGGAAAGTTGAATGCAGTTATATCAATTTTTATCCGATTCTATATCATGTTTCCTCACAGCTATGCTGAGCTCGAATTCTAATGAATTACTATTGAACCCATGAAATAAGAGCAGAATGGAGAATGATCCGTTATTAGTAAAATGAACGACGCGTAGGTTATTCGGAGAATTCATGCGGGGCTTTAATCGACCTGGATTCTAAAATTAATGAAATAATGAGTAGAATAATATGTATTTCGTTACCTACTATCACTATTTCTTGTGTGAGGTCGGACAAAATGGTCAAAAATAGAATGGGATGATAGATCTAGAATTGAGGGTTTCTATACCCAATAATATTTCCCATTTTATAATGATGAGTGAAATTTAATGTAATGGATGTATTGATATTTAGTTAGTATAGACCAGTTCCACGCATAAAAAAAAATATTGCGCTACCATAGCAACGAACAATAACTCATAAGAAGTGTCAGTGTGAAGTGTGAGGTCAAAAAAGTAAACCACAGTTACGCAATAAATTAAAAGAAAGAAGATGTCCACCGAAATTGTGAAAATCAAAAAATTGGAGTATCGAGCCATCATAAAGTACCTGTATCCAAAAGGGTTAAGAGGTAAGCCGATTTACGAAGATATGACTTGGCGATCAAAGTCCTTCGTATGCGACCGTGAACAATTGGACTGCAAGCTTCAGAAGAGGTGAATTTTCCATTGGAGATGATGACCCATCGGGAAGGCCAGTTTCTGTGTCACTCCCCGAAAATATCGATGCAGTTCATGACATGATTTTATCAGACCGTCTAATTGGGCTAAACGGATATCTGAAGCACTGAATATTTCTTACGAACGCGTTCCTCATATAGTTCACGTCAATTTGGACATGAGAAAAATTGCTGCAAAATGGATCCCCAAATGTTTGAATGTTGATCAAAAGCGTGCAAGGGTAGAAGCATCGCGTTCCATCTGTGCTCGATTTGAAAACGATGTAGACTTCTCGAACCGAATTGTTTCTTTGGATGAGACTTGGGTACATTTCTTCGATCCACACTCTGGTTCTTTAAGACCCAAGAAGTTTCGGGTTCAAAAATTTGCTGGAAAAGTTCTTGCTTCTTGGGATTGCCATGGAGTAATCATGATTTATTTTTTGGATAAGGGTAGAACAATAACCGGAGATCACTATTCGATATTACTGACCACTCTGCGGGAAAAAATTAAAAAGAAAAGACCCGGAAGGCTATTCAAAGGGGTTTTGTTTTTGCAGGACAATACCCCTGCCCACAATTCTCATGTTGCCATGTAAAAATTCGTAATTTAGGGTTTGATTTACTAGAACACCCCCTGATTCACCAGATTTGGCTTAATCCGACTATCATCTCTTTCCTCAACTGAAAAAAAGGTTAAAAGGTCGTAAATTTTCTTCCAACGAAAAGGTAATAAAAGCTGTGGAGGTCTGGTTTGCAGAGCAAAAAGAAAAATTTTTTTTTTAAAGGTCTAGAGACGTTGCAGGTTCGCTGTAATAAATGTATCCAATTAAGAACATAATATGTTGAGTAATAAAATATTTTGACATTGAAATTTTGTTTGGTTTTATAGTAGGCTAAGAATTTTTCAATAAATTCTCGTAATACGTTCATTGATGTTCGTAGTAGGGGACACATTTTGCCGTATTTAAAGTTCTTGAAAATACAACACTCTAAGAGGGGACGCTAGAACCCCAAGACTTTGAATGGGGAATGGGGGTATTAGTGACACCTCCTTGAATTTCCTTTTCAGGAATCAGCTCGATTTTCATCCATGAAAATGATCAAGTGAAACAACTTATCAGGAATTTCCACTTTAATTTCAGCTGTCAAATTTTATTCAATTTGCCGACGTATCAGAGGTATAATATTCCTTTTTCTTCAAAGATAAAAAGACCAAACATTCCGTAGGAACACTCAACAATGCAATCACAAGAGACCGACAATGATACCAACCGTAAGAATTAATTGGACAGACAACTATCGAAAAAATATCACACCACCTCAATAATGATCTCTATTCAAGAGAATGGGTACGTAAATCGTTAAAACTGTTGATATTGGAGCGATGCTGATTTTTCATTCATTTTTTATTGTAATATTCTGATTTCAACATATCATAAAAACAATAGGAAATTTCTGCCATTCAAACAAAATCAGATCTTCCATCAGTTTTTTTCGCTCTTCTCAAATTTCTATTTGAATTTATATATATATATATGCCGGTTCAGAACGTCTTCCGACGTTGTCCGACGCCCTGCCTCCATCTTCTTCTATCCTCCCAGTCCAGTTCTTGCAAGTTTCTTGTGCTCATAGCTTTAACGACGCCCTGTTTCCAACTGGTCTTTGGTCTTCCTCTCTTCCTACGTTCTGCGGGCTGCCAGTTCATTACTTGCTTTGGGAGTCTCGTTTCTGACATACGTTGTATGTGGCCGTACCATATCAGCTGTCTTTTCTCGATGTCATCCATTAGGGTTCCTTCAATACCCATCATTTCTCTAACGGTCTCATTTCTGATTCTTTCCCTCCTTGATATCCTGAGCGATCTTCTCATTGCGTCCATTTCAACTGCTTCCAATTTTCTCTTATATTTTTCAGTTAGTCTCCAATTCTCTGACCCATACAATAGACTGCTTTTCACTAAGGTTTCATAAATGTTGAACTTTCTTCTTTTAGTTATATTTTTATTCCATAATATGCCGTTGAGACAGGATATTGCCTTTTTTGCTGTGGTTATGCTATTTGAATTTATTTTATCTTATATACCGTGTGTTATTTCACACCTGACAAGTGAATTGAAATTTTTGAATACAGGCCTGCAATTTTTTCAATTTTTTTTCTTGTGCTGACGGTGAATGCCTATAGGAAGAAGCTTGTGAAATGTCAGCCAAAATTTCACCATATTAACTAAGATATGGGAGTTAATAGATTTAGCATTTTTTCATAAATCACCCTATATCTCGGAAACGAATACCCTTATGGGACATTTGAAACCCAAATTCTAATTCAGTTTGAGGTCCTCTATTTCCACTTAGCCGTTGCCCTTTACGTCACCACTGTCACCAGTCACCCTGTATAATAAAATTAGACGATCAGGAAATTATACCTGTTTTCTTACCAAACTACTGATCTGAGAAACTCATATCTCGCCAAGAAATCAGCACTGAGCACATATCATAAAAGCTGTAGAGCGCAGAATTTTAGGCAATTCTTATTGATATTGAAAAATTTTCGCTTCAATATTGATTCTTCGGAAACAACTTCGAATATTGTTGGTAATGGTAAAAGTGACATATATAAAAGTTGATTTTTCATTTAAGCCTGAAGAAGGCACAATAAAGTGCCGAAACGTCGTGAAAGAATAGTTTGTTTATGTTTGTTCTTTGGACCGAAATTTCCCAAAATAGATTATTACTTGGAACGAGATTTTTCCTCTTCATATATAAGAGTTGTATTGCCCCAAGTTCTACGTCGAATGAGGCCGACCACCTGTTTCCATGCACTCCAAAATTTGACCAAATTAATGGTTAACTCAGGTTTCGCTTTCGAAATATAATTGAACATTTCATGACCGGAAACGGTCGATGACAAAATTAGCTCAACTTTGAATTTTGTACTGACATATATCCAGGAATCGAATTGTCCATATAAGCAGCTGACAAATTGGAATCCTCTGTTCAAAAAGCCATCGATTGCAGCGAAGTATAGGTACGAAAATTATTCATCAATATTTTTCATTATTTATTTCGACCTACTGACATAATTCTAAATAGTATTAGGTACTTAGTCAAAACCGCAAACTTATATCTTTGGTCGTTCCTAAAATTGGAATATGTATTTTCAATTTTGGTCGCCACCCTAAACGAATCAACCTGTATAACTGAACAGATGATTGTTATAAATCATGGCCGACCGTAGATAAGCCAAATTTTTCTTTATTAGATTTATTTTATGCTGACAATTCGTGATTTATTGAATTCATATTGTGAAAACGCATCACACTGAAAGATAATATGTGAATTGTGTTGACTATTCGAGAAACTCTTCCTTTCGAAATTGTTGATTATCACTGATCGACAAAATTATAGCTTTGTTCTCCCACCTAAGGAAAATATATATATTTTTAATCTTCGTAGCCAAGGTATAAACGCACGATAAATAAAAAGTGGGAGTTAGCTCTTGTTTTTTTAATAATTATATTCATGTTTTTTAACAAAAACAATGCATTATAATATTTGCAATGGTGTAAAAGATTCCGATCGCTTAGATCTTTTGTCTTTTTTGCTGTAGGACGACTCCAGTATTTCTCTAACGATGGACCAACAATAATCAGCAAGCATAGAGGGTTCCCCTTTGCCTTGGTAGCGTTTTTCGCGATGTCTTGATGGAATCGCTCTCCATGCTCGTCACTTACGGCTCCCATATTTTGTGGAAAGAAATTAATATGTGATTGCAAAAAGTGTATTTTTAAGCCCGTTTGCAACAGCCGAGAATTCTCTAGAGAATTTGCTCGAAAATTCATGCGCCGTGAATTCTATACCGTTGCATACGCACTTTCGGTAGAATTCTTTGTTCAGTTGCATACAAAATAATCTCTGTCGTTTTCTTGCGAGAATTTTGTAGAGAATTCTCCAGAGAATTCTCGGCTGTTGCAAACGGGCTTTAAGGACATGTTGCATCCCAAATCCCAAATACATATAAATCTCTTAGGTGGGCGAACCCTTGTTGAATAGTGTTATTAAATTGCGACCCTTTCCCATATACAAGAAGTAGTGTACTGAAACCATAATCATCGTATATTCAAATAATTTTTTCAAAGAATATCTGCCACGCACTATAAATTACAATGTTGAATATAAATTCTAGCTTGCTTCTTTTCACATTCATTGACTACAATTTCATCAAATTGCTACATACTAATTGCTACCACTCGAAATATAATTCATATGTATGATACGTCGATTGTTTCAGTTCTGGTTGTTGCGAATTAAGGCGACTATTAGAACATGAGTTCGAAAGCTTCGAAATGCAGCAGACAGAACGTATTAATTTTTCAACATGAATAGGAAAATTTTCTCGTCTGAATAATAACCACAAAATTATCATCATATAGTCAACTACATGGAATAATTGGGTCATAGCTTCGTAATTAAAAATTCTGCTAAAAAGGCGAGCACGCCACTGGATTCTACGTAAAAAAGGCCTGTATAATGTTTCAATTTCAGAGCTCTATCATCAGTATTAGCGGAGATATAAATTTATTTCGATATCGCCATTTTTTCAATTTTTGCTTATAACTCGAAAACAAAAGAAAGTGGCCAAAAATTACTACTACTATGGTTAGTTTCTCAAAAAAAGAGGACGAGAATGGGGTATCAGATTTTGTGTATCTCCTCTGGTTTGAAAACTGTAGTGCTAAAACATCGAAATTTGCCCACCCTGTACAGGGTGATTGTTTATATTTTACTCAATAGCTATCTGAGTTAATATTGGTGTTACAAAAACGTTTAAATGGGCACATATGAAGTATTTTTTATGAGCATTCAGAATTCTGTGAAAGGAAATACAAATACTATCGTAAACGTGAAAATTTTATGTAACCTGGTATTTTTTAAATGGAAAGCCTTGTACTTTATTCTTCTAATCGTTAGAGCTTTCTTCTGATTTCAAATATACAGAGTGAGTATTTGACTCGTACAAATATTCTAACAGTAGATTTTTGAGGTCAAGAGAAACACTTTTTTACTATAACATTTTGTCCGATTCGGCCCTGATAAGAAAGTATAGCAATTGCTTACATAATGAGCTATACCACCCCTGGAAAAACAAAATTCCCTTCAGAATAACAAGTTAAATCTATGACACTATGCATCTGTAAATCTTTTAAACAGAGTTGCATTCAGCCAAAGTACCCAATTTTCCGAATATCACAGATATTTTTTATTTTTTAACATCAAATTACTCGAAAACGGCGCATTGTACGAGTAAATATGAACACTCTAATTTTACAAAACGTTCAAATATTCATTATATAACGTCCAACTTAGTTTCAAGAGTTCTTTGAATTCTTGGTATTTTTATGGTACGTAATGGCCATAATGAGAAAACTGAGACACGTAGTTGATATTTTGTATACGAAAAAGGGTCATCAAATAAATGACAAACTATATTCCGAAATTCATTTCATTCGATAAAACCGTTTGTGAGGTAAAAGTAAAAATAATATTTTTTTATGGTTTTGCAACAGCCTGTATCTTTTGAACCGAGCCGACTCGGAAAAAATTGTATAGAAAATAAGTGTTCCTTTTGACCTCAACAATCTACTGTTAAAATATTTGTACGAGTCAATATTCCACCCTATATATAGATACTTTATGGGTGTTATCTCTGTTAGTTTTCGAAAAATATAGATTTTTCATCTATATCTAAGGCAGAACGCCACAAGACAGTAAACATGCATGATAAAACAATCAAATTGTTTTGTTTGACATTGACATTTCTTAGTGTTTATAATGAAATTTAAGTCGCTTATACTCACGACGCGCCAAACATTGGTTTTGCTTAGGTCCTGACACAATCTACCTCAAGAATATATTACTATTGATACATCAATTATGGAATTATGGATAAAAAGAAAAAGTAGTGTCAATATCAAACAAAACAATTTAATTGATTTATTTTCCATGGCTAATATCGTGTGGCGTAGAACGCCTTACATTTGGACGAAATAATCTATATAACCCCAATAAAAATTAAATATTTGAAATCAGAAGAAAGAGCTCTACCGATTAGGAAAATCAAATACAGGGTGTTATATTTGAAACAAATCAGGTTATATGAAATTTTCAGCTTCACGAAGCTTTTTTTAGGGTAACAACAACATGCTTGAAATTTTTATTTATATTTCAGCTATATCTGTCCTGTGCTACGAATTCTCTCAAGGAAATATAATAAGAGTGGGCGCAACAAATTTTATTTTGAAGTTCAATTCAATGCTCTGATTGAACTACTCGGAGTATGATTCATTTATTCATTCATTCATTCATTCATTCATTGATCATCATTCTGTCTACGTAGCTTTCAATACAACTTTGAATTTGGTCAGGGGTTATGTATAGCTCAATGAAACTATTCAACTATTGTATATCAACCTTCTCAATATTCTTTCTGATTAAAACCACTCCATCTCCATACTTGGCGATAAATTCGATTCAGGTGTTGTGTAATAAAGGCGATACCCATCGAAAGGTGTTCCTTTTAGTCTAATTACTGCCTACGTTTTCGTTGTGCATGTACTTGCTGACCAACTGCTTTTTATTTTCGAATTATGAGGGTGCTCTATAACGAATCATTATAACGAGGTTCTATTATTCTGAAGCATGGCTCGCGTTTATTTGATCTACTGAAATATTTCTAGTTATATTGGCCGTTGAAAACGTATATATTGACTGAATGTAAAGGATTTTTTCAGCACTAAGGGACAATACTGTAACAGAAAATCATCGAAATAGATGGGCATTGTGTGTGAAAATTTATTTCACTATTGCACAGAAATGGCGATTTGGAAATATGAAGGATATGGATAAGATGTCTAAAACTCTGGTGTATTCACTGATTCGATTTTGTTTTTAATTTCGTGGGGATATGGAATCAGTTTCGTTTTTCCCGCTGTAGGTGGCGCTGTTTAAAATTTGACAGAGCATTGTAAATTGATATTTGAAAATAATTTGAATAAGACATAGAAATACCAAACGACTTACGAATATGTTGTAATTATAAGCTATTATTGGTGTTTGAAAATTTATTAGTTTCGCGAAAGGGGTGTAGAACAATTCCCTTTCCGTCAACTGAATATATTGGATATTTGACCAATCAACTGTGTTCTATTTAAATCATATTGAATTACCCCCCTCACGAAATTTAAGTTGTCAAACAGAAATTATCTTGAAGAAGAACAGTAAATCCTCCTTCGAACCCTTATTCGATAGTGTTGAAATATTGACAGATTTGATTTTACAACGAAAATTAAACTGTACCTAAATCACAAATATTCCTTAACAGCTGGCAAAATGGGCCAGTTCATATTGTGAACTAGTTGATCGACATTCTATAGGAATGCAAAACAAAATAAAACGAAAGAGTATCATTGGACTTCTTTTGGTATAACAAGGATAGAACGAAGCAAATGACATGGTGGCGCCGCCACGAAACTAATCCCATATACCCGATTTTCTGAAATGTTGATGCTTGCAAAAAGTGACAAGTGCCCACACCAGTGTTTTAGACATCTTAGATATGGAAGTCCTAAATCAAAGAATATTGGGTATAATTTTCATTCTGTGTTATTCATTAATGTTTTGGTTTCCATATATTTTCTCTGCGTCCGATTCCTTATGCCCTTACATTTAATCTTGTTCAATGATTAAGTTTTTGAGATATCTCATAGACATAGAGATATGGACTGAGCAATGTCAGCATGAAAATGTCTTTTTTATTGAAAGAGGGAAATGATCGTCGGGCATTTACCTGTCTCTTTTTTGTTCACATAGAGGTGAGTGTGGACCAATCAAAATTCTAGAAATAGACAACTGCATGCCCGACGAGCGTTTCTCTCTATCAGTTTTTTTGACCGTATTTCATGCATAGATATAAAGGAAAGGCACAGTCCATGTCTATATGTCTATGAGATATCTGTACCACACGATGCAACAATATATCCTGAAAAAAATAAACGATGAAGAAAGTGGTATTACTACGTTGCAACAATTGGTGTATCCAATGAGAATCAGATAACTAGAGCAGTTTGGATAACTAGCTAGTGTTTAGACTAAATATGGATGGAAAAAATCAATACTCTTCTCTACATGCTGTGTTTGTGTTGTGCAAAGTCCGGTTTTGTGATGTTCGTAATTGCTATTGTCATTGTTTCAAAGAATTCGTTATTTTATATTGTATATTGTATATTGTACAAAGAAACCTTCAACTCATACAAGGTAAGTCATCTAAAATTAAATCTATAACACATATCACAAGGTAAGTCATCTAAAATTACACCTATAAGACATATCACCTAACATAACAAATCTAGATCAACAATTGACACATAATTTACGAATTATACAGTTTATTTAGAACTAACCAACGTATTCAAAGCGTAAGTACTCTTCCACACTATAAAAAACATTTTGCCTGAAAAAATGTTTGACTTCATTTCTGAATTTATTATATTTCAATTTTTTTATTATTTCAGGCAATTTATTGAACAGTTTGAGTCCTACAAATTCGACAGATTCTTGGGTTTTCCTCAATCTACATTTTGGGACCTCATATTTGTGTGCATTTCTGGTAGAATATCCATGGACGTCGCCATGCTTCAAAAATTCTTCTCTTCGTAGATGTACAATGCACAAGGCTTCCAACATAAAATGACTTGGCAGAGTTAATATTCCATAATCCCTAAATACACTTCTGCAACTTTGAGTATTTGGAATTCCAGCGATTGATCTTAATGCTCGTTTTTGTTTAAGAAAGACTCTATGCATTCCAGGAGAAGCCCCCCACAGGATTTCTTCCAGATAGGACTCAAGCAGCTTCAAAATAGGGCCCCTAACACCATACCATTCCAACTTTCTCAAAAGACTCTCGTGGTCGACTGTGTCGAAAGCCTTACTGAGGTCAACACACACCAAAAGGGCCTCCTCAAAATTTTCAAATGCATCCATAATATAATCGACGACTTCCATCATAAGTGTAATAGTTGACTTCCTCCTTTGGTAGCCATGCTGATGTTTAGAGATGATCGACTGAGATTCGAAATATCCACACAGCCTGACCTTTATTAGGGTTTCCATTATTTTTCCCATTGCCGGTATAATTGAAATAGGTCTGTAATTCCCGCAATTCATTCTATCCCCCTTCTTATGAATCGGTACTATCCTCGTTGTTTTCAATTCACGTGGAAAGATTCCCTGACTGAAGCATCTATTTATTAGCACACTTAATACGTTAGCGATGATATCAATATTTTCTTTTAGTAGGGTCACTGACATTCCGTATATGTCTTTTGAGGATTTTTTCTTCATTTTTGACACAATTTGAATGATCCTTCGACCCATGTCAGGCAGACTATCTGCACCGCCCATATCAACTCTTGCACTGCATTGCTCAAAAAATTCACTAAGTTTCTCAGATGTTGGCCCTTTCGAACTCTCTGTGTTGGATTTTTTTATTTTCGAATTTATAACTTCCCATATTGCCTTCATTTTGTTGTCAGCATTTTCTATTCGATTCCTGTCTTTTGCTTTCGAATACTCAGTTAGTTCTGTTCTATATTTTTCCTTAAGGATTCTGTAAAACTTGAAGGAATCCTCATCTCTTTTTACCATAGCCCTTGTATGAGCAGCCTCCATCTGATTCTTCAACTTCTTCAGTTGAGGACTAAGATTTTGTTTTTTTTTTCTTTTGCCAACTCTCATTATTTTTTCAGGAAAACTTTCATTGAACAGTGTCATAAATCTATCATGAAACTGCGTGAATGCTTCCTGAGCATCATCAGAACAGATAACACAATTCCAGTCCTCTCGTGCTAGTTTTTCTCTGAAATGGTAAGTATTTCTCTCATTTATGATTCTGACTTTGTTTAATACCGTTTTTTCAGGTTCCACTGAAGCTGGAATTAGGAGAACCTGAGATCTGTTGTGGTCTGAAATATGATGACAAACTATCTGGCGCGTCACTTCATCTGTTTTGTAGTTGCAAAATATATTATCAATACAGGTCGAGGATTTCTCTGTAACCCGGGATGGCTCGTCAAAGCACGTCCACAATCCATAAGACGCAACCACATCCTCTAACATTCTCTTGGCCACACTGTTTTTCATAAAATCTATATTCAAGTCACCCAGCAGAATGACATTGCCAAAATTATCAACATCAATCTTGCCTAACGCATCATCTAACACTGATACCAAGGTATCTATGGTTCCTCCTGGTCTATATATACAAATAATAACGGTTTTGATTTTTAGGACAGCGATTGCTGACAGTTCTACCTCCATTTCAATAGAAAGTTCACTAATCCCTTCCACAGGTTCACAGTCCAAATCCTTCCTAGTCAGTATCATGCATCCCCCGTGGATGTGTTGTTTTCTCGAAAAAGAGTCAGCGATTTTAAAACCTGGTATGTTTATTTTCTTCAAGTCTTCATCTCTCATCCAGTGCTCTGTGATGCCAATGAAATCATAGAATCCTTCAACGAGAACTTCCGAGAGCAACTCGATTTTATTCGATAAGCACCGTATATTAATATTAAGAACTTTAAGAAATCTTTTATCATTTAATGATTCATGGAGTTTGGAGTTTTCTTTCTCCTCGAAAAAAACTGAAATCGCTTTATATGCAAACCCTCCGGCCAATTCTCTGCTCTGTACAAACTCTCCATTAGAGACCTATTAGCACCCACTTTGAAAGCGATACTATGTGATTCCTCTCTAGTAGGAAGCTTTCCCACAATGAATGTTTCGGATGGATAAATATTCCTTAAATACTGGTCAATATCTTCCTCTTTGACAACTTTATTGACTCTTCCCACATAAATCCAAGCCCGTTGTAGAGCGCTCGCAAAAGTTGTGGTTGCTTTTCCACTGCCTGTAACTAGATTACTAATAGATTTTTTATCTTTATGCTTCGTTCGTGTGTTCCCAGGTGTACTGTTACCTTTGGGTTGACCTTTTCGTTGATCATCTTCTTCTTTTTCGCCGCTTGGTTTCGTAACGGGTGTTTTATTTCCCCCAAATTGGGTTGTATTGGATTTAACGTATTTACACGGCACAGTGGCAACGCTGGAACTGTCTTGAGAATTGATTACATTTTTGCTATCATTATTTATCCTCATCAAAGATATTATGGAGTCCTTATCACCAACAGATGTTTCTAATAGTTTGACCGTACCTTTTAAATATGAAATCTCAACTTGAGCAATTTTCAAATTATTTTCCAGTTCAGTGTACCTCACATCGAATTGGGGGTTAGGTTCTGTGTTTTCGACTGCTAAGTCATGGAATTCATCGTTTCGATCTTTTTCAATAAACTTCTTAAGCTCATTCGTCACATTAACTCCCATCGGCACTTTTTTCTTTAAAATAATTTCCACTAAATGATCTTTTTTCAGCTTCATTAATTCTGAAGTGTGTTCACTGTCACACGCCATGTTGCCGGATGATTTTTATAGATTATCATATTTCTAATAAATACCTATACAGTTTTACTTCGATATGAACATTATTATTTCGCCTCAGTGAGGAAACATAAAATAAAATTTTCGCAATGTCTGGGAGGGATATGCGTCAATTAAAATTCATTGAAATCAAATTACTATTGAATAGTGTAAAAGAGTTATATTTATGTATCTGAAAAATAAAACTTGATTATCGTTCTTCTGAAGATTAAATCGTTGTGATTCTTTCACTACCGAATAGGTTCATTAAAAATTTTATTTCATTCTTAATATTCGTTCCGATAGATTTTATATCTGAAACTTCATTCGAATCATTTGGGAAATAATGAAGTTTTGACGATTTTTTTAAAATTAGCTATGCTTGTTTTTCCGGGTTTTCTCTAGAACTAATGACGCCAGCACGAGTGTATTTTCACAGAAACTTAACAAATTTGCCAGTTCACATAATGAAACGGATTTTAATCTTGAAAGGTTTATAAGGTGAGCAACGAAATAGTATTCACCGCGTTTTTTACGGTTTTTGATTGTTTGAATTATTGTCATGATCTAGTCTATGATAAGCTTCAAAATTACAAAGTTTACCCAACATGCCATATATCCAGGTATTTTCCATCAAAACATCTGAATCTTTCTCTGATTATAGTACAGAGATCGGAAGTATGAAATTAAAAATATTAATGCGAGGCAGAGAGTCATGTCCAATTCATTAGAGGTTATTTAACAACCTTTTTGATGAGGGATTCAAACTCGATATTCAGTTGTAAAAATTGAACCGAATCTAATGGATTTCATCGGATCGTGATTGAAACATGTTAAACAGCAGATTCGTAAATATTATTTTGTTCGTCATTGAGTGACAAAATAACATTATATTTGTAATTATCGTTGTTACCTATACTATGCTTATGATTTAAACTGTATTTTCCAAACACATGGCAATTTTCTGCTTTGCTCATAGTTTTTTTTTTATGAACAAGTGATCTAGTGAGGATATCCCAAGAAGGGATATCCGAACAAAATAAGCACAGGAACTGTAGCACTATAGTTTGCAACAAAAATAAACCGATCAAAAGACTAACGTTTTATATTTATAGATGGCCTGAACTGAAAAACAAGCAGGTTAGGTTTAGCGAGTACCGAATTCTGTAGTAAGGGGTCTCATGTTGTTCTCCATATGTTGTTCGTCTCCAAAAACTTCCCTCTACTGTATAGTATAGAAAAAGTGAAAGAAGGCAGTGTTGCTTGCTACTCATGTACCTACATAGCGTCAACAAACCCCTACCAAACTTTCAAAGCTCTAATAATATCGGAGAAGTTTCACCCAACACCTACCTGGGAAAAAACTCCTAGGTCTTCCTATTATTCTCTTCTTTACATAATAATATGTATGAGCAAGACTACCTCTGAATGATTCGGAGAATCTATTTTTCATATCTGAATAAACTTACGGCCGGTTTCATAAACAAACCCAAAGTCGCTTTAATTTTAAAGCTTCCTGTAACCCTACTAAAAATGGCAGTAAAGGAAGCTTAAAGTGACGTTAAATTCTATTATAAAACTGGACGTTACACTGACTGAAATGTGAGTGAATTAATTACTGACATGAGGACTGATCTCGTCTTCACCTAGGTATATAGCAGCTCGGATAGCTCGAAATGTTTGCGACCCAAGGTTCTCTTTCTATAGCGACGTTGCTGTTTGACAAATAGCTCCCAAACAAATCATTTTTCTGTAGCTTGTGGCTATTGTCTAAAATGGAAAAATGTAAATAATTTGAGTATCACATTTCACATGTAGGTGGTGTTTTTTAAGTTGAATATATATTATTACTTATAACTTTCCGATTTCAAAGACATTTCAAGGTTATCTCATAACAATAAACAACCCATGGGACTAACCTTACCTATAACAGTAGGCAGAAGCTCTAAAGCAATTTAAAAATATGTCGATATTCTAGTTATAGCTTTCCTGAAGGTGAAAGAAAAAGGGAGAAAAGAATTTTGTTTTTAAATAATCTCGAATTCATTTCTGCAAGAAGCTGTGTATATCTTCCGGTTCACAGTACAGTTTAAATCTAACATCCAAGGTGATAGCGAGAATTTTTCCTATTGGTTTTATAACAATTGCAGTCTATCGTCTGAATTATCTAAGGAAAAAATAAATAATGGGCTCACTGGAAGAAAAGCTCAATTGTGTTATTAGATTTTCAGAAATATCTTTTGTAGGTAAGAACATTAAATCAAGAAGTCCCATGATAGGGGTGGAAAATGTATGTGTCGCAGGCTTATCATAATATCAGTCTTGTTATAATACGCCTATATAGGCTTTTTCAATATGACTAGGCATATTGTAAAACTACCGAAGTAAATGGAAATCGGACAATATAACTGATCATTTAAGATCATTGAAGATCTTTACTAAGGTTCCTGAGATATTTTTGGAACCTAGAGGTCCTCTATCTACTTTAGGAACTCTGATTGCTACAGCTTGACCTATCTCAATTTCTTATAACTCACGTTCAGCATTTTTCCAGAAGATCTTTTCTTTGGTTCATGACTATTTCTACATTTTTGAATAGATTGCACAATTAGCCTGACAAGCCGTCAGTTGTATTACCATACGGCGGGTATAACCAATCAGAATCCAGAGTATTCGCGCGCTTTTGAATTTTATCAATAATAAGCCTAATGATCAACAGGCGTATTATAATACGCCTCAAATTGTCAGTCAAATTGTCTGTCAGATTCTGGATTCTTTCGGTGATATTGCAATATGCCTAGTCATATTGAAAAAGCCTAGGCGTATTATAATATGACTGATTTTACAATAAGACTACGACATATGCACAACCCATGATGGATTGCCTAGGCCCTGGACTACAAATCCAGATAAATCTCTGTTTGATAAATAAGACTCACTTGCTCGTAATAAAAGAGGACCCAAAAAAAAAAATAAGATGAACGTCTTTCAAAAAATTGATAATTTGCGATAGTGTTTTAAGGACAATGAATGTTCATTTATGGCTGCATTTATTCTTTTCTTTCTCGGTATCATTTTTCGCAAACCTCAGTACTGTATGATTAAAATATTGAGCAGAAAAGAATATCGAAACGTTTTTTCTTTTCGGTCGTGAAACTATAACTTTCGAAGAAAAGAGGGGCTGCAAATTTTCAAGGAGGGGTTAGGGTCTGAATCTGAAAGAATCGGTTCAATTCGAATTATAAGCGTATGGAAATTTTTTTTTCAATAAGTGAAACCGAATGAGTAGTTATAATGTACCAATACATACACAACGTGCAAAATTTGGTAGAGATCGTATCACAAGGAAACTAAAAAAAAACTGTATCTTAGAAGTAATCCACCAGTGCGTTATTTCGCAGGAATCTTCAAAACTGTAGGTATTTTAGAGGCAAGTACTTTTTATCAAGGTGATCGGATCTACAATAATTTTTTTTTATGGGGGAACCAAACAGTGTTAGACGAGTTCAGTAACTGGGTGGAACGTGCAGAAGCATCTGACTTCACGCCAGTAACTACAGCATAAAACGAAACGTTTTTTAGAAACTTCAATGTCCTGCTGCTTCCTATTTTCCCAGGCAATAACTGATCTTCAATTCCTTTGGAAAAATGTTTGTTTGTCGGAAAAATTCATTTAACTAGCTGAATTTGTCTCGCTTCAATTCTAAATAACCCCAGTTATAATCTGATGGCCTATTATTGGAAATAACAATCCAAAATGAAACTGTCACGAATCTATTCCAGTGGGAGCAGATACTGCGGATAGATAGATGAAATATTCAATCGAATCGTATTTGCAAATCAAATTATTCTCAGTTCAAAAATAACGACTGAAACATGCCGACGGGCGTAGCAATTCAACGGCTATTTAGTGATTAATATCCGAGACCGAATACGTAGGTCTAAAGTTTTGTTTCTGTAATTATTATTATAATCGCGCTAGTGCGTTGTCGATCGGCCATGTTGGAGCCACTGCGTGCTACTTATGAATTATTCAGATAATATGCCTCCTTCCTGTTGGTTACCCCTATGTTCTTTACGCCAAACTGTAATTTATCTCTCATTTTAATCGCAAGGTGAAATATAGTGGAGTTATGTTTATGTTTTTCCTAATGGTCGCTGAAAGTCGGATTCGCATGCAACTAACCGAAAAATAATTCGAGTGCTCAGAAGAAGTTTTTTTTTGGATTGTTTAAACGTCTGAACTAGATAAATCTTTTATATGCTGACCTAGTAGAGAAAGCATACAATGGGGAATTCTCCTCAATTCGGGATATTACAGCATATGCAAGTTTAAATTGAATAATTATGACTTTCATTCATGAATTCTTCAAATGCACTGCGAAAATTATTCAAAATCATTCTTCAAATATGAGGTTTTAAAATTTAAATCGCTTCGTTTGAAGTTTACGATTTGATAACAGCGCCTACTAGAAAATAAAAAGAACAATGTCTTGTTTATAAAATAACTGCCATCATAAGGCGCGTACTCACTGGCGTGCCTTAACAGCAACCGGCCATAAAAATCCCATAAAATTTTACTACCCTCCTCGTTCGTCGCAGACTTCATAGACAGCCATCCTTGTCTATCTTATCAAGATAGTATATTTGTTGTCCTTTATTATCAACGTATATTTTAGTCGATGTTGCCAACTTATGCAATAGAAACGAAATGCTTTAAATTTTAAATACCCATTTTTATTTTTTATTTTTAAGTACTTAAAATAATTTTTTTTTGGGAAACGGTTGAAATGGTTATTTCAAAATGTTACGTTTCAGAGATATTTCATAAAAAATACATAATTTTCGTCAGAAGGAGTATTTCCTATTAGGATAAAATTGCAACAATCGCGCTGTTAGGTGGAATAGCTTCAAATATGCCCCAATATGAAAATCCTAGTTTTCCCTCTGTTGGAGTTGTGCACACGGTTGTGCAAAGGTAGGTTTAAATGTGCCACCTATAGAGGCGTTTTCGCTGTTTCTCGATCATATCTGTTTCAGGACCGAAAGTTATGCAGAGCATTGAATTTTTGGGTCTTTTTCAAATGAGACCGGGAATTATGTTTTCGTCAGTCAGGTCCTAGAAGTTCGACCAGTTTCTCAGAATAATGAAAAATATTCGTTTTATCACCAGTCTTTCGGAAATATCTTCAAAAATAACGTATTCATGATAAAATTCCATAAAAGTTGTATGTAAGTATTTAAAAATATCAAAACACACGTTCCCCAAAGTCAAAACAGGGAATTTATACTTCCAGTCTAGCCACAATCAATCGTCATGAAAAAGTCGCAAATTTTACACAAGGTTTATTATTTTCAATGAAATAACAACATAGCAGAATATAGAAAACATAACAATCAACAAAAAAATTTTTCAGTTACTTTTCTTGTTACAGTACTGTTAGGAGTCCTCAGGATTTCACAGTCAGATCATCATCATCCTCCTTTATAATATACTCACTCAGAATACACTTGACTGTCATTTTTAATAATACACCAGCACAAGAAAATTCTCAATATGTACAAAACACAAGGTCCAAACCCAGTCGGCTTTGAAATAAATGAAGGAATAGAGTAACAGTTCAGTGAGAAATTATTTGCAACAAAACTTTCCGAATATATTTCGTAGCAATTGGGATATTTCGAAATCAGAATTTTATGTAGACTCGGAATATTGTATGGAAATTGTTCATCGTTATTTGGAAGAGCTGGGTGGTATCGTATTCCTCCACTTTTGGACAAAAATAATTTAAGCTTATAAGCTAACTAGCCTTAGTTTGAATCATTCTTTTAGTCCAATTTTAAAGTGTTATCGGACACTGTTGACTCTCCCTTCATATCTAGAGAAAAAGTACTTACTTTTTGCCCTGCAAAAAATGATATATCATTATTTGTCAACAGAGCTAAAATGTCAAACGTTTTTGCCGTCACAGAAATAGTTATTTATTCGAGTATACCAAAGACGAAAAACTGTCTAAAAGTCGAGCCTGCAAATTGATAGCCGAGGAGCAGCCGAGGATATCAAGCAGGCCAGACGATACAATAGGCAAATATTTGCCGAGATGCATATTACATTTTTTCGTCGACCTCCTACTTTTATTAAAGTAAGAAGTTACCCGTTTTATGACCTCATATAGGTGTCAGTAATTGCCATTTCCCAGAGCTCTGGTGAAGTGTTCCTGTTATCCATATCGCTATCACTATCCATTCTTGATTATACTGAATACTAATATTCAGACCACGTACCTAATTCACTGGTAAAATCTAGCCGATTTTTTAAAGAATTAATTTGACAACATCAAATGACCGTTATTGTAAATCGCCTCGGGATCAAATACATTGCTTAGTGACAATAAGCGGACGAAAAGTAAATCAGTACGAAAAGTGAATCACGACGAAAACTACTCGCCTTCAAAAATAGTCGACTTTCCGTTCGAAAATTGTTTTACAAACGATGAGTCTTTTTAATAATAGTTGTAAAATTTTCAAGAAAACCTGACCCATGCTATGGTCGGGAGACTTAATCAGAAATCCAAGTTTCCCGCATCGATTTGAGATAATAGTTTGCTTCAAAAAAAAAAAGAAAATTGAATAATAGAAATAAATATAAAAAATATACAAGATTTCGAAAAAGTGAAAAACATCTCGGAAATAAGGTAGAGTGACTCTGAAATAGAAATTATTTATTTCATACGCTGATACATCTGATGATGGAAACCTTGACATAGACAATAGTTGTTTTCTTTGAATGTTTTTCCTGATAAACAAACCTATGGTCAAGTCTCTCTTGCCCCCTGTTCAACTCTCCCATGGGTGAGTTGGCTTCAAAGTGAAAAGGGGTTCAACTATCCCGGACTCCCAATACTTTCTTCGTGACATGAGCGATTTTCCACCAAATGTTTACGATGGCATAGCTATTATGATATGCCTCCTAGAGCTTCTAACAAGATTTGTGTGAAAATAATCTGGTAGTGGTTTTTCTTGCACCGTTCTGCTCGAATATTCCCAGAGCGGATTTAAAATTGTTCGCTGAAACCTCGTGCCGGTGACTGACCCCAAAATCGCGGTAAATAGTTCCGATAATTGCAGCGTTTTTGTCTCGAAAACGCAGAATGCACTTCGGCAAATTAGGTTCGGCAAGGCACTGGAAGTACGTAATTAGATATCTCTGCGATAGCTCTTTGCGGATACTGCATTAGCAGCGGCGAATATGTGGGCAACTCTCAACTTGGTTTGCTTGTTACGTGTTCGGGATGAAAAAAGATGACGGCTCTACCGTTTTCGATTTAAAAGAATGAATTGTTATTAGATTCTCATGATTGACTGTATAGACTATAGAGTATGGTAGTTTTGGCTGTAGTTCGCGAAACACAGGCTGTATTATTACTAATTGGAAAAATCGCTACAAAAAAATTTCTACTTTTAAGTACCTACAGTATTGTTAGAATTTATATGCATATTGGGGCATTCCTGAATTATTTTCATTTCGCAACACTTATGTGAGGAATTTGATAGTTGTTTCAATGCGATATATAGGAATTCAAATTCTGTGTCTCTGTGTGGAGTTAGAGTCAATTGTAGATATTTTGCCGCTTGTTTTCACTAATTCAGACGTAGTTTTATAGATTTGTGCAAAATAATATATTTTTTGAGTTTTCTTGAATCATGGATATTACGCCAAAAGAAAGGAGAAAATTCATAACACTTCCATGACATTGCTAAAGAGTGTTCAGTCAGTTTGGGAGCCTGTTAACAAAATATTTGAACAAAACAAGAAGACTGGATCAGAAGATATTCAAAAAGGGGAAACTGTGAAAGAAAAACGGAGAAAATTCCTCGGGATGAAGTTCTCATGTTGAGAAATAGGAAACTGAATCCGAGAAAGGCAAGTTATGACCTTCAACAAGATTTGGAAGGCTGGAGTGAAGATTCACTCTACAGTTCGAAGAAGCCTTCAAAAAAAAAGACTAAAAAAATAATACTATAAAGGAAGGCTATAATGAGCTGAGTCAAAAAATATGCTCATTCGACTGAAGAGAACTGGAGAACTGTCATTATTATTAATTGAATTTCCTCAAGTCATCAGCGAAGCATCAATTTCAAATATCAAATAGAGGCCTTATGGTCAAAAACACTTACTTACTGGAGTTAGTGTTAGTTAAAAACAATCAGAAAGGATCGGTTTTTCTGAATAACTCGCAAACGGTCATTTATGTATGAGTTTGATTAATCAAAAGTATACCTTATCAAGAAAAAATTCAGAGAACATAATTTCAACACGTTTTTCCTGAAAAATTATAACAAAAACTAAAAAGCTATACCCTTTATGAATCCGACGAATAGAAGTACCCAGGAAACCACCTTTCGTTTATTAAACATATATAAGTCAACTTATTCCGACGTATAAATACGGTTTCATTAGACCAAAATAAGAAGGACAAATGTCCGCGTGGTAGACGTATAAAATCAATCCTGGATATACGTCTCCTATTCGTATTTTATATACGTCTGATACTCGTATTTCATATACGTCTTTTAGACTACTTAAGTAATTCAGAAATTACGTCGAAAACCAGTCGTCTATAAACGTTCACAACTCATATAGTATAGACTATATTTCATCGACTTCAATGTACCAAAAATAGACGTTTAATAATCGTATTTTGTACTACAATTAAGTATCAGTAATAGACGTCTCTGAACAACGTTAGACCTACTGTTCATGTATACGATATCCGACGATACGATGATCCGAAATTGCATTAATATGTTTTGATCGATGATTTCGAATATAATAAATTAAAAGAACAATAAATGCACTTTCGGATCATCGTTTATATTGTCGAATATCGTATGAATGAACATTAGTCTCATTTGTTGTTAGATATTACTGTTCTGAATATGGTCAATCTTCAACATTTATTATAACAATCTTACCCTCTTCCATACTTATCCTTTTCATAGTTTCGAATAAGACATAACGTAGTGTCAATCGGATTTTAGGAAAACTAAATTTTAAACTATTTAGGTCTCAAACCGATTTATTCAGACAATAATAAAATAGCAGTTTTCAAAATTTAGGTATATACATTGAGCACACCTCTTTAAATAAATATAATGGTCTATTCCTATATTTTTAGATTGCTTCAATCAGATGTACCCACATCAGCACTACGGCCTCTGTAAAATGTTATTTCAGTTAGTTTTAGGAGAAAAAACATGTCGAACAAAACATACCAAATATCTTTTTCATCATATTAGTAGACTTGAAAGTGGAGAGCTCTCTTCAAAATCGGTTATGTCATTTTGTTTTTTAGCAGATGTTTAAACATGTCCATCACTATGTTGAATCAGAATCCATTTCAATCACTCATGACAAAGTACAATTAATTTCCTCCAGACAAAACAAACACAGTAAACACACACAGCTTACGAAACTATTTCAAGATGGACGACAAGGAGAATGAACTACGAACAGCGCATGCCGCATAGCATAACATAGAAACACGGCCGTGACTGCCACATGCGTGTATAGACCATATTAGTGAGGTTAGAATCACTCAATTGGCGGGAGATCCATATTCAAATTTTTTTACATAGGAATCGACTTTAAGATGGAATATCACTAGCTAGAAGTAAATGTTAATATAAAGACAGGCAAAATTGGGTGCCGCAATTATTAGAGGTTGTTTCCAAGTACATTTTACATCACAAAATACTTTTATATGTCCTAAAATCAAAATTGAACACATTATTATACGGAATATATCCGTATGTCGTAGATCATTTCTGCTATACGTCAATCATGAACCGTAACAAAGAAAATGACATGCTACGCTTGCGCGTTAGAATGATGTCAGCTTCAGAGGTTAGAAACGAAATGAAGCTACGACAAACTTCCATGGATCTTGCTGAACAATTTTATATTGGTCCATTATTAAAAAAATATACCATTTTATTACGAAATTTTGTTTTCAGCTTGTTAAGAAAGGATCATAGAACACATTCCAACAGAAATAAATATTAAGAAATTCGCTAAAATATCCAAAAACAGGCGAGAAGTACGCGGCATTTTTAGTCCCATAAGAAATGCATAGGGAATTCAGGGACCAGATCCACGGATGGATCGCGATTCAAATTTCCCGCCTAACCTCACTAATATGGTCTATTGTAACGACAACTAATTGCCTATTGGCCGGTCGGGCCTGCGTAGATCCTCAATCCTCTGCCTACGTAAACATGGCACCAACGTTGCCAAGCTATTAAAAATGTAGTAGATCTTGAACATTCTCATAAATCTGCTAGGCTTGTTTGAATTAGAACTAGTAGATTCAATTATATCAAGTGAATAGTAATTGAAGAGGGCTCATTCAGTTTTCCAGATCACAAGTATAGACAGCAGAATCTTTGATGGTTGAAGCAATCAGTGTATGGACAGGACATTATTTCATTTCATGTGACAACGCTGTGAATTGTCGAATTGGGGATTTTTAATCAAAGATATTATATGTGTAATGTCTTTGCTTTTAATTGGTTGACAACCATCAATCCGAATGAATTAAACTCCATTTGGCGAGGAAACTATAGAAAAATATGCAAATATGCATTTTTTTCGTTCAATGTATATATTTTTTTTTCATTTATTGCACCTATGGTTGTACCCTCTATTCAAGAATATCTAGTATGAATGTTATACATATAAATTATTCCTGCCACGGTTCAACCATTTATATACAGCTATCATTTAAATGGTGATTTTTATGGAAAAAGATTAAGTTCGATGTGAGCTGATTAATTAGCTACCTGGTGAAATCAGTTCAAACAATTAAAGCACATATATAAGCTGAATCGCTTTTTCAACTTCAAAAAACTTGAATGTTTGGAACTATATGTAGGTGTATAAAACTCAGAAACATCGATATGACAATAATGAATAAAGGACCAGTATTTTTTTTTCTCCCTGATAACTAGAAGTAATGTAGTGGGTATCTACATATGGCTTATAATAATAGTCATATTTGAAACCTTTCATATATTTGTCCAGTGTAGACCTCAATGATGAGTGTTAAAAAAATTCGCTAATAGACAGATTGAAAACCTACCATATATCCGTTTAATATACCTAAGTTCATGGAGTAGGAAGGTAGGTTGAAATATACGACTTATATTCGTATAATTTGTGGAACTTTATAGACCTAGTTTATAAATTATGAAAAATTATTAAATCTGCGAAATAAGCGATATATATTGTAGGATGCATATTGTTCCAATCGTAAAAACACAACTGGGAGACAAAATAGATCTCATTATGTATATATGACTTCCACTTATAGACATTTCAAAAACCTATCACATATTCGTTTAATATAGGTGTAGGAAGTACGTCGAAAAGTACAATATATTCGACGTATAATTCGGAGATCTTGTAGACTTCGTTAATAATTGATGATTATGAAGAAGAGTTTAAAATAATTGAAATATATAAAACAAAAATAATCTTCAGTTCTTGAGAAAAATATTGATAAACAAAAAACATATAGTGTGGTATATATAGCTAACGCTAAAAGACGTTTTATAAACCTACTACAGAAAAAATGGTATAATATAGACGTAAAATACTTGTACTGTGATAGACCAAAACGAAAAATATACCATCAGGATGAATATTAGACGTATACTAAACCAAGGTGTGTTTCCTGGGTAGCATGTTTATGTAGATATCATGTCGTAGTACCTCCCAATCATATGCAGAATTTGAAATCACTAGGTTACTCATTTCGGAGGTTATAAAAAAATTTATCATTAACGAGCCCTTTCTAAAGGTTGCAACACCAACAATGGACTATTTCGAGCTTTTGGCCTAAGTCTGGAATGAAATTATTGTCTCTTCAACCCAAAACTCAAAAATGAACAAGCTAAAACCCGTCAATTGATTTTCAGTTGCCCAAATTTTGTGGCAATAAAACTCAGTGTTTTTCTCTGATTTTCAAATGGAAACATACAGGGTGAGTCTTTGACTCGTACAAATATTTTAACAGTAGATTCTTGAGGTCAAGAGAAACACTTTTTTTCTATATGTACCATGTTCCGATTCGGCCCTGATCAAAAGATATAACAATTTTGAGTTTTTATAATGAGCTGGAAAACAAAACTACTTACATAATAACTAGCTAGAGCACTACACATCTGTGGATCTTTTAAACAGAGTTCTATTCAGCCAAGGTACCCAATTTTTCAAATTTCACAGATATTTTTTAATTTTTGAACACTTTCATTTCACAAAACGTTCAAATATTCATTATAGAGCGTCAAACTTAGTTTCAAGTGTTGGGTTGGAATTTTTGGTATTTTTATGGTTCTTAATGCTCATAATACGAATACTGGAAGTCGTGTGTGATATCTTATGTTCGAAAAAATCCTATGAATGAAAAACTATATTCCGAAATTCATTTCATTCGATAAAACCGTTTGAGAGAAACTGAAATTAAACTGTGCCGATTCGGAAAAAATGGTTATGAAAAAAGTGTTTCTTTCTACCTCAAGAATCTACTATTGCAATATTTGTACGAGCCAAAGACTCACCCTGTATACCCTTTGTGGGTTCGTTGGAAATCTCACGGAAAATGAAAGCCCAACAAAAATCGTTCATTTTATATCCTGTCTATCAGAAGTCTCTTGAAAAAAAATTAATAGTTTCAAAACCAATAACTTGAAGTGAAGACGCTGAAACACATTAATTAAGTTTCCACTCCACTAATTTTTTGGGAATATTTTCTTCAATACCTTAGCCGCAGGCAATTCAACTTCTGTTTTTCAAAACAAATATCATGTGGGGGCTCGTTGAAAGATTACTTGGTTGGTTGAGAAACTATTTATATAATTCTTTCAAGAGACTTCTGTCTTTCGATATCCACAAAATGAAAAAAAAGATGATGGTCGAATCCATTTGAGAAACGGAAGTTGTATGAGGTTGTGGCTGAGGGGTTGAAGAAAAACCACCTATTTTATTACCAGAAAATAAGAGTAATTAATCAAATTATACCTATGATGGGTATGTCAGCCTATTCATTTTGAGTTGTTGGTTGAAGAAATATCAATTTCATTTCATATTCATCCTCAATCCTCTATATGCAATCGCGTTTGGAGCTAAAATGGTCCTGCCAAGTGTGCGAAGAGCATGCTTGTGCGAAGTACTGCAGTTGTTCAACGCTTTAAAATCTTTAAAGACGAACATATCTAAATTCAAACTCAAGTTACTCGAAAACGGCAGGTACACTTAGGTACTTTTTTTAGAAAAAAATATAGAGAGTACTCCCTTGATATGTATCAGCAGAAAAATAGGTAGGGTAACTTCCTCTTCAAAAATACCTATTCGCGAATCCAATTACCCAACGGTAATTGGATTCGCGAATAGGTATTTTTGAAGAGGAAGTTACCCTACCTATTTTTCTGCTGATACAACGCGCCCTCAACAGGGCGCTGCGAAATGTAAACAAACTTTGACGTTTGTCAGTACTCTTTTCGAGATTTATTCGGCCTATTAGAGTTTTTCTAGTTAATCAAGATATTTATCGGAATTATCGGAAGTGAATTGATTGATTTAGTTTCGTAAAGAAAAATCAACATTCTTTGGAAATACTTCATTTGAAAGGGATGAATTGTGGAATAAAATCGAGCGATGATATTGGTGATCCACTGCACCTAGACACAAATTCCTATTATTTCACAGATTCTTTCTTGAAGTAAACCTAGGTAATAATGTTGAGGTAGCATATATCTGAGTTTGTGAAGGAGGTAGAAACTAAACATCTTGATAAGTAAGGCATTCAAGTGGAAGTTTTAAAGTTTCTATTTAAAATATTTCAATTCAATGTTATGATATAGGTATTCCTCATACTGAAATCTCAAGAGACATAAATATGATTGAGCTCATGGAACAAATTCAAGATGAGAAAAAGCATTCATTTGGAAGTATGAAAATTATGAAATTGTATTTCTAAATCGTGAATTGGATTTAGTAGAAAACTCCCGCAAAGAAAAATCGTTCAACCTAACTCCTGTCAGTTGAAAGTACTGGTATAAATACCTTTTCCAATATTTTTTCGGAATGAATATTTCTATTCAGAAACCCAGACAATAATCCCAATATAACTTCTCCAAATAATAATTATAATACTTTGTTGGACAACGTGAGACAAGAGAAAACATAAGAAACAAAACTTGTTTTGACTTTGCAGTACTGACAAAGTAGTTTCGGAATTCAGTCGGCAGAGGGCGTCTAAATTCGCCAATAGTGAACCCAGAGAATTGAAGGAATTCGAGCAAATAACGGATCGTGGTACCCTCAAATAATAATCATCAGTTGAATATACAATAATGATGGCCATTTCAGAAGATATTTAAGAAAATCCGATTTTTGTTAGGCCTTTTCTGAGGGTGTGGCACCCTCAATAAGCGATTTCGGACATAAGTTTATCAGAAATAAAGCCCGTATCTTTTGTGTTCTATCATCCCTAAAAATATTGTCTATCCACCCTGTTTATCGTGAAAATTCCATTTTCTTTTGTACTAGAACACCTGTTTACCATAATACAAATGTTGAACCCAAACAATGCCAACACGAATTCCTGCGTTTGAACCATCTCAAACAGAAAACATTCAGGTCTGACATGTAGCCAATCTCGAGACATCGAAAATTCATTCCACACGTTCACTGATTTTCTGCTTGACATCGTCGCCATCGGTCCCTGTATCGATTTGGACCACTACACAAGGTTACTGACCTTTCGCAATGCGTCTCTGAATAAATTGGAAGAATTGCACGGCGCTCCACTTTGAATGATAAATATGATATCTTCGCCTTTCGGGTTGAACCGAACCATTTCGTGCCGCGATCTTTCTAGCATGTCGAATCTGCGTGATGGATGCCTAATATTGATACCGTTCTCATAACTGGACCTCCAGTAATTTTAGGATGAAATTTACGATGTGAGACGGAAGTGCGGTAGATGGCAATCAGGTTTGGTGCGTCAGAAATGAACATTTCGACGCCATAGGCGTCCTCGGAAGAATGGAGGTGTAGGTGAAGGCGCTAGAATGAAACTGAGTTTTATGGAGCCCACACACAACAGTCAGCAAGTGGGCGTTGGACGTGAAACAATAATCATTTGGTCGAAATCTGATCATAAGACACATTATGTTTTGCAGGCAAAGCTGGGCAAAAACATTGCTCTAATCAAAATGAAAATTTAGGTATTTGAAATATTTATAAAATTGAAATATACTATTTGAACTATTTTCATTGATAATACAAAATACCTGTGGAAAATTACGGTCAGGTGTATTCAACCTTATTCAATAAAATAAAAATTATTTTATCTATATAGAGAGAATAAAAAGTGATGAACAAAATACACATTTTTGGTTCACTACTTTCTGAAGAAATGCTTAAACTGGTCAATTTTTTTCGAGTACATTCATTTAGAATTAATCAGTTTGTCATGCGTCCTCTACGAGGGGTGAGGAATAGTTTTTAAATGGCATCCCAGACATTCATCGGGGAGGATGATTTGGTCACTAAGGAGGGTTTGTTAACAACCATTTTTTTATTACTTTACTTATGTATTTCGATGTCGATGACATACACCTCAGAATTCATTGATGTTTTATAGTTGGGGAGCCCACAGTTCTGAATCGGGATTTACTCGAGCGTCGTAGAGACCTAGTGGATTTTGAAGATTAGATAGTAGAAAAAAAGTTTCTATGATGTATGCACTATCAGTGGTGGGGAAAGCGACTGCAGGTTTTCAAAATTGTAAAAAAAACGCGTCAGGTGTACATACTCGAGCGTGTGAGAGATACTATGTGTCTCTGATAATAAATTCATGTTAATCTGACAGTTTGCGTGGTGCGGCTGGCCGTACGGAAGAGTTTAAAATGTTAAAAAAAATTTTAACGTATCACATTTTCAGAGGATATGTTAATTGGACCCAACGGAAGCTACTTCTCAAGAGACTGACAATTCGGATTTGATGCAAGGTCACAGCGGTCCATTGAAAATGTAAAAAAAAATCGTTACTTTTACAGGATGGGCAAATTTCGATGTTTTAGCACTACAGCTTTTGAACCAGAGGAGATAGACAAAATCTGATACCCCATTCTCGTTCTCTTTTTCTGAGAATCTTACAAGAGTAGTAGTCATTTTTGGTCACTTTCTCTTGTTTTCGAATTATAAGCGAAAATTGGAAAAATGGCGATTTCGAAATACATAAATTTTTATCTCCGCTAATACTGATGATAGAGCTCTGAAATTAAAACATTATACAGGCACTTTTTTAAGTAGAATCTAATGGCGTGCATGCCTTTTTGGCAGGTTTTTTAATTACGAAGCTATGACCCAAAGTTATGTTTTTTTAAATAGGAACACTAGATTTCTGTGCAATTTTTTGAAAGCTTAATTTTTACTGATTTCAAAAGTATATAACATCTTATGGTTTGTATCAATAAAAATATTAGAAAATGGTCAAAAAACTTTTTTCTCAATATTTCTATGGTTTCTACTTTTGATGAGAATAGAAAAATGTATCATTTTATGATTACCACAGTCTCCTTCTATTAGTCCTTTCATTTCTATGTTTCTTACTCAATTTATTCAAGATTCAAATTTTGTGAAAATTGTAAAAAGCATAGAAAGAATGACATTGCCGGAAGGAGACTGCTCTTGTTATAGGATAGGCTATTTTTCTGTGCTCGTCAAAAGTTGAAATACTGAGAAAAAAAGGTTTTTGTGGATTTTCTATTATTTATATTGATACAAACCATATGATGTTATATATTTTTGGAATCAGTAAAAACTAAGCTTTCCAAAAATTTTACATTAATCTAGTGTTCCCATCTAAAAAAACATAACTTTTGGTCATAGCATCGTAATTAACAATCCTCTTGAAAAGGAAAAGTTTTAATTTCGGAGCTCTATCATCAGTATTAGCGGAGATATAAATTTCTTTCGAAATCGCCATTTTTCAAATTTTCGCATATAACTCAAAAACAAAAGAAGGTGGCCAAAAATGACTTACTACGATTGTTTGTTTCTCAGAAAGAGAGAACGAGAACGGGGTATCAGATTTTGTCTATCTCCACTGATTTAAAAGCTGTAGTGCTGAAACATCGAAATTTGCCCACCCTGTACATACTCGAGCGTGTCAGATTTTCATACAGATGATTAATCTCGGTGTTGCAGATGTGTTGACCCATTAATCTGACACTAATCAGGAGGGGTTTTCTGAACCTGACGGTTTGAAGATGAGATCAATAAAAAAATTTTGATATCTCCGTTCCTGTTGTACCTACCTCTAATCGTTTTTGTATTCATAATGGAAGTTGTAGATGATAAAACTTTTGTCTGAAGCAGTTTTACATGCTCCCAACCGTTTTCGAGCTAGAGGGTGATGAGGGCAAGGAGCTTATAGCCACATATGCGAAAGGGCAAGGTCAATGCAGAACTCCAGTCTAATGAATGTACATTCATCGCCATATATCCCAAACACGTTTGGACGTAGAAGAATTGCTTCTCATTCTCATATTTTGAGAGTCGGCATATTCACCAAAAAGAAACCAAGTTGTAGCAGAAGAAAAAATTCATTCAGATTATCAATAAATTGGTTGAGAAACCTCTAGCAGAAGGGCATCTTACAAGAGTTGATTAACTACTTCAAATTTTTGACAACACTCAACTCTTCAATCTTCCTTTCTTCCTCTGAAAACCACCTGTTTCACGCTAAGCAGTACTTTGGAAATATTGATAATGTACAGCAACATTGGGATATTCGATCCTGAAATGGCTGAAACATTTATAAATGGAATATTTTCACTAGCCTTCTATTTCCTTCTTATTTCTGAAGTCAGTAGGATTCAATAATAAATGCTTATATACAGGGTTTATTTGAAGGTGAGACTTTTTTTTCAACAGAAAAAAGACGACAAAGTTGAAAAAACAATTGAAAATGCCAAATGGGTAAAAGTTTAGATTAGTGCCCACCTCCGATTTTGTCGTCTTAGATAAAGCATTGTCTGAAAAATCGATTGGTACATGTTTCAACTTTAGGAGACTTGTAGTTTGGGAGATATGATTTTTTGAAGTTTCTATGAAAATTGCGAATATTCGGTATAATTCAGTCAAATTGTATCATTTTCCCTGTTTAGCGCGTAAATAACCAGGTCCAATCGTTTATGCGTTTAATTAATATCTTAAAATGGTATTTTCATGTCCAAATATGATTTTTCACTGTCCCAACCTAAACTAACCTAACCTAACCTCAAAACCATTATTTATATTTTCATCGAAATTTGAAAAATTCCCCACATTTTTCGGAATAAACTAACTGAAAACGTTAACTCATCGAGTTCTCATAAGGTTAACATTCGAATTTATTGAAATTGATGAAAAAATCGAAGACAAAAATCCAAGGTGGGCGCTAAAGTAAACAGGAGCCTGTGTGGCTTCACATTAGAAAACACCTTGTATAATTTGCTGATGATTTTAAAACAACAGCAATCCTGAACGCTAGGAGTTTACCTGAAAAATGGTACAGCAAAAGCTATGAATTATCTTTAGACACAAAATATCGACCTTCAAAAATCCATAGTCTAATCGACCAGGAATTGTTTTGGACATACGTAACAAACATATCCATAAAAAAACTTACAATTTACACGGAATTGACAAACTAAAATTAGCCACTCCCTAATGATCCTATAAGAGTCTGCTATCACGTTATTGGAAAAAAAATTGGGCCGAACATTAATTACGGAATATTCCAAGAATTCCAGTATCATCTACGTTATCGAAACAAAGGAAGAAAATAAACTTCCCTGATAATACCCATATCTGCAGCTCTCAAATCCACCTGACATTATTACCGGAATAAACGGAATTGTATTATTTCGTTTCGTAACCTGAATTTCCCCACATCAGTGTTACGCCGATTGCGGATGCAAATCGTCGTCTCGAAATGATCTTTAGCAACGCGAGACTCGTATTCCTGATAACACCTCCTAAATAAATATTTTTTTAGTTCGTAACACCGTCTGATGGCATTCGCATCGCGCGAAATGGGTTATTATCAATAAAAATGCACTGATATCAGTGCAGTCTGTTTAATTTACCTCTTATCGCACATTTGGAGATGACGCCAATAACCTTGCTTATCAGTTTTTAGTCCAGTGTTTGTTCCGAAAGTCGTTGAACTACATACTACAATGAATTTCACATTTTACCATCACTCTTCCTTTTAATGTTTGTCTCGACCTTACAAATTGTTTATTAATATAATTGTTATAGATGTGTTTGAGCATGGAGGGATCGATGTGTTTATTTTCGTGAGTAATGCTGTGCAAGATGAAAGTTTTACTCGTACAATTTCATTTTTATATTCGTCAAGTAGAGCATCAATTCATTAGAAATATAAAGCTTAAGTTTAAGCAAATACCACTCATATTACCATTTTCAAAAATAATCCTTCCCAATCAGGCAATAAATATTTATGTATGTACTTACATAGCTGTGCACAACTGCACACCCTTAGGACGACGATATTACATCCCGAGGGGTTTGTAGTTGTCTTTTTCATTCATACCCTCGGTATTCAAAAAATTATGCTGCTCAAAATTTGAAGTGGATAATTTGTGTAGGACATGTAATGTAAAATAAAAAACTATTTTGTATATAGGTATGTACTGATGTATAAGGTTAGGTATTCGCATACGGTTAACCTGAGAATGAGAATTTATTTTTTCATTTGAAGAAGATGGACTGAAATCCATAGAAAATTTTCTAGAGGGAATACTCTAGGATATATATTCTTTTGAATGTCAGCAATACATTCTTAGTTATCAAACAATATAGCATATGTATGAGTTTCAGCAAAGGTTAGTGTAACGGGGCACCATACAATTTGGAGTATGATACAAGAGCTTAGGGAAAAACCTCAGTAAAAAAACCCTGTCTCCCTGTGAGTAGTGTAGTGACGACAAATTTGTTTACAGAATAAGCTTTAATACTGAAGGGCTTCTTTTCCATTGACATACAAATTTCTTTATCCTCTTTCCATTTCGAAATAATATTTGAAACAAAGGAACAGAACGAGAAAAAAGTGAATAATAAAGCTTTCATCCAAACTTATTCTAAGACTTGATGATGACTGAAGAAAAAATAAATAATCATAGCTACATAACTTGTTCTTCAATTGCACTGGGAGGAATATCATCTCTGCGTCAAAAATCTTCTGTTGATCTTGGTGGAGGATCACCTTCGTCGTTAGAAATGCCTTCAATACTCAAATTAATAACTTATTCAGTTTCAGTTGTATGGGTCAAAAAATGGAGCAACTTCAGTATTGATTTGGTCGATGAAACTGTCAAATGAGACAAAGTTTTTACCGTATGTAGTGTTAGTGACTAGAAAACCTTTAAACTTCTTCGGTTTGTCAAGAGATTCCTTGAAGATGACTGACCAATGCTAGCCGAAACGTTGCACATAATATTAACTGATGGAAATAGCCCAATAAATCTCATTACATTACTTAATCGTAACTTATGAACCACCTCATTTTTTCCGAGGGAATCATCTCTAGTTTATACAAAAATAACGTCAGAACAAATCTGCACTACAAAGGTTGAACAAAACAGAAAATTAAAAAACTACAGTGTTGTTGATCTAAAAGCAATTCTATGATCAGTTCCACACTCTTCTGATGTATTATCGGTAAGAAAAATAATACACTAAAGCAGATTGTAAGTATTGATTAGCTAACGGCCGTTTTTTAAACCTATCTATCCATTGTTTCACTTACTGAAGATAGGAAAACCATCTGATTTCGTTTCTATGATCTATCTGTAGATATATTTTAGAATTCGTCAAAAATACAGACATGGCCTATCGTTTTTCAATACAGTTGGATCTAGAAATGAAAGAGATGAAAAATAGTTGATGATATAAGCTGGGGAAGCACCATTTAGAAGAAAAAATTTATTTTTTCGAATAAATAATGGATAACAATCCTGACGAAGAATATATACGAATCAAATATCACAAAAATTTATAGGGTGGTTCATAAGTTATAATCAATTGGAAAAATGAAGAAAATTAGTGAAGCAGCCTGATGCATCTTCATTCTTTGGTATTTTCCTCGCACAGAAAAATCCGTCTATGGAAATAGTATTTGGATTGAAACTGTGAGAGGAGGTAGTAACGATTGAAATTCAATCTGGGAGGACTTTGGATCTTCTGAAACTCTTTAGAGTTTTCACTACCAGTCTCTGAAACAAAATCAATAAAAAAATTGAAATAATTGATTTGCTCCTGCTCCTTGCACTAATTTGTCTCTTGCACTTATTGCACTTACTTGTCAAGCGCAAATCAGATAAAAAATGTAGTGAACATTATTCCTTATGTCAATGGCCTTTCAGAAAAAATGAGAAGAATCAGTTCCAAATTCAACATAAGAACTGTTTTTAAAACACAAAATGATTTTAGATTTATACTTACAAAAACTGAACCATTGTTAAAACTTATACAGGTGAAACGTCTAGACCTCTAGAAATAAGAAAACGCGAACATAAAAATAACATTTAAAATGGAGAAATTTATAGATCAAAGATTACAGATCATGTGTGTTCTAATACAGGGGACCACATGATGGATTGGAATAACACTAAAATTTCAACGACAGAACCGGATCATTATAAATGAAAAATTAAAGAGTCCGCCGTGTATTTTGTTGGATCAAAATAATAATTTGGCCAATTGTTCAGTAAGGAATAGATCGTATTTGGATTGATTTACTGAGGAAAGAACTGATATCCGGTAATTTCAAAATTATTAATCAACGTCTCTGTGTATAGACAAATTAATGTCAATTACAATTCAAAAGATATTTTAAGAATTTGTCTGATGAAGGACATCTCATCTAGACACCGAAACGTTAGGAAGTTTTCATTTTAAAGTTCCCTTTTTCGTTCATTGCCAGGCAACAATGTTTTCTATCTGATTTGCTTCTGACAGATTAGTGTAAGAATTTCAATTTTATAATCGATTTCGTTTCAGAGACTGGGAGTGAAAACCCCAAAGAGTTTCAGAAAATGTGAGAGAGTAGAACCGACAACTCAACTTAAAGAAAAAAATCGAAATACTCAGATCGATTTATCCGAGTTCGTCGAAATCCAAGTGAGATATATGATATAATATAAACAATATGAAATGATAAATTTATCCGCCCTGCTTTTTTTCTAAAAGAAAGTAGTCCACCTACTGTTATTATTTTTTTAAATGATTTGAAGAGTTGAACCAAAACCAACCTAGCGATATGAGATATGACCTCTCTAATTTCAGCATCGCAAAAAACACGTAAGTATAAAGAAAATGATTGAAATATTCTGACTCTTACTGAAGCTTTCATTAGCAGTTTGTATATTTTTTCATTAAAGCTTTCACTTAATTTTCACTTGAATATATTGATCCTGGAAAATCATAACACTATATATTTTTAGTCTAAATATAATCTGAGGTGGAGGCATGTACCCAATCTAAACTTACACCTGATATGCATTACGTAAACGTAAGTGCAGATTATTCCATAACATAGAGGACAGTATAACAAAAGATGGAGCGGTCCGGGCAATTCGATAATGGAAACTGCCTGTTGTAACAGACCAGATTAGAATTAAGATTTGCGATTGCCCAACAACGTATTTCGTTAACGAATGCCAGAATACTAAAAGCATGACCGAAACCCAATAAATCTGGAATTTTGCAATGTTCCTCAGTTACCTGCATTGCACTATGCCCTGTCATGATATTCAATTGAACGGAGTAAAACTGATTAATAATCCGATTGTGGGACCACGTTTGATTGCGATTTATCGATCGAAACGAAAATTTTTCTCGACCGGTTCGTTCGCAAAACAACTCATTATTAATTGTTCTTGCAAGAACCCATGCAGACATTTGAATTTTAAAGCAGGACAACAACTGGATGTGAGCGCATCCCACGCTCCTAAGTTATAATTGCACAATGTGATCTTCATGCGATTTTATATTATATTTAAATATGATTTCCAGGCCCATAATGATATATTGTTAGAGAGCAACGTCTGTTATTTGTGTTATATTTTCCACGTTTCTTTCATGATAAAAGCATCTAATGGAATGTTTTTTGAAAGGGATTGATCATGAACGGCTGATGAACTGGGGTCTATAATCTATTTTCCACATTCTCAACCATTTTTCGTGGGGATTACAGTCTCTTGAAGAACAATTCTCAATTCCACTAAATTGTAAAAAGAATGATTGCTTGAAAATGCGACCAATTGAAAAAATGTCGAAAATATCTAAAGAGACAGGGATACATTGCTTCTGATTACCCTTGGGTAACCTAGTGAAACAAACTAGTCACAATGAATTTATTTGAAATAATTTCTAGGAATATATTGGTTAGTCAGGATAAGAAATGATCAGTTCTTGAACCATTACTACAGAATGATTTGTGGGTAAAGTAGGTACGCGAAAATCTTGATTTAGGTTGTTTCTGGATCTTTTAGACTAGATAGGTAAAAACTTTGAAAGGAATCCTGGCCTCGATTTTCGTGAAAAATCCATTATAGTGGGAACCGCTTCATAAGATATCTTTATATGTCTTGACGATATAGCCAAATTTTGATATTTTGTCGATTAAGAAAATGTGACATAATTTTTTCATTTTCGAAAATGGACAATGGACAATGGAAACTATTCAGGCACTTTTTGATTGAGATACGACACTATATCCAACTTTTTTTTATGTCCTATAGTAGAGATGGAAAAAAATAAGTTTTGTTTCAAATCCGTATGGTATCTTTTTTAATCTCATATTAAACAAAAAAATAGCTCTTCAAAAATATATATAGTATGCCGATATATTACTTCCTTACTCGAGACAAAATCGCCATTTTAGTGAAATGTCAATTCTTGATAGAATTCTATGAGACCAGTTTACTAGTTTAGACTCAATGAATCTGCATAGAATATCATTTTTAGTTGAAACATCTATAACATCAATGAAACCATGTAAAATGTTGCAGTCAATTTAAATCGACTATAGTCAATTTTAATATAACTCATAAAAATTTCTCAAATTGGGTAGGTACCATTATTCTGTAAACAAATTCGACATCTTTTTCTAACAGAATTCAGCATAACGCAGGAAATGTATCTAATGGCGTTCCTGACTCTGTTCTCTAAATCAGCCCTATTTATGGCTGGAGTGTTGAGAATTTTTTTTAAATATATCCCAATAAGAAAACATTCAATGAATTGAGGTCTGGCTAGTCAATAGGACCATGCGTTCCCATCCACTGATTGCCGAATAAACTATCCAATTTGAAAAGTTATCTTCACCTGTAGCAATGCTTCTTTTTCGAAATAACCTAGAGCCGAAAATTAATCTCATTTACCTTTACTATTATAATATATTGAAGGATTCTATGTCCACTTCATTCATAGAATAATGTATATATAAGAGACTCGATAGTTAGTTATTATTAAGTAATATATCGACAAATTATATTTATACAGGGTGAGTCTTTGACTCGTACAAATATTTCAACAGAGGATTCTTGAGATCAAAAGGAACACTTTCTTCTACGCCATTTTTTCCGATTCGGCCCTGATAAAAAGTTATAGCCATTTTGAGTTTTCATGAGAGCTGTTCCACCCCTGGACGAAAAATTACCTTCAGAATAACTACACATCTGTGGGTCTTAAACAGAGTTGTATTCAGCCAAAGTACCCAATTTTTCCAATTTCACTTTTTAATTTTTCAACATCAGATTACTCGAAAACGGCGCATTATGCAAGAAAATATGAGGAATACTTTTTTTTTACAGAACGTACAAATATTCCTTAAAATACCGTCCAACTTAGTTTCAAGAGTTGGGTTCTTTGAATGTTTGATATTTTTACTGTATGTAATTAATGATCATAATGTGAAAACTTGAAAACGTGTGTGAAATGTTCGAAGAAAATTCATCAAATAAATGAAAAACTATATTTCGAAATTCATTTCATTCGATGAAATCGTTTGTGAGATAAAACTAAAAATAACATTTTTTATGCGGTTCAACAGCCTTTATATTTTAAACCGAGCCGATTCGGAAAAAATGGTCGAGGCAAAAAGTGTCTCTTTTGACCCTAAGAATCTACTGTTGAATTATTTGTACAAGTCGAAGACACGCCCTGTATATATTTTTTAAAAGCTATTTTTTTTTTGGTATGATATGAGATGGAAATAAGAATGCATTCGTATTTAAAATAGCGGAGTAGTTTTTTTCCACCCTTATTACAAGAGATTCAAAAAGAAGAAATAAAGTGTAGTATTGGTATTGAAAAAGTGCTTGTCTACAAAGTTTTCATAATTTCTAGATATTTTCGAAAATAAGGAAAATTTGAAATCGACAATTGATCAAAATTTGGTCATATTCTCAAGACAAATGAAGATATCGTGAAACAGTTCCCAATAATGGACTTTTTACGACTATAGAGCCCAGAAGTCACTTCAACGTTTTTTTCTATCTAGTCCTAGAAACAGCCGAATTAGGCAACATGGGATACCCTATACTCTATATAGCTACAATTTGCATTGGATCGTCGACAAACAAGTTGTGACTTCTGACGAGATGCTTTGATCTTTCATAGAGTGAGACGATGAGGAAATTTTTAACAGTTTAACGAGAGAGAAGAAATCCTCATTTTTTGTGGAAAGCCATGTGGACACTTTCCGAATAATATGGGGGGCTAAGAAGGTCACCTATGATATTCATCAAAGGCAACATGACCTCCGTGTGCTACATCCAGGAAATGGTTCTGCTTTATATTCGGACTGCAAATTGATAACCGAAGCGCAGCCGAGGCTAGCAAACCGGCAAGACAATATAGACGGTTTTTTGCCGCGGTGCATATTATATTTTGTCGTCGAACTCACATACTTTTATAAAAATAAGTAGTATCTAGGTTGCCAATTCCCTCAGCTGTGGAGTAGTGTTACTGATATCCATATCGCTATCACTATCCATTCTTGATTATAGTGAGAACTAACATTCAAACCACGTACCTAATTCACCTTGATTTCTAGCAGATTTCGTGAAGAAAAAATTTGACAACAGCAAATGACAGTTATTATTGTCAAACGCACTCCCTTAAAAAAGTTGTAGTCTTTTTGTTCGGAAATTAGCAGCAGTATTGGTTGTTCAGGTCGACCTAAAATGTGTTTCAGACTGAGAATTTGGTCGTATTTTCAAATGCATCTACCGTATCAGTTTGTTCCATCTACTACTGTTTAGTCCAGGAAAATTCAACGTGAAATATTCAATAAATAATTTTATCCACCTGAACGATGAGAAATAATACGGAATAAAACACTTGAAGGGATAATGTAACGATTGTATTCCCTCGAAAAGTGGATTATTTCGTCGTGACACAGAAAATGAATGGTTCCAAGCTGGCAATTCATATTTGTGTCGAATTGATGAAAAGTGGTTAAATTACAGTATCGTGTTCCGTTCAATTTGTGGCGTTCAAAATTGAGCTCGAATCAAGCATGAAAAACCGTAATTCGGGAGTCGAAAGGTGGGCGGCTTTGTGTACAATCCAATATCAAAAACAATTCACTCATAATGTATCCTATCGAAATACACGAAACCGTTGTTACGCCCGACTTTTGAACATCAATTTTATTGGATTGTCCAAATGCTGTTGTCTATGCTAATATTAGCTTGATTGATCCATGTTATTTGGATATTATCATCATCGTTATGGACGTACATTAAATCAGAACCTGTCCCTATCGATATTAAAGAGGTGTATCATAATTTGGGTGGAACCATTAGTTGTCGCAGTTGATGTTTGTGCGGGATAGTTGGATGATTAATATCCTTTGTTTATGTTCTCACGTGCGTGGAAGGAAATGGAATATTTGCTCTCTCAGTTAGGGATAGTTGTGACAACTCGACAAATGAGATGGTTTTCTTCAGATGCGAAACAATCTAGTAGTCAAGCTCTGAGCTTTTTCGGGTATAGGGGAGTATCTTTTATGAACAAATTAGATTGATCTTAATGATGTAACGTGATTTCTCTGTCGGTCATCTCTTGAATACTGTCTGCCTCAATGTGTTCATTAAGTGACTGACCGAGCCTCTTTCTTTGCCTCTATCTGACGGGAGAAATGCTTGGAAATATGCGGCAAAGCTTCGCATTGTCACAATTTTGCAGGCTTCATTTTGGGTTTGGGGCGATATAAGTTTGGTTGGAATTGAAAACTTGTCGAATTGCTGAACTTGTGATCATAAATTCCAAACCACTTAAGCAATTAGTGTGTTCAGTGAAGGTTCAACTCAAAAAAAAATTGCTTACCGTCTCCAGTTTTGGCAACGAGCAGTTAGTAGAGCGAGGAAACGCTATGGTACTAGTGGAAGTACTGTAGGTCATAGGAGTGGATGATCAAGAGCTACAAACTTCACACAAGATCAGCTGATACGACGAAATATCTTCTTCACAGCATCCCGAATTGATAGCTCATTTCATCAGGCTACCGGTAGAATAGCCTCTGGTCGAACAATCTGGAATTTGGATATCAGCAGATGCGCCAAGTTTTGAGTAGTAAGTTCTCGAACATGATGACTGGACACACATATATAAAGATCCTGCCTGGCACATCGGTATCACCAAGTTCTGGATAGCTCGCATGGATAACCGATATGAGAAACTGATTATTTGTATCTTCAAATGGTCTAGATCTAAGCAAACCTCTTTATTGAGTATAATATGATGAACCTAACCATTTTAATAATTGTCACCCATTATATTCGAGTGTACCACCTATTGTCAGGTAGGACAAATATGAACCATTTATCCATTGTTCTAAGGGCAGTAACAGGCTATAGCTGGGCAGTAGCAGTTCTTCTTCTGAATGTCAGACCTGGGCCTAGTAAAGCAGAGTAATATCAAGGCAAGTAATAATTCGTGTTTTGAACAGTTATCTCACCTAATCCGCAGAGCCAGAGGACTTGGCTACATGTTCCTCCCAACAGATAGAAGACATTCAGACCAAGGAGATGCACGGACTTCCTTGGATGGAGCACCTGATCCTTCATTATCACGTGAGAAGTCATGAATAGGGTTTTTCGTAAGAAATTAGTTGGTCGAAAGAAGCATCATCACACCAACCTCGTACCAGCTTAGCACCCGCATTGAAACTAATTGATTAAACCAACATCATCCATGACCACTTGAATTTTTCTATGGATTCCTCATCCACTCACGCATACTCTCAGAAAAACGAAAAGAACATTAGAGTCATTCGGGGTAACTGAGAGCAGTGGGTAAGTGTGCGCAGTGCGTATATCTCGACTATGCAATGTATGAAAGAGAGGTTCATTTGGGTGAAGCAAGGGCGCAGAATCCCCAAATTAGTTTTTCATGGGAGTGCGCCGTGTGACGTTTCGTTAACTTTTTATTTGCAATCAATCAAATTCACTAGTTTTCTTGTTAATTGTCAGCATCTCTGCAAATTCTGTCAGGTCCAAGTTCCGAGTCCGACAGTGTTGAACAATATTTTATTCGATCATGCGCATATTAATCTAAATATAAAATGAAAAATTTTAGGTTCTCTTAGCTGCTCAACTCTATAAGAACGTCAATTCAAATTTTGGCTTACTGGGGAAAATGTGCGCGGGTAAGTGTGCGCATAGATTCATTATATGGGCATTAATTCAGTGAGGAATAAATTATGACATTGTTGATTTTCTTGGTTCAGACTCGATCAATATTGTCCTATTTGTTCGGAAAAATATGAAGAGCCACCAACAGGGGAATGTATCAAGTGTTGTGTTCACCAGGAATTGTGGCACGAACAATAATGCAGTGCTTATAAAAAGGCGCTTCTGTATTGACAATAAACAGCATTTCTTTAATATCGTAACATTTTGATGATATTATTTTGTAATTTGTTTTGGTTGTGTGGTTCACTAAGCACTGCGTTCACTTACCCCGTGAGGGTAAGTACCCGCAATACGGGGCATGTGAACGCACTCCGACTTTCACCATTAAATTTCTTTTTGCGGAAAGAAAACATTTTTGTTTGTAGGCTTTTTGATGTTTTTTAATAGATTGGAAAATTCTCTATCTCATGAATATGTTTTAATTTTCTAGCTTCAACATTTGAAACAGGGTATGGCTTGAAAGGCAAAAGTGCGCACAGTTGCCCCTAATGACTCTATTTGTTCAGAATATCCCAATGTCACATACCTACTATCGAAGGCTTGACTATGATTTGTCGAGCGACTCGCATTTCCTATTCAAAAATTTGGAGAGGTATTTTTGAACGTTAGAGAAATGAAGTTGGGATGGATTACCATAAACCAAGTGCCTCTGGGAAAAATTGGTTTTTATTATTCACTGATGTTAGAATTTTTTGCTGAGATTCCACGAGGATTTCATCTAATTTGAATGGAAAAATTTTGTGTTCCTCTCATGACATGTCCACTGTACTTGCTTCTTGTATTCAGGATTTTATAACTTAATGATTTCAGCAGCTGAAACCCGAAACAATGAACTGGACGATCCGCGATGAACAACGAACGAGCGATATCAATTTATGCAAAATCTACTAATGCGGAACAATAAAGTAATTCTTATGCCTTGTACCTACCTACCTCAAGGCGAACCGAGTTGAATAGAAATAATAAATAGTATAAAATGAGCAGCGAATGCAGCATAGGAGTTACGCAACTCGCAGCTAACACACTGGAGTATATCTACGGAAAGGCCACTGCTTGTCAGAATACATAATAATGGGCTAGGTTCACTCATAAATAAATTAGAGCCTCAAGGTTATCCTAAACTGGTCTCCCAAACACCGTTTCCTGGTGGCAGGCAGCAATTTGCGATAGATTGCTGCATCAGAGACTACGTAGTTGTTACACTTCTAATGGCAGAGTCCGGTTTATTCGTCAGCTTCTTTTTATAATTCGGAATTTGAATATTGATCGCCTTTTTCTCCGCTCTTATCGATCGGCTTCTCCTATTTGATGTCGGATAGTGAGTAGGTGTAACCATTATATTCCGTGGACCGTTGGGAGTGGCGTGCATTTCTTCAGCGATTCTTTACTGAACTGGCTGGAAGGTTATAGATTAGAATCGTGATTAGAGAATCACCGGTTGCCGGAGTGATGAAAATAGCAAGCTGCCAGATGTTATTTGTCGTAGATCGAAATTCGCGAAGTCGGTATTTATCAAATCGTTGTAATTGGATTTTGAAGACCACAAAGCACGTTCGTACTAATAGTCCTTGTTGGAATATTGATTGGTTGTCTGAAATGTTCAGCTGAAGGGAGTTGGCATTCAACATACTCACTTAACTTGGAATAAGAATGCTTGATAAGCAAAGATGTTCAAACATCACTGGAAATTTTTTAACATTGACGATATAAAGTCGATGTAAAGTAAATGTTGAAGGGTAGAAGCATCGCGTTCGATCTGTGCTCGATTTGAAAACGATGTAGACTTCTTAAACCGAATTGTTACTATGGATGAGACTTGGGTACATTTATACAATCCAGAAACAAAGCAACAATGGAATGGCGGTACTCTGGTTCTCCAAGACCTAAGAAGTTTCGTCCAAAAATCTGTTGGAAAAGTTCTTGCTTCAGTTTTTTGGTATTGCCATGGAGTAATCATGATTAATTTTTTGGATAAGGGTAGAACAGTAACCGTAGATTACTATTCGACATTACTGACCACTCTACGGGAAAAAATTAAAGAGAAAAAACGCAGAAAGCTATCCAAAGGTGTTTTGTTTTTGCAGGACAACGCCCCTGCACACAAATCTCATGTTGCCATGCAAAAAATTCGTGATTTAGGATTTGAATTACTGGAACACCCTCTTTATTCAACATATTTGGCTCCATCCGACCATCATCTCTTTCCTCAACTGAAAAAAAATTAAAAGGTCGTAAAGTTTCTTTCAACGAGGAGGTAATAAAAGCTGTGGAGGTCTGGTTTTCAGAGCAAGAAAAAACTTTTTTTTTGAAAGGTCTAGAGATGTTGCAGGTTCGCTGTAATAAATTTATCCAATTAAGAGGAGAATATGTTGATAATAAAATATTTTGACATTGAAATTTTGTTTGATTCTATAGTAGGCTAAGAATTTTTCAATATATCCTCGTATAATGAAGAAGGGATTATGAATCCCGACCTTGGAGTGTTTGAGTTTGTCCCAAGCTGTAAAGATCCATTCAATCATAAATGTGAAATGTAACAACAAGTAGGTAGTGTTAATTCTTCATCATCATACTCAAATGAACTTCTCATTTCCTTCAAGCACATTTCCCCATTCCATTTGACACAGGTCATTCCGCAACCTCCAAACGTTTGGAACCCATTAATTCGTATGAAAATTAGCTATATCGCGAATAAATCCGAAGTGCTGCATGTATTTGGATCAAGGTTGGCTTTGCCAGTGTTTATTCCGATCTGCTCGTATCAAAGTTGGCTCGGCTGACTTGGAGTTAGTCGAGTTCTCTGATCTTCTGCCCGCATGGATTTTATTGAACATGACCCATTTAGTATGAATTCATAACATTTCATATTTTCTAATTCCTCGCAAAATAGCTGGCTGTACCGTTATTCGAGCGTGTTGGTTCGAACTCGATAAGCTCGGTTATTATCGAAAATTGTTGGAGAGGTTGATTGTTAATTACAGTCGACTTTGTTTGTATCACGCTCATTTAGAAGAGGTGTGTGAATTCTTATTGAGAAAGCTGATCTATTGGAGAGGAGAATTGATTTTTTCATGATTATCATGGATAACGCCCTTTTCTTGTGTATTTTCAGATTGGTAAGGGAGAATATCAGACGAGAAGAAGGGGCCAGACCTTTCGGAAAGTTTAAGAAACACTTTCAGTTCAGCCGAAGTTTGACATATTTAATGTGTTTATCAGGGCACAGTGATAAAAATAGAAAAAATATCATATTGCACACGATTGGACAAAAAAGAAAAGAAAGCATATACAGTGTGCGTCAAAATTATGGAACAAATTCATCTTCTCAAATTAAAAATATTGGGCAACAAAATCCTGAAACAGCTCAATTTTTGTTTCACTTTTACCAAATTTGTATGCATTTTTGAAGGATTTTTGTTGCACCCTGTGCCATCCCCATCAACCCTCTACATTTTATGAATAGGGAAAGTGGGTCATGTGGTACTTTTTTGGCGAGGTCTTCGTATCTTCTTCACAGCCGTGCAGAAATTTTCCAAAAAACAATTTTTCTTTTTGAAAAATTGGTTAGTTCAATGAAGTTTTCAGTATGTGCATGGCTCATTTACTTTGAGACGATGGTACCTAATGATATTTGTCACCGAATGAAAGTCGACTATTACAGTTTTGTTCATGTATAACTTTCAACCCTTTTCAACCCCCTCACGGGAAAATTATTGCATTCAGAACGATGGTGGTCATTTTGAACATTCAATTTAACTTATCTTGTAATGCACAATGATTCTCAGGGTGGTACTTCAATGCTGAAATAAATTTCCAATATCACTCCATTTTCTTCCATTAAAGGGTTCGTAGGGGTTGAAAGTTGTGCATGAATAAAACTGTAATGGTCGACTTTCATTCGGTGACAAATTTCATCAGGTACCATCGTCTCAAACTAAATGAGCCATAACAATGTGCACATATTGAGAACCTCTTTGAACTAATTCTTCAAAAAAAAATTTTTTTCTTAAAAATTCATGCATGACCCACTTTCTCTATTCAAAAAATGTAGAGGTTTGATGGGGATGTCATAGAGTGCAACAAAAATCCTTCAAAAATGCATACAAATTTGGTAAAAGTGAAACAAAATAGACCTGTTTCAGGATTTTGTTGCCAAATATTTTTCTTCTGAGAAAATGAATTTGTTCCATAATTTTGACGCGCACTGTAGAGACTGCTACAATATTATAAGATCGCAGACCTATCAAAGGTCTGCGCTTTCTTTCAAATCTCTGGTAAAATGATCATTCGAAAACTACACAATGGAAATCTTCGTGATTACGTGATGGATTGTCCATATACTTGAGACACAAATTCATTTGACATGCTTCAAATGTGTGTAATATAAAGCTTATGCCTGATCGACCGTGATTAGGGTACTTTTTTCTCTTTTGTCTAATATATTATTAAAATAGCCTGGGTTCATGGAAGAGTCTTTTATACAGATGTGTTTGTTAATCTATAACAGCATTATTCGAGAAATTGAATTTGTGGTTTACAACTCTATAATGTTCAGCTAGAGCAGTCTTGGAGTGATATATGACTGATTTATGTGTCCATCTAATCTTCTTTTTGGACATCTGCTTGGTTGTCCAATGTATGATATATAATATTGCAAACAAGGAAGCTTTCCCAACTGTATTGTCACTTTTGAATGAAATCTCGATGTTATCAGTGGATAGAGTTTTTGAAAATTTCTCCGACAAATGATTATTGCAATTGATCGGTTTTAAGCACTTATTTACCTTCTTCCGGAGGGTATGTTTGTACAGCCTGGCTCTGTTGAGATGTCTGTGGTAACTGTTTATCCAGATCGTAAGTTAATTAATCAAAGACCTTGGGAATATTATTTCGAATACGTATTTTATGAATTCAAGGTTCATGGGTCAGAATTGAATATCCTAGAGATGAGTGGCTCTGAACTTCATAATTATATTTGTAATGACGTAAATTTTTTTGTGATGAGGGATGCTCTGATCTGAAGTTGATGCACATTCGAGAAAAGGAGCGGTCATAATGTTTTCAGGTGTACGGATGGCTTTCACAACAAGGAAATTCAAGGTGTTGTCATTTTTATTTTGTAGAGTGAATAATTGTAAATTCGAATAGAAGGAGTTGAAGAAAACAATGACAGTTTGGTGGAAACTCTCGGGAATACACATGAAGATATCATCAACGTAACGGTTGTAAGGAAAAACTTGGAAAGGAAGTTGAGGCCAGAATTTTGTACATTGGAAATGACAATGTCAGCATAGTTCTAAGACAATAAAATTTGATTTGAACATTTCGTCACAAGAACCTACGAGGGTGTTCACTGACATAACGGGTCACACATCTATTTCAAAAGTGGACTATGTTTTAACAGGTGCAGATCTATCTGACTCCAATGTGAAAGTTTTTGAGCCCCTCTTGGGTGACCACCGTGCTATCTTGGTGGAATTCAATGGCATATCTCAAATGAATACACAGGGTGGCTCTAAGTTAGTTAGAAACTTGAGTCAACAAAATCTTAACAATTTTGCTTTCCACATCTCAATTTATGATTTTCATGCTATTTATAATATCAATGATGTCGATGAATGTTTCCAAGCATTCGTTGATGCGATTCAAAGTACATTTGAGTCATGCTGTCCTTTGGTGAAACTGCCTACTAGAGGTCATAAAATAAATGGTTGGATCACTCCGGAGGTTGTTCTGGCCAAACGTAAACTTTTGAATCTGCACTGGTTACACTCGAATGTAAAGTGTCACAGCACTTATACATTGTACAAGAAAACTAAAAGCGAGTATAACTCGTTAATCAGAAATACTAAATTAAAATTTCATAATGACCTTATTAGTAGATCAGATAATAAAAACAAAACAGTATGGTCCATGGTAAATAGCTTGACTGGCCGTAAGGGCAGAACTAACGAGTGTATTGAGCTTCTCGTTGATGGTGTCTTGTACAATGATACCCTGGAATTGGCAAATATTTTTGCCACTTACTTTTCAACGGTAACCGAAACCACCCTCCATCAGTACTATGGGTACTCTTTATCTTCCTCATGTACTTCTTCAATAATGTTCAGCACAACATTTTTTTTTTCATCCGGTAATTGAGTGCGAAGTGTCTGATGTAATTAAGTTGCTGAAAAATAATAAGTGTGCAGGAGCTGATTCTATATCTGCTAGAATTCTGAAGTTGATAAGCTCAGATATTTGCAAGCATTTCACTCATTGTATTAATCTTTCTGTAAGTTCTGGTATCTTTCCTTCTATTCTGAAGAGGGCCCTGGTTGTTCCAATCTTTAAGAAGAACGACATTCAAAGCATCACAAACTATAGACCAATTTCGATTCTGAGCGTATTTTCTAAAGTATTCGAAAGAGTCGTGTTCAACCGAATGATCAAGTATCTTGACATGTTCGGTATACTTGATAATGCTCAACATGGTTTTAGATCAGGTCGCTCAACAGAGACGGCTGCAGTTTCCTTTGTTGGTTATGTATATGAATGTCTCGACGCTGGTTTGCATGTGGCGGCCTTATTTTTCGACCTCTCGCGAGCATTCGATAGTCTTTCTTTTCGATTTATAATAGACAAGTGTTACAACTTGGGTTTTCGAGGTGTATTCTTGGATTGGCTCCAGAGCTATCTCGAGGGTAGATCTATTTTTGTGAGGGTTGGAAGCTCTCTATCTGGCGAACATGATATGAGTCTAGGAGTACCACAAGGATCTGTCCTTGGGCCTCTTCTATTTCTCCTCTTCATCAATGATCTCCCAGTTAATTTGAGAATGATGTTTCTAAATCTGCTTGCGTGTAGAGGCTTTCCATCACCGATAAGGAAATTCGTAATGAGTCTCTTTGCTGATGATGTTTCGGTAGTGGTTTCGGCCACAACATTCGATGAACTTCAGTCTCTATGTCAGCTGCTGTTGGAAAGTTTCGTGATCTGGTGTCATAAAAATAACTTGATGATTAACATAAATAAAACCGAATGTGTTTACTTCACAATTGGGCCTAGTGATCGTGTGCTGGTGCTTCACCATCTGAATAATATCATCCAATCTAAAAATGGTACTAAATTTCTTGGCATTCACCTTGACAATAATTTAAAATGGGGTTTGCACATTGATTCTGTATGCAAAAAATTGAACAGTTCCTACTACGCTATGAATAGGGTGGGAAACTCACTTTCCCTTGAATCACTCATAAATATCTATTATAGCTTGGTCTATAGCCACTTATCGTACAATATTCTACTATGGGGAAACTGTGCGGACGTTGGAAGAGTTTTCATAATACAGAAACGTATTTTACGTATGATATTCAATATACTTCCACGTTCGTCCTGTAGACCCATATTCTTGGGAAACAATATACAAACTTTACCATCCATTTTCATTTTCAAGTGTCTCTTACATGTGAAAGAAAATGAGGAAAGTGTTGTACAGTTGTCTAGTTTTCATAATTATGGTACCAGAAGTGGGAGAATGTTATTTGTTCCCAAGCATAGAACAACTAGGTTTGAGAAGTCTCCTTCCTACCAATGCATTAAACTTTATAACCATCTGCCCCACAATATTCAAAATCTTGATTCCAGCAAATTCAAAAAAGCTGTTAAGAAGTTAATGTTAAATAGATGTTATTATAGTGTAAATGATTACCTCAATGATGTCATAGTCATAAGTTAATGTATTTTTTTCTTTCTTTCTATATGACCTGTCCTATACATTGATTTGTCTCAAAGGATCAATAAATTATTATTATTATATTATTATTATTATTATTATTACCCATCCCAAAACCAAATAACCAGGGTTTACGCTTCTGATCTATCTCAGTGAAATGTTTTCAATGTAGCGACGTTACTGCTTGTGCATAAAAATACTAAAAACTTCGTTGTTTAAAATTATTAATTATAACTTTTTTCGCTTCTCAATCGCTATCTGAGTATTCTTGTCTGGTACTTCCCTATCCCTATTCTAAATACTTTCAGGGATATTTCCCACGAAAAATTGCTACATACATGAGTCCAATGAATAGACAAAGAAAAAACATATTATATTTTAGGAAGCTGAAATTTTTAAAATGGTCCACTGAGATCCTGAGTAAGAGTTTCGTGTAAAAAAACTAAGTTTGTAATGTTCCAAAAATCTTCGTTTTACCACCAACGGTAAAGAGTTGATACATCATTAGGTACGTCTCTGAGACTATCAGATAAAAAGTAGGGTGTTTGAAAAATCAACTTTTCGTCGTTTTTGTATAGAGTGAGATAACGATGAATTTGGAAGACCCTGTATATTACAAACCAAATTTTCAGCGACCTATTTTCAAAATTTCAGCTCCCTAAAATATGAAATGTCTTTTCTATGCCTATTTCATTGGATCCATGTTTTTGGCAATTGTTTGTTGGAAACCATCAATATTTTCGAAAGTACCAAAAATAGGGGTAGGTAAGTACAAAAATACAGACGGGGATAGAGAAGCGAAAAATGTTATAATAAATAAGGGGTCTCTTTTGAAATAGCCAAGTTTTTAGTATTTTTTCGTATCAGCGGCAACTTCGCAATATTAAAAATATTTTGGTCAGATAGATCAGAAGCGTAAGCCCTAGTTGCCGAATTTTCAGAACAATACCATGATCTGTTTTCCTTAAACGTCTAATAGGAAAGACACCGTGTGACACTCTGTATAGTGTCAATTTCGTTCATAACATATCATCATTCGCTGTCTCGAAAAAATAACATTTCTTTCGCCAATAATTCCAAATGAAAGTGGTGAAACTCGTCAATTGAGGTTTAATTTTCCCCATTTTCTGGCAATAAAATTGAGTGTTTTTCTTCAACCTCTAACCCGCAACTCCATCTCACTTCCGTTTTCCAAATGGAAATACATATATACCATGTGTGGGCTCGTTGGAAAGCTCACGAAAAATGTAATCTTGCGCATGATGCTTGTATTCTATTTTTCTGGTTATCAGAAGAAACAATTCTGAAAAAGATGAAAATAATGATAAATAGAAGAAATAACGAAGATTATGGATTTCATATTCCGTGAGCTTTCCAACGAGCCCATATCTACATGGTATATGTTTCCATTTGAAAAACGGAAGTTGTATGAGGTTACAGATAGGGGGTTGTAGAAAAACTCTCAATTCCATTGCCAAAAAATTAGGGTCATTGAAAATCAATCAATAGGTTTCTGCGTTTGAAATTTGTAGTTATTGATTGAAGAAATATTTATTCTATTCCAGACTTATGCCCAACACTGCTCGAGGTTGTGGTATGAATATCTTCTTATTTTCGTGTTACAATAATTACAAAATTGATAACATGAGTACGGTACTGTGAAAGCAGTGTCACGATATTTTTGCATTAAAACTTGCAGATAAACATAGAGGAAACGTCATCCCAGGAATAATGTTATTCGATAATAATTAATTGAAATTCAACTTGTTAATTGAATGGATCCGCAAATGACATTCATTTGACTGGAAATGAAACGGTATTTTGTTATAGTAGGTAATCACAATTATTGTTAACCTATCGTAATTATCAATTCGATGTTGATGAATCTTCACTGTGTTGAACGAGATTTGACGGACTTTGAATTTCAATGCACTCGTCACTTTTCTTGTGTAGTAGAGTTTGTAGTATTATCTTTTTATTGAAATCAAATTTTGAAATTGATTCCATATCTCAACATTTTTCACATAATTTGAATGCTGTGTAGTCCCCCAATTTTATTTATATTGAATCGTGAACTCTTCAGGCGATATGTATTCCACTATTACTATGATATTTGATATTTGCGGAACTAAAAAAATATTAATAAAACTGAAATAAATGATTTCCAAATAAAAAACATGATACATAGTAGACCATCCCAGAATTTAAAAGAGCGATCTCAACTAAGCAGTACCCTGTATAATTCTGTTTCTACAGAAATCATATAAGATCGTTATACTAGGGTGTAGGTATCACTACTAATTGGAAATATTTTGAACGAGAGAGTATCATTAGAATTTCTTTGATAGAACATGGCCGCCACGAAACAAATCTCTTATTTTGGATTTGGTCTAATGTCATTGCATTCAAAACTTGACGAACCTTGATCCCAATTATTTTTGTATATATTTGGTACAAAAGGTACCTTCTATTGACCCGACCCTACTAAATTTTGTCAAATAAACGTTTGTGATCATTTTCTGTTAAACACTCCAAATTCTACGCCACTGGCGGAATTGAAGTTTTAGCACTATTTTCTACGTGAAGGAAAACTTTCTTAGCAATAAAGTCATTATTTTTCGAGATATTCCAGGTTAAAAAAAGCAGTTGTTTAATTATTTTGTTTTTACTGTGACCTGGAAAGGGTTTGATTGATTATTTTTAATTCTATTCAATTTAATCATATTTATAATAATTCTACACCTTCATGTTTAACTCTGATTCTTTGGAAAAATGGTTACTTTATCGCTATGTGAGATGTATTGCAAAAAGTGAACAAATTTGGGAGAAATTGAACAGATACTGACCCTGTAGTACGCTACTGAGTGTAGCGGAATCGTTTATTTGTCATAATTCATTAAGGTCTATTTCCTATGCTTTCTGCCAAATATGACAATAATATGAATGGTTTTGAAGTACTGGGTGACAATAATTTAAAAATTTTCAAACTAAACACCCTGTGTCTAAGTCAGAACAGAAGAAATATTTCATCTAGGTGATTTGTCTCAAATATTCATATTTTAAGCTTAGGCTTTCATGGTTGAAAGTGAAAAATAAAACTGAATCCCTGCTAATACGAGAAAGTAAGCGACCCATTTTTCGAGTGAATTTTTCTCTTAATTCATTCATTGGGAAATCTTGAGATGTTAGAATGTGCCTTAAAATTAAACCTTTTACGAAAAAGAAATTTTCTTTCACAATAAAAGTTTTGCCTTGCTTCTCTTTGTTTTGGAAATGAGATACCTCTGATTCATTTCATTATTATCAATGAATTAGTTGACTTCAAATAGCACGATTATAAGTAGAAGTATGTATATCGAAAAAATATTGTGAATCATATAACAATGAGGGATAAATATTTCATATGGGATGCACACGATACTTTTTCTACAGCAATCTCATAAATGGAAAAACCCTTATTTTCGAACGTAAAACAGTATGATTTTTACTCACATGAATTGTTAAACCACGACATATATTTCGCTATCACAAAAGCATCTTCAGTTGGGTGAAGATTAACTCTACACCTTCACCTATCTGTTTTAGTTCAATCAATTCAAAACTTATTTTCACTACTCCTCAATATGTACTTTCAAATTTGATAAAAATATTAGTCTGTTGGAAAAAATTCACTTTAGTTATATTATACATAGGTGAAGATTATTATACATTCAGGATCATGAAACACAATCATTTTATAGTCGAGATTCAAACATTTATTTTCGGAAATACATCTGAAGGATGGTTTTCAGAGAAATACTTTGTTTAACGAAGAATCACTAAAATGAAATTCCCTTAAGCATTCATCTACCAATCTATGAATCTTTATCCTCATCGTGAAAATGAATTACACATATTTGTGAATGTCCAACACTTTCGATCTATTCGAAAATGTAAATGAGTGACCGCCTTGATTTTGTCATTGAAAGGTTAATCTCAGCTAGTTACTGCACTTGACAGTCACCTAAATTGTTGCATAAATTATAGATGCTGAATAAACTTGTTCCTAAGTACTTCTAGGTATTGCGTAAGCATCTATAGTAGTTATATGGGTGAGGCTGGATTAAAAATGTATGGGGAATTTTAACGAAAATGATATCACTATTCAATTAAAGACAGTGAATTGTTGGACAAAGACATGGTGAAGAGTTACAACCAGTGCGGATTGAGTTCTTTATGGCTGTTAGTTGGTGATGCTTATGCAGGAGTCCCTGCTCGAGAGCCTTCATTAAAATTTATGAGGATCATTTTCTATTTTTAAGTATTCTATAACTTCTCACCATCAGACTGAGGATCCAAATTAGTGATCATTGGGAACCAGCATTCATCATGAACGAAATTCAAAAACTTTCCGATGCATACGAAGAATATTTTGCCCTCGATTTTGCCATAAGTCATGAAATAACCATTTGCACCGTCTCGTATAATAATTAATTAATTGTAAAACCATACCCATTTCATATAACTTTTCCTCAAGATTTCTTCTTATCAATTAAAAAAATCCATTCCTGAGTTGGGAACCACTGGGTAATAATGATTCTTGAACTCCAGGTAAATTTCTATGAATTGATTCAGAAATTCGAAAAATTCCCACAGCAAGCTCCACATCCATTTCAATCTTCAAATGACGGAATGAAATACATTGATAAAATGGATTTATTTTTCTTATACTAGTCTCATTCCCGTAAAATACATCTCGATGCATTTTTCATTAGTAGGTATAGTTTTTTTATAGAACTGAAATGTATCTTCTACAAGATTCTGTATTCAAGGTACCAAAAGTATCTCAAGAAAAATTATGCATTTTGCTAACAACTTCTTCTGGTACCATCTGTCACTTGATGCAATATACCATTAAATTTTTAACGTTAATAATACGAGTTATTTGCAAAGTTATTTTTGATGCTGGTTAGATTGTTAGATCTTCGCCACTTTTCGTATACAATGAATTGATTGCTACAGGAATATCGCCATTTATGAAATCAATTTTTTTTCATTAAAGTTCTAGTAATAACTTCGACATTTTTACGCCGATGTTGGATTTTTCGCCAGTGGCGTAACCGGCGCAGTTTTTTTTTCAAGCTGTTATTTTTGTACAGGGTGTAAACATACAGGAACAAAAAATTTCCGTTTCTGTTTTGTTTAAGAATTCAGAAACAGTGAGTACCTCACAAAGTTAATCTTTATGTAGGCTGGATTGTTAAGTCATTATATTTCGGGATGTTTTCGTGATTTTCTCGATTGCGATTGCGTTGCTGTAGAAGTACCGCAATGTACCTAAAAATTACCGAAATACCCCTAGGAAATGACCTAACAGTCCACCCAACATAGGATGAAATATTGTAAGGTCCTCATTAGTTCTGAATTAACAACCAAAAAGCGGAAAATTCTCGTTCCCTGTACAAGGAAAGAATGAAAGGAAATACCTTGCAACAGTTGCGAGAACTCTAAGGGGGGTGTTTTTTATACCGGTAGCCAAAAATTCAATGTACCTAAGCGTGCAAATGTCGAAGATACAGCTAGAATTTCAAGAATAACAGGTGATTTCATAAAATGGTGATACTGAAGAAAAAACTCTGTTTCAGTGGCTTTGCATCTCATGGTGAAAATCTATCATCAAAGTAATGTCGAAGTTAGGTGGAACTTGTCAAACTTTGGCAATTTTTCAGCTGTGCCACTTTATTTGCTGAAAGTGTCCTGATCAATATTAGTATTTGATGTGAAAAAAATCGCTACGATTTCATACTAACTACTTACTAGTTTTCAATCAATATCCCCAATATTCCTGAATTAACTCAACAATTACATAGCTGACACTACTGTGTTAGAATAGTCTACGAAGATTGATAACCAGCAACTACAAAATTCACAAAAGTTGCTCCCTTTATTTTGTCTGGTAATTCTTCGATTGAAATGATCCATTCAAATCACATTGACAGACATTTTTACCATACCTAGTTAATCACGTTCGCCAACATATAATGAGAAGGCTATTGTTTGGCCAATAAGTTTCGTCTGCCAAAGATAATTCGGATCATTTCGACAACTATAGAATAGATATCAGAAAATTATCGGTAGACGACTTGTCAGTACAATAATTAATTGTTCATCACCAAATTTTCGATGCACAACAGCAAAACTCAACTATTTCCTACTAAGTAATGGTACTGGAAGGTGGTCTAGAATCGTAAGAAGATAATGGCTCTGTTATTATCGAATTTTGGTTTCGTTTTGTGATTTTCAGAAGTCACCGACTAAGCAAGCAGTTCGAAGTTGCGGTTTTCCCTCATTTCAAATCTTTCCTTCATGACTCCTCCCCAAAAGAAATATTCACAAAAGTGTTTTCGCAATTTTTTTTTAAAAAAAATCCCAATAACTCATGAACCGTTGAGTTTTTAACCGATTAATGGTATACTGTTGATATTTCCATCAAATCAGCTATCAAAGGATTTGAAGGGTGAGCCATCTGAAGGCTCTTTCCGGAATAACCGAAAGTTGCAGAGATCTGGAGGGAGAATGTTCATTTTCAAATACCTCGACACGCAAATTTTCACCACAAAATTATTAGTTCTCTATAAACGTATAATAGTGTAACGCGGTGAATGATCCTGTATTTCTCTGTTGTCGATCTTCCCTCATTGCAGTGGATATAACCAGCTAGTGGAGTACATAGTTAGATGGCTGATGGAACTCGAAGTTTTATTACGAAATTCCATCATTCAATGTCCAATAGAATGTCCAATAGAATTTTCAAGAAAAACATATTATGGAAATTATATGTTTCAGAACGTGAAAAATGTAGGAAAGTTTACCAAGTTTAAAGTATCTATTTTTTCCACAGCTTATAGTAGAGTCTAGAAAAAAGACTATGAATTTTTTCCTCACTTTCAATAACATAGTGCATGTATTTTTGTATCCTCCACTAGAAATGAAGAAATGAATCTGAACAGGAAGTTTGTCGACTAATTTCGAGTCATCCTGTATATAAAAAAGCCTTATAATTGAATGGTTACGTAATAAAAACAAGCTTTCTGGACCGATCGATGCTTATCAAATTCAGGTCACTTAAAAAATGGAAAAAGCTCCAAAGTTACGAGAAATCTAATACGGGTTTCATTTTATTTCAGTTCATTTATGGCTTCGGTTGGCTCACCACAAATCGAAACACCAACACGCAGTTTGTACTATTGATTCCTATCGTACAACTATAATTTCTCATATCGTTATTTTCAATGACATTAGAAGTAGCCTTTGATGCGATACGAAGGGTTTGAAAATTTTTGGTGCCGATCTTTTTTTCCCCACTTGCGTTATAAAACAACGCTCGTTTAGAGATTAAATGACGGTTGATAACTAGTCAAGAACAGGATATTAACAATCAACTTTGCCAAAAGTTATTGGCAGCATCTGTGGAATTGTTTCACGCTTGCCATCAATTCGATTTGTTATCTTTGTGTTTGTTATAATAAGATTATTATTCTGTTTATTCTTCACAAAAATACATTTAATTTCTCTAAATAAACAACACTTTTTTGCTCGGCTGGCTCAGAATAAAATTTGGGAAATACCATCTCAAATTCAGATAGGTGAAGAGCAGTGAACGATGTTGGAGCCGATAACAGATCTGTTCAGTTTTTCAGATGATTTTAATTTCTGGGCGGATTTCAAAAGTATTCATATTCATCTTTGAAAACAACGAAAAATAATTTCTTATCCATGGTGTTATTTCAAGAATACACACTTGTTACTATGGGACCTTTCATTTGATCTCATACATATGATTTTCATGAAAAGTTATTCATTTCATTTCTGCATGACCTTCAAAAAATTTTATCAAAATTAGAATTCGTTCATTTTAGGTGCATATATTTGATCATGGTTTCCATTATATGTAATGGAAACAATTTTACCTACGACAGTTATACAGGTGATTCTTTGATTCGTACAAATATTTCATCAGTAGATTATTGAGAAAAGAAACACTTTTTTCTATACCTATCATTTTTTCCGATTCGGTCCTGATAAAAAGATATAGCCGTTAGTCGGTTTTCATAATGAGCTACGCCACCTCTGGAGAAACAAAATTCCCTTCAGAGTAACAAGCTGAATCTATATGACACTACACATCTGTGGATCTTTCAAACAGAGTTGCATTCAGCCAAAGTACCCAATTTTTCAAATTTCACAGATACCGGTAAAGTGGGGTAACTTATGGTATGGGTAATTTCGGACAATTCGATATAAAATCAAATTTAGCCGCAGTGCCAACTCAAAATGGGTAACCGAACATGTGTAATCTTGTAATTATGTTCACTGTAATACAAACTTCAAATTAAAGTGAAAATCCGTTGTAGCGGTAGTGTTTATTTCTCGTACAGGTGAGTTTAATAATAAATAAAAATTAAACATTCATGCCAATCAACATTTATAACTAGTACAAACCTTCAGCACTGATGAAATAGATTAAAATAACCATTTGCCGTTCTAAACTGAGGTATAAACTACGTTCTGGCCAAATTTGACGTTAATACTTCTTTTGGCGATAATGTTATATAGATTTTCATAAAAAATGGTTCTTTTGTAGGGTAAATTCGGACATCTACAAAATGGTCAGAATCTGCACAAAAGTATTGGGAGGGAGGCCATATAAGTATTATAATGCCGAAAATGTTGATTTAGAGGTTAGAGACGTTAAAAGACGCAAGTTAAGTATACGGAAAGCGGCCGAAAAATATGGTTTGCCAAAATCTACAATTGTTTTGAAAATATCCAAACGTGTATTTGTATTCAAAATTTCCATTAAAAACCTCTAAAATATGCATATTTTAGTAGTTTTGGTGTCCGAATTCATTAAACACTTACTTTAATTTACGTGCAATTTAGATGCTGTCCGAATTTACCCCACCTGTGCGGGGAATTTCGGACACTATATATCTAAATAAAAAAAATACTAACATTAATGTTGACTATTTTTCATATGAAATATGTTTGAAGAACATACCAAAGAATATATATTAATTTATTCAATATTTTTTCACATTTCACTTTTTTGTATTCGGAGGAAAACTCCATATTTCGCCCGAATTTACCCCACTTGACGGTACTTTTTAATTTTTGAACATCAAATTACTGGAATTCGGCGCATTATACGAGAAAATATGAAGTTATGAAGAATACTTTTATTTCACAAAACGCTCAACTATTCATTACACAGTATCCAACTTAGTTTCAACACTTGAATTTAGGGATTTTTATGGTACGTATTGGTCATAATGAGAAAACTGGAAGACGTGGGTGATATCTTGTGTTAGAAAAAGATTAATCAAAAAAATGAAAAACTATATCCCGAAATTCATATCATTGGATAAAAGCGTTTGTTCGAGTGAGATCACTAGACGATTTTGAAGGAATCTTCAAAAAAAAAAAAAAATTTGCAAGAGAAGCAACATTTCATTATCAAACAGAATACGCTGAGTTGCTTAATCTACACATTTCACAAGAAATAATCAAGGTGGTCTAACTCCGGGGATCGAAAAGGTCAAGCGCGTAGCCCATCTTAACCATGCGATTTTCGTATGCTGATGTTGAAAATTCATTTGCTCAACTAAAATGTGGTGGTCCACAATCTTGCATAAACCACATTTAATTGCATCACTTGTTGATAATGGTACATCCTCCCAATAAGCCGGGAAGCATTTCTTCTGAAAATTTGCGATATACCTCGCCAGTAAGTCTTCCTGGTTGAAATACTTGTGAAATATTTTTCAACTTGTTTCTTTGAAACGAAGTCTATTTGAATTTTTGCCGTATGTTGAACTAACACCCTTTAAATTTTAGTGGTCGTTGTATATGCGATATGTTGAATTTTATCATTACTCAAAAGTTGGGCATGTTTAATATTAAATTGCCTTATTAATATGATTAAATACATACAGTCTCAGCCGAAACTTTGGCACCAAAAACTTCCTTTGTGTATAAAATTTTGGAGCATTCCAGAGTAAATACTCGCACAGTAATTTCAAATTCGCTACAAATGAGATAGGTACTATTAGAAATCGTTGTACAAAGAATCGTAACACTAGGTTCAGTAGTGAATTCGTCTTCAGCAACTAAAATTCCTTCAGCCATTATTCAATTTGAATTGCTGATTGCTCACCAGTTCTTTTCATTATTCTTCTTTCTGGCATCATTTTGCTGTTTACACAATCCACTACTCGTTGTGCAGAAGTACGTTAATTTTCTCACACGTCATAAGAATGACATCTACAGTAGCATAACATAAAATAATAATAATAGACATGATGCTGTTGCCAAGATTCTTCATCAAGAATTGGCACTAAAACACCAACTTCTAAGTTCGAGAAAAGGTTCCTTATTACAATTACCTTCCGGATGCTGTATTGGAAAATGAACATCACAAGCTCTACTGGGATCGCACGGTTCTCACAGACCGGAAAATAACCCTCAATAGACCAGACCTCATATTGCTCAATAAGGATGAGGACAGAGCACTATTCATCGACGTGGAAATTCCAAATAATAACAATCTTCTAGATAGGCACAAAAATTTCAAAATACGGTGATCTCGAGGAACAAACCAGAAGACAGTGGAAGCTGAAAGATATCAAAACCATCCCTATTGTTATTTCATCTACAGGCCTGATACCGAAGAAACTACTAGAGAACTTGAGGAAACTTCAGTTGGACGAAAATATCTATAGAGTCATGCAGAAGGCGGTACTGCTCGGAACGGCGAGAACTGTACGCAAGTACATGGGGAATGCAGAGGAACACCGTCTGCTCCGACAGGAAGTGCGGGTGGAGCAGAAATCCAACCGACAGCAGGGAGCCGAGGAGCGACCCGGACCCGACCACCACCACGAGCCTGAAATCCTGGAAAGGGCTCCAACAGAGCTTAATCCTTTTGATATCTAAGATATCTGGGATAAGTGAATTTTCCTCTGGGGAGGAGTGTGAAAGCCGCAAGGCTAAAGTCAATCTTTATTTCACCCAACAGGAAAATCCCAATTATAGGGTGAAGCATTACATATCACGTGTTACAGTTCGACCAATCACATTATAGAAATATAAGCATACGAATAAAAGGAAAAAAACAATATGCTACCCACGCTCAGAAAAGACCCGAAGCCGAAACATAACGAAATAAAATGTCAACCTTCAAATCAACGTAAATTCAAATACTCAACCTAACCGAACACATTCACCTCTAGTCTGTCAGAAATTCGGCATATATTATAAACTGGACACCTCTCGAGCATATTTGTACGAGCCGTAGGCAAATGAAACACAATTGAAGATCTCGTCACCAATCTTGGAAAGTTGAACGTTATTTTAGATAGTAAGATATAAATTAATGTTTTTTGCCTTTCCGAGACAATTTTTTTTGCCTGCTTTAGACTTTATTTTTCAATCTGCTACCTCCTCTTGTCGCAACTCTATCTAATTCCCTATTGTTTCTTTCGAGTTTTTCACTGCTTCTACAATAGGTAGGTTGAGTACCTACCGTATAGATAGATGAAAGGATTTAGGTACCTACAGGAAAAGGTCTATGTAGTAGGGAATGAACCTATAGAGAGCTAGATGGTCATCATTTGGTCAACGGAATTTCAATCCAAATGATGGAATTTTCTATTTATACCCGTTACAGCCCGCGAAGATTGTGAAGTATTCGTAACTTAACCACCAGCGATTATATGGGAAACCATCACCTACAATTACTCCAGAAATGAACCCTGAATGATTCCAAGAATCCCGGACGTCAGATGAAAATTGATTTTCAGCGCCTTTAATCTCTGCTTTACCCGGTGGCAACTGCTTTAAATTGAAAATGATTAGCTTATTAGCTATGAAACACAAATAACGAAATGAATGTGTGTAAACGATAAATGTTGTTTCTTCACATGAACTCGAGGTAAATACAGCTACATATCTCGATCCATAATTGAATTGGATAGTGCAAGACAAACCAAGGTATCCAGTGATGCTTGTAGATTGAAATCGATGTCGTAAAATATCTTGATCACGAAATCCCGCATTTATTTATTTCTGGTTGTTACATGTTTGACGCAATCCCTTTTATTTTATGTGTTTACCTTCTGGAGGAGAGTCTTTCGGCTAATAAGATAGATTACTGAAATCTCCAGAATAAACATGTCTGTTTGTGGTCCTCTTGCCAATTAATTGAAGGACATTGGCAAAAAGCTTTTATCGATTTATGCATCGTGAGCCGATAAGACAGGAGAAGGAAGAAGTGAATTTTGCGGAAAGGTTTCGTTGAATAGTGGCAAAACAATGAAAGGAAATGTATCGCCTTTGACATTATGGATGTCATGATTTAATGAAATGTTTTCATATCTAATTCTTCAGGGTTAAATTTGAATACACTCTTCTAATGATATAATCATTGAACTTTTAGGTATGAAATTAAGGACTGAAGGAACCAATATCCCAGGAAAGACGGAAACGTGAGGTTTTAAAGAGAGGTATAATTTTTGGAGGATATGGGTTATATTTCCTCTGAGAATCCGAGATTTGTAGAAGTTGGTATTCATTTCCACCGTATTCATTCCTATCGTAGATCCTGCAATCAACGATAATGCGCTGATGCTTTCTGTCACCAACGAGGAAAAGTTAGAAGTATCGTTGAAGAAGAACTGAGTCACGAACAAGAACCTACGACTTACCACAGCAGAAGAACGATTCTTCAATTCCAGAAATATTGGAAAAAAAATCCCTACAACTTATATTTCTACTAACAGCTCAACATTATGGAACATCAATGCATGGAGTTATACTCAGCGTTAATTCTAGGATGGACGGAGGTCATGGGGACCATTGCCCCTTCGTTCTTAATGAAGTTGGATAGACTCAACTTAGAAGACTGTGCTGTTTGATCTGGGGACCTGGGGAGCGAAGAGTTACCTTTATCACCATAGGAATAGAGGGTGTTGGTGTAGGGAGGAACTTGCTTGACACTCATTACACGTTGCATTACTGCAGCTCGAAATATACCAAATACCTCAAGGAAAAATTAACTATCTTCTATGGAATCAAACCTTCGAAGGGCAATAACAAACATTAAGAAAACGTTTTTGAAATATTCTAACAAAACGTTTTAAAATTGCAAAGCATCTGTGGTTAGAAGATCATCTGAAAAATAAGTCAAGGAAGCACTTTCGCATGGAGATTTTGAACAATGCAATAAAAAATTCGAATTAACATTATTATTGAACTAACTGAACTAGGCAGCAAATGAATGGGACAGCCTAAGTCTGACTAGTTAGAACTTCGATATTATTTTGTTGATGTTGAATTTCCACCCCGAAAGAAAAATGATTATTTCAATTTGATAAGTATTGGGAGGGTCCTTATTGGTCTGGGTTAAAGAGACTTAATTTAACAAAATGCCTACGATTCGATTTATAAAAAATATGATTACCTATCCTTCGCCTTTATGAAAATGGCACAGAGGATTTTTTTCAATGCGGTACAGGGCATGAATGTAAGACTGCTAAAAATTTTGAGTTTTGGCGAAGAATTTTGAAATAGTAGGTTACCATACCGATATTTTTTGATGCTTATGGGTAGATTGTTAGCTCAACACCTTTGCCAATTCTCGCATACAATGCATTGCTATAGATATATCGCTCTTTCATGAAATCACCTGTTTTTCTTAAAATTATAGCTCTATATCTCAGACATTTTATCACAGATGTAGGAGATTAGTCTTCGAACAACTGGCCCGTGGTTTTTTTTCAAGCTCTTCTTGTTGGTGAAATGCGAGTATGGGGAATTGAAAAATTTCCTTATTTCGGATGAAAAATTCATAAAGAGTGAGGACTTTACAAAGTTCTTCTTTATGTTGGGTAGATTGTTAGGTCATTACCTCGTGACCTCGCTTCCTTCTATATGGAAATACCCCTTTTTCATGAAATTCCGATATTCTCTCAAAATTCTTTTGTATAACAATAGCAGGAATACTGTGTGATGAAAATAATCGGAAGCAATGGCGTGTATATGTGGTAACCTGAAATTTTTCGCTCCTTTATTTTAATGCCCTGAAAAACATCAAGAGCAATGAATTATATCCGAAAAGTGGTAAGGATATACCATAGACTTATAATACATGGACTCACTGTCACGTGACTTTTCAGTAGATCGAGAGGTTGTGTGCATTAAAGAGAGAAGAGCTTATGCGTTCTAATCGAATAAGAAAGAGATGAACTGATTCCGTGTGGGCAATGTCAAAATCATATGATGGATATAAACGCAGACGTTGCCCACAAGGTGTTCATACGTTGAGTATTATTCACATTATATTTATTCTTGAATGAAACTCACATAATTTTTATATTTTCCATTTCGAGGGAATGTTAAGGAATTCCTGCTTGCCTTCTCGGAAGCTTGTTGAACATTTATTATGGAAAATTTTTACAATTTTCGCAGACTTTGCCCACAAGGTGTTGATACGTTGATTATTATTGTCATTACATCTATTTTTGACTAAAACTCACATATTTTTTGACATAATTGATTTCGAAGGAATGCTATGGAATTCCTGTGTGTCTTCTCGGAAGCTTGTTTAAAATTTATTGAAGAAAATTTTCGCATAAACTTGTGTTCTATAACCTTTTGACAGCTTGCCCACAAACTCTCCATCTTATTCAACCTAACTTCTCTCTCACAGGCGGAGTCCATGTTATTTTAAGTCTATGGGATATACCAACAATCTAACCAGTATCAGAAGTAACTTTGTGAGGCCGTTTACTATTCGCTAATAAACGAAAATTTTCGGCTGTCCTGCATTCACACCCTGTAAAACAATAGTTGTACAGATTGCACCATTAGCATAAAGTCAAAGAATAACAACACTTGTATCACGGGGTGAAAATCCAGTAATCACCAAAATAATGATGATTATCTCATCGTTGACATTCTGTTCTAGAGACATGAGAGAATATAAATCACTCCACAATATTTGAGTGAAGGAAACCACACGTTCATGCGTGCGGGAAAGAAATAAAAGGGGTTTTTCTCGCGCCATTTGGGAAAATGTCTCTTTGCGACTTGAAATGTGTGCGGGAAAAGGGTTGAACACGCACGCTTGTAGAAAAAAAATTTTTTTTTCCACCTGAACAAAAAATGACATTTTACGTACTAATTTCCGGACGTAAAGTCTACTTTTTTTGAAGGCGAGTACTTTCCGTACTGATTTACTTTTCGTCCGGATATTCATCACTTAGCAATATATTAGATCCCTGGGTGATTGAATCAATTTTGTGAATACAGAATTTTATGAAAACATAAGTGCCCATGACAATAACTGTCATTTGATGTTGTCAAATTAATTCTTTACGAAATCTTTCAGATTTTACCAGTCAATTAGGTACGTGTTCTGAATGTTAGTGTTCAGTGTAATCAAGAATGGATAGTGATAGCGATATGGATAACAGTAACAATTGGCAAGAGCTCAGGGAATTGGCAATTATGAACACCTAGATGAGGCCATAAAACGGGTAATTTCTTACTTTCATAAAGGTATGTGAGATCGACGAAAAAATGTAATATACACCTTGGCAAAAACTATATCTATATTAAATGAAATGAAAGAATATTGGGATTCTTGGACTAACTTTCTTTATTGTTCTTCAATACAACGCCGATGTTTCGAAACGACTTGTTTCTTTTTCAAGGCTAGTATTCTGAACAATATCGTCGATATAAATTTAAGTTTGGTTTCATATTTCGAAGAGATCTAATTTTTTAAAAACTTTTAACGTTGTTTCAGGAAGACGCGGAATATTGGCTATGACAGATGACGTCGTTGTTGGCATATATCTATATTGTCAGGCCTGCTTGCTATCCTCGGCTGCGCCTCGGCTATCAATCTGCAGACTCCACTGTGAAAGACAGTTTTTCGTCCTTGGTACATAAATAACTTTCAAAATGGAAAACTGAAAATGAGCGATATTTCCTTCAATCTCGTTCTCTAAAAATGCTCTTATTCCCTCCACTCTCTCCACGTCGAAGTAATATTATTCAACGTTAATTGGTCCTCTCATCGACTGCCATTAACATCCCTTTTCGAAGTCAAGAAATGGCTCTTCGAAAGTTTCTGGCTGGGGCGGGTCTGTCGCTCGAACTATTGAGGAATTAGACTTAAAATTGACTTAATCCCCATGTCCTGAATAAGCGAATAATTCGATTAGTTTAGTCCGTAATCCAATAAAGAAGTGTGCCAGCGAAAAGCTTAAATTTTTTAATCAATGAGGGGGGAAATGGAAGACTAAAATGTAGCCTTAAAAGGTCGAAGGATCTCATGAAAACGGTGAAAAATGAATAAGTTATGTAAAGGCACTCAGGGTAGGATCCAGACGCTTGTAGCTTACTTTAATGGAAAGGATTGCATTTTCTATCATGAAATGATGAATTCTTTGTGAACCTTACTAATTCACTTGAAAATCAGCTCTAGTGGGGGGGCACAATAGACCTCAAGGTCGTAGTGCACTGTAAAACCTTGTCCAACAATCAAATATCAGATTATACATCGTGTATCTAAATGACACCGAAAAAATGAAATGGGTGATTCTTGGAGGAAATTTTCAACTGAGTATTTGGTATAAAACTTTTTGAATCCCCCCCCCCCCGGAAAAGTTTGCAAATTCTCAAAAAAAATCTTTTTTAAATTTCCCTGCATATTAAGCTAAATGACAGTGCACAATCCTGATATTGGAATTGTTGTTTTTACGATTCTCGTTGTAAAGCACAAACTACTAGATAGATATTAAGGCAAAATACCCTGCGTAAGTTGTCGAAAAACTTGAAGAAATAAAAAAGTACGTATATGAATTGGGTATTTCAGCCATGTTTTTGTAAAACGAAAATTTGTAAACAATCTTAGAGGTTTACTATTTCAACCCTTCTGAGCATACTTCAGGGTTGAAAAAATTTCAACATGCATAATTTCATAGATAAATGATATTCACCGAGTTTCGTGTCTTTTCGAGCTTAATATATACGGAAAATTGTTAATTTTCGGGGTGTAACTTTTCCGGGGGAGGTTTTTCAAAACCTACATGTTTCAATATAATCTTTGCCCCTCAAAGAGCCTGATTAGATTATGTACTTATTATTCATCTTAAGAGCTTGCTTGTGAACCACGATAGACTTCATCGATCGAAGTGACAGACTAGTATAGGCCCTTCCGAGCTGTACATAAATTGCACCTCCTACAATCAGTTGAGTCATTTCAGGAGCTACTGTAGCTGTTTATCTCATCACCTTGTTCTCAGAGTCACTTTCACTCAAATAAAAAGATTCACATGAAAGAAGAAGGCATAATGAAATGTCTAGGGGGAGTCCGGGAGACTTGCTCAGGTAGGAGACTTGAACCTCCTCAAATTTTTCAATTCAACTTTCGTGTTACCGATATCGTAAATAGCTTGCGACATATTCGTAACAAGTCACAACTAGTGGCGGCTCCATTTATGCTGCCATCAGAACAGTTCGGTAGTGAGAGGATTGAACGTGACTTTGTTGTTAGGAAGTAGGAAATTTAATAATTTTTGTTTGTTACACTATCTGAAAAGTTTAATAGCTGCGTGGTGTTATTTAATATTATTGCTTTCATTGATTAAAATTGTTTTACAAACGATGAGCCTTTTCAATAATAGTTGTAAAAGTTTCAATTTCAAGAAAATATCTGTTGAATAGACTAAAAGAGAGGCGGGAGACTTGACCCATGCTATGTTAGAGAGCTTACATAATAGTTCGCTTCAAAAAAAGAAAATTGAATTATTATAGAAATAAATATGAAAAAATATACAAAGGTTCAAAAAAGTAAAATACATCTCTGAAATAAGTGAGTGAGTCTGAAATAGAAAATATGTATTTCATACGCTGATGATGAAAACCTTGGCATAGACAATCGTTGGTCATTGGAAATTGTTTTCTTTCAATGTTGTTCATGATAAACAAACGTATGTTCAAGTCTCTCTCGACTCCTGTTTAACTCTCCCATGGGTTAGGGGGACATGAGCCAATTTTCGGTTGCTAAAAGAAAAATTGCTGTACTCAAAATGTTCATCTCACCATCACTCTAATATTATCTATCTTTAACTATTTGGGCAAGATATCGTCACGCAAAAAATGAGTTGTTACCATTTACAGAAACAAGTTAAGTTGCTTCAGAGTGAGAAGGGGTTCAACTCCCCCGGACTCCACAATGTCTAAACAAAATCCAGACTCTACTAAGAATTTTTGAAATGTCTACATTCATTGCATACAAGTACAAAAGATGGACCCTTGCTCTTTAAACGTTACAAGATCTGCTCGCATTGTGATAATTCTCTTAGTTCCTCCATATATTCCGGAAGAAGCTTCGAATACCTTCAGATATATTTTCAGAATCCACACAATGAAATCGTCCGTAGGTAAAAATGCATTAAAAGAAAATGGAATTCAAGCAGCAACACCTGTTGCGTTGGAGCAATTAGGTGTTCTTGCAATTATTTCGAAGTGCTAACGGCATGATCCCAATAATGGTAATAGCTGCGACCCTGGTTCGAATTGGTTGCCTGTAGCGAAATTTGCTGGAAAGGTTGAGAGGAATATGCCTACTTACCTAACATCGTAATTCAAGATAAATATCCGATGCTAATGTCATTCATAAATGATCTTGACTCGATTCTTTGGGTTATCATTTCATTCATGGTAGGTTCCGATGAGAAGGGGCATAATTGTTTATTACTTCTACCTTTATATACCTCTGTATCAACATTTTATGGGAAATAGAACAATATAGTTCCTTTAAACCTGTGAAATTTAATATTTTTATAGATAATATGGATGGACATGGGGGATGACTTGGTAATTTCGATCGCTCATGAAAGAATGAGCAAAATTATTCGATTTTAGATATGTTATGGCTATAGATGTGAGCATAAACTTAGGTTTATATTCGGGGAACGTCTAAAGTTCGATAAAATATTCATCTGCGTCAGGGAATTTCATCTTAAGCCGGCTCAACTGATAACCAGAATGCTTTTCTGCTATTGGAAATATGTGAAATTCATACAAAAATGCATTGCATTAATGGTTTGTTTATATCACCATTTCTTCACATTTGTTTGATTGTTTGAGCGAAAATTTGCGCTCCTCAAGCCTTGCCAATACTTTTCTTCTTTTCTATTAGCTTCTATATTTTTAGCCGATGGGATGTGGTTACACCTAAGTTTACCCTTCTAAATATAAAAGAAACTAACATTGCAAATTGGCACCCGAAACTAAACCTAAGTTTAGCCGGCTAATCTTAAGTTAATGTTCACACCTATCCTTAGCCGTAACATATTCAAAAATGAGGTACTAACTGAGCATAGTTTCTCCCACGTTCGTATTTTCTTTTTTATAGCTACAATGGAAGTTTTAATTTTTATATCTGTAAAACGGAGTTAGAACACAGAACAGACTGTATAAATGAATTATTGTTGATGAAAATCTTTAGTAGGAATAAGAAGAATTAATTCAGATGTATACCACCCGCCGATATGAATATCAACAAGTGTTACGATCTCAATTGAACTAGGCAATTTGCTATTGTCTGGACAACTAAATGGAGAACGTTCCAATATTCTAATACCGAAAAATAACAGAAAAACTCTGTCAACGTAATAAAACGTTCAAAAATCTAAAATCTTTTCCTTGTATCTGAATCATAAACAATGTTGAATTTTTCACTTATCGCAGAGATTTCGATTAATAGACAATAAATTAGTGAACAAAATTTAATTGTTTACCCTTCCTCAAGAAGTAAGATATACAGGGTGTTTCTACAGTAACTAGGATCTCGATACCGCTTAAGCAGTGAAATTTTTTTTCATACGGAAACATTCAGGTTAATTGGGACTGAATGAATGAATATACCTACATGGTGAAAATATGACTATAATTTCGGGCTTATTTAAAATGGCTCACCTCGTATTTTATTTCTTCATATTATAGCAAATTTCATAACCTTTGAGAAATTTTCTATCGAATGAAAACAAGCCATTCGAAATATACCCAAATTTATAGTTTGAAAATGTCGTCAAAGCGACTCCGAGTAGAGTTTTGAATGATTATGATAAATTATTATTGATGTAGTATCTATTTCCATCATTCTAGTATTTCGAGAAAGCGACATATCCCAGGAACGGCAAATTTTAAGCACATGAGATGTCAAATAAAGTTAGTTTTATTTGCACCATGCTTTCTAAATCTGCAGTTAAATACATGGTGTTCCATAAGAAAAAATATATTCCTACTACTTTCCTGAGACAACCTGTATGATGCGAAAACAATTTCAAAATGAAGCCCTAATTGACCTTAATGATTCTGCGTAAAAAAAAATTTTAAATATCACTGACTAAGCTTAATCTAGATTCGCGTCACTGGTGAAACACTGTATAAAGCTATATCCGCAGATTATTGTAAATTTTTTCGAAACTTGAGGAGGGGAATTAATAAATTTCAGTAATTTTAGATCAAGGCTGTGACGAGGAAGCATTAGCAAAATGCTCTATTTTTTTTTTGGGACATTTTCGGTGTTTTGAATATTGTAGAAGGTAAAGTTCTATATTTTTATAAGGTAAGCCAATTTTATATCAGTAGCATACAAGCACCGTTCACGAGTTAAATGTGTTTTACGAAAACAAAACTGAAAAGAGTCAGCTTCAGATATGCAGTTCTTGTATAGGTATTTCAAATGCCCTCCATAAGTGTGGCGATTCTGTGGGTAAATCATTTAGTTTTATTCTAACTACACGATTAATAACTTGAGTATTTCTGAAATTTAAGCGAATTGATTTTCATAGAACAATTCAGTCAATACATCTAACTAAATTAAATCGTTTGAAACATAAAAATTAAAAGAGCTTGCTTCATGATTATAAATCATTCAGGGTTCAAGATAATTTAGAGTTAGCTGATGGTCACTGAGAAAAAAACTAAATGAAAATATGATGTGTAAAATATTTTGAAATGTTGCTGATAGACTTCAATAAGTTTGGGAGCTCTCAACATTGGCTTCGCTTGCAAGGAAATTAATCTTGGATCAGTTAACTTTGTGTTGTTTTTCATTTTAATTTCTAGATTGTAGATTATTTTACAAAAATGGAACACTTGCTTTTGGTCTCTAAAAATGTTTACGCAGATAGAAATGACACTCAGGCAATATCAAATATGGCATGGTGGGAGGTATATCCGATCTTCGATAGAATCATGAATATAAAGCAGCTTATTGGTCAGAGGACGCAATGCTGAAAGGTATAGAGCGCAATTAAATCACTAACATCAGTAAATGAAATTAAAACATAATACTAACAAAGTTCACAAATGACCCACTCTATAAATACTGTCGTTCCAATAGAATCACTTGAATAGAATGCACATGTAATTTATGCGAATTCGTTCATGTGTTCATCAGATTCTGAAAATGGAGTGTCGATACTCCGCATATTTGAATTCGAGCAAATTGTTCTTTGAAGTGTAAATTTCGGAACGGAGTTCGAATAACAGTACGCCGATTTCTATCAAAGGACTTACTCAATTTTCCGACCATTTCTAATCGCAGGAAGAATGAAAACGATGATAGCAATTAAATACACATGAAAAATTAGTGGAAGTATAAAATTTTTGTATAAATTATCTATTATAAAACGCAATTTGGCATGCAAATTACGAGATCCAGAGCCAATTAGAAAGATTTGATTAGCTGGAGTCCTTGGTTCTTCTTTTGAATAATACATAATTATTTTTTTGTTTCACCTTTCACAAATTATAGACTATGAAGTTCGAATAAGGAGTGGGAACTTGCAGAGCTTGCTTGGTTTCACTTGGTGCATTGAAAAGAACCCATCGGTGGAAATTCTTGCATTCGCATTGAAGATTGAAGAAGAAAGAGATTCTTTTGAATGATTCTGTCGATACTCGGTGGAAATCAGTTTCAAAGCATCAATAAAACATGATTTTCTTCAGCAAAATTTTATATTTTTATTCGGTTATAAAGAAGACATTATAAGGGATTCTTTTATCGAATGACACGAATTAAAAAATGGTTTCAGAAGCTTGCTTTCTGATGCGAAATCTGCATGGACACTTATCAGAGATTGAGTAGTACTAGCTGAGTATGGATTGACTATAAAAAATTAATTTCTGGCTACAGGGTGATTTTCGAAATTCATGAAAATACTGAGGCTATTATCAAAGCCAATTTAATCGACGGAATTTATTGAAATTTTATAGGTTATTGACACATGCTGAGGCGAGTGAGAAAGATATCAATTATTCCAATATTCCAGAGCCGGACTCATTAATCCTTAATTAAAGTGTTCGGGATAAAAACATCCCTTCCTATTTCGAATTTTAAATAATTGGTTCGGATTTTGAAAAGATCTAAATTAGCTTCAATACGTGGTACCACTCAAAGTTGTCACATCAATGATTTTAATGATTTCTTGAAATTGGACAAAGTGAAAATTTGTTTATTTTTTAAGATAAACAGGTCTGCGACATCTTATGATTGAATATGAAATATGAAAGTATTCGTGAAAAATCATTCAGATAGTCAGGAGCTTCAATAAAGAAATTTAGTAATGAAACAAGAATGAAGTATCTACCTAATAAAAATGAAAATAAAAATCAATGAATTCCTTATATTGGGATTCAGTCAACATTATTTCAAGAGAAAATAAATACCATCTTCTTGAAGCTCTCCAAATCATTATTTTTTAATTTATCCCAACAGTTGATTATTTTGTTCATCAACTTGAATGGAGATCTTCAGCATGAACCATATACTTTAATTTTCCCCATAAGAAATAATCTATTGGGTTAAGATCTGAAAATAGAAGTATCCATGAAACGGGTCCTCTTCCACCTAACCATCTATTGGGGTAAGCATTGTCAAGACAATTTCTCATTTTCAAGCCAAATTGTGTGTTGAAAATATATTCCCCTAATAATTATGTCTGGTAGCACGGCTGATGAAATGTTCTGCTTTTTATTATTGTTTCTCTAATGAGTCCCTCTATACAAGATAATTCCTGAATTCATACGACAAAATTCAGGAGGTGAATGAAATTAAGGTGGGTCTTTCCTATAATAAAATTTCCTCAGCCCACCCCTTCCCGAGATATCACCCTTAAAAGGTGGTGACTAAAATTCAGTTTTTATTTATTTATAAAATTCTTGTAGGCTAGAGACTTGAAATTCTGTTATATTCGTGCACTTGCAAAAAACTAACCACGGGTATTTTTTCAATATTTCTGTTACATTATATGGAGGGGAAATTAGCAACTCTCAATTTATTTCATATAAAAACTTTTTTTCTAGATGAAGTTTCATGAAATAAAATTATAAATTGAAATCTATGTTTTGTTTATAATTTTCTTTCATTCTTCAATTGTAATTATTTTAATAAATAGAGTGCAGGCCCGGACTGGCCAGGTCCGCAGGTCCGCGATCGCGGAGGGCCCCCGGCCTGAGGGGCCCGCACTAACGTAGATAAAGATAATAGATGAAGTAGCTTCAACAGTGAGTTGCTCACAAAGAAGCTGTTACAGGCCAAGGGAAGTAAAATGTTGAAGCATCTTAGTTAAGCCTCTTCTATTCCAGTATGACAGCATTGTAAACTGTTAAACACAAAACATTTGTTTTTAATTTTAGTATTATTTTTCTAATCACTAAAATCCGTTTTTCATTATTTTTATTACAAAAATTGTTTTGACCTAATTCATTCATATATTTGGTGTGACTGAAAAACAGTTTACATGTATGATTTTCACATAAAATGAGTGGTAAACGACGACACGTGTTTTGTGATCACAATAAGATCTGAAACATTTGGTACCGAACGAGGAGATTTATAAACAAATACAGGGTGTTTTTAAAGGTGAGGCTTTCACAAGCATTTTCAATGCGTTTTCTCAGTTCGTCCGCACTACCCACTTCACCGTCACTGTACAGGGTGGGCAAAATTCTTTGTCTACTGAGAGGATCTCGAGAACTATAGCATCTAGAAGAAAACGGATGACATATTTCCGAGCTCATTTTCGAAGAAAAAAAGAATGGTGAAAACCGCAGCCTCCTACGATACTCCGTTTTTGAGTTTGACAATTTCATGAAGTTCTCATAACTTTTTTGTGTTTGAAGCTACAAATCTGAATCTTGAACCTTCTGCAGACACATTTTTACGTTTAATCCATTGATGAGCTCAACATATTTTTTCATTTTGAATCATAAGGTGGATTACTCATGAAAAAAGAGGTATAGAATGTGTCATCCGTTTTCTTCTAGCTGTTATAGTTCTCTCCCACCCTGTCCACAAATTTTTCATGACCCCAAAAGAAGAAATCACAGTGGAAGAGATCTGGGAAAAGAAATGGATCCGCCACGTCCTATCCACCTATTCGGGAACAAATTATTTAAATAATTTCGAAAGTTTTTTCGAAAGTGCGGTAGTTCTCCATCCAGTAACAACCACATTCTCTGTCGAATATTGAGAGGAACAACTTCTAGTAATCCTGGCAAATTGTTCTGGAGAAAATGGGGAAAGTCTTCACCTGATATTCGTGGTGGTGGAAAAAATGGCCCAATAAGCATTCCACTCAGAATTCCAATCCAGACATTCAAGAAAAACCTTTGCTGAAAATCTGTTCCTCTGATAGCGTGAGGGTTTTCTGTAGACTATACATGGGTATTGTAGAAGTTGTTTACTCCATTTCTTGTGAAAGTGGCTTCGTCAGTAAACAGAATGGATGTTGTTAAATATTGGTGATTTGAAGGCCACAGGCAGAATACTTTTCTTCCAGGATGGTCTTCTGGTTGGAGTGCTTGAGCTTTCTGGAAATGACACAATTGCTCTTGTCTTAGTGTCAAACTCTACTGTGGCTCACTCCGACGACCCTGGGTATGGATCTAACACTTGTTGTCGGTTCTTCCTCAACTATGCCCAGCATATGCTCCTCGATTTCTGCCATTTGGAAATCCAAATCCCATATGCAATTACCAAGCTGCAGTCACATTATGTATCATTGCATCCGAAATCATACCTTGAGCCCTTGTGAATATTTTATATAAATGATTTTTGGCACCACAACTTATTTTGAAGAGTTCTATTACCTGTCAAAAAAAAAGCCTCACATTTGAGAAAACCCTGTATTTAACTCTGTACTCTTAAAAATATGGAGGGGGCGGGGGTAGTTTCCAGAACATAAAAACATTCAGAGCAATTTCAGGATTTTTTCGTCTTTTTAATTGCTAATATAAAACAAACAAACAAAACCTGTGAAACAAAAAAAAACTTATTTAAAAAAAATTGCATGTGAAATGAATAAAAAATGAAACAACTCGTTGAAATCTAGGGAAAGATGATAGTTTTCGATAACATTATGCATTGATAGAAGGTTTCCTTTGATATATTATTTAATGACCGATCATCCGATTGGTACCTATTTTGTAATTGATCTGAACGTTCCGAAATTTACATTACCCCCTCTAGTCCGATTTTCACCAACTTTGAAATGAAATTGCTCTGAATGTTCTGGAAATTGTCAATGCCCCCTGTAGATTTTTGGAATACAGTAAAATGCTTGTTTAAGTATCTTCACGTTCGATACCATATTTCAGTTTACCTTTACCCACCTAAAGATGCTATTGTGATAGCGGAACAAGTGTCGTGATTTGACAAACCTTTTTTTGTGAAAATCATATAATCTTCAAGTTCAATTATGGATGTATCGGCCACATCAATTCAATTCTCCACTTTTATTTTTAACTCGTTTGTAATTATTAACAGTTCTACAGAATGTGTTTTCTAGTGGTATCTTAAAAATACTGTGAATTTCTAATTTTAATAAAAAATGAAGTCAATAAAAGTCGAAAATCATAATATTCGCATAAATACCTAGCTGAATTTTTTTAAAAGTGATAAAATAGCGTAAAAACACGTTTCCATTGTTTTCAAGCCCCTAATTCGTTTGCAAAAATTTTCCGGGAGCCCCGGACCCCCCGATGTAGGGCGCCTTCATAGGTCTCAGCTGAGGGCCCCAAGTGGTCCCAGTCCGGGCCTGATAGAGTGGAAAACAGTAAAGATGTAACATGAGAAAGGATTCATAATAAATGCTGGAAATGACCACCTCTACCTTGTTTCTAGCTATACTGGAATTTTAGAGACAAAATAATAAAATGAAGGGTACAGGGAAACAACCATCAATGTCAATTTTCCTTATAGCTGGGAAAAACGCGTTTTCAACTTCGAAATCCGTTCATATTATTTGAAATATGACAAATTAAATACTATTGTTCTCGAAATGAATATTATTAATATTATTATACATATAAGGAGTGCATTACATAAAATAACATAGAGATTTTGCTTTCCGTATGTCGATCGACATCGTTAGTTCTTTCCCTGCACGGTAAATCTTCGGCAGCGATTTAACGTATGACTGAGCTAGTTTCATGCCTGTTTTAATATATCATAATATACTACTTTTCATTCTGAATCGAATGGTGTGTCTAAATCATTTTCGGACAAAAATTGACATCAATGGTTTTTTCCCTGTACCCTTCAAATAAAACTGAATTCTAGTCACCACCATTTAGGGGTTAATACCTCCGAAAGGGGTGTATTGATGAAATTTTAATATAGGAAAGAGTGGAAAGACCCATCTTAATTTCATAGGAGCAATTACCACCTGTATATTAGCTAATTATTATCATCTTTTATAGCTTTACTACTTCTTTCGTTTAATATTTATTCACGCTTTATTTATATATCAGTCCTGTTTATGTGAATAATTTTTATATTTCTAATCTAGTCTAATTTCAAAAATTCATCGTATCGAAGCTTAATTTAGTTTCTTTCTGAAAAGCGTACCAATTATTTGAAATTCGAAATACAAAGTGATGTTTTTACATTGAACACTTTGAATGAGGATTAATGAGTCCGAATCTGGAATATTGAAATAATTGATATCTCTCTGATATTCAACATGTGTCCGTACCCTACCAAGTTTCAATAAATTCCTTCGATAAGTTCCGATCGCCTCAGTATTTCCAAGAATTTTGAAAATCACCCCCCATTCGATCTTTTACCAAATTTTTCAATAAGTATGCGTATGTGCTTTATGAAAAATTGTCACCCTAAATCATAATAACTGTCGAACTCTGCAAGAATCTTGAATGCTGGATAATTCAAGCCTCTTTTAGATGAGAGTATCCGCTATATTCACCTGGCGCCTGGAGCTCAAAAAAGCCGACCATTTAAAAGTTCTTCTACCTTCCCACCATTCGATAACGAGAGATAGACATCACTAATGTGCCACTGTCTGCGAAGTCATTTTCAGTTTCGAATAGAAAACATAGGAAAAGAGACACCGTCCCTGAATTATAGGATGGACGTGCCTCTGTAAATATCGCAAGATGAATCGTGACGCGTATTATGCTCTTATTATAATACATCGTTATTTGAAGGCATTTGATATGGGGTTTCTATTTCTTGTTGCAACGAAAAAGCTGACTGAATTGATATTATTCTCGGAACTGGTTTGGCTAGATGAAACATTTATATCGTGCTTTTCGACTACTATTTCATGGCAGTAATCGAAGATTCCTACCAATGGGGACCCATGGAATGTGATAAGTCCATATTGAATAACTTTAGAAAGGGTCACACTAATACATGAAAGTTTCTATCGTAGAATGATATCAATTATATTCAATGAAATATTATGAACACTAATTGACCACAAGTAAAATTTGGTTCATATTAATGTAATAAACATTTTTGTTTCCAGAATGAAGGATTCTTCAATACAGATCCTGATATGGAGGTTACAAAATCACTTGATCCCTTTCTCAAATGGAAACATATACCATCAGTGGGCTCGTTGAAAAGATCGAATACCACCATAACTTTGTTTATTTTTAATTTTGTGTTTATCAGAACCAACACAAAAGTACTCGAACTGTAAAACTGGGTATCAATCATCAAAATAATATGATTTGTGATAATGAATGAATAAATTTATCGGTGTATAGCATAGGACAAGGCAGAATATTAGAGCAACACAATAATTGCAAATTACAATAAGGATTAAATAACCAGAATACAGAATTGTATAATATATTTTATGCTTGAAAGAGGTTTTTTTCTGAACATATACAGGGTGCCCCAAGTTAGAGTATCTATAAGAGGTTTCTGGAAAACTGGACATATTTGAAATCTGAAAATTGGGATTATTACTATTATTTAGCTCCTACCTTTTTGTACGGAAAATTGACGTGACAATGATGTCAGATTCATCTCAATTTTGATTGGCGACACTAAGCAACTATCTCACTCCAGTCTTCGGACAACAACAAATGTTTAGGTCCTTTCGTTTGCATAAAAAGCACTTTTCTTCACTCGATGTTAGTATTCGTTTACTGATTAGATTTACACCAGTGTAGTAGGTGTAGTTTAACTACACCTCCTTATGACTAGGTGTAGATAAAATACACCTCCTCTACACTGGTGTAAATCAAATCGAGTGTAGAAAAGTGTTACACTTTTTATGCAAACGAAAGGACCTTTTATTTTCCATTCCTTGTATCTATGTTCCAAGGTCACTTGTGGATTATTGGGAAAATTTTTCGTCTATGACCATAGATTATTGACCATTGATATTGATATCTACGTATATACCTACGGCATGAATTCGGAATATCCTAAATAACTCAGGAGTTATTCATTTTAATAGCATTCACATATTTGAACACTATCCTAATTTTTCTTTGCAGACTCCAACGCAATCATAAAAAATTAGGATTTTAATTTGAAAAACAAAAGATATCGGCAAATCTTGATCTTAATTTTTGACACAACATTTGGAACACCCTGTGGCAAGTTTTTCGAAATTCAGGAAATGTACAATATTACCACATTCTCCGGCTTCAAAAATATGGAAACGGTTTGTGCTTAAGTTATTCAGAATAGGAATAACGAATATAATACAAAATACGCATAGTTTTTTTTCGATATATTGAAACTATTTGGATGAATACAATGGTTTTAACAGAAATGTATTCGGCATTCACTCTTTGTATAAGCGGAAATGCTCTGGCTCCAAAAATATTTTATCGCAGTAGTGAATATCATAATCCCAATTTTCAGATTTCAAATATTGTCAGTTCTCCAGAAACGTCAAAAAGGCACTTGAACGTGGGACACCCTGTATAATAGGTACATGGCTAAGTTTTTTATTCTAGCAAAAATTGATTTGCAAGGCTTTGGGGATTTGGGTTGAATATTGCACGTATGATTCGTCTGTGCTACGAGTAACATATAATTAGGTGGATATCTAGCTAACACATCATCGACAAAAACGATCAGCTATCAAATTTTTCGTTTTGCGGCATTTAAAAAATTTATAATTGTTTTCATGCATGTCTGATATATGGAACCATCTAGCTGAGATCCTATAGAATATTGAAAATGGAAAATAGTTCTATTTTTCATAATCTTAGTGCGAAAACACATGTAGGACTTCAGTTTAATATTTCGTTGATCTTGGAAATAATTGGCCTATACATTTCTCATTCGAGATTGGATAAATTTATATGCCTTGGGGTGAACCTGAGAAAACCAAAATCTTAAAAAAAAGGGAAGGACTCAAAGGGTCAAAGATGGAATAAGGTCTGTTAGAACACCCTATATAGGCTTTTAACCATTGATTTTACAGAAGTTGAACACCTAATACAATACTGGGGCAATGAACCAGCTATATCAAGATGAATAATACCTTCATCTACAGTTTAGTTAAACTAATTTACATCTCTCCGCAGATAACAATCCAAAGTTATTGAATAGCTTGTTTCCTTCAATGACTTGATTAGAACCCGCACTATATGCTATATTGCTAAGATTAAACCGAAGCATTTCCACGCTTATATGACATCCAGCTGTGAAATCAAATTGTGTCTTCAACTTGGCCTCAGTTCCTCAGTATTCTAACCACTTCTTTCACCATTAAGATGTGAAGCCCAATAGGGAATACTCCTTCTGAAGAAAATGATGTACATATTTTGTATGAAATATCTTTGAAACGTCACATTTTGAAATAACCATTTCAACCGTTTCCCAAAAAAAAATTATTTCAAGTACTTAAAAATGAATAATAAAAATGGGTATTGAAAATTTAAAGCGTTTCGTTTCTATTGCACAAGTTGGCATTGGCAACATCGACTAAAATATGCGTTGATAATAAAAGACAACAAATACACTTACTTCATGAGACAGACAAAGATGGCTGTCTATGAAGTCTGCGACGAATGAGGAAGGTCATAAAATTTTATGGGATTTTTATGGCCGGTTGTTGTTGAGGCTCGCCAGTGAGTACACGTCTTATGATGGCTGTAAATCAACAGCTGTTATTTTATAAACAAGCCATTGTTCTTCTTATATTCCAGTAGGCGCTGTTGCCAAATCGTTAACTATAGAAACGAAGCGATTTAAATTTTACAACCTCATATTTAAAGAATGATCTTTACTAGTTTCCGCGGTGCATTTGAAAAATTGATGAATGAAACTCATAATTATTCAGTTTAAGCTTGCATATGCTGTGATAACCCAATCTGAAGAGAATCCCTCATTCCACCTAGTCTGTGCTATAGTCACTATGTGCTGATTATTCTATTTTTGAGAAGCTGAGTTGGATTGAGGTCAGTTTGGCATATTACTCAATAAACGAAAGTTTCCAGAAAAGGATGTGTTATAGTCGATGGTCAACAACTGTGTGATCTATTGAGACATTTCTTGAGAAGAAACCTCATTTTTGTGTCATCTGAGTATTAAAGTTCATCTTCTTTTGTTAACCTCACTTCATTTAAAGGATCGATCTGCTGAATACAAATAATTACCAAACAAACATAGAATCATAAGCTCAAGATATGAAGATTGCTAAGTGAATATAAGTTAGAAGGTAATTCCAGCCCTGTAAGTATAGAAAAACGAAGGGAGTAATACCTGAAACTGAGAATCGGAATATCTGAAATCAGGATGTACTCGAGCGGCGTGGAGACCTCGTGTGTTTTGAAGATTAGATGGCAGAAAAAAAAAGTTCTATGATGTATGCACTTTCAGCGGTCGAGAAAGCGTCTGCAGGTTTCCAAAGATGTAAAAAAAAATCGTCCGGTGTACATACTGGAGCGTGTCTTAGGATACTGTTTATGCCCTATGTGTCTCAGATAATGAATTCATGTTAATCTGAGAGTTTGCGTGGTGGGCTGGGCGTACGAAAGAGTTGAAATGGTAAGAAAAAAATTTCGAGCGTGTCAGATTTTTAGAGGATATGTTGATTGGACCCGAAGGAAGCTATACGCTTCAAGAGACTAAATATTCGGGCGTGACGAAAGGTCACAGCGGTCCTTTAAAATTGCAAAAAAAACGTTTCTCGAGCGTGTCAGATTTTCATACAGTTGCAGACGTGTTTTTTTTTGACAGTTTGAAGATGACAACAAGGTTTTTTTTCTAAATATTTTCCTTTCTGTACCTCTAATCGTTTCTGTATTCATTATGAAAGTTGTAGATTTTCTACAACTTTTGTCTGAGACAATTTCACATACTTTAAACCGTTTTCGAGTTGGAGGGCGAGGAGCTTAGCCACAAATGCGAAAGGCCAAGGTCAATGTAGAAACCCAGTCTAATATACACATCGCCATATAGCTAAAAAACGTTCAAACTTCGGAGAGCTTCGGACAACATTTGTAGATAATGTTTTGCTCTACAACTTTTATAATGAATGTGACGTTTATGGCCAATTTTTACTGTTTCCGCTTGCTGAAACTGTCACTTTTTTTTCGTTTTTCTCAAATCATTAGCTTCAAAATATGAAAAGATGCCACTGCTCTCAAGAATGTATACGAGAAGTTTTTTACAAGTTTGGCGCTCCCCCAAACATTTTCGTCACGATTAAATTGTCAGATTGAGAATTTATACTTTTCAACGTGTAATTAACCACATATAATATTTTAATCTGACACGCTCGAGTATGTAGAATGATCGTTTTTTTACTATTCTGACAAGCTGATGACCTAGACAATTCCCTCTATATACAGGTCTAATTTTTGGTAGAGGTACTCTACAGGGTCCAAGGTATCTCCCCTTATATTAATCTAACACACCCGAGTAAATCCCGAATATCCCTCTTGGGCTCCCCATCTAATAGACATAACTTATCGATATGTTTTTGATCACATGACTGGTGAGTATAAGCAGCTCTAATATGGCCGTTTCCGTTCGCAAGGTTATTCAAAGGAAAAGCCCTGTATGCTCCTTCCTCATATTTTATTTTCCAGCCTATACGTCTACTTATCTGTTGATAAATTATTTTATTTTTCAAAAAAATATTCTCGCATGTGGAACAAATTTTAGAAGTAGCTTTTTGTACTCCTTGCAATTATAGGTTTATATCATAAGTTCAAGTCATTGGCGCATTGCAATGTCATCGCAATGTTTAGATTCTCTAAAACTTTCTACGTGAATATTGTAACTTTTTTTCATAGATAAATATAATTATTTTTCAATATATTTCAGTGGGAAGCTGCTCAATTACTTAGATTTTGTTCTGCAGATTTTGGCCATTAACGAACATGTAACTCTTTTTATTCGGAAATTAGAAAGTTAATGAAGAGAATGAATTTAAATTGACCCCGAATCAATTTTGAATCCAATTATTTATAACCATTTTCGGCATGTTTGGGCATAATGATAATGCGTGCAGATAATGCTTCACAAAAACGTTAAGTAAACAAATTTCATTGATGCCTCTATCTATAATTCTTCTTTCGAATGTGATAACTTTCAAGGATGTTATAGATTCCTTCCCAACATCACATAATGGGAGAAACAAGAAATCATTATTATACTTAGTTTACATTCAAATATCTGTACGAAATTGTTTGTCACGTCTGGAAATTAGGTCTAAAAAATTCATGCCATTCTCTCAGTAGCCTAAACTGTTATCTCCCTTTATCAAATCTCGCTAATAATGTGGAAATATTTCAGATATTAGGCAATCGTTTACTGAATAACATAAAATGTAGGAGAAGTAGAACGAAAAATGTCAACTTTGAACATACCATTCTCTTCTGATGATATCGCTGGATTTAACTGTCACTTCTATGGAATTTTTTCGATCGGAAATGGCAACGCTCCTACTTGCGACACTTAGATGCATTCAATGGACTTGTCCTCCGAAAGGGATAGTCAATGCCGTTCTGAAGAGTTATGGGGTTTGTAACTAATCAGTTTATCAGATTCACTCATTTGCAGATTATCTCTCCTTTATAGAGATCGTTACGGTATTTCGAAACTACGATCTCAATATCGACAAACCATGAGAATCGCAAATTTTTTCCTATCCCAATCGACGTTTTTCGAATTTATTGCTATTTCTTTCTAGGTATCCAAACGATGGAAACATCGATGTTTCATTTGTAGAACATCAAAGCTATTTCCTTACCATAGGTGGGATAGAGGAGTTGCTGATAATCGAGTTGATGACAATTCAAATTTTCATCTGTCCAACTTTTGATATGAAGTCATTAACGGTGTAATTTTGGTGCCTTCATAGATGTTTTGAATATAAATATGCAATGTGTTATCTCATGAAAAGACTTTAAGTCCTCTCTCTATTCATCATGGGAAGGTACATTCGGAAATTATTTTGTACAAAAAACAATTCGATATAGGTAATTTTTTTCTCCAGCAATCATTATTAAGATTTTTTCAGGTCAGATTATGAGGGGGGAGAAAGGCCCTGCAAACCTAGCAAATACCTTGACCTTTAATATCTATTATGCAACCTCATGCTTTTTACAGCAGAGCTTCAATAAACTTCACTACGTTCCTGTAGGTGTTCAGCTGTTTCAGAGGCTTCTTGAAGCGATAGAAGAATTACAGCTGCAGCCTATAACAATGTAACTTAGACATTACATCGAGTCATTGATCAACAACATTAGGGAATCTGTAACCTTTATTTTCGGATCACATTTTATATTTCAATATTTATAACTAAGTACTTAATTCTATTTCCACCCTCCATAGTCATCAAAAAACATTATCCTACCAATAAGTTTCATTTTATATGAAGAATTGAATGCATTACAAATCCATCAAAAAAATATGGCCCTTGAAGGAAAATAAAAAGTTGTGTTAAGTATTAAACTTTATTCGAGCACGTAATTCAGAAGAACATCGGAGGAAATAAAAAAATCATTTTCGTTGAAGTATCTAATTTGTTTCATTGTTTTCTGAACCCATAATTGAAAAAATTCAGTGAATATGGCAGTTGGCCACTAATGAGTTTCCAGAGAAAAACTCATCAAATGAGTAAATATCTCAAATTGAACTCCATAAGAACTTTAGTTAAAAACTGAATAGCATATTCTGAATTATTCAAAATGAGCGACGATATTGGTTTTTTCTTCATTTGGGATGCGATGGAACGAAAGACACTTTGAAACAAATTCAGGGCCGGATTAGAAGAGTATTAGGGACATTCATGTCATTCCTTTAGTAACAGGATAATTCACCATATCAGGGCTTCAAAATTCAAACAATTTGTACCTTGACGAACTAACTAGAAACTAACTAGAAGTTTTGGTGTTGACGCAATTGTTGAGAGGTGTTTCAATTACAGTCGTGTATTAGAAAATACATTCTGATTGAGTAAAGAGTGATGCACAAAATTCGTATCTTCGGTGTTTGTTAGGATCCTCTATTTTATATAGAGGATCCTTGTGGAGGTAGTTGCTATTTTGATGGCAAACCTGATTTTGTTTGGACATGGATAGAGTTTTTCATCAACCCTTATTGATTATAAGGATGAATTTATTGAAGTCGAATTCTTACTCTTTTATATATTTTGAGGTCAATGACATTTAATTCAGCGTTGATTTGTGTTGATTTGTAGGATAGTGATTGATAAATTATCTTGAATATAAAAATCGCAATTACAAAACTTAATGAATATTATTATGCAATTCATACATTCTTTCATCTCTCATGAATTACTACGAGGGTTTTCGATGACACTTTGAAAATATCAATCATCAATCTCCTAAAGTGTACCTATGTAATTGATTTAAAAAAAAACTAATTCCTCATTATCATAAAAAAAGGGTTGATTAAAGAATCCTATCAATGACCAAAACCATTCTAAGCAATAAAAGGTCTACCAATCCTAGGCCCTAACTGTGGGTCATCCCCTGAAATAACTCAACCCACTACACCCCTCGCAGGGAATGTATATGACAAACTCCGTGAATAGTTGCGTAACTTAAAATATTGTGGAAATATTAATTCCGTGTGTTACTCTGTGTCAATCTCATAAAAAGAAGGTTCAAAATGTTTTTTACCGAAAAATTTCATTTGAAAAATTGTATTTGGAAATGTGTAAGGGGATATGAAGGTTAAACATTCTCACTTCTCACTAAAAATGAATAAAATACACCAAATGGTTTCAAACTTATGTAGGAAAATATGGACCACAGGAATAAAACAGCCTGTAACTTCTACAATAGGCATTGTGGAAACTGTAGCCATAGGTGATTTGCACTCGTCTGGGTATCTTCTACTCACAGTTGAGCTACGAATATTTTACTATGAAACACCCTGTATATATAGAAATCTTTGTATGCTATCATGACTGAATATAGTTGGTCCGATCTGAATATGATATACTCTGTCTTGTTATTTTTCATAACAATACTAATTTCAATGCACAATTCAGTAAACTTATCCGCATAGTTTTAATGGTATGTTATAATGTCTGATTCGGAAATCGAGGCATAACTGTCATAAATGCGATCGGCAAATATTAAGTTTATCATAAAATTATCCGAAAAGTTACTTAGGAGGACATACATAAAAAAGAAATAGAAGCAGATCCAAAATGCTTCCACGCTATCATTTGAATGTTTGAAAGCCATTACTTGGTTGTCATGCTAACATATATGCCCCATGTTATCAAGCCTTTTACATTTATCGCAGTGAAATGAACTGCAAACTGCATATGTTTTGTAGGTGATTCAGAAAATTTCCGGATTAATCTGTGCGTTAATAGTCATTGTTATATTCCTAATTAAAAGAAGACACAAAGGATGACCAGGTGAATGTGCGTATTCTATCCTTCTTGATTCCTCCATGAAAAGAGGTTGAGATGAACAACTGATTACAGGAAAATTGTTAGTCGAGGCAGAAAAGTCCATTGATTACTTCCCTGAGTGGTCGAGTTTCAACATAATGGAAATTATTCTAGGAGAGTAATAGAAAAACATGAACCCTGATTGTGTCGATGTTCATCCTATAGGGAAGCACACGATCGATAAAATCTGCATTGAGACTTACTGTTTGATACATATAATATTATAAAATCTATAAATAACCTGCAAACTGAATTACCTGTATTTCATTATGATGAGTTATCTAAACACTACACGTTTTTCGCTATAACGATAGTTTATAATAAAATAGTTCTTATTTCTTCTATTTGAAATGTTTTCAACTGCTTTCAACAGCTGATGGGGGGCATACATCGCAGAGAAATCTGGACTCATCAGTATCTTATGTTCGAGGGACCAACGACTCAATCTCGGGTGCCTGGCAGATCTCCATGTCCTCAAATCGAAACTATGCAACCTATTCCGGAATGTTTGACCGGAAACCATTCTACCAGTACCTTGTCAGAATGAGCTATTGATTCGGGATGATGTTAAGAAGAATCATTTTAGATTCTATAAAAAAAACCTACACGGAAAAATAGATACAACCATGAGAAAATATAATTACACACTAACAAGCAGAAAGCACAAAACTCCAGAGGATATATTAGTTAACAATAAAACAAGGCTAAAACGAGATTAATGCAGTGGAATATACGAAATAACATGTACAGGGTGGGCAAAATTGGAGATACCTGAATTACAACTTTTTCAACCCAACGAGATAGAGGACAATGCATGGCACATTACGGTCGTCTTTTTTGAGAAACTAATAATGCCTTCAACTTCATTTCTCTATCTTCTTTTGTTTTCGAGTTATAGGTCAAAAATTTCAACTTTGGTCATTATCTCCGTTTCCGTTCAAGCTAGGATGTTGAAATGAAAACATTATACAGACACTTTTTTGATAGCAATCCAGTGGCGTACTATAATTTTTCCAACAGGTATATTTGCTGTGCTACAACATAAGGTTGTGTATTTTCTTATGGAAACATAGTTTAAAATGACTTAGAAAGACGGAGGGTGATGTATAATATATTTCTGAAACGGTAAAAAAATGCCGATTCTTTCTAAGTTATATTAAACTACTGTTTATGAGAAAAAACACAACTTTATGTTATAGCTCAGCAAATAAACCTGTAAGAAAAGATCATAGTACGCCACTGGATTGCTATCAAAAAAGTTTCTGTATTGTGTCTTCATTTCAACATCCTAGCACAAACAGAAACGGAGATAATGACCAAAGTTGAAATCGCCCAAATTCAAATTTTGGCATATAACTCAGAAACAAAAGAAGATAGTGGAATGCAGTTTTTGGCATTATTAGTTTCTCGAAAAAAATCGACATGAATGGTGCATTCATTTTTCTCTATCTCTATGGGTTAAAAAGTTGTAGATCAGGTTTCACCAATTTTGCCCACCCTGTACAAACTGCCCTTCATTTTATATAGAAATGACGATACGAAACGTAGAAGAAAGATTCAAAAAAATCAGCCCCATTCTGCTTGAGGATCACGCCTTGCAGAATTCAAACATAAAGTAAACCTAAATAATTTGAAAGTTTTACACGAAGAACTAATTATTTCAGACTAATTTTACTTGAACAACTGAAAGAACTCAAAAATCAAAACATCCCTTTCTTTTGAATGACAATCTAGAATTTAACGGTAAAAATATTTTCAAACTTATAGACACCTGTCACCTAAGAATAAGTAAATGAATTTTCAAAGTTCCCGCTCTACCAAAGAAGACTACATTTCGACGTTGAAATCAACGCATGTTTCATTCTCCCGGTTCATTACAACTGATACCAAGCCATCACGACAACGAGGAAAATGATTTCACTTTTCTTGGAAGAAATCCAAAATTCAAACAGAGATAAGGATACTTATTATATCGATGTTTATACAATTTTCGATCCATTTCAACTTATTAAACGGTAAGTTTCACACTCTCAACCTAAAAAATGAAGAAAAAAGTTAGTCGTAAACTGTGAAGAGAATTTTATCATTTAGGATACAAACAGTAAAAAGATTACCAACAACATGCATACTTTCAGCTGGCCTGAGATTTAAATGAATCAGAAAATAGTATGTTTCTATTATTACTACATTATTTTGTAGTTAAATGTATTAATCGATCTTGTACGACGGTATTGGCTCTTGCTCTTCCAACCAGTTCAACCTCAACACAAGGTTAACTTTTGGTTGAGGAAATTTTGTGAATTAGGGAGTTTCGCAATCACACAGAAAGTGGGTAAACTTAACCAATAGCCAAAATATTAGTATAGACTAGAATTCAAATGACAGAATTTTTTCATATAAATTTTATTCATATTATATTATAATAGTAAAGTATACTTCAATACACGATATTGTTTGTTGATACAAAAATCGTTTTTTTGTTAATATGAAAATATATGGGATTTCGATATTAACATGCATATAGTAGTGCTGAAGAGAAACCTAGAGGACATAAAGTGATAGACCGAATACCGAATTATTTAAACGTCAAAGGCGATTATGATTAATTGCTTGTTACAAGAAGGTAACCAAAAAGTTTTTTGGTATAGTGAGGTATAGAGTATATGTATATTTCTTGGTATATGTACACAAACATGCACAACTTACTAGATGATATTCATTTAATGGCAAAATTTGAACTAATTATGAATAAAATAATAATGAGTTCAAGAAATCATTGGAACAGTTTATTCTTAAAAATGTAAAATGTTGCCACCATAAGTTCGATGTGTGCACAACCTTGCCTGGTGTGAAAAAAGATGAGAAATGAGCCGGTCAGAGGAAAAGTGGTATAAGTCACAAATTCCGATTTTTGAGTTATACCGATATTTGGGTACCAAAGGTTGCATATTATTCTTCTTATGAGTGGTATGAGTCAAATCGTCGGTTTGACCGAGTTATACCCATTTAATGTTTTTCCTCTTAACAAAATTTTCCACATTTGGTACCCAAATATCGGTATAACTCAAAAATCGGAATTTGTGACTTATACCACTTTTCCTCTGACCGGCTCAAATACTGTCGCATTAATATCACGAACATTTTTACAATCACTTCTGATGTCAATTTTTTACCATTCGCAATAACGAGTTTTTCAAATATAGCACCAAACAATGTATTATTCTTAGAGACTCTTTTCAACAAATTCATGAAAGTAACGAAATAAATCACAACCAACAAGCTCTACCTTCTACAGAAAAAAGGCCTTTTGAAAATACCCTGTATTAACTCCACATTTTTCAAATACAACATATTCATCTATATGTATATCGACATGTGACATGTCTAACCAAAAGCTACAAGCTACGATTCCATTTTTCACTCCATTTTCTATACACATTCGAAAGGAAAAATGTATATCAAGTTGGATACCTACCTGTATGAAGGATTAGTGCCATTTCAATTTATTTCACGTCCACCTCTAATCCATTATCGCCAACGCCGATAGTCAAGTGGGTGGTTTCAATTCCATTTATTTATCTGAACAAGGCATCAGATAAATTACTCCTCGATAATAGGTCGAAAATATCAATTCGATTTTTCAGCCCACTGATTGGGATTTGAAAGGAAGTACGAATAGTTAACTGTTTTCATTCATCAACAATGTTTTATCAGGACTCTCGACTCGAATCTGTTGGAATTGGCAATTGTCCGACCATTCTGAACGAATTCAATGTTTTGTGGTCAAAAAAGCCGTTGATTTTCTATGGAAAAATGTGTCGAGTGTGAGTTTCTATCAATAATCGGATTGATAGCATTTTGGATTAATCTTCCGTGTAGGGATGGTTATCAAAAATTGAATATTTGTGTTCATTGTTGGATGAAAACGGACGGACTTATTTGTGAGTATGGTAGCAAACAACTCGATACTCGATGCAACATCATACAGAGTGTCAATTTGAAAAGGTACCATCTTTAAAGGGTAATGCGATTGCCTTCTAAAAAATGCCTAACCTTTTTTGTTATACCTAATACTTCCAAAAAATTAAAAGAAAAAGAGTAGAATAGAATAGACTCAAATTTCAAATTTTACCTTATACTTTTCTCTCAAATCAATATTATCGAACATTATCAACAAAGGCCAAATTAGCTATGGACAGAAAAACTCAATGTTCATAACCTTTCCTATATCAGATGCTGTTTTTAAATTTTGCAATGATAATCTTACAAGTCTCCAAGATAAGATTGAAGTCAACAGCACAGATCTATATTCGAGTCTATACAGGTTGAGTCTTCGACTTGTACAAATATTTTCAACAGTAGATTCTTGAAGTAAAAAAAAATACTTTTTTTAACATTTCTTTTTCCGAATCAGCTCGGTTTAAAAGATAGAGGCTGTTGAACAACCATAAAAAATGTTCTTTTTAATTCTCTCTCACAAACGGGTTTATCGAATGAAATGAATTTCGGATTATAGTTTTTCATTCATTAGTTGAATCTTTTTCGAACACAAGATCACCCACGCTTGAAACTAAGTTGGACGCTATGTAACCAATATTTGAACGTTTTGTAAAATAAAAGTATTTTTCATATTTTCTCGTATAATGCGCCGTTTTCGAGTAATATGATGTTCATAAAACAAAAATATCTGTGAAACTCGAAAAATTGGTTACTTTGGCTGAATGCAACTCTGTACAAAAGATGCACAGATTTGTAGTGTCATAGATTCAGCTTGTTATTCTGAAGGAAATTTTGTTTTTCCAGGGACAGCAGAGCACATTATGAAAACTCAAAATGGCTATATCTTTTTATCAGGAAAACCTCCTCAAGGAAAAATTTGGCCTTCGAACATTCTTCTCTCCTGTCTCCATGTGTGACACAAGTACTTTTTGATAGTTATACTAATTTCATAATCGGGGTAATTATTTTTAATCAAAATATCTCAAACTAATTTGAGATTATCAAGTTTGAATTTACCATTGCTTAATGATGTATCTCTTTAAATCAAATCATTCATAACGTTCAGTTTGTGTTTCAGGCAATTATTACAGGTGAAGGTCAAACAACGATTAGAATTCAACAGTTTGTTGTATACCAGTTTGTAAGAAGTCTGTTATTTATTATGTACCTTTTCAAGTTCAAATTGGCGCTAATCAGAATCAAAACCAAATTGGCAACATCAATTTCAAACTGGCATTAATCAGAAGCAAATTGGCAATAATCAATTTCAATCTGCCATTAGTCAATTGCAAATTGATAATAAAAAAAAAATTAAATTTCTGTAAAATTCGAACGTCAAAGTTCGAATGGAACTGAATCAGTTGATCAAACAGATTAGCACGCCTTTCCAGCTACTTTTCTCTGTCTTTTTCCCTAAAAAGTTGTGTTTTTCCGGTTGCAACACTTCGAAAGTATCTATTACTAAGTGTTAGTCCTCAAATCTATGCGATGCGTAGTTTGCGAAATGAAATAAACAATACCCAAACAACAGTGAACATAAATTTTGATTCTGAAACACAATGAGGGTCTGAAATCGTCTCTTTCCATGATAAATCATTGAAAAAATGCTCAATTGTGTATATCTTTCGTCTCTATTTTGTCCATGGAACGTAATGGTAGAATTCTACCATTACGTTTACATGAACGATATTGGCAATGTAATGGTTATTAATTCTTGCAAAATTCATTGCTCATATCTAAAGATTCATTCCTTCTGCAGTAATTATTACGTTTTTTATCATTCAATAAACTTTTTTCATCAAATACTTATTCCAATCGAGAGTTCAAATTCAGAATTATTGTCAATTTGCAATTGACTAATGGAATTTTGAAATTGATGTTGCCAATTTCATTTCAACTAATATCATTCTGATTTTGATTAGCGCTGATTTGAGCTTCAAAGGGTATAGTAACTTAAAAAGGAAAGGTATTGTTATCATATTTCTTTTCAAAATTAAACTGGATTTTCTCAGCTTATTTCACTTAAATATGGATAATACATTAATTCCTAATTTATCAATAAAATATTTCCACCCGCCTTCAATTTTCTCCCCATTTCTGAAGTAGGATTCAATAGTACCTAATTGTTTGTTGCACTCATGAGACAATCATTTATAATCTGCTGATAATTTTATACAAAAACAATCTAGAACGCTTACTTGACAGTTTACCTAGGAAACGGTACAGGAGAAGCTTAAAAATACTTTTAGACATCAGAATATCTACCTTTCATTTTATAGCCTACTTGATGTGGATGTGAAAGTGCTTGAACAATGTTTTGGAAATTATAAAAGTATTTGATGTCATCCTACTATTTTTCTTCGTGAGTCTTGTAAATCATGATGAATAAAAAAGAGGCCATTGAATAATGGATATGGAGATCACAGAGCGGAATTGTGTGGGAATATGAATGAATGGAAATCAATGAAACATCCTCAAAGTCCCAATCCATACTCGAAATTGTTCAGAGTGCCTCTTGACACCGAACCGAACACAATTGAAACGCTTCCACTATACTGTGTGAATTTCATGAACAGATTCCATTGAATTGCCGCGGATTCGAATTTCAATGAGAGGAATCTCATTATCACCGTTCTTCGATTCAATCAAACGCTATGGACCAATTTTGTAAGAACGATTCTCGTTCGTTATCCAGGTTGCCCAGATTTGCGGGTCAATGACCCCGAATCTCGAAGCCGACTAGACGAAATGAAAGCATCTGCAACTTCGCAAAACGGCATACATTTTTCTGCACTTTTAGCCAACCGCTCCGCGAAAAATTGGAGCGTGCCAGTGGCGGAACGATGAAAAAAGAACGTCAACGTTGAACTCGTTCGGTGTAGAACTTCATGGCCTACTAATATGATAATTGTAACGGTGCCGTCTTTACGCATTTTTTCGTGAAAACGAATCCAAATTCTCGGAGTGTACAGAAAAATTTGTTGAAATTCTGTTTTTCGATGCCAAGTGTCACAGAATGAAAAAAGTTTCAAATTTGTGAATCACATGCTTTTTGTGCTTCGTATCGAAAACCTCAAATCTGCGAAAGTATCTTTAGTTTCAAGCCATCATTTGTTTATGAATGATAAAAAACCTACTTCATTTCCTTATCATCTGATGAAAGTACCATGCCAGTGTTTTTATTTTCATTTCTTTCTGGATGAAGACTCGTCTTTCAGTCTTTCGTTATTAAAGTTAGCTCAAGAACAAAAATAATGTCATATTAGCTTAGAAATATGTCAGGTACCATTATGTTTGTTGGATTTATTCATCCTTGGATAAAGAATAATATTCGTTTCTTCGATATTGACTTGATGTGACTAATACTTGATGAAAATCCCTGATTAAAATCAGTGTTGTGCATAAGTTAAAAAACTAGCAAATTACTTATATAATTTTCACTGACATGAGGTATTTAACCACTAGATCAAGTGTTTCGATATCACAGTAGAATTTTCAGATAGGTGAATGGTGTAGTTAATTTCCCCTCCCCTGAATAATTTAAAAATCTAACTAACTAAATTAAATGATTTCTACTAATATCAACATGTGTTTCGCTATCACAAAAGCTTTAAAGCATCTTCAGCTGGGTGAATTGTGAAGTTTACCTTCACATACCTGATGATGCTACTGCGATACTGAAACAGGTGTAGATGTTAAATATCACATTTGTATAAATGATAAAATTAATATTTTAAGGGGTTAAGTGGAGTTAGACAACCTTCCATTGTTACTGTGTTCTAGTAGTTCATTAGAGATAAAAGTAGAGTAGATTTTCTTTTATTCAAAATCGATTAAGAATGCAGGATAAACTGACACAATTCGTAAGCTATTGATTTATATCAGATAAGTACCACATTTGAAAGCAATTTACGAAGAGAATTTGTTAGAAGGTAGGTAATATTGCATTGCTTTTTCATTTAAGTTTTCATCAATTCACAGGTACTTAGTCATTTTTTTTTTTCACTAAAATCCATTCATATTCTACCTTTTTCGAAACAATTAAACTTCAGGTTTGACTATTTTCTCTACTGTTCTGTAGTCTACACATGTGTGTGAACTATTGGTCTTTTAATTCAACTTCAAATCTGCAAGTTTCCACTGTTTTCAGATTCCTGACTGACAAATCAAAACCATATTTACCCTGTGTGATTTATCAATTATTACATACCTATGTACAGGGTGAGCAAAATTGGTGATACCTGAACTACAACTTTTTCAACCCAACGAGATAGAGGAAAATGAATGGTACATTACGGTCGTCCTTTTTCGAAAAACTAATGCCATCAACTGTATTCCACTATCTTCTTTTGTTTTCGAGTTATAGGTCAAAATTAAAATTTCGACTTTGGTCATTCTCCCTTTCTGTTTAAGCTAGGTTGTTCAAATGAAAACATCATGCAGACACTTTTTTGAAAGCAATCCAGTGGCGTACTATGATTTTTTCCAACAGGGATATTTGATGTGTTTTTTCTTATCAAAACACCAGTTTAAAATGGCTTGGCAAGGCTGAGGGCGATGTAGGAAAAAATCATAGTACGCCACTGGATTGCTATCAAAAAAAGTGTTTGTATAATGTCTTCATTTCAAAATCCTAGCACAAGCAGAAACGTAGATAATGTTGAAATCGCCCAAATTCAAATTTTGGCCTATAACTCAAAAACGAAAAGTTGTAGTTCAGGTATCACCAATTTTGCTCACCGTATACATTAAAAGCATAAAGCATTTTCTAAATCAGCATTTGTCATTGTAAAGAAATAAGAAGAAAAAAATGAAGGCCGAATTCAGCTCTTCATCGGAAATTTGAAAACCCTGTTTGAAATTGCTTAGAATTTGGATTTAGGATATATTTTCAGTAAGCCCTTCATCGGAAATTCTCCACAAAAAAATATTAATTCTGTTTTTTCGAAAATGAAGGGAAAATTATCGATTTTTCAATTTATTCTTGACGTGCTATTGAATGTTATGATCAAATTATAGGAGTTCTTGTATGCGTCGCTTTCAAATGATGCTACAGTTGAAACTGAAGTACTATTTGATATTGAAAACTTTCATCAAACACATATAGATAATACTCGTCAATTGATTTATTCTGAAAAATGACCTACTTTTTATTGAAAGTGAATAAGTCTCTACGCCCCTGATGCAATTCAAGATCATATAATACGCAAGCATTCATAAATATTAACGATCTTTCCTCTCTACATTCATTTTAGGCTGCTTTGTTATGATTTCTATTTCAAAATTTGTTACCTAATAAACAAACTTGTTTAGGAAATTGGGTAAAATTGCAAATTAAGCTGTGGTGATGCCATCAATCGACCACGATTTGTTGATTTAGATTTGTTTTATTATTATTGACAAATTTCCTTTTAATGGTGAATAACGTTGAGCATTGGGAATATTTTTCGCGGAACAATAAGTGGGTCTGATCGACATCGTTGATTAAATTAAGCGATGATGATGAAATTCAATTTGTTAGCACATCAGAAAATCTAGAATAATTGGCCATCGAACTAAGATTTCTCCTTACGGGGACACCGAACATTTTTGTTGTTGAAGCAATCATAAGCCGTTGATATTATACTCGAAAAATATTCATTAATTTTGGAATATGCCAAAACCGCGAAAAGTCTCAATATTTAAATATTGCATAAAGGTACTGTTATGGTTTGAGTTTTCCCAAAATAATATTGTTTAGTTTATATAGTTTGTGCTATGAGTGTTAGGAACTAGAAGACATTTTTGTTGATTTATATAGGAAATTTATTCATCATAGATGCTGTGTAGGGAAATTTTGGATGGCATGGAAACATAAAAAAATAATAGAGAATTGTCAGTCGGGAATTTGAGAAAAGTCACTTATTCTTAGTTGAGCATTGAATTTCTTTTTCAAGTTGCGATTCCGTTGATTGTAATAACAAATTAATTTATAAAATAAAGATTAAAACGGATCGTAACAGTACCTACATTGAAAGTGACTTTCGGAATTGGAAAATCTTATTTTTCATTTTACAGAAAAAAAAATTGATGGGAATTGATGCGTTGGTCGGAGAGAACTTGCATTCGAATTGTCAAAATTTTCAACTCAATCAGCTTCCGAATATGGTTCAACAAAAAGAGGATGTTGATCACTTAATTTTTGATGAAGGAAATTTCTATTATCTTCAATAGTTGAAAAAAAAATTAATTGAATATTTAAAAATCTGATTAGATTTAAAAAAAAAATATTTTTCACAGATTATAACGATTTCAAATAACTGTTTTATCCATCACTCAGTTTCGATAGAATGAACAAATCATTCACATTTTCAAGAACTGTAAAAAAAACTTTTCTCGTATATGAAAATTGAAAATAAAAAACTTATCTCCTTTCACTTATACAAATCGGAAATCATTACCATATTGTGGTCATAATGGTTTATTTTTAAGTGAATATACTATATGGTACCCATTTCCCAGGATTGAGACGCTATTGATTCTGACTCCAATGATATCATCAGTGGAAATAAATATTCTGTGTGAATTAGAAAACGTTCTTTACATTAAATCACCGAAATAACAAAATTCATCATTGTCACTCCCCATCAGTTTTTTTGATACGTAATTTGAAAGCTATTGTCGAACCTAGTCTGGTTAGTCTGTCTTAATTGTTTATGGCCCTGTGTACGGTTTCATTTAACGATAGGAAAAACCGGAAATGCGAAAAAGTAGTTAGGAATTGCATTGTCGAATAGTCTTATAGGGAATACTCCTTCTGACGAAAATGATGTATTTTTTATGAAATATATTTGAAACGTCACATTTTGAAATTACCATTTCAACCGTTTCCCAAAAAAAAAATTATTTTAAGTACTTGAAAATGAAAAATAAAAATGGGTATATAAAATTTATAGTATTTCATTTCTTCTGCACAAGTTGACAACATCGATTAAAATTTGCGTTGATAATAAAGGACGACAAATACACTATCTTGATGAGATAGACGAGGATGGCTGTCCATGAAGTCTGCGACGAACGAGGAAAATTATGGGATTTTTATGGCCAGTTGCTGTTGAGGCTCGCCAGTGAGTACGCCTTATGATGGCTGTAAATCAACAGCTGTTATTTTATAAACAAACCATTGTTCTTTTTATTTTCTAGTAGGCGCTGTTACCAAATCGTAAACTAGAAACGAAGCGATTTAAATTTTAAAACCTCATATTTGAAGAATGATTTTGAATAGTTTCCGCGGTGCATTTGAAAAATTCATGACTAAAACTCATAATTATTCAGTTTAAACTTGCATATGCTGTTCTCTTCACAAACCTTTTAGGGCTTTCACTCCCAATCTCTGAAACAAAATTAATTAAAAATGAAATCAACGATTTGCTCCTGCGTGAATTCTTGCACTAAAAGGTTTGTGAAGAGATGCAAAATCCTCCCAAAATAAATTTCAATCGATATTTGCATATGCTGTGATAGCCCAAATTGAGGAGAATTCCCCATTGCAAATAGTTAAATAAGAACCGTTTTATGTTCCAATATATAGGAGAGAATGTAACTTCCTCCACGAAAAACCACACTAGATTCAGGAGGATCACAATTCAAATTGAAAAAATGGCTGTTAAATTCGAATATTAGGATAAGCTGATGAGGATTTTGCCATTTTATGTGATTGTTGTAGAAGAAGTGAGCCCGAAATCATACCATTATTGAAATCGAAACTCAGTAATAATTGAGGAATATTCTGAAATTGAAAATTAAATAACAAAACTCTATACAATACAAATAATACTGCCTACAGTACAAAAGAAAAAGCACACATAAAATTTTCCGTACAAAAATTTATTCCAAAACTTTGAAGAGTGTTTAAGGCAATGTCCACTCATTATTACAGTTAGCACTGTATATGGATCGCTCTGTATATGGATCCACAAGATTCTTCAGAAATTTTCGGTAGATTTCTGGAACACTTTCTAGTAGACTCCTTGAAAAAACTGCAGCAACAATCTTAATCCTTCTTCCATTCTTATCCATCAGGAAGGAGTGGGTCTCCTAACTCAACTAATATAATTCATGGCGACGAACTTCTAATCCTATTGGTTGTTCTAAAAATATTCTAATGTTAATGACCTTATGATGGGGGCCTGCCGAAATTTAACTTCGTGAGTGGGGACAAGAATTGGTCGTCCATTCATCTAATATTACCTGCTCAACAGCGGGCGTGTAGAAGTTTGTCGGTGGATATTAGATTCTTTTTTGGAGGGGTAAATGGTGAACCTTCTCCACAAAATGGCCGAGAAGAACAATGCTTCATAAACACTGGTAATTCTAGTTGATTTTCAAGAACGAAAGTATTGGAATCTATAAAATAAGATTCTCTTGCATGAATATGGCTAATTAGAATCACTCTTATAATGGGGTTCATCCCCCGACCCCAAACTCTTATTAGGCTTACTACACAGAGGCTAAATCATTTATTTCTTAAAAATTGGTTTCTTCCATCGAGAGTGAAATTATATCATTTATTTTTACAAAAAATTATCCATTGTATTCAACTCGCTATACAGAGTGTCCCGGAAACCGACGTCAATACGGCACATGGTGATAGCTTGATTCATTTCTGACCAGAATATCAAAATTTGGTTCTTGTAAAAGTGTTTTGGTTTTCGAGATATTGACAGTTTTTTGGAATTCGTCGAAATCATCACCTTATCGATTGTTTTCAGTACCACGGCTACAAATGTTGATGTTTTGTTGTTCTTTTTTCTAATCGAATATTAAGGATGAATCAGCCTATTCAACACATTAAAAGATTATCCCAAGGTTACTATGGTGTGCTCAGAAAAAAAAATTTACACGCACTATTTTTTTTTCTCAAATTTTTCACCCAAAATTGGTCGTTCATGAAAAAAATTATACCCAACTATTCAGACATGTTACGCCAAAAGTGGGCGCAATTCGTCAAATATAATTTTTTATAGCATGAATGATCAAATTTGGATGAAAAAATTTGAGACAGAAAATAGTGCGAGTAATTCTTTTTTCTGAGCACACCATAGTAACCTTGGGATAATCTTTGATCATGTTGAATATAGGTTGATTCATCTTTAATATTCGATTAAAAAAAAAACAACAAAACATCAACATTTGTAGCCGTGGTACTGAAAACAGTCAATGAGGTGTTAATTTGGACGAATTCCACAAAACTGTCAATATCTCGAAAACCAAAACACTTTTACAAGAACCAAATTTTGAAATTCTAGCCAGAAATGAATTGAGCTATCACGATGTGCCGGATTGACGTCGGTTTCCGGGACATCCTGTATTTACACAGCCTGATGAGTCTGGTGTTGGTTTCGGAATTAAAGTATGGCCAACAAAAATTTAATCGAATAATTTTGGAGATGAAATGGGTAATGGGTAGGTACTTGAAATTTTTGATATAATAGATATACATAGTTTGACCAAAATTACTTAATGATTAATAGGTTATCGAATAAGTACACCCAATGATGATGTTCTGGACAAAATTTCAAATTTTTCTTCAACCGTATCCATTTTCAACTCGAATACTACATACAGGGTGTTGTGACCCTTGAGCATCAGTTGGTCTGTTGTAATAAAATATTTCACTATGATTATAGTATAGATTATAGCTCTTGGAATACACCACCTCGGAATAATTAATTTCAACGGTGCTTCCTTAGAAATATCAAATTTGAGATTTAAATTAATGAGTCAGTTGTAATGCGTTCTGGTCCATATACCACCATTTCGCTACTATAATTATTCAAAAAATTGCAACCAGGTGTCGCTTGAGACAGAACCTACACCAAACAGCCATAATTCGGGAATGGCAAATGAAAAAAAATTCGGACCTGGTGTAAGAATGTAACAAATTTAATATGTGAATCTCGAAACTAGTGACCTTACATCAATACTGGTTTAGGGATGGCGGTTAAAAAGGTCAAAATTTTCGGGAATTAAACTTCCAACTCAGCCGACGTTTGGGAAATTTTATTTCCATCATCAGGGCAGTAAAAATGAGTAACAAACTAAGAAAAATCTTTTCCTTCACATCTTCACAATGAAAGCAAGACAAATTATAAATTATATGGGAAATGAACAATTGCTTGAAAAATGATCCAAAAACTACATAACATTTACAAAAATGACAAATAAACCAATGAAGCCAATTCAAGAATAAGCACAATAGATAGAGGAAAGAAAGTGTTTTTTTTCTTTCCTCTGTACTGTGCTTCTTATTTTTGGCTCCATTGGTTTTTTTTTTGGAATTTTTTTAAATTTTTTGTAATTTTTGGATCAATTTTTAAGCACTTGTTTTCTTAGTTAGTTATTCATTTTCAGCGCCCTGATGATGGAAATGAAGTTTCCGAAACGTCGGCTAAGTTGGAAGTTTAATTTCCGAAAATTTTGACCTTTTCCACCGCCATCCATATACCAATTTTGTATGATCAGTTTTGGCTGGGTGATATGGCTGGGTATGTAAGTTGAATTCACTCGTGAGCCTAACTCCTATGAGAATTAGATTTTTGCATATCAATATTCGAGGAATTCGCAAATCAGACAACGCCCTATCAAAGAAAATGCTATAATTATGAACTCAGTCGCCTTGTAGCCAACAATATTGATACCAACAACGTAATGATATACCTATATACATATATGAAGTGATTATAAAATAACGTACAAAAATCAAATCCTCATATGAAACCGATCGGAATGTTCAACCATTAAAATATGAAGAAATTTCAATATTTTCTTATCATTTCTTACACCCCTTAACTGACATTAAAATTAAATTAATAATTCTATTATCTACGCAATTACGTTTTTCTTTATAGATTCGATTGAGAAATTTCATGATATTGTACATCGCTGGAAATATTCTTATGGTCGTTTGTACCATTTCCGTAAACGATGAGTAGTTTAAGAAGTTAATAATTGTTTACTAAAACGGTCATGCAAACATCCATTTAACTTGAAAATGAAACAAGTGCACCTGTTTGTTCGAATTGATCTCAGGTAGAAGCAAACATACACTCTTCAGTATTCAATATTGTTGATCAAAAGACTGCTAATAAAAGGATTTATACTTGTATCTGAGTACCGCACATAAAACTTCTTTTTCATTAATCTATCTTAATCATCTATAATCATCCCCTTCAAACTGAATGTTGATAAGAATGACAGAATAATAAATCGAATTTCATCGCTGAATACATCAGTCCATTAAGTTGATGTATGCAAGAATTGCTCTCACTCATGTACATAACTATGTTGTTACCTCTGAGTTACAGTTCACGGCTTGGGTAATTATTGAGACATATACAGTATATTATGGCGGTCACAAGTTATTTAGCGCCATACAGCAATAGTACTGTCTTTTACAAATGGATAAGTTTGCTTGATACCTTAGGATAACTAGTTATTACTTCATTTGATTCTCTCGTTTCTTCTTCTTCTGTTCTCGTGCCTTCACAGTTTCGTGCATGGTAAAGATAAACATATGTCAAGATTTAAGAAACATATCATAGAAAGTTTCCATATTGAATTGATGTAACCGATATTTGATTGAATTCCATAATTGAAATAAAAACTGACTAACATGAGTTATTCAATCTTGACTATACCACAGAACTCAGAAGCATCTTAAATTTTTTAGGGTAAACTATCTTCACCGATCTAAAGATGCTACTTTGAGAGTGAGATTCTTGTAAGATTGCAAAATTTTGTGATTAGAGTCTGGTCTGGTGGTATGACAGAAACTCAATCCAGACAAAAAAGAACCCCGAATTACTAAATTTTGCAGTAAAGAGAAAATTTTCGTGAACCGTGAATCGTATAGATCTTGTTGAGGAAATAGTCCCCTTGATTATCTTGAAACATAACTTTTCTATTCGAATTTATACTCATATCTGAATGTGAATAACAACATTTTCAAACTATATTCAAGAAAAAAGAATTCAAATTTTTTTCAAAAATAAATCGTGAAACTCGTTGCTCCTGTCTGCATCATACATCAGAATGTGTAATGAGGAGGAAGAGAACAAATAGGTAGGTATGACATTGTCATATTTGTTGATCTTCAATTAAAATAAAAAATTAATAGTAACTATTGCTTTGAATCGCGAATTTTATGTTTTCAAATGATTTGTTTTTAACAATCATTGTTGAAAAGAAAACTCCAAAATATCTCATATCAATTCGGTGAGGTATGTGACGATTGGACTCATTTGAAAACTATGTTTTCATAATTTACAGATTTTATAAATTGATGTCGATATATTATTGCACAAATTAATAGAGCTAGAAAGAATATATAGCATAATATAATTCATCATGCCAACTGCTGGGTTTATAACTGTTCTCTAAGAAAAAAAAATTAAAGGAGGTCTTTGCACTTTCATCTATTCCATAAAAAAACTAATCAATAGTTCACTAATCAATTGGCATGAGTAACAATTTTTTTTAAATAATTGTGCTTATATTATGCGTTGTGAAAATAAGCAGAATACTACATATGCATATATTTCTGAAGAAATTTCGAAATATATAATTCATTGATTTATTGCTACAAATAACATGCAGCACGTGTAGAAATGCTCTATATCATACTTAATCTGCACCAAACAGCTCATTCTACATTCAAATATATAAGTTTTATAATATGCTGGATATAATGAAATCATTGCTTATTATGTTCCATAGAACTGCTATGAAAATACAAGAAATAATTGACCTGCAGTTCGACAGCCCTTCCTTTTCAATAATTCACCACTGTCACTGAAAAATCACTGTGACACACTAATAACTAATTAATTGTTCAATATCTGCATTTCAGTTTCCGTACTTCACTTTTCAACTGACAGAATATCTATATAACTGAAAAAACTTTAAGAACTAAATGATAATAAATACATATCTACTAATTAAAACGGTGTCAATAGCATTTTTCACAATATAACATATTGAAACGCTTATTATTTCATTCTCTCTCCATGATCTCAAAATGATAAGTCACAAATATCTTACATGGATATCATGGAGCGGGAACATGAAATTTTCAATATACCGTGTGGCCCACCCCAGACGCGGCGCTCATTTTGAGAGAGTAAACTGAGTAAATAAAGATATTTTGAAAATTTTTCTTGTGTTGTGTGTATGGTGTTCGAAAGCACAATTTAAAATTATTGTCATATATACAGGGTCTTCGAAAACAAAAGATATTGACCAAAGTTAGATTTTTTGAATATAACACTCTGTATTTGACCTCAAAAATGGAATGGCAAGTTCAAATTATGATGATTTTCTTCAGATCACTTTATACCTTAGAAGAACCATTTACGATTTTACGAGATAATGGCGAAAATGGTTTACTAGTTCTGATGAATTGAAAATCGAAAATTGCTCAGAAACTATCAAGTTTAGATGTGGAAAAATTTCATGAAGATAGTTTCGAAATTAATTTTAACGTTCAACGAGATATAGAAATACCGGGTGTGCCATTTGAAATAAGAAAGTTTTCGATTATTACTTGTAGTTGATGTTTGAGAATTAATTATGATCACGTATCTCTATCAGAGTTGAAATTTTTTTTTATATGTAGGAGTAGCCAACTCAACAACTCGAAAAAATTCTGTCTTTATCGCTGGCGCAACTAGTTTCTTCATTAATTGCTATTTAAAAAAACTCCATATTTTCGATTTTCCACCATCATCTCGTAAAAGGAGCTATTAAGTAATCTGAAGAAACTCATCATAACTTGAGCTTGCCCTTCCATTTTTGAGGTCAAATATAGGGTGTTACATTTGAAAAAGTGTAACTTTGGTCTATATCTTTGTTTTCGAACACCTTGTATATATGACAATAATTTTAAATTGTGCTTTGGGACATTCTACGCACACCACAAGAAATGATTTTGAAAATATTTTCATTTACCTCCTCAAAATGAGCGCCGAGTATGGGGTTGGGCACCCGGTATAATTTGGACAGCACATTGCACACAAATATCGTAACACGTAATGGTGACAGAAAAATAATACATAACATATTTCCCTATAGGGAAATATGTTATGTATTCTTAGGAGATCTACTATAGTAGATCTCCTAAGAAAACATAACAGATAATATCTGTTACGTATTATGTATTAGTGAATGTGAAATTAAGGATATCGGTCAAGGAACTTTGTATTCTTCGGTATTCTTCGGGCTGAAACCCATGTGGCTTTTAGCCCGAAGCAGTGGCGAATTATCCCATAAGCGCACTAAGCGCCAGCTTCTCCAAAAAATATCCGTTTCCGTCGCAAAGAAAACACCATTTTGACGAGACAACTAAAAATGAAATAAATTTGACTGGTAGGAATGCATTCATTATTAGTGTACACAATGTTATTTGTGATGAACTCGTCATGGAATTTGAAACCAGAAGTGAGACTTATAAGAACGTAGTGGATGATTTCCAAATCTTTTTTGATCTGAGTTTTTCCGAGAGTGATTTATTAAATATATTATATTATTAATATGCGAAGTAAAAAACTATAAACAAAATTAGTGGGGACATTGACAAAGTGCAATTTAAAAAATAAATTCTGCAATTCATAAAATTCAAGTAGGCGAATACGACTATCATGACTACCAATCCAATAGAGATTAATGAAGTATTAATTGATGGCTTACAGTCCACATTTCCGAATGTTGAAACTATTTCGAGAATTTTTCTGACCATGCCCATATGCAACGCTATAGTGGTGAACGATCTTTTTCGGTTCTCAAAAGGGTAAAAAGTTATTTGAGAGTTTATCTCAAGCTAATTTAAATGCGTTGTCCATTTTGTTCAGTGAATCTACCAAAAAAATAAATTACGATTCTGTGATAGAAAAATTTGCAATAACCAAAGCTAGAAAAGTTCCTATATGAATATTTGTTTATCGATTTATCGTTAGTGATATCACTGAGAATTTTTATTTCATTAAAATTAAATAAAAAAAATTTCCATTTATTTTGTTATGGTCGTTTTTATAAATTTTTCAATTTTGTTGAGTAGTTTTATGTTTTATTTTTCCTGTAGAATGAAATAGTTTCTATTTATATATTTTCAATTGTTCAAATATGTTCATTTATTAATTATTGCTATTATGTTTTATTTTTTATGACTTTTCCATTGACTGGTTCTTCCTTGAAGAATAAAGGATTTCTTTGGTAAGAGATTATGGGCGATGATGTTTTTGATTTCAATACAATCTAGTCAGTCTCCAAACATTGAATTTTTTGTAAAGTTGATTAAACAACCTAAATTTTAAAAAAAATTTGTAATAGTTCCTGTAATCAGTTTATGTAGATATCGATATAAGTTTGTTCTAGCCACATAGTCATCCATGTATTGATGTTTTTTTGATTTCTTTTATCATTGTAGCCCGAGGAAGGCGAAATATAACGCCGAAACGTCGCTCTAGGAATCCAAAGTGTTTTCATCCAGTTCCTCAAACCGAGAAGTTATCAATTACTAAATTCTGGAAGGAACGAGAACTATCCACAAACATGTTCATTTATTTTTCCTATTAATTTTATCCTGACTCTTTATATTTGTTCGTATTGAAATAAATATATAAGTAAAAAGTAGCCTTCAACTTTTAACTTCACCTTCAACTCACTTCATAGACAATTGAAAAAAATGCCCTCCTCCTCCTTATGTATTTACATAAGATATGTCTACATTGTATTTTTAGTAGGGGCCCCAGATTTGTCTTGCGCTTAGGGCCCCCAGTTAGGTTAATCCGCCACTGGCCGGAAGAACGTATTACGTATAAGTCCTTCCCCATCCCCATTTAGAAATTTTAACGTAAACTCAGAGTCCTGAAGAAGTACCTCACCATGCACAGCATCTTCCAAGCGCAGATGTTCGCCATTACAGAACTAATAGATAACCGACCGTAAAGGAGGCCATCTTGACGAAAGATGCGGATAGTTTTCGGCTGATTTAAAATTCAAGAAACCGGTTGGCCGCAGCGACGGCATTAGAAATCTTGTTGCCAACCAAACAAAGACGAATTCGATTTCGACCGAAAGAATGGATATTAAGGTCGAGCCGAGTCGTTGGCTAACGCTAATCCGATCCTCACGAACAAATATGTTAGATCACCTTGAATATAAAGTTGTTAGTCCGGAGCGGCAAATCAAATTATTATTTTAGACTGCCTTATAATTACCGCAGTAAAATATTATAGAACTGGTTTTTTCATTTCATGCATATTGGAAACCTAGATTTGAGGCGACGTCATCCAGTGGCGGTCAGCAAAAAACATGGCCTCCGTATGGCAGACTATGGGCCCGTTGAGGAAGAGGGAACGAATTTATTATCTTCATCTACAAGGTGATCTGTGGGGAGATGATTCTCATGATTTGAGTCATTAGACGTTCTTCGTATTACGCAGATAACAAATAGTACAAGTAGTAATAATACACATAGTAGGAATGTCTCCATCTAATCTCTGGATTTAAATATATTTTATATCACATGGATTTGTTAAGGTTTGTAGTACGATGGCGTATAAGGGCCAAGGAATTAGGTATTTTATTTTCAATCACGACTTATAAGTCGGGATCTAGATCACCAGATATGAGTCGGGATTATAATAGTTGGGGAGCCCAAGAGAGAAATTCGGAATTGTCTATAGAACAGCCTGTTAGAATAGTAAAAAAAAACGATCATTATACAAACTCGAGATTGAGATATACAGGGTTGGGATAAAGTTTGGCACCAAATTAATATATTTAAAACGGAACGGACGGTAATTTTGAAATTTATTGTCAGGAGGTGAATGGCAAGCACTTCGAACATTTAAAATGATTTTTTTTTTTAATTATTTTCAATAAATTTTTTCTACTAGTAAAAGCCCTGTATTTCTTCTTTTTATAGATTTTCATAAAAAATACGTCATGAGAAGCAGAAAGAGTTATGTAATACAAAGTATTCCGTTTTATTTCTCACTATTGATACAAATAACAACGATTTATTTATTTGAATGGATTTTTTCTCAAATGTACAAAAAGACTGAATTTCTTTTTTTTACAGATAATTTTTACATGGAACCCGATATGGACATATCCGAAACAAGGTGCACTTTCAGAATCTGCAGAAATATACAGGGTGTCCCATTTAAATGAAAAAAAGTTTTGTCATTTCCGGTTAAACCGGAAGTATCTCATTAATGAAAATATGCTCATCAGATGCATTGTGGTCCATTACACTCAGCTGCCAAATTTAAAAAATATCGCCCGTTTTGTTTTAAAGATATTAATTTGGTGCCAAACTTTATCCCAACCCTGTCTGTGGTTAATTAAGTGTTGAAAAGTATACATTCTCTTAATCTGACAATTTAAGCCTGAAGAAAATGGTGGGGGGTCGCCAAACTTGCAAAAAAAAGTCTACATTCTCGAGCGTGGTGGCTTTTTTCTATATTGAAGCTAATGATTCAAAAATACCGAAAAAATATAATCTGATAGTTTCATCGAACTGCAACTAAGGTCACAAAATTCAGTTTTTTTGAATTTTCCTCTCCTGGGCTTTAAATTGTTTTCGCATTCATTAAAAAGTTGTAGAGCATAACAGTTACTACCAATTTTTTCCGAAGCAATTTTTTCTACGTTTGAACTTTTTTGTGATATGGCGAAGAATTGTATATTAGCCCGGGTTTCTACATTGACCTTGGCCTTTCGCATCGCACTTATCGCCCTCTAACTCGAAAACGGTTAGGAGTATGTGAAATTGCTTCAGGCAAAAGTTGTATGGAATTTTATCATCTACAACTTTCATAATGGATACAGAAATTATTAGAGCTACAGGAAGGGAGATATTTTGAAAAAAGGCCTTGTTTTTATCTTCAAACTTTCAGACAAAGAAAACCCCTCTTGATTTGTGTCAGATTAATGCATCAACACGTCTGCAACACAGGGAATCAACCATCTGTATAAAAATCTGACTCACTCGAGTATGTACAAGTAACGATTTTTTTTGCATTTTCAAAGGACCGCTGTGAGCTTGGGTCCAATTAACATATCCTCTGAAAATCTGACACGCTCGAACTTTTTTTTTTACCATTTTCAACCTTTCCGTACGGCCAGCCCCACCACGCAAACTGTCAGATTAACATGAATTTATTATCAAAGGCACGTGGGGCATATACAGTATCTTAATCCGACACTCCCGAGTATGTATACCCGACGATGTTTTTTACGTCTTCGAAAACCTGCAGACGCTTTCCCCACCGCTGAAAATGTTATGTGCAACAGTGCATGAGATGGTATGCGAAAATACAGACTCTGAGAAAACTTCTCTCTCCGAAAATGAAGGATTCACCAACGCCGAAAATCTTCAAATAAGAACTTCAAAATTCTATTGTTAAATGTCATTGTCATTGATGATTTTCAGCGTTGGCGAATCCTTTATATTGATACATTTTCGGAAAGAGAAGTTTTTTTTTTTTCATTTTTTTTACTTACACCGCAAAGCTGTTATTATAAAATATATTTTTTCGGTGGGGATTGAACCCCCAAGCCCCCCCTGGCTACGCCGGTGAAGTGAACTTTTTTCGATAATTCAGTTCTTGCATGTCCTATATATAACATATAATTTGTACGTACCTATATTTCAAACAGAAGATTCCTGAGGTAAAAAAAAACTTTTTTCTTACACCAATTTTTCCAGTTCGTCTCGGTTGAAAAGATATTGGCTGTTCAAATGTAATTTTTAGTTACACCTATCTCATAAATGATTTCATCGAGTATACCAGATATTCAAAGAACCCAACACTTTAAAGTATTTTGTACACGCTCGCTTATGAATTATTAACCAGTTTGGAAAATGAAAGTATTCGTCGTGATATTTCCTCGTTAAATGCACCGTTTGATATTCAGAAATAAAAAAACAATAGGAAATTCGAAAAATTGGTATTTTGGCTGAATGCAGCTCTGTTCAAGAGATTCATCCATAGATGTGCAGTATCATAGATTAAGCTTGTTTTTCTGAAGACAATTTTGTTTTTTTATGGTATAGCTCATTATGAAAACTCAAAATGGCTATACCTATCTTTTTGTTCAGTCCGAATCGGAAGAAAATGGTGATCGAATAAAGTGTTTATTCGGACCTCGAGAATCTACTGTTGAATGAATACCTAAACAAGTCAAATACTCACCTTGTATATAGAAACAGAATTTCGGTAAAATTAATCGAATAATTTCTATGGTCGTGCAATTTCAAAAAAGTTCTGATTGATACCATCCAGAATTTCGCACTAACATTCGTATCAGTACTATCTTTGAGTATTCAACTCAAGGGTACTATTTATCCACTGTTATTTCAATTAGAGAGTACCTTTTTGCCTATTGGGAAAAGAAATTGAAGATGCTGGAACGATTTCGGGAATTTCATCTATTATCGAAGTCAACCTCCTTGGGACCCTAAATTGACCCTGAAAGTTCGTATCTATTTTCTTCCGGAAGTTAAAGCGCAAAGTAAAGAATATTACCATTGATGAAGCCACGAATCTTTTTCACAGTGAGCTCACCCCAATCGATGAAACCATTTTCGGCTCGAAATTCGAAAATATCCACAACAAAGCGCTTTTCTTCTGGAACATCGCTCAAATATTTGCATCAAAATATTTTAAGATCATTGTTCCTGATATTTTCAGAAAAAAAAATAAAATATCAGGTTTTAGAGTAACTTATAAAGAATGCTTTCTCCCAAATTTAGCCTTCCTTGAAATTTTATTGAGATATATGAAATTGTAACAATACACATATAATAGTCAGAATATTAGGAAAGAACTTAATTTCCTTACACGCCACTGTTCGAGATCGAATTATAAGTTTTACGGCGATAGTCATTATTGAACTATTTCATACGTCTTGCCAATCCCAAGTTGAGCTATTTACTATTCACCTCAGCGTATTTTTTTCAGTAGGTAATAATTTATAACGTTAATCAAATTCGTAACAATGGTAACATTTTACTCCTCTATCAAGGTTAAGTTTAATATTCTCATTAGAAACTTTTACTTCATCCTCACAAAACAAGGAAATAAACACTTCTCAACCTTCGAGTACCCAATATCTCTTTTTGCATCTACTGCTTTCGTCGACCTTGTCTTGCGATGAAAAATCATTTCGCCTCGATCTTGTTCACCTGGAAGTTGCGTGGAGACTTCAACAGGCAATGAGGACAGTAACACCAACATCTACTAATTCCAACTTTAGTTCTGCGAGTCTTCAACTCATGAGGGTTACTCAGAGGATGCCTCTGTGTAATATTTTGTTAATTTTTGTAAGATTCCTTGAAAAACAGCTATGTGGATTCGAAAAAGATCTGTACTCTTCAAATTTCTCCAAAATCTTTCATTATGAAGTAAGTAGCAAGTAGCAATCATCATACGAAAGAGAATGCAAAACAGTTATTTAATTTTTCTTGCCCTTCGGAATATGGCACCAGGTTATCTTTAAATTTGTTATTATTATTAATTTAAATAAATTTAAATCTTATTTCTGAATTGGGATTAAATTATTTCGTAAGTAATCGGGGCACTTGAGTTTGTGACTTACTTATTGAGCAAAATCAAAAAGTGAATCAGCTGGATGATAATATTCTACAAGCGCTATAGTAGTTTATAATTTAGTTAAGGGGTTGAATTCCACTATGACCTTAAGGTCATTTGTGCCCCCCGCACAACTGCACCACTTATACATCTTCAAGCGCTATCTGAACGTGCTATATATGTACCTAACTATATCTGAAAAAATATCGAACATATAGGTATAGAAATTTATGACGGAAAACCAGTTTCGAAAGTGAAAAATTATTTTGAACATTTTACTGGTATTCCGAAGAGAATATAGAATAGTATAGTGACAATTTCTGTTTTCTGTAACTATTTATTTTTATTTCTACTTCCAGTTCTCTCGAAAATGGCTTGTTTTTGCACAATATATTTTTCTCGAAATTTCTGAATGCCTAATCAATTCCCAATATGGATATAATAGGGAATACTCCTGACGAAAATGATGTTTTTTATAGAATATCTTTCAAACGTCACATTTTGAAACAACTATTTCAACCGTTTCCCAAAAAAAATTATTTTACTTATAAAATGAAAATAAAAATGGGTATTTTAAATTTAAAGCGTTTCGATTCCATTGCAAAAGTTGGCAACAGTGACAGTGACTGAAATGTGCGTTGATAATAAAAGACAACAAATACATTATCTTGATGAGATAGACAAAGATGAAGTCTGCGACGAACGAGGAAGGTCGTAAAATTTTATGTAATTTTTATGGCCGGTTGCTGTTGCTGCTCATCAGTGAGTACGCAGCTGTGAATCAACAGCTGTTATTTTATAAACAAACTGATCTGACATTGTTCTTTTTATTTCGTAGTAGGCGCTGTTGCCAAATCGAAAACCAGAAACAAAGCGATTTAAATTTTAAAACCCCATATTTGAAGAATGATTTTGAATAGTTTCCGCGGTGGATTTGAAAAAATTATGAATGAAACTCATAATTATTCAGTTTAAACTTGCATATGCATTGATAACCCAAATTGAGGAGAATTCCACATTGTGGTTTATATTCATCTCAAGTAATTTTATTCAGATTTATACTAGCTTAACTCAAACTAGAGATATACATAGATATATTTCCCGCATCAGGGAAACTTAGAATGAAATAAGAAATTGATTGTAATGAATTAAAATAAAAATTATATGTTTATCTGAATTGAGATTAAATTGAGCGAGGAAGTTTGGCATAGGTAATGTGCAAAAAAAATTCTTGTCGTTTTCGGGAGTTAAAATAAGAAAAAGTTGCCATAAAATGTCTCCTTACCGTCCAATCTTGAGAACCATCTCGATGGGCAAAATTCATTTTTTTTAATAACTTTCTCGTCCTGATTTTTTCTGATAACACATTTGGCTAGTCTCTCAAGTTACTCGCTTACGAGAAACCATTGAGTATCATCGAATACTCAAAGGTGAAACACACTGCCAAATATTATTTAAAGAGATGTCTTCATTCTGCTCTTCCACCCAAAAGGCAAATAACTACTTAGTTTCGTACCACATCAGAATATTTATATCTATACCAGTAGGACTAAAAGTGAATTACGGCTGCATCACCCTTCATATGTTGGCAATATCACCGAATAATAACCACTGGATACCCATACAAAGTGATTCTGAGATAGCTGGTCAAAATGTGAGAGCATAGAGCAGTTGAAAATATGATGAAAGCATGAAAGTATATACCTGCTAGTACATCCGCATATCCATATACACAGCAAGATTCAACTATGGACTACCAAAGTATGTTACCCTATTCGGAAAATTACATTTGCCCTAAAAATGACCTTCAGGGTTAAGATCAGATAGCCAGGACAAATTTCTTTACGTTTGAAACATTTTTGTATAGCACGCTCACGTTACTGTATTTCTGAATGACAGATAAAGTTGGTAGAATTTTTTTTATTCGATTGGATTTCATATACGTACCTCGGGTTTCACAAAACTTTCATTGCTCAATCAACGACATGACAGTCACTCGATTTCCAAAACGAAATCACTGAGACCTGTGCATTTCTGAATATTTTGAAGGAGTATCAATTGAGAATCATTGAAAGGACGTATACAGATCATAATTTGATGCGAGAATAATATTTTGAATCCTCATGACTGAATAATCGATTGAAAACAAATTGATGTTTCTTCGTCAATCAAAAGTTAATTCCTCGATGAAGTTTTCCGGAGTCGGAAGTCAAAGAAGTCACAGGTAGCGTGGCCGAGCGGTCTAAGGCGCTGGTTTAAGGCACCAGTCTCTTCGGAGGCGTGGGTTCGAATCCCACCGCTGCCACGTTTTTACCTGGATAGCTGATAAACACATTATTTTATCACTAAATAGCAGACATACAAAAGTTCGTAGTATGGATGGTCATTTAGGTTGACCTAATCAAAAGGTAGGAAAACACTTGAATATGTATATCCGATATTCCGATGAGAGATTGATTGTGATTTGACGGTTTTTACCGGAAATAGCAACATATCATGTTGATCATTGTGACAAACACTACTTTGTTCTTCCTCCCTGAGCTCGTCTCAAGCATCCTACTCTTCAAGGCATACTTGAAGAGACACCATTCATTAAATTTTGGGACAAATTATTTGAAATATCCAGCAAAGCGTTAAGAAGCTTCTCCAGTATATTGCTGAACGGTTGTTCTAGGACAGTGGTCCAGACACTCTAGACATCTATGTCCAGACATGCTCAATGCAATTCATGTCTGGAGAGCGAGCAGGCAAGTCCTTCCTTTCAACACCATGGGCTTATTCCGACGCCTCATTAACCAGACGACTACGGTAAGGTCAATTAAAATGAGATTTTCACCAATACCTACCTGTCGCTTGCAGAACTATCATTGATTCAATTATCATATATCGTGATATCTTTGGCTGCAAAATTTTCGTTGAGCAAAACAAACAACTCGCAACTGTTCAAACAAATGCCAACCTATACACACATGGAACCTCCTTCAAAAGCAGTTGTGGGAACCATAAACAGTTCTGAATATCTGCGACCTTTTTCCCTCCAATCAAGAGTACATCCATCGGAGTTGACCAAAAGAAATCTAGACTCATCAGAGAATAAACATCGACTCCAATCTTCAACTGTCCAATTGTGATCCAAAGCCGACTGCCGTCGGCGTAATAAACATTTTAAAATCGGACTAGTTTTTATTTTTATTCACAACACGTAAATTTATCGATGTCGACAAAGGAGAATGCGAAGATATCAAAAATACTGTAACCCCCAAATTTGATAAAAAGTGTCTCTAAGTAAAATCATTAGTAATCGAAAAAACAATTTGACTTTGGGTGGGATTCAGGGGTTGAATTTTCAACCCTTAACATTCCTCTTCGTATTTCGATGGGAAGGCGTCATTCTTGCATGACCGAATTTGGATTATCAGTTGGTTATCCAGTGATGCAGATACTTATACAAAAATTTGGCAGCGGTGGTATTCGAACCCACGCCTCCGAAGAGACTGGTGCCTTAAACCAGCGCCTTAGACCGCTCGGCCACGCTACCTATGCCTTTAACGAAAAAACTGATAAGGAATTCGATGGTTATAAATTTTATTTTTTCTCGAAACTTTTAGAACTGTTATTGAAAAGGCTTATCGTTTGTAAAACAATATTAATCAATGAAAGCAATAAAACGAAATAACACCACGCACCTATTAAACTTAAACTATTCAATTTCTTACTCCCGAACTGTTCTGATGGCGGCCAAAATGGAGCCGCCACTAGTTGTCAGTGAAATTTAGAGTTCACTGCTAGTTGTGCCTTGTTACGAGCATGTCGCAAGCTATTTACCAAAGATTATATTATATTATAATCTTTGTTTACCTAAGATAGCGGTAGCGCGAAATTCGAATTGAAATATTTGAGGTGGTTCAAGTCTCCTATGTGCGCAAGTCTCCCGGACTCCCCTTATCTTATTTTATGTATTATGTACTTCAAATTTTGTCAAGCCCGGATCTACGATTTTTTCTGACCGGGTCAAAAATTCATGATGGCCCCCCCCCCCCCCCTCTAAGGTTCTTAGGAAACATATAATTGCATATTCGTCATCGAGATTTCAACCCGAGATATTTTTTTCACTAATTCGAGGTCGTTGATTACGAATATGCAATCAGATTTTTCCTAAAATGAGAACTTCATGAAAAAAACCACTCTTATTTTTTCCCATTGTTCCATTAAATTTATTTTTTTCCCAAAGTACTCATCTTAAGAAAAATCTAATTGCTTATTCGTAATCTTCGACCACGAATTAGTAGAAAAAATGACTCGGGTTGAAATCGTTTAAAAAATAAAAAAGTTTGTTTTTACAAGAATGTCCTCGCTCACCTATCGTTTTTACCCGCGCTTTACGAACGAAAATTAATTTTTTCAGCGACATATATCGACCCGGTTCATTTTACTTATTAATTCGAGGTCGTAGATCATGAAAATGCAATTTGATTTTTTGTAGGATCAGTATTTTGAGAAATAAATCACTTTAAGTGCAAAATTTCGAAGAAATTGGTCAACTTTGAGGATGTGTAGCAGCCAGAAAAAAAGCACTAGTCATATGCTGATTTTTTTGTGATAGATTGGTTCTTTGCGAATAGAAAAACCACACTTAATTTATCTACCGCTAACAGTTTAGATTTTATAATTTTTTCCGCGAAGGTCCAAAATTTCCGGTTTTCCATCGACCATAACTTGAAAATTTAATTTTAAAAAAATTTCTATTTGCATATTCGTGTTATACGCCCTCGTATTAGTGTACAGTACGAATTTGGTTTTGATCGGAGACCAAAAATATTTTTCAAAAAATCCATACAGTATGGAAAATTTGAAAAATTTTCGATCTCTACGATTTCCACCAATATTGTTGTATTTACTAAATGAATATGCGAACAGAGAATTTTGCTGAAAGAATTAGTTTTTAAGTTATGGTCCATAAAAAATCGGAAATTTTGGCCCTTAGTTCCAGATGAAATGGGAATGAGTCGGTAATTCCCCAGGCAAAGAAATTACTGGCACTATGCTTGCGACACATTGTAGACATATCCCATCTTTTAACCTATTTCACCCAAGTGTGGCGGTCATTCCTAGATGACTGAATAATACATATACAGTTAATTGATCCCTCATTGATTTTGAAGATATTTGGCATAGTGATGGTTTATCATGTTTCCATTCTACAGTTTCGATTTTAACTCTAGGTAATTAATTTTTTCCGAGAAACTAAAGAAAAGTTTCAACCTCTGGTTGATTTTGGCGCCCCCTTAAGCTGACGCCCGAGGCAAGCGCCCCGCTTGCCCCCCCCTAGATCCGGGCCTGAATTTTGTTATAGCTACCGCCACAATAATGAATCTGATGATGAAATAAAATGGTAAGGTAATGTGGGATAAGTGCAATCACAAAAAAGCATAGTGACTTTTATAACTTAGAATTTATAAAAATTCGTTATAACTTTAGCTTTAATTTATGCTTGTACATAAGATACGATATTAAAGTATACCCGAAACCACTAATTATGATACATTTCATTTTCAGGATATGCTCAAAATTAATTTTCCTTTTTGTAGTTAGGTGATTGTACTTTTCCCCTGAAAAGGGGAAAGTGCAATGAGGCAATATTATTTGTGGAAATGCGAAAAAGCTGTTCCCCTCGATTTAGAAATCAATGGGTTCGACCGATTTTTCACATTTTCATTTTAAAGTCGGAAAATCTAGGTGTTAAGTTTTCGTTGGACCACCCTGTTTGTATATTATCATTTTGCTTTTACCATCAGGAAGCAGTTTTATCAGTTCTAGGATTAGCATACTATCATGCATGAAACACCCTGTACACTACCGAATGCAAGAGTTTTTTGTTAAGAATACAACGGAATACAGGGTGTTTCCTAATTGAATAGCAATATCTATGGGGGTCATTTTTGGGCCTATTTTAAGAAGAAAACTTTATATGAACATATGTCCTAAACGTCTCACCTTTTGAGATACAGGATGGTATTATTTGGACAGTCAGTGGCACGTCACTGACATAAGCAAATTTGATCTCTTGAATTTTTTTAGTCCGACTCACGGGTTTCACCTAAAAAATTAAATTTACGTATGTCTCTGCATGTTGATATTGTCATATGTATGGATATTGCTATGATCATGAAGAGAAACGGTTTTAATTTTTTTAAGCGGAAACCGTGAATCGGATTAAAAAAAGTCAAGTGATCAATTTTGGTAAGAAATGATAGGGAATTTCAAAAATAATTTTCATTTCATTAAAAATCTGTGGCGTACCATCAATGTCTGCCAAAATAGGTAGGTCAAATTACGTACGCCACTGGTGGGAATTAAGAAAAAAGTGATACATTAAAAAATGCCTCTTGGTGGTATTGTAGATATTGATAATAAATTATTCATTTTTGAAAACTTTACCACCCTGTATCTCAAAGGATGAGACGTTTAGGACATATGTTCATATGAAGTTTTCTCCTTAAAATGTGCCCAAAAATCACCCCCATAAATATTGACATTCAATCAGAAAACACCCTGCATATTTCCCATTATGCATGAAAACGATGAGTATGGTCCATCAATAACTGGTTAGGTTACTGCCCTGGTTATGAATTTGAAAATGCTCGCAAAAGTCTCAGCTTTCGTTTCCTCATTTTTCTTCTCATTTATTGAGTGGAAGTAGGATTAATGATATCCCTATAATAGGGGTGGTGGACATGGATTTCATGATGTCGTAGTCCTACAATATTCATGTATGGAATGGAGTGAAACTACTCACACGAGTGAATTCATTTATTTATTCAAATTTAGCGACATAAACGGGAAAAAATCCCAAAATCAAATATTCACAAATTTACTCAAAAGTTGAACTATAGATATTTTGTATATAACCAGTTATTATACAAAAAAAAATAGCAGAATATTTTGACAACGGACCAGCAGTCGGTGACATATTTTGTGTTGTACCTACGATATGCGGCTTGAACGTACCTACATGGTGAATTGTCCTTTATTTCGACGAAAATAATGTTTCATTTCAATTTGAAGTTTTCCACCTGTCAAAAACCCTTTATTAGTATTAATGCTGAGAACCAACACAGAACGACTGAGAGAAAATAATCATTTAGGTAATGCAGCGTGAATAAATTCGATCATTTTATCATAGCAATAACGGTCAACGGTGACAACAAAATCCGCTTCAGCCGCCAAGTGATCATTGTGAATAGTACTTTATAGCACGCCTCATTGAATGATTGATCCATTAAAGTATTTTTTGCCAGTGTATTCGAGAAAAACCATCTGGTCTCTGCAGCCGTTTAACTGCGAACGACATATCGTTCGATAATTATTGATGAAACAGTAAAACCTGTCGATATGTTTGCCGATTCGAGTCCATTTAACAATTTTATAATGGCGTTTGGTTATGATAAAACACTTTAGGTACAGCAAAAAAACGAAGACGCGTCAAAACCGGGGTTAACACACTTAAGGCCTTTCTGCCATATGTCGCTCGGTGCGCTGAACAGCTCGACTATCTGAATTAAATTGTCATAATAGCTGCGGAACGTATGGGTATCTTGGAAGGGAAAATGGTTGTACAGCATTTTGATAAAATTAATTGCATCATACCTTGTCTGCTTCCGGTTTATCTCGATGTCGATATACCTACTTAATGATGCAAGACTTTTTTCCTATTCTGAATTCAACCATTTGTGACAATATCCAATGGGAAGTTGAAATCGATTCGTATCCTCTAACAACTCTTGTAGAATATGGTGTTGGTTGTACTTACAAACATTATTCTATTATGGTCCCTTAGCCAAATATTTGTGGCGAAATAAACGTGCGTAAACAGGTTATCGTAAATGAATAGTTGCGAAAAATGCCAAAAATTTAATGCAATAAGCCCATAATTCTTGACCGAAGAACTATAGGTATAGAAAACTCCGAGCTCTTATTTTATTATCATCGTACTCGTAACGTACCTAACTATTTCAAAGTTCTAAGTACCAAAGGAATTACTACTCAACTCAATAATTTGATTAAAGCTGCAACACTTCAGAATTATGATTTTTTATGTTATGTTTAATTTAAAATTAGTCGATCCGTGTCAAGAGTTAGGATGATATTTTATTTTTCAATTTCGAAGGCCACAATCAAAAGTTCGAGAGACTAATTCCTTCCTTTTATACGAATTTGCATTGGAAGATATTCATAAGCTCCTGTTGTTTTTTTAAATACAACCGTTAAAACCCGAAATCAATCTGATTTGCTCCTGACAAATTAGTGCAAGAATCAATTATTTCAATTATTTAATTGAATTTGTTTCAGAGACTAGGAGTGAAAACCCTATAAAGAGTTTGAGAAGATGCAGACTCCTCCCAGATTGAATTTCAATCAATATTTGGATAAAAACTAGTCGATGACATGGTGAAGACCTTTCCTAAGAAGGTAGAAGAATTTTTTTTTCCTATGTTCTGAAAGTTACATGTCTCATAACGTTACTTGTGGACTTTTCAGGAGAGTGCTTCAAGATTCACTGGTCATTATGGATAAATATGTTGTCCCGTTCACATTTTCGAGAGAAAATAGTATTTGTCAGTTTTTGTGACAAATTATTATTATCATTGTCAGAATGATCAGCGTCCTCCATCTCATAAATAAAAACGACAAAAAAGTAGCAGGAAATAGGACAAAGAAAATAGATGTTAACGTTTATTCACGTTCGTGGCGACGTTTAGCAAAGGTGGCCCTCCGATTCTTCAGGCCTACAATTTATTAAAAGGAATCTTTACATAAAATTATAAAACTATACAATAAAATCATCAACTAACTCACCAAAAACAAGGATCAACTTAAAAAAAGGTTAAACATTACGTCAGGATGTAGAGGATCAAGAAAACAACGAATATAACAAAACATTCAGAACCAGAAAAAACAGCCAGCCAGCTCTCTTGAAAGAACTTCACAATATAATTTTATTGAAATATATAAGAATAAATTTATTAGATGCAAGCCCCTTCTGGAGAATGAGTTAACACTCAATATATTAGAAGTTGCCGAAAAAACAAGTTTGAGAAAAATTACCAAAATTAGGCAACCCAACAACCCGTTGCAGAACCATCCAAATAATCTTTTATACGAATCAACAGAAGTAGAGCCAATATTATCAAGAACTGGACAAAAAAGTTATCAAGAAACATACAAACAAGACTTTTATAGAAGCATAAATACACCATTATGACACAGAAGCCCACCTAAGGCCGAACTACCAGCGTTACCAATTTTTGAATCTATCAACATAAACTTTTCTTTCTTCACATAAAATACTACGGATTATAATCATTGTGAATGTAAATGGTAGAAAAACTTCGGTCGATAGCCATTTGACCAATGTCAATAAAGTTTCTCTCTCTAGTCTCTGTCTTTATATTTCGCCTTCCTCAGGCTAAAATGATGAATTAACATTATACGTGGAATATCGTAATATGAACAAATTGAAGAAAAAACACTACTGAAAACAATCGAAAAAATTACATTCTTCAACGATTCCGTGCTTGGAGACTGACTAGATTTATTTACCTGAGAAATCCGTAATTCTTCCAAAATTTCTGAGGAAGGCGAAATAAAGTCGCCGAAACGTCGCTCTTGGAATCCAAAAGTATGATAAATTTATATGAGATTCTAAAAGAAACCAGAATATAGTTCATCAACCAGAAAGGACCTTCTACTATGAATCGAGAATGCATGAGATATGATAAATGTCCAAGCTATAATTAGAAACCCAAGAAAAAAAGTCACTTTAAGAGCAAAGATAAAGGTGTTCAGCAAAATTGAGCCCACTTTGAAAAACTGTTATACTCGTGTTCACCTTTTTTGTGTCTAAATTTTTTTCGTTTAACAATTGAATCTTATCTTTTTTTTCGAAAATGGTATTTTTTCTCGCTAATATTTCGTTTTTTGTATCGCAATGAACAAAATGTTTTAACTCATTAGCGTGCTCAAAAGTTAGTTATTGATAATGGAAATTTTGAAAAGTAAGGATCCAGGATATAGGTAAATGAGCAATAGTTGATGATATTATAAATAATAGCTGGAAAGGGAGAACAACTAATTTTTTTTTCAAATTTTGTACCAGCTTATCATCGAAATTTCTAGATTCGACTCCCAGTTAATAAGTGAAAAAAATTTGTAGGTATTATATGAGGAGAAAGCAAGCACCTTTAGTCTTATTTTTTTTTGCTCTTTCTTCAGATTTCTAACTGAAATTTCAAAATATTCATACACATGGTGTTGTTGACCCTGGAATGAGATCTTTTTTATTATGTTAATAATAAATGTGCGCAGTGCGTATATCTCGGCTATACAATGTATGAAAGAGGGATTCATTTGGATGAAGCAAGGGCGCAGAATCGCCAAATTAGTTTTTCATAGGAGTGCGCCGTGCGACGTTTCGTTAACTTTTTATTTTCAATCAAATTCACTAGTTTTCTTGTTAATTTTTAGCATCTCTGCAAATTCTGCCAGGTCCAAGTTCCGAATCTGACAGTGTTAAACAATATTTTATTCGATTATGCGCATATTTATCTGAATACATAATAAAAAATTTTAGGTTTTCTTAGCTACTCAACTCTATAAGAACGTCAATAGAAATTTTGGCTTACTGGGGAAAGTGTGCGAGGGTAAGTGTGCGCATAGATTCATTATATGTTTATTTGTTCAGTGAGGAATAAATTATGACATTGATTTTCTTGGTAAAGACTCGATCAATATTCTCCTATTTGTTCGAAAAAATATGAAGAGCCACCAACAGGGGATTGTATCGAGTGTTGTGTTCACCAGGAAAGGTGGCACGAACAATAATGCATTGCTTGTAAAAAGGCGCTTCTGCATTGACAATAAACAGCATTTTTCTAATATTGTAACATTTTTATGACATTATTTTGTAATTTGTTTTGATTGTGTGGTTCATTAAGCACTGCGTTCACTTACCCCGTGAGGGTGCGCACACTTACCCGCAATACGGGCCATGTGGACGCACTCCGACTTTCACTATTAAATTTTTTTTTGCGGAAAGAAAACGTTTTTGTTAGTTTGCTTTTTGATGTTTTTCATAGATTAGAAAGTTCTCTATCTTATGAATACGTCTTAATTTTCCTAGCTTCAACATTTGAAACGGGGTATGGCTTGAAAGGCAAAAGTGCATACAGTTGCCCCGAATTACTCTAATTGAAAAATGCGAAAAAGAACAATCCTGAATCTTGGTTCTGAAAGAAGATGGGTTTATCTTCCACCCATCACCCAAGAAAGATAAAACCCATATAATATAGGTTATTAAGGTTATTCAGAAGAACCTCCGGGTCCCTTTATAAATTTAATCTGTTCGTTACAAAATTTCAAAAAATGTATTATTGAGATAATAATATGCAATACTACATTACTCCATCTGAAATCGTCCGTAGTTCCACCATATTTCACCGTCGGTTCCGTCAAATCAGGAATTGTCCGTGAACAATCGAGAGATTGAGCAAACGGTTCTTGTTTGAACCCATACGTGGGAACATGCAAATCTGCGCCCGCCTCTGGAAAAATCCCTACGTGCTATTATTTTGAAAGTCACGGCTCTGTATTTGCTTATTTGGAAGTTATTGCATACAGACAAAATAAATAACGGCGAAGAACATATAATATACATATTGCGAAATGCAAATGCAAAATGGAATAGTCAAAGTCGAAAGAGAGAGGTACCGGTCCCAAGGAGATTCATGCTAGAAGACGAATGATAGTTACTCACTACAATGCAAAGTTGACTTGGTAAAAGGTCACAAAAATGTTAGAATTATGTCTAAAATACAATACGTTCTAAATTGAGTGCTGTTGCTCTCAAAATGTTATTTAGTTGGAGTTGTACTCATTGTTTTTGCCAGTCGTATATTAAGATGTTCATTACTGAGCCTTGCCTGGATGATACGACCTCCATTATATTATTTATTATTAGTTTGATGCACTCAGTGCAGAAATGAACATAAAAAATATATAAAGCCACCCTTTATGAATGAAGAAGGTGAAGTTCCACATTTTACCTTATGGCAAACATTAGTTTCATGCAATAGAAATGATGCTTAATCCTATCTGCATCTTCATGGGGCCCATTTGAGTTTGTATAATATTCAAATCACCTTTTTTTGGACCACGTAGGTCAAATCCCACCTGCGTTAGCTGTTATTAATGAGTTTCTAGTCAATAATGTAATCTTCCTGAATTTATAGTCGAATTTATCCAAATAATTTTCATGGATATAGTTTATATGCATAGTTCATAGAATGATACAATTTCGTTTCCAATTTGTTCGATTGAATTAATTCAAATTATCTTCGGTCAGTGCATAGATTCACATATAAAAAAATAAAAGGTCTACAGATATCGGTTTATTAGCAACCAACCTGAATTTCTACAATACAAAATCTTAACTTATGGACTATTACCAACTTGAATTCAATTTTCCATAGCCACCCGAGATGTCAATAATTCTTGAGTGTGCTGACTAGGTATAGAGTGCTCGTCAAAATTATTCATTTTCTCAGAAGAAAAATATTTGTCAAAAAAATCATGAAATAGGTCAATTTTTGTTTCACTTCTACCAAATTTTTATGGATTTTTGTTACACCCTGTGCCATCCCAACTTCAGTAGAAACGTATTAATAACATACCTTCTGAAGATCATAACTGAACCGTAAACACACATTCTAATTTTTCACGTGAGGGGGTTGGAAGGGGTTGACAGTCGTGCATGAACAAAACTGTAATGGTCGACTATCATTCGGTGACAAATTTCATCAGGTACCATCGTCTCAAAGAAAGGAGCCATGACAAAGTACACATACTGAAAACCTCTTTGATCTAATTAAAAAAAAAAATAAATTTTTTTCTTGAAAATTTCTGCACGCCTGTGAAAAAAATACAAAGACCTTGCCAAAAAAGTACCACATGACTCACTTTCCCAATTCAAAAAATTTAGAGGGTTGATGGGGATGGCATAGGTTGCATCAAAAATCCTTCAAAAATTTGGTAAAAGTGAAACAACAATTGATCTGTTTCAGAGTTTTGAGGCCAAATATTTTTCTTCTGAGAAAATTGTTCCATAATTTTGACGCGCACTGTATAATACAATTTGCGTTAATATATGCTTCTCGTATTAGATGGATGTAGCAAATATACAATGAAAATTATCGATTGAAAATATTGAAATACATAAACTGGTGATTCTTTTATTCATCATTTCCGTGAAACAACATTGACCATGCCTTTCAACTATGAATAAAGAATCTAAAAATGTCTAGTACAATCTTGGTAAGTCTAGAACAATCTCAGTCGAGTGAAAACCGGTCTTGGCATTTACCCTTCCTCAGTATGATGTTGTTTCATATGAAACAGTGCTTTAGACATATACTGCTCCAGAAAAATTTCAAAAATTTTGTGACCTTCATCAAACGATGATGAAGCAGTCTGATATAGACTCCGAAACGTTACGAAGTTTTACAATAAAGTTCTATTTTTCGTTCATTGTCAGGCAAAAATTTTGTTCATCTGCTCCTGACAAATAAGTGAAAGAATTTAAGCAGGAGCAAATAGATTATTTCATTTTTAATTGATTTTGTTTCAGAGATTGGGAGTGAAAACCCTAAAGAGTTTCAGAAGATGCAGAGTCCTTTCAGATTGAATTTCAATCGATATCTGACCGTTTCAAAAGTTTCCGATTTTTGTCCGGCAAATGTTTATGAGAATCTGTATGCTTTTTGCAGTTTCAGGCAAATTCTTTTCCTTTGCGTCTTTAAGAATTTCGGAGCAATCATTGTTTTTCTTTCTTGAAATCAACTTTAATTCGAAATCTGCAAATTTGTTTTGCAATAATGCCTAGACCTAAACTTAGTGTTGATGAAGCCAATGGGCTATTGGTATGTTCGAGGCAGGATGTAATCAGAGAGATATTGCGAATTTCTTTCGTAGTTTCCCGAGTCATCCATCGATATCGAGAAACTGCAAATGTAACTGGAAGAAAAAGAAATGAACCTTGGGCGTTCATACCTCTCCTGAACAAGATAGGTTTCTGACTATGTCTTCCGTACTTGTCGAAACATGCAACAGGGGCTTTCGAACAACTTGTCATTTCCGTGGTGTAGATACATCCTAAGATAGTTCAATACGGTCATGTGATATTGTTAATTAAGGTATCTTTGTGATAAAACGACGGATGATACTGTATACTGTCAAATGTTGATAGAATCATTCTCTTGAAATATAAAAAAAAAAAGATAATAAAAAAGAAAAATAATTCAAAATCTGTCTCAACTAAAGACAGAGATTGTCCACTATGCTGCTGAAAAGTTAGAACCATATAAATTCTGACAAGCTGTAGTAGATGATTATGACTAATGAATAAGATTGTGAATGATTAAAATAAAATTAAAAGAAATTACCTCCACACTCCCGAAGATGTTATTGTGAGAGCGGATATAATGGTGAGATTAGTTATAATTTAAATTTTCAGCAGGTTCGTATCCACAGCCTGCAGGCTGTGGAGTAGTTGCAGCTCAACTGTATCCAATATAAGTCAGTACATTCACATTCGATTTCAAAGAATTCGAAATCCTTATATTTCATCCATGTTCTCACCTATTCTTCAAGAATCAGTAAGCGAAACATGTACATCAATTTTCGATGCTCTTTGAGCAGTTTCTTGTATAGATTATATTCATATTTAAAAACACAATCGTCATAAATAATTCATAAATCATTCTGGGCTGTAAAAGATTTATCTAGGAAGAATTTATAGAGAGATAAATAGTACCTTGAAAATATGAATACTGCATATTCATGTTGTTGATATATCTACTTTTGCCAGTAGTTACATGTACCCGCAATTTTCATTACCGGAAAATAAATTCATTTGAATAATTCTTCGATAGCAATAAGAGGGTAGATAATGCATTTCAAGCGCGAAAGTGAATTACTGTTTGCACTATTGCGCAGAATTTACCAGCATATGTATAAAGAAAATAAAAAATATGGTATAGAAATGAACCTGCAGAGAATTCTTGAAAATATTCCCTTGGTCACAGTGAGTGACCATGGGAAATCATGATACCAATAAATATGATCTAGCTTGATATTCTCCCACCTAACTACTGAAAGGAAAGATTATTTTGTAATTTTAGAAGAAAAGAACGAGTAATAGAAACAATTTCTTTTACTAATGAAATTTCCACTTCCAGTTTATGGCATCCATTCTATCAGACGCTCCATTCTTTCAAGAATCTAGATTAATTTTACCTAATTCTGCGAAGGTCTGCTCTGCTGTCTCAAAAAGAAAGATTGGAGGACTAGGGTGGGCACGCCAGACCTCCCACAAAATATAACCGAATGAAACCCAGAATAGAACATTCAAAAAGAAAGTAACAGATCAAAACAAAGGAAAACTGGAAAGAGAACATAACTACAAATTCGAAGAATACACCACTGACGAAATTCAATCGGAAATCAAAAACCCCAACCTCAAGAAGGCACTAAACAGAACACTAAAACAGAACACTAAAATACATCCCTGAAAACACAGTCGAGAAAATGAAAAATATTTGCAACTGCATTTTCGAAACGAGAAGTTTCCGCACTAGATGGAAAATAGCAGAAATTATAATGATACCTAAACCGGATAACACCAGAATAGACCCAAATAACCTCACACCAATAAACTTATTCTCAAGTCTGAGCAAGCTAGGGAAAAAACAATACTGGAGAGACAGAAGAAAATCAATTACGAAAAAGAAATAATTCCAGAAATTCAACACGTCTTTAGAAAGAGATATGGAACCCAACGCACCAAAGTAATGGAAATAAAAGAAAAACAAAAAAGGAAAAAATACATCACAGTATTGATGAATATATCGAAAGCATTGGACAAAGTGTGACATAAAGGATTCATTTAGATGCTAAAAGCCGAATTCCTGGCAGCATTCATCAAACTCATAAAATCTACGTTATTCCTGATAAATAGGAAATTCTACGTGAAAATCAACGAAGAAACAGCAGAGATGAGAAATATAGAAGCAGGAGTACCACAGAGATCCATACTACTACCACATTGGCAAACTGAAGAATAAAAATAAATGTGAGAAAAAGTACCTACTGATAAATGATTGCTTTACTCTGCTTGAATTTCTCATTTGAATTGCTAAAAATTTTAAAAACAAGGTTTACATAAGAAGTAATACATTTTGTATTAAATGCTAGAAAGTTATACCTTTTCTTAATCTCAATGGAACAGGTATGTTTTGTCTTATCTTGGCAAGCAAATAACCATATTTTTCTCACACCACGTTAGGCTAACCTTAAGGAAAAAATGAGCGGAATAGGAATAATATCTAAAAAAAGATTGAAAAAATTCCTTCATTTGCAGCCTTGCCTCCAACACGAGTGACAAATATTCCTTCATTTGAAGCCTTGCCTCCTAAACAAGTGGCAAAGGGTGTAATTTTCTTGACTTTTCGAAAATCTCCAATATCCCGAAAACCGAAGGACTTTTACTAAACATAAAACATATTTTTCTGAACCGCCATGACATAACGTCCTCTACCCGCAGGTACTTTATTATCCATTCAGTGCGCCACACCCTGTATACAGGGTATTCCTAAATTGGAGGAACAACAAACAAACGAAGAGGGTAGATTTGTTAAGTAATTTCAAGAAAAGAAAGTTCCATAAATACAGGGTTTTGAAGGGATATTTTTCAAGTTTTTCTTCTCGTAGTATCTACACTTCACAAGATATTGAACTGAAATTTTTTTTTGGCATAAATATGAGAAATTGACAATACACACTATGTGACATGCCAATTTCGATAACAAATCTACAGGGTGATATTTTTTCTGGAACAGTGGCCCTGATTTCCTCCAAAACTTTTTTTTGGTGAGCCACTGTTAATTTGAAGAAATGTTGTCATACTAAACTTTATAGTCTTTAATAGTATTTTCTTATCTGTTACTGATTTCGAGAAAAAAATCTGAAATTGTGGCAATCCAAATTGTGATAAAATTTCAGTTAATTATCTGAGGTGAATAAATTCGAATGAAATGTCCTGACCAGAAAACTTCCGTCTTTTTTGTATGATTGTTAAATTCCTGAAGATGAGCTAGAGACCTCGAAACATGTCGAGTTGATAATTACATCATAAAATATTTGATCTGGTATCAGATCTTATATTATTGTGTTGAAGTAATTCATTGCTCGTTTTGACACAACAAATGTAACTTTTCTGTTGAATAACTTGTGAAGTGTAAATTCTATCAGTGAAAAACTTGAAAAAAATTCTAACTTCAACACTTTGTATTCGACCCTGTGGGTCGAAAACGAATCATTCGGGGTTCCGTGTTTATGAGACTCTTTTCCTTAAAATTTCTCAAAGAATCTCCTCTTTTCGTTTGTACCTTCAATTTTGTATACTAAGTATATGAATATGGACAAGAGATATAACCATAAAATGAAAAAGATTCAATTGTGGGACCAATTATGCCTTCATGAACACTGAAGTAAAATTTATCATTGCTTGTTTTCAAACCTACTTAATGAAGGCTAATTTCAATTGTTTTGCTATATAAAGTAACAAGGCGGAACTCTCCATTATAACGTTAGGATTCAAAAAGGGTGTCTCCTAAAATATTCACATTGTTTCTACTCCCATACAAGACGCTGAACGAAGTATTTCACCATAGGGGACACATTACCAATGCAGATTATTTATTGGCATTGGTGTAATTACATGAAATGTGAGAATATTCGAATTCCTCGTTTTACACGTCTACTTCGTAAATCTTCAGCTATCGGTTCGTTTTAAATGGTAGGTGGGTTGTTTTTCACCGTAACTTGATTGTACCTACCTGAACGATTTCAGTGTTGAAAATCGGATAAATTACTTATTCACGAAGGCTTATATTGAACCGGAACTAATCTGAAGATAATATTAGTGATTTATCAGGTTTTACTCTTGCAAGGTTCAGCCTTGAAAGACTACGTTCCTCGTCGTTGACAAGGTTTCAACACCATCTATGATGAATTTCCCTGTATTACTGTAAGCAGATGTTGTAGATAGGAGTATATTGATGAAACTTACAAAGGAACCAATAAGAGTAAGAACCTACTGTGATATACATGGAACACAGTGGTAATACCAACATTTTACCCTAATAGATGGGGAAAAGAAAAGCCATCTTCATTCGAGAAACACACAATGCCATCAAGCGAATTCCTGCATTCTGTTTTATTTTCCAATAATGAGCTTACGGACCTTTGGGCAAATCAACTTACACTATTTCTGCTTGTTTGTGCAATGAACCTGAAATAAAGACATAATACGAGTGTATACTTTTTTAATACCAACGCAGCGCCTTATCGAAGAAATGTTAATTTTTTTTTTATTGAGTCGCTATGGCTTCCATAAGAAATCACACAAGTATATGGTATAGCCATTTTATACTTTTCAACCGGAAAAAAATTTTGAACCATTGCTTCCCTCAGAGAAAAAAAAACATTATGTTATAACTCAGCAAGGAAACCTCTTGAAATAATTAGAGTACGTCACTAGATTGCTATAAGGAAGTGTCTGCATAATATTTCGATTTCAACATCCTAGCACAAACAGAAACGGAGATAATGACCAAGGTTGAAATCGCCAAAATCTCAATTTTTCCCTTAAACTCGAAAGCAGAAGAAGATAGAGGAATGCAGTTGATATCATTATCAGTTTGAAAAGGTTATGAAGTTGTAGGTCGGGTATAACAAGTTGTTATACCCGTATAGGTTGTGATATTCTCAGAGATTTTACAGTTTAGGAAACTCCGAGCTTTTCTCAATGAAACTAAAGTGACCTCCTAATATGTTTATCCTTGCTACAATAATTTCTTGGTTACAGAATAATAGTTAAAATTTTCCATTTTCAGGCATTCTCGACTATCACTATCACTATCACTATCGAATGGCACAATGAATTAGTGTCGCACTTTTTGAGATATCGCCAATTGAATATTTGAAAAAATATTCTCCTTGTACAAATATCATTTTCTTTCGAAATAGCACCTCACAAATAAATTGAAGGGAAGGAATGTGATTTTATTAGTCCAGAACTTTTCAGTGGCGTAGAAAAATGTGGAAAGAAGAAAGCGTTTCGAAGGAACCAATAAATCGAACGAGAAACACTTTGGCCGAATCTTCAAGGCCTGGATCATTCCAAAAAATGTTTTTGGAACTCTACTGAGATTGGAAAATTATCTGGATCTCAGTACAAAATCCACCTGATCACTAGCTTACTTTCTGACGCTGGTGTAAAGTACTTGACGAGAATACATCTAGCAAAAACCGACAGATTCTGTAAAAAGAAGGAAGAAACTCTGGATCACCTGTTCACCGAATGTCTGGCCAACGCCAGAAAATGCTTAAGACGAAGAACTTATGCCTACAGGTTCAGACATAGCCTTCTTGAAACCGACTTAGCTATACTGCACTTCATTGAAACCTATACAGTAGAAAGTGGACAGGGGATAACAGATCTGATGGGGAGTACAATAGACCTTAAGAACACAGTGCAGTACTTTTCGTATACTTCTTTTTTTCTACTCTTTTCGGCTTCTGGCTTTGCGGCCTATTTTTCATCCACGTCGACATGGAGGGATGGAGGTGTCCTTCTCACCATATGAATAGTGGGTGTTGTGTTTCCTAGGTGTGTTGTCCATGACCAAATAAGGTTACTACAGATGAATAGAATATGTTCAACAGGTTCATCAGTGCTTCTGCACCAGCGGAACAAGGGACAGCAAGTAGGTTGAAGCATTTTTAAATGCTGTTTTCCCTAGCAATCTGAGTTCGTGACAGATGGACAGTTGGTTGGGGCCAACAGAACTGAACTTGCCCTCTACCCGTGACGGACAGCAAATAACCTATTGCGAGATTCTCTCTATGGAGAAGCGATGCATAAGAATCCACCATCATCTTGAGAGCCCTTGCGTTTACCCTAAACATTATCACGCCATTATCTCTGTTCCCAGACTTCAAAAGCTGTCTTCATGGCCTCTTCCGTAGTGGCGAGATGTTTTTCCTTAAGAATTATCTTGCTGTGACTGCTGCTTATTTATCTGAAAATGAAGATATGCGGCTTTTTATTTGAATCAATTGTGCTGTCAAACCATAATTTTGGATTTTTGAATGTGGACGGTGCTACATGTGGCGAAACGAACTTTCTCTCTCGTGAGAATAGTCAGGCATTTGGCAGATACCCATTGTTCTCTAAACGGCAAACTTCCTCTATGGACAAAAAACCTTTTTCCTTCGAATTAAAATGAGACCACTAGTTAGAGAACCCTGTAATGCACGGTTTTTGAGCTCGTTCAATAATCATCATACAGTTATGCGTCCGGTAAATTCAACAAATGGATAAATTGTCGTTAATTTCGTTTAAGATTCTCAGGTCACTTTCAATGCTTCGCAACTGTCAATTAGGTGGTGAAACTAGAACTAGATAATTCTCCTAAAAATTCCATCACTACTAAAATTCCCGAACACCATCTATCTAGTATCTACTAAAATAATGCTAAATGCCTGTGAACAAGAACGTCAAATAGTGAGAACAAACATTCATCGTCGGGGTTAACTGAATCCAAGGTTATTGGTATTTTTTTGAAATTACCAGTTATGGGTCCACTAAGTTTATCGAATAGATTAACCTACGATAAATGAAGCTATAAGAAACCGGACATGAGTGCGATAAAGGTTCTGGTACTTGCTGGATAATTATTTGGACTGTTTTCATTATCCCTTTGGTTTGTCTTTCAACGTTTCGGCACGTCTTCGCATACCGCCTTCAGGGTTTTCTTACATTTTTCATTCCTTTGTAATTTCTTGAAATTCCTGGAATTATTCTGATACGAAATTTTCAGGTTACCGAAGCGTTGGAGAAACAAACAGAAGGGATGATGGAAGTAGCCAGACTAATTATCTAGCAAACCTTCAAGGGGCCCTCAGCCTCTGGAAATCATCATTTTAATTTGATACTGCCTTATAACTACTTGGTAGTAAACAGAACAAGAAGAAAAGGATGAGCTCGGAATTACTTTCAACCAGAGATGACTCTTTCAGATCGAATATCGAATGAATGTAGCGTGTTATGTTGTTTTCTGAGGAAGAAGTGTTTTCTCTAACACCTAATATTACCATCTCAGACGCGAAGCACGAAACGCCTGTACAACAACTTATAGTCAATCACCTAGCCCTGAATTGGATGAAACTGGAAAAAGCGTCAGCAGTTTGCTTCCATTACCAGCGAAATTCCTTGGACCAAATAGAATTCGTCGCTAAGAACAGGCAAAAGACAGCGAGCTGCACATACCAAAGTGTAGCTCGGTCAATCTAGAGCTGCTCTACGTGTATTTATCAGGCGTTACGATCGAATCACTCCATATAAAATTAAACCTGCTCCGGATGAGTCGATGCCCTGTTCGAAATAATTCTGCACGATCTCGAAGAACCTCTCGCAATAATTAAAATAATAAACATAAACTTCCTTCCTGTGGCTGCCAAAGACAAGAAGGCTCAGTCTTTTCCCGCCAGTTTGGCTTGCGTGATGTGCGTGAATGTACATAGACACACATACACACGGACGGACAGGTTAACGACCTACTCAGCGCCGAGCTGGTTGGGATAGGACAGGACGAGGCCCAAACTCGATTGGCGGTGGAGCCCCCTTTGCATTTTTCTTCGTTATAAAAACGCTTATTATGGTGGCATCGGACTCGTTTCGCGGATATACGAGGTGCAATCGAGAAGTTTCCTTAGGAATACAGCCGGCAGTCAATATAAGATCTTAAACTCAGTATTTGCAATTACACCAAATCAATTGCTCTCATATGTTTCAAGTGCCCTATCGTGGATAATTTGTTCTTATAGATTATAATTTTATGAACGTTCTACACTACCACTTCCAGGTTTTTTCAGGAAAACACTAGCTGAAGGCCACGGTTTCACCAAAGAGAGAATCATTTTATCGAACTTATAGTTTAAAGGCCGTATTCGCAGTATACAAACCGGCTAAGGGTTAAGCTCGCCTCTGATACTAAACAGTTACTGCCAGTCCCGACTCCAGCAACTAAGCCCGTCGTGGTTTTACAATCAAGTGTGTATCTTTCAATGTGTGGCAACTACTGGGCTTCCATAACTCTTCTGCCTTGCACACGAAGACTGCTTATGCTGTGTTGAGCCACATAGAAAACAGGATCCTTTATCCCTCTTCGGTTTAGGACAAGATGAGGCATAATGATATTCTTCTGAACAATTGAAGCAGCGCAACGATAGAGTCATTCGGGGCAACAGTGCTCACTTTTGCCTTTCAAACCATACCCTGATTCAAATGTTGAAGCGATGAAAATTGAAACATATTCATAAAATAGAGCATTTTTCAATCTATAAAAAAACATCAAAAAGCAAACAAACGAAAACGATATTTCCCTGCGAAAAAAAAATTATCACTGGGTAAGTGAGAGTGCTTAGTGAACCACACAAGCAAAACAAATTACAAAATAATGTCATCAAAATGTTACAATATTAGAGAAATGCTATTTATTGTCAATACAGAGCGCCTTTTTACAAGCAGTGCATTATTGTTCGTGCCACCATTCCTGGTGAATACAACACGCTATACATTCCTCTGTTGGTAGCCCTTCATATTTTTCTGAACAAATAGGACAATGTTTCCTAGTTTCAACCAAGAAAATAAACAATCTCGTCATTTATTCCTCACTGAACTAATGCCCCTATAATGAATCTATGCGCACACTTTCCCCAGTAAGCCAAAATGTGAATTGACGTTCTTATAGAGTGGAGTGGCTCAAAATTTGTATTATGTTTTAGACTAATATGCGCATCATCGAATAAAATATTGTTTAACACTAACGGACTCGGAACTTGGACCGGGCAGAATTGGCAGAGATGCTTAAAATTAACAAGAAAACTAGTAAATTTGATTGATTGCAAATAAAAAGATAACGAAACGTCGCACGGCGCAGTCCTATGAAAAAACTAATTGGGCGATTCTGCGCCCTTGCTTCACCCAAATGAACCCGTCTTTCATACATTTCATAGTAGAGATATAAGCACTGCGCTCAGTTGTGCGAATGACTCTACTGTTCTGTGAGGTTGAACCAAAGAGTATCAACTGTTACAGTTGTTACTCTTTGGTTGAACTGTCTCATTCGAAATTGTCTGTAGAGATGTCGATGATTTCTCCGTAACATTGCGCATGTCGGCATCCTTTGGAGTTAGTTTATGAAGGCTGTATTCGGGTTCGAATTTCGGACCGTCCGAGAATTGTTCTAGAACTGCGCAGAACTGTTGCGCCCTAGTATCGAATTCTTTGCGCAGTTCTAGAACCATTCTCGGACTGTCCGTAATTTGAACCCGAATACAGCTAATGTTCTCATGACTGTTCTGCCTTTCTATAACAATGATTCGATCGTACTCAATTCAGAGGAGTTTATACCACGGGACTTTCTCGCCATCCGTATAAGGCGTAAAGGGAGAAAGACTACCAGAATGTGGGGTATCGCCGGAACACTGTAACGATAAGTGAAAGTTACGGATATTACAATAGTTTTCACATTTGTGGAAAAGAGGGCAGCACTCAACGAACGTCTTTTTTCAATTCCACCAGGATACGAATTGTAGCCAATGGCGAGACTTTTCGAAAAATTTCTTCAGGTGGAAATTCACAGAAGAGATAATTGCACCTCGGAAAGTTAATAATATGAATGAATATTTGTTCTTCAATGAAAAAATTTTTCTCCGTTTAAAGAATGAAAACGTACTTTTCAGGGTGACGAACTGATTGAATTGAATTATAAAGAAATCCCCATATGAATTAGTAGTTTCTGACGTAAGATATTCATTTTCTTTTTTTGAACTGAACACTATAACGGTTTAGACCCCCCCCTTAAACCATGGTGTAACTCGTCGATATTAGTGTGTTGTTCAGCCATCAACAAGGTGGCTAATTCCCTGGACAGTAAACAAATAATAATTTGTTCTTTCAGTTCATCGAAGGAAAAATTTGAATCTTGACATGAGAATTTGCCTTCTCATGAAAATAAATACATAAATCTTTTTTTGGAGTTTCAATTCGATGTTATACTTTTCTGGTTGATGCATGTTTGAAATGAATCCACCTTCTATAATAAGCATCATACCAATATTTGACAGTACGGACCCAGTTAGTTCTCAATCGAATCCAACCATAATTGATTGGAATCCAAATTCTGACCATTGAAACTTTGAATGGTTTTAGAAAAGTCAGGAAACACATGGTACGTATCCTTTGGTGCGTTATTTTAAGAACTGCTGTTAGCAGAATTATTGGCTAATAATTGTAGGTAATACTTGCGCATTTTGTTGATCTCTAATGCCCTAGTTAAACGCGGTAACATAGCTCTAGTGATGCAAACACACATCGTATTATATTCAGGGTTGTCTTCTTTTGCCAGACTTCTACATACAATCAAGGTTTTTTGACTTGCTAGAAGTTATGTCCCAATATGCTTATTCCAGAGAGCCCTGCTATAGTTGCTATCTAGGGTTAGTTTCAGGTTTCAGATATATAACTTCAGACGTCTACTCTATGATATCTCCATTTAGAAAGAGTTAGTTAATAGCTGATGCACTGGTAGTATCATTTTCCGGGTTTATGGGATTACAGTGTTGTTATTGGGTTAATATTTAGCCCCACTGACAAGCACCTGTGCTCAATATTTCTGGTGCTCACTACCATTAAATCACATAGGGTGCACTCGTCAGCCTATAGATTAGAAATTGAGCCCCTTGCCTAAGGCTCATTAACTAATAGGTTCCATAAAACACGGAAGGGGAGATATGACTTTCCTTCGTGGACCTTGAGGTCTTCCGCGAGGAGCCTTAACAAAGGTGATTTGGTTGGCCACCTGTATGTCAGCTATTTTGGTCGTTTACTTTTCATTCCTCCATTTAATAAGGTTTTTGTTCGTTCACCTTCTTAGTTTCACTTTGACCGAAACATTTGTTGTATGGTCAAATGGTCCCGATATGTCCAGGAAAGACTTCTTCGTTATTCAAAGTAGATACTCTGGCTGGATGGCTTCTATCATCTGATACAGAGCATTTACTCTGTTGATCAGCTCGCCCCATAAGCATGCGGTTATAGTGAAGTGGTAGTTATATTACACACTACTTTCTCTATCGCTTTCAGTAGAAACGATGTTAGTAGACTAATCGATCAAGATCAGGAATCATTTTATTTTGAGAAGAATAATCAATTATTCAGTGTATCGCTCTCTTCATAATAGACATTTTGGCTTGGTCCACCCTTTTGCCATGACCTTTTGGAATATGGCTGCTGTGTGAGTAATAGGCAATATTTTATCAAATGGACAAATTCTGCAGCTAAAGCTTATTTATATCTTGAAACAGATTATACGATTTTCACAAAATGAGTTTTCAAACCACGACACGTGTTTCGCTATCACAATAGCATCTTCAGGTGGAGGTAAACTAGTTTACCTTTAACCTTCATTGCTAAACCTGCCTCATCTTTAAATTGTCAATGCTTTAAATCTATTGTCATTAGAATGATGATTGATAAAAGTAAGAAATTTAAATAAAATTAAATAAAGTCAGCATGTAAGCTCTGGTGTTTTACTATTTCAACTTATATCTACTGAAATTTGTCAAAATAATAAAGATTTTTTAAGTTTCAATACAGTTATTTCAGTCATAACTGATGGACTAGCAGCAAAATTGTATATAGGATCTCGAAGCACCAATATGGAAGACGCTTCATGGAAATTCCAATGATTGACATGTGCAATTGTGAGAGTTAAATATTTAATTCCAGGCTATTTAAATAGAAGTCTTTATTTCTGGGTATACCGCATTAAAAATTCTGTGGGGATATTTGTCTTTCCTTCCATTCATTCATGTTTGATGTTCGAGGTTTTGCATGCTGATAGAATTTGGTATCTATTTTGAAAATACAGGCTGAACACCTAGAATGAAGGTGAACTTGCTGAATGCACGAAATGAACCGAAAAACTGAATTATATGAGTTATTTAACCAGGACAAGTGTTTCTATATCAAAGTATCATCTTCAGGTTGGTGAAGGTAAACTGATCTTCACCCATATGTAGCGAAAACAAGTGTAGTGTTAAATACCACTTGTTATTGAAAATCATGTAATTCACTCTTTTAGTTGAATTATGGATTTCCCTGAAGTATCGGCCATATTAATTTTAAAAAAAGGTGGAAGTGGTGGTGACAGAGTAGTCTGAAAGAGGGGTAAAACCTCGGGTAAAACTTAGCTCCAAATGAATATAGAGGGTGATTTATACCAGCAAGCGCAAAATTAGTATTCAGGTTTGTTATTAGACAAGGAGCGAAAAATGTGAACTATTTTTTCATGCGATTATCTGATTGGTTCTAAGAAAACTGAAAGAATGTGTTTCAATAAGAAATCAATACCTAATTCAAGGTTTTGAGAGATTCTCCAACATGGAATAAATTCAGTAAATGAAAGCCATTTTCCATATTGTGAATGGGCATGTGGATGTGGATTAGTATTTAATTGCGCTCTTTTCGATGTAATAAAATGTAATACATCGTGTCTCAAGATTCAGACATATAGACGTCGTAGATAACCTTTTTAAATGTGAATCCTAAGTTTTGGGACTATTCTAAGGGGTATTTTGGTATTTATCTATTCATTATTCTTGTCAATCCAAAAAATTAAATAAAAACAAAGTAAGAATCGAAACGAGCTAAGATTATTGGGAATATTAGTTGTCATTCTGTGAAAAACAATATTTGTTGAAAAACCGGAAAAAATACCGTACATTCAATAATTCTGAAATTTTCAGGGAGGACATTCTGACTTTCATATGATAATCCGTTTTTTTTAGTAACCATTTTCCGGAAAATGTTTTTCAATCTTGCTTATGATACTTTGCGAATTGGCCGGTAAATCAGGATAGTTCTCTGCGATAAAATGAAGAAATTCATTTTGTGTTCTTGTCCATAAGCAAACGCCATTAAATTTTCAATCTTGTCCGTTTCAGTTAAGTATCTATCAGATTTCGTCCGATTTTTCAACAAAATCTCGACAAGATAATAAATATTCTCACACATCTTCACATTATCTCTCATCTCTCATATCTCTCACATACCTCCGCTCTATACAATCCCATTCTTCTTACTTGTTCTCATTTGAATTGTTTGTTTGGCAGAAAATGATAAACAAATATATTTTGATATTTTTGCGTTTTTGACATGCCTGAATTAGATCATCGACTTGAATCAGACTGTTTGATTTTCGAACTAGTTTTTATGTTTGTTGAATATCTCTCCAACGACTAGGAAAAATAATTGGATATATCTATAGCTTGATAGACCCTTTAAGATTAGTCATAAGGAAATAAGGATTGTCAATCAAGAAAATTATCGATTAGGTCATATCTGTAATTTCGGACAAGCTGTATAATATTTTCTTACAAAAAAAGGTGAATTGAAATACTAATCGACCTGTCCGTGCATATTCACAACAAAAAAGTGCCTTCGAGCACCTTGCCACAATGCTAAATTCAAAACTGAATTTTCTAAATGCGCATGCGACACGCCAAAAAGGACCATTGGAATCTACCGATTGCTGCTTCTTTCTACAATTTAGTGATTTCATATCCTATACAATTACCGGTTATGGATTTGAGAATCCTTACCCTACTTATGCATTAGGATTTCTTCCCAAAGAAGTATAGACTATCGAAATTTTGCAGCAAACATCTTCTCTTCAGAATGGAAGTAGAAGTAAAATGAAAAACAAATTTTTCAAAAATCTTATTCACGAAAAAATCAAAATACTAACTCCCCAACAATTAAAGTATGCAATGAACATAAAACAACCCAACAAACAATTAAATACTTGGGGGTATGCATAGACCAGAAACTCAACTTCAACCAGCACACAAAATTGATGAAGAAGAAAGCCATATCTCGAGCGAAGTGCTTTTCCAAGTTAGTAATAAGGAACCAAGGCCTAACCACGAAGAATGCCAGCAAGATATACGCAACAATATGTAGACCAATCTTAGAATACGCACACCCCATTTTTATTAATTGTAGAAAACCAGCTATCAAAAACTTGGAAACTGCAGAGAGAACAGCACTGAGAAAAATAAGCCGAATAAGACACCCATGTAACAAATTGTACAATCCACCCAACCATTTACTGTACTCCATGACGAACATCGAACCTATCTCTGATAGAATATCCAAACTGAATAAAAAATTTTTCAACAAACTGCGAGAAATGGAAGACATAATGGACCTCTACCAAATTGACCACCACAACAGATCCAAGAGAAAATTTCCTACAACTTGCCTGTTCCAAAAGATGGAAAATACTTACAGCACATAACCTCAACATCGTATCACATTACATTACATATTTATATCTTTATAATATTAATTACTTAATTTTTTTTATGTAAAATGAATACTATTATTATTATTAATTATACTGAGCTGAAGGACCGAAGGTCGATTGCTCTTGTCTGATATTCAGTCAATAAAAAACAGTTCTCTCTCTTCTCTCTCAAAATACTGCTGATGATGGGATTGGAAAAATTATGCGAAGAACATATGTAGGTACATAGAGCTGCATATTTTGTAAAATTTCATTATGTACTCTGTTTTTCGAAAACCGTAGAAACCGCCAACTCGTCAACACTTTATAGAGGCTCTATTTTGGAATGGTGGTTTAATATCCCATTTGTAATGGGAAGGGGGGTCGAGTGATACCTCATTTTAAAGGTCTCTCGCTCCAGTATACTGCACTAGAGTTTGAAGTTGCTACTGTTATCTTTGTTAATATGACAGCTTGTCAAAATTCCTAATTTTATTAGTTTCCTCAAGCTATCATATCGACAGGAATTATAATAGCAACCTCAAACTCTAGGGTTATAACTACCTACTCAAATAATAAACAATAACTTACCTTACTTAATTAAATATTCAAACTGAAACACTTCTTGTGCCCGACAGTTTACCAATTGATCGACAAATTCCTGTTGGACCATACTTATAGTTTGGCAACTGATATTAGCACATCCGATTCTAATTCTAGTTTTTGAGTCCGCAATTGTTTCAGGTTATGTTTTACAAACCACATTTTTCACTTTCTGTTAATATGACAGCTTGAGAAATCTAATAAAATTAGGAAATTTGACAAGCTGTCATGTTAACAAATATAACACTAGTAACTTCAAACTCTAGGGCTATAATCAGGAGCGAGAGACTTTTAAAATGAGGTATCACTCGACCCCCTTTCTTATTATGGAATTATACAGGGTGATTTATTGGAAGAAACGCATATTGTAAGGGTGGGAGGAGGATTACGTTAACCAACGTGAATTTTATGGGTCTATCTCTCATTATAACCAAGAGACAGGGTGCTTTATTAATTTTCTCCATTATTTCAATTGGTATCATAATTTATGAACCACCTCCACTTTTTTGTAATATTTGTTTCGTATGTTATTTGTTCACAGAGGTGTCGATTAACATGATGAAAGAAGAACGTGTTATCACTGGTCCGAAAATCAATAACTTTCGAATCGAAATATATCAATATCAATATACATTTAAGGGTTTCCTGACTGTCACTTAGATACCTATGTGTTCTCTGCATTATTCTCTGCGGATATTCTCCAGAGTACAGACAAGAACAGCATGCAGTTAAGCGTACACTATGAAACAATCCTTTCCTAGGGGATGGCCTGGTTGAAACGAGGTCCCACAATCGCCACTCCAGTCACTGTGGACAGTACAGAGTCATGGCTAAATCAAATGGAAACTTCAGGTACAAGAAGCTTGGTTTGTGTAGATCTTAATGATACTTATCCAGCTTTAATAGGCCATAATTAGTTAGGTACGTTTAATTTCAGTTTATATCCTTGTTGAAATAAGCCCTATAAATGTCACTCAATATACGAAATCACTCTGTATATCCTAATCCAAGGCCCCCCAAAAGCGATTGAATCCTCTGTACGGCTCTGTGATGATTTTACCTTGAGGAACTCAGTTGATGGTTTTCGTTTTCCCCCCTGCATTCCAGAAAAAAACGTATAATACAATAACATATACAGGCTGGGCAAAATTCGTTGTCTACTGAAGGGATCTCGAGAACTATAGCAGCTAGAAGAAAACGGATGACACATTCTCGAGCTCTTTTTTCCTGACTAATCCAAAACTGAAAACAGATCCAGCCTAACGTCCATAGATTTTGAGTTATGAATGAAAATTGAGAAATTGTCATTTTCAATGAAGCTGAATAACTCCATTATTTGAACTAGTATTCGAAATCTGTTGTTACATTCTATAGGCACTTTTTTATGAGGAATTCGAATATGATATCATTAAATTTTTTGATACAGACATTTTCGAGATGCGACAGGAATTTCTGATTTTTCAAATGTAAACTATACTTGATAGTTCTTTCATCTGGCTGCAATTTTTTTGCTGATTTCAAAAATGTATCATATGTCGCTATTCACATGAATATAACATAAGAAAAAAAATTAATCTTTTTTTCTACTTTTCGATTTTCTGTTGAATTGTAAGTACGCTGGCTTACCATAGCAACCGTTGAATATGCATTATATTTTGTGAACCTGAGCCTCTTTGATTGGAATCACGGATTGCTGAATAAATATTTCGATGATTAATTTGCCATCGTTTGTTCTCGCGATGTTTGGCATGATATTATCTAATGATGGTTCACAATTCGAACACTACCGTTAACAGGAGTACCTATTTTTCATTATTCAACTTTTGTAAAAATTATAATTATAGTAAACTATCGTAATTTATATATATATATATATATATATCTATTACTGACTCTTTAGACTCTTATGTTGGTGATTCCTATCACAGAAGGTTGAGTTCACATGTGGAATTCACGAACCATAATGCATTTTCAAAGGTTGCTATGATTACGCCAGCCTACTGCAAAATTCAACAGTGAATCGAATAACAAGAAAAAGTATTGAATTTTTTTTCTTGTGATATATTCATGTGAATAGCGAAAAATGATACATTTTTGAAATCAGCAAAAAAATTGCAGCAAGATGAAAGAACTATCAAGTATAGTTTACATTTGAAAAATCGGAAATCCCTGTCGCATCTCGAAAATGGCTGTATCAAAAAATTTAATGATATCATATTCGAATTCCTCTTAAAAAAGTGCCTGTAGAATGTAACAACAGATTTCGAATGCGAGTTCAAATAAGCGAGTTATTCAGCTTCATTAAAAATGACAATTTCTCAATTTTCGTTCATAACTCAAAACGTTAGGCTGGATCTGTTTTCAGTTTTGGATTAGTCAAGAAAAAAGAGCTCGAGAATGTGCCGTCCATTTTCTTCTAGCTGCTATAGTTCTCGAGATCCCCTCAGACAACGAATTTTGCCCACCCTGTACATATCTATGAAGATTCCGAATTTTTCGCTGTGCCACTGACGATATTAGGACCCGAATTACAATGATTGGCGATTATGAATTGTATTTTGAATGACGAATCTTCAAATCATTGAAATGTTTGCCCTTTTTACTCCGTCAAAACGTTCATAAAAAAGTTACAGTCTATATGGGGAAATAGTAAAATAAAAATATTTCATCTCTTAATATGATTCAGTTGAGTTTTTCCGATTAGAATCAATTCGTAAACAATTTCCTAGCCATAACTGTTTTCGTTGAATGAAAATGACGCACAAACTGAACCTTAATTCCTATCTGAAATATATCGTTTCATTTAAATTCGTCACGGAGGCGGCAGCGTGTTTATGGAAATGTCCCCTTGCGTTTCGGGCTTGAATTTCCACCAACTTTTTTCCACGGAACTACGTAGCTCGTCTGAAATTTCGAATGCATTTCATTTAGCTGATTAAATAATTTATTATAACAGGTCTTCAGGGAAAAATATTTCACGATATCTGGTAGGTAGCCATGCTTTTTATACACATTTCATGAGTCGAAAACATAAATGTAAATTCGCCCCGTGTATAAACAAAAAGCGGACGGAAAAGTGGAGAGTTTAAAAAACGCCGCACGCAACGTTTCTGGGCTTATTTGAATAATGAACGTACGGACCTTCCTCAACCTTCTTTGGGCAACGGTTGACGGAACGTGGTTCCGCGGCCCATTGTTTCAATTTGGGAACCAGTTCGCGTGTAAAAATACTATGCGGATGTCTGACTTGCCGAAATATGCACGGTTGGGCAAGGTTAGGAACCACAGGACCGCATTTTCGGTAAACGATGGCGGCCGCGAAAATTTTAGTAGGATCTCGATTGCTCTGACTGTGACCAGAAAGTCGCAGGACCAAGAACTAGTAGAAACTTTTGGCCGAACTTAGACGAAGCACTCGAAGGCAGAAATTGGTTAAAACTTGAAAGAATTCTGATCGTTTGGTACCTACAGATGGTCTAACGTTGCGTGTTGCGCAGAACTGGGCAAAATACGAAATACATACATAACTGCTTTAATAGAAATACAAATTACACAATTCTGTCTCGCATGTATTCAAAATACGAGATACAAAACATTTAAAGCCGTTTGTTCTAAATATAATAAATAAATATTTTCTTTCCAAATACGACATAGTCAGAGGCTATGTACAGGGTGGGCAAATTTCGATGTTTTAGCACTACAGCTTTTAAACCAGAGGAGATAGACACAATCTGATACCCCATTCTCGTTCTCTTTTTCCGAGAAACTTACAATAGTAGTAGTGATTTTAAGCCAGTTTTTTTTGTTTTCGAGTTATAAGCAAAAATTGGAAAAATGGCGATATCGAAATAAATTTATATTTCCGCTAATACTGATGATAGAGCTCTGAAATTGAAATATTATACAGGCACTTTTTTACGTAGAATCCAGTGGCGTGCTCACCTTTTTAGCAGGATTTTTAATTACGAAGCTATGACCCAAATTTATGTTTTTTTAAATGGGAACATTAGATTTCTGTGCAATTTTTTGAATGCTTAATTTTTTCTGATTTGAAAAATATATAACATCATATGGTTTGTATCAATATAAATAATAGAAAATGGTCAAATCCACTTTTTCCCAATATTTCTATGGTTTCAACTTTTGACGAGCATAGAAAAATAGAGTTTCCTATAACAAAAGCAGTCTCCTTCCGGTAATGTCATTCTTTCTATGAATATTGGTAAAAAGTTACCAATATTCACGAAATTTGAATCAAGATATATTTCATAAATTTTCATAATGATGAAAGGACTAATAGAAGGAGACCGTGGTAATCATACGTTGCTATATTTTTCTATGCTCATCAAAAGTTGAAACCATAGAAATATTGAGAAAAAAGGTTTTTGACCATTTTCTATTATTTATATTGATACAAACCATATGATGTTATATATTTTTGAAATCAGTAAAAATTAAGCTTTCAAAAAATTGCACAGAAAAGTAGTGTTCCAATTTAAAAAAACATAACTTTGGGTCATAGCTTCGTAATTAAAGATCCTGCTAAAAAGGCGAGCACGCCACTGGATTCTACGTAAAAAAGTGCCTGTATAATGTTTCAATTTGAGAGCTCTATCATCAGTATTAGCGGAGATATAAATTTATTTCGCTATCGCCATTTTTCCAATTTTTGCTTATAACTCGAAAACAGAAGAAAGTGGCCAAAAATGACTACTACTATTGTTAGTTTCTCAGAAAAAGAGAACGACAATGGGGTATCAGATTTTGTGTATCTCCTCTGGTTTAAAAACTGTAGTGCTAAAACATAGAAATTTGCCCACCCTGTACATTGAAAAGAACTAATCTAGCCAAGCCATGTTTCAGGTACAGATTTTTGAAAGACGAATCCCAATGAAATGAAACTGTCATCACCGGCAATATAAAAGCCAATAGCATGGTGTGTACTCTGCAGCTTCCCTTCAAGTGGTTTTTGATAACAATATATTATATTATTGCAAATGAGTTTATGATTCAAAGTTGCAAGAAGGTATTCATTTCGAAAAAACTATTTATAATAAGGGCGATAAGCACTCTGTATTTTGATTCACCAATCACCATGGTGTAACCATGTAATTCTGTCAGAATTACCATCGATACTATTACAAGCACACGTGGTATTACTCCCGATCATCATAGTGACATTTGTATCAATTAAGTTACAGAATGAATAAAAAAATAAATTCACAGAAACTTCCTGAAAATAACCTCTCAAGAATGACAAGGACAATTGGCGAAACACTTGAATATTTGTTGACAGGTTCAATGTTCTATGAAAATTGACATATTGCTTTCTAAAATTATCAAACGCTATTTTCTGCGTAACTCACCCATCAAGAATATTGCTGAAGGTTTTTTGTGAAACTGTAATTTGAAGCTAAAAGTAATACTAACAATAACTACAAAATATCTCCTAGTCAGATATTTTAAATACCCTTAGTAAATAACATTTTTGGGAAGTATTTGAATTACAAATACCAAATATGTATTTTTATTCGACTTTTGAATCAAAATTTTAGACAAAGAGAAACCTCATAGCTTCGTGCCCTGAAGATGCTTTTAAATTAAAGCGAAACGTGGGCTTAGAAGCAAAGAGTAGTCTTGTTTCAATCGATCCTTCACACCCAAAGAAATAATCACAGTAGATACTTAAGTACTAGGATCATCCAATATTATCAATATTATTTATACCTCAGTAGTGATATGAAATTGCACTATATGATAGAAAACTGGCCATTATTGACAATATTGACTCGTACAATTTGATGGCTTGTGATGATAGATGGCTTGTTTGCTCCTCAGCGTGGCAGCAATCCAACAACTCAAAAATCTAGAGTGCTTACATAATTTTATCGATTGAAATTCAATCTGGGAGCATTCTGCATTTTCTGAAAATTGAATGAGAAACAAAAATCAAAAAATTGTATTTACAACATTCCCTGTATTTGTGATAAAACTTATACAGGCGAAACGTCTAGACCTCTAGAAATAAGAAAACGCGAACATAAAAATAATATTGAAAATATAGAAATTAATAGATTACAGATCGCATATCATGTTTTTTCTAATACAGGAGACCACATGATGGATTGGAATAACACTTAAATTTTTGACAGAACCGGATCATTATAAACAAAAGATTAAAGAGTCCACGTTTATTTTGTTAGATCAAAATAATAATTTGGCCAATCGCTTTGTAGGAATAGATCATATTTGGATTAATTTGCTGAAGAGGGAACCGTCATCCGGTAATTTCAAAATTAAATAAACCACTTTTCTATGCAGTCCCTGTTTCTATGTATTGAGAATTAATGTTAAATAAAAGCTACAATTCAAAAGATTTTCAAAAATTGATCTTCGTCTGATGAAGGAGTCTGATATAGACTCGGAAACGTTATAATACATAATTATAATTTCGAAGTTCCTTTTTTCAGATCATTGTTAGGCAACAATTTCTTATGCTTGATTTGCTCCTGACAAATTAGTGCAAGAATTTACGCAGGAGCTAATCGGTTTTTTCAATTTTTTAATTGATTTTGTTCTAGAGATTGGGAGTGAAAACCCTAAAAAGTTCCAGAAAATAATTGATTTTGACCTAGAATTCGAATTATATAAATATTTGAGCAAAATGATCAATGTGCTCTCAATCCTAGGAACAGGCGGGTAAACAGGGGATCAAAGAACTGACACAGTAGATAGCGAGAATAAATAGCAAGAAATAATAGAAAGATTAAAGTTTTGTATGTCAAAGCTTGAAAGGATGATTTTAGGATATTTATAGGTTTAATCAGAATTTCGCTACAAATTCCACCACATTCTAAAATCCTAAGTGGTGTTCATCATGTAAAGAACTTTCTAGAAATGTATCGATGAGTTCGGAAGAATGTTTCTTGCCTCCAATCCTAGATCATGAATATAGACTGAAATATCACGAATTTGGATGATGCCCAAAAACTTGTCCAGCTATCTGCATGATGGATGCATTTCGTGCTCAGGTGACATTTCGTCTAGATATGGAACAAGGCACATGGGCCTTTTTGAAAACCCTCAAATTTGGGGTCTCGATTTAATGATCCACATCCACAAGGTTTATATACTGAATATCTATAGAAGTAATATCCCACCCTTCACATCGAAATTCTTCATCATTCAATGTAAGCAGTTATTCATGAAATGGAAACATAGTGTTTCTCCATCATTGATTTATTGGACCCCAGTCGAGATAGAACACTCCAAGAGCAGTTCAACTTCTTCGGTCGCGCAGTCAGCAATCTTAATCTTCCCTGTGACGCTGAACAATTCTAACATTTCCATCAAAACGATATAATCCGTTTCAATTAATGCCTAAAAAAGCCAAACGTCAATTCTGGATTCCAGTCACAGGCGGCCGGTCGCGGTTCAATTGTTTCACGGAGCACACAGTGCTGCCCCCCGCGACCCTCCAGCCCCGTTCGCGTGCATTCCCCCTTAGCAGCGCCGAATAGTTGGCCTTGAACGAGTGCATTGCTTTGAGAGTTGAGCAGCTCCTTTTTGTTTTTCGGACGCCGACGTTTGGCAACTGGCGGTCATCGGCCCCAAAACGGCCAAGGTTGCCACATTGCCGGACGAAACGATACTAACCTATCATAATCTAAACTCGCATACCTCAGGGATCTGTGGCGATCTGGCAGGGCCGGCCTGATGGGCAGATCGATCGCATTTCGAGAAAAATTCTATAACAACCGGCATCTCTTTTTGTTCTTTTGATGATACAAATTTCAGGCAACCTCTTCACTCTTTATCGCACCAAATTCAATAGTTTCTGCCTCAAATCAGATACGGAAAAACAATAACATGCTCGAAAAATCAATATTCAAATAAAAAATCAATAATGATTTTGATTTGTATGGTTAGCAGAGCTTTGCGAGTATTAGAATTATGCATTACGCTTGTCTCATAATGCTCTTCCATTTAAATTCGAAGAGAAAGGAGCCTCTTTAGATCTTAGATTTCTGGATTTTCAGGCTCATTGGGTAAGTGAGGTTAAGATATGGAGATAAAGTTTCACTCCATTCACTCGAACTTTCATGAGTGAGGCTCAACCTAATGTTACTTAGTATCAGTATTGACTTCAAGTATTGAATGGTATTGAATAGTCTTAAAGAAGAATCTGCTATGTATTCGATTTATTCCACTTAGACAAGCCTCTTTTGAAAGAAGCTTTGATTTTACTAGAAACTGGTGGAAAAGGTCCTTTCTCAGTAAGAAGTCAGTTGCCAGATACTAGTTTCTTTGGTACCTAAAGGTGGCCTTCCAGATCTTCATGAAACCAAATAATTTTCGTTAGTTTGTTCATTGTTTTCAGAGCTCTCTCTTTTTTTGAGGTTGAACAAATTCAATTTGTAAAAGAGTATTTGAGATGCTATCATCTGTATCTATTGATGTGCACTTATTTGGTGAACCCAGATCCAAATGCCTACGATGGTTTTTGACATCACTACGCTCTTTCGAATAAGCTATGCTCTAATGGTTTTTCTGAATGTTTCCTACCAACATGGAGGTCGTGGATGGTGGATGGCTCAGTTTTGTTACTTACCCTTTTTACGATGCATATACACTGCGCAAAAAAATTAACGCACATTCTGAAAATCTCAATTTTAATGAAAGTTAACTCTACATTGACTATATAACTTATTTTTTATGTTCTCTCGGGAAGGTTTTGAACGAAACAAGACACATTAAATGGAAGAAAAATTCAGGATTTCACCGAATCTCATGTGAAAGAAGGGAAATGAACAATTTTCAAAATACTGAAATGCTGATAAGTGATTTAATACTTGATATTTCCACCCCTTGCTTTAATTACAGCTCGGCAACGACGGTTCATACTCAAAATGAGTGATCTTAAAATATTCTGATCTTATCTTTCCCAGATTTCTCCGAGTTGGATTCCTAAGTCATTAAGAGTAGCTGGATGATTTTCTGAACTTCTCAGCCTTCTATTGAGGTTGTCCCAAACCTGCTCAATCGGATTGAGATCTGGACTTCTTGCTGGCCATTCCATTCGAGAGACTTCAACCTCTTCAAGGTACTCCTGAACGATGCGCGCACGATGGGGTGTGGCATTATCGTCCATAAAAATGAAATTTTCACCAATGGTTGGGGCAAATGGCCCTACATGCTTTTCAAGAATGTTCCTTATATACTTATCAGCATTCATAGCTCCATTATCAACGACCACTAGGTCTGTGCAAGCAGTCAAAGATATTCCACCCCATACCATAATCGATCCTCCCTCGAAACCAGTAGTATTCAGGAAATTGCACTGAGCATATCTTTCATGTGGACGTCTGTATACAAGGGAACGTCGATCACAATGGTAGAGGCAGAATCTAGACTCATCTGTGAAGAGAACTCTTTCCCAATCGGCCTCTTCCCAATGGATATGCTCTCTCGCAAAATCCAAACGCGCCCGTCGATGGGCTGGGGTAAGAGCTGGGCCTCTTGCCGCGACACGAGGCCTTAAATCATATTCTCTGAGGCGATTTCTTATTGTCTGAGTGCTAATTTGCACCTCATGAGTTTGCTCAAGCTGAATTGGAAGGAGGCGAGCGGTTGCAAACCGTTGTCTCAACGAAGAAATTCTTCGCCAAAAACTGGAAATTTTTGACTCTCTCACAGTCACACCCTCTATAGCAAGAAGGGATTGAAAAAACTTTTTACCAATGGCATATAGGCATCTTGGGGTGGAAATCCAATATCACTTAATCAAACTTAAGCAATTTTTCAGCTGTCCCACTTCATTTGCTGCTCAGTTTATATTGAAGACATTTTTCGAATATAAGTAGTCATTCGACATGAATGGTTGAGTATCAAATCCACATAAAACGTGATCGACAACTCCTTGGCGGATATCCTCAAACGCAAAATCAAAAATCTCTCACCTTCAGGCAGACTTGTGCTTTGCAATGTTAATATCGGAATTGGAAATTCTAATCGTTTTCGCAATTTACGTAGAGTGTGGCTATTTTAGGATTATTCCCGACAATAAAACAGAATGCAGTCATGTTTGGCTCTCCATCCGAATACGTGTAATCACAAATCGAGGTCAGGTTCTAAAATTAACCGGCTCCACTATACACTGCTAAGACCATTTCGGTAGATGAACAATAATCAACGCAATTGCTCGGATTTGGAATTTATGTTTTCGAATGCGTAAATGCTGAAGTTATGAATCAAGAGCTATGAATGCTATTTCCTTCGCGTAAAGAGAATTGTGTTGTAGATTATGTGAGTACCCACTTCAGGAACATTCTTAAACTGGAAGGAAAAAAGAAAAATAATATGGAAGGACTTAGTTCATTCTTATATGAAAAATGATATCATTCAAGTTAGGGATAAGAGTAGATAGCGAAAAAGCAACATGGGAGTATTGAAAGTTGAGAGCTGTATTGTTAAAAATGAGGCTAAACTGAATTCATTCAATTGTTTTAATCTTTCCTCATAGTTCGTAGACGGTTATAACGGATGAATAATTAGGAAAATTTGCCTGGGACACTGGAAAATCAAGAAAATCGAACGAAATTTTGATTTCGCGCGAAAGTGTGTTACAGATTGAAGGGCGTGTTGGTCGGACCCACCAAACCTGCCACCTCGACCAAAGCGGTCTATTGTGGCACACAAACATGGTCAGAGAGCTAAACTCTCCCTCCCATCTTACTCAGGAAGGAGATGATATCAGAAGGGAAGTGATTCTTGGGTTACTCTAGATTCAGCTTGGGAGAGCCAAAGACTCCAAGTCTGACTCTGTCCGCAGCTGGGTAGTCATAGAGGATGTGCTCAATCGTTTCGTCTTTCTCTAGGCAGAGCCTGCACAGTGATTCATTAACGATACTGAGTTTGTGTAAGTGAGCTCGGAGCCTGCAATATCCCATTACAGATTGGTTCTAGAGATCCTAGCCATTGGTTGGTATATCAACTGGGAGGCACTGATATGGCTCTGTCCGAGTGAGGCATTCCAGAAAGGTTGCGCCAATTATCCAGGACTCTCTGCCTTATCCAGATAATGTTTGGTTTCATGATTAAGGAATTAGAAATTCCTATAGTAGGTTCCGGGCTAATAAACGCTAAGGTTGCAACTTCTCTGGCTAGAGCATCCGATAGCTCGTTGCTTCTGAACCTTGAGTGTCAAAAGGTATCCAAATAAGTTGCAGTATGTTGCGACATACCAATTTGGCGAGGTTAGATCTGCATTCGAATATCTGTGCAGACTTGTATTTGTCCGCCGCGATAGATTTGATTGCAGCTTGACTATCCGTTACGATTTTTATTGACCTGCCGGACCAATCCGTCTCAAGCAAATGGTTGGCAAACATTTCCGCCTGATATGCTGTCGCTAACCTGCCCAGACTGAGCTCGGTCAGCGGTCTACGGCTCCAGAGCCCTGTTTGGTTCTGGAGCCATCAGTAAACCAACAAGGTCCAAACAGAGTTCCTTGTGACAGAGCCATTATCTCTGCTTGGAACCAGAGAACTGAAGGTTCCGTCTGTGCTGGTTCTTGAGATTATCTGGTCAATTATCACGCCCATCACCTCTTCCGCCTCCAGATGGGCTAAGAACTGATTGGATACGAAGACAATGGCATATATTCCATATAATTAGGACATATGCCATTGTCTTCGTCTAAGTTTCGATCTAGGGGGGATTGAATCGGATCTCGTTTCATACTCGATGGCGCTCAAGTACTACTCGATAATACTCAGAAGCTACAACCACTACAACCAGTATTTTTAGGGTAAGTCAATTGGTTTTTCGATCGGAGAAGTAGCTGAGTTGCTCTGACGAGGTCAAATGAGACCTAAACCATGGTCAGCATCTGCTTTTCTTCTTTGGAAAGTTCTCCATTTAGTGTTCTCAACAATGGCAAATAGTCTAGTTCTGGGAACAAATAAATGGTGTTTCAAGAAATATTTCGGGTTTGCGCAATATAAACTCCAATAAAAATTAGTTTTGATACTTGACAACTTATCGTCCGGATCATGCGCACACTCCACCACCATAAACTACGAAATCATTAACAATGTGAAATACAACACAACCGGCATGCGTACAGAATACGATATAGCATACCATACCATACTAAGGCTCGGTTGTTCAATTCAGGTTTAAACCAAGATTTAAGTTGATCCTGGCTTAACGTGACAGATTTGAACGGAAATGTCAAAATTAATCCAGGATTAACTTGATTCACGAATTGAACAACCGGGCCTAAGGGCTATGAACATCATTCAGTTGTAAATTGGGCGGCGTTGTCAAAATTTCATCATTTAGTTATGTGTAAACACGCTAATGTAACGTTTTTTATATTTTATTGATTAAACGTCGAGGAGATATAAGGAAGCGTTTCATATTGGTGATTAGAAAAACTAGTTGTTGAACGGTTTGGTATCCAACGCTAATGTAACTTTTTTTTGAACCTATTTGAATATAGGAACTACATATATGGAACGTTTATTATTGACAGTTACAGTTAAGAGTTGTAGAATAGTTTCGTATTGTTTGTAACCAACGTATGGTTGAATTTGAGTTCCCAAATACACGTTACAAAATTCAACTAGTAGGTATAATCAACATCCCTATCACAAATAAGCGTATTATCCACGTTTGTTTATTAGAAACGTGTTGTAGAAGAAACCATTATTTTTTCAGTACCTTTTCTATAAGGTGTTGCTGGGATATCCATTTTTCTTGAACACTCTGTATAATAATAATGCCATTTGAAGTGACATTTGGCTACTATCCGAAATTGATTCGTTACTCTATTAGTGCGTGGACACTGACATATCGTTTAACAAATTAGTCAGTCCTTCCTCCTAATGTCCTGAACATACTCGAAAGTATAGTGCGCATACTTAGCAACATACATTGCACTTCTTCGTCTGATCCTTATACCCATATTCTGCACCCCTAAAGATTAAAGTCACTGAACCCAAGTTTCAAGCAGCAAATTGAAACAAAGTATCAGATGGTAGGTATCGCTAGTAAAATGATAAAGTAGAACTGGATTAAATGTTTGATATACCATTAATTGATTATTTTTGGCTACCATTTATTATATAGTACATATCCTTACATCTGCCGTTTGTAGACTACCAGAAAGCCTTTGATAGATAGCATTGAAACCTGGTCTTTTCAAACACCAATGGAGGAAGCGAGAATCGATTCGAGATACTCTGCCATTAAAGAATATTTACGATAGGGCTACATTTCACGTTAAAATAGATGACGATCTTGAAACAGATAAAATAATACTTGGCAAAGGCGTACGACAAGGGGATACCATCTCCCCCAAGTTATTTACCCTGGCATTGGAAAATGTCTTCAAGAAGTTTGAATGGGAAAAAGGGCCTTAACATCCACGGCGTCTACCTCAATCATCTTAGATTCGAACACGATATAGTCTAGCTGAGCACTGACATTCAAAAACTGAACACCAAGCTAAATCAGTTAAATGAACAATCTGAGCGAATAGGCCTGAAAATGAACCTAAGTAAGACCAAGATAATGAGCAACAATGAATATAGCATTACCATTGATAACGTCACCATAGAAAATGTGTCACTATATATATTTGGGTCATAAAATCAAAATGGACAAGGAATATCAAAGTGTGGAAATAAAAATCAGATTCCAATTGGCATGGGTGGCGTTTGGAAATATGAAATATATCTTCAAAGACGAAGAGGTACCCATCAACCTGAAGAGAAAAGCCTACGACAGCTGCATCCTATCTGTTTTTACCTGGCTTGGAAACCACGGCAATAACTCAAAAAGTAGCAGAATAACTGAGAGTTGCACAAAGAGCCATGGAGAGACTAACGATGGGAGTCACCTTGAGGGACAATATCCGAAATAGCTAGATACGTGATAGAACCAAGGTAATAGATGTTGTAGAAAGAGTAGCAATCCTAAAATGGCAATAGATCGGCCATGTGGCGAGACAGGATGGACCCAGAAGGTGATACTATGGAGACCAAGAGGGACAACAAGAAGTGTGGGCCAGCCTACAAAGAGATGGATCGATGACGTTAGAACAGTGGCAGGAGGAGAGTGGATGAGATTAGCAAGAGATCTTATAGCATGGAAAAACCTGGAAGAGACCTATATCCGACAATGGATGGGCACGGGCTGAAGAAGAAGAAGAAGAAGTAGACCATTAATTAGCCTTTGCTTCTGGAAAGTTGAGAAAAAAATATTCTTCTGTTTCGCAATAAATGAATAACTGGGAGTAATCTGAAACTATTATACAACCAGAGTTTGTCTCTGCTAGAGCTCTCCACTTGGCATCTGCTGAATGTTTGCAGCTGAGATGGCTCAACTCTTAGATTTCCTGTTAAGGGACGTTAACTTCTTCCAAGTAATCGTTGAACAATTGAGAAATTTGGAATCCATAACTTCAGCCCCTTTCACTCAGCTACAAGTTGACTTAACAAAGAATAGCCCTAGGTTTATTCGAATGAATTCGAACTCTACTTCATTTTGCAAAAATACAAAATTATTTCGATGCAGAGAATAGTGCTGCAAAACTTCCATTGCTTACAATATTTGACAGCAACTTATCGTATATATATGTGCATAATAGAAAGAAGAAGATCAATCTGCCTTCTCCACGAACTTTGATAACACCCAAACAGTACAAATGGAATTATGGATCACTTCATCACATCAATAACAAGTCTCTCATAATACAGAGGCAAAACCCTGAATCTCATTACTCAAATTCCTCGTAACAAGCCTTTGTACACAAAACGAACCACACTTTCAATGATAATTTCAACGTTATTTAGTATATTCCTTTCCCCTTCACGGTGAATACTCGTTAAGTGAGGCATTCAACAGAGGACTAGAACATTGAGTAATTAATATGGGTGAACTATGTAGATTTTTATCTGGCAAATATTGCATTTTCTAGCGGTTTTAATTTTGAAATTGCGCACCGTTGAATATACCCTACTTTGCATACTCGAATATGAATCAGTTGAGATTTATTACGTAGATCTAGTTACCAATTGACCATGATACTTTTAATACCATTTTTGGAATTTTCAGAATTATTGGAAAGAATGCGAAAGTGGAATACCTGCGTTAGACGAAGGTTAGTTCTTCAATGTTATCATCATGATTTCTCTTGAATTTCATGTTTTGTAACTACTTCATTTCTTGATATATTTCGAAAGTCAGTTTGTTTTTTCAACAAGACTCTACACTCTACAAAACAACATATTCATTCATTTTGTTTTTTTTTTTTCAATGGGTGATAACTGAAAACAGATACCGAAAAGGTTTTTAACATAATACCCAACTTCAACGAATATTATGAAAAGGTGATGTTATATGTCACTGAGATATATTGCATAATAAATGCACCCTAAGCTGCACCCGAATTCACGGCAATTTCAATCAGCTGATCTGATATCTTTAAATAACTGTCATACACATAAACAAAACAAATGTTATCTTACTGAGTTTTGTTCAGGTCATTCTACAGGGTGTTCATAGTGAGGGCTTCAATTTATACAATTAAAAGTATCGGAACTTCCATTAAAACTAATGGGAGCCCTATGAAAAGACCTAGCGTGAATAATTTTTTGTGTGTGTCTTATGAACTCTGTTCAGTGCCAACTGGGGTGGGAAAAAAAATTCAGGCATTTTCATCATGTATTTTCAAGTAGAATCGATATATAAACTCTCTTGTGGTGCCTTAAAATACTGGGTGTGCAATTTGAAATAAAAAGTGGCATCTTACTTCCATTAGAACTGGAAGTTGCTCTTCTATGAAAATGTATTTGTTAAATCGATCAGTGTTAAAAATATCAATATTTCATTTAATTCTTGAACAACTTCCATTTTACGTGATTGACAGGTGATTATCCTGTATTATCAGTTCGAACTATCTGTCAAGCTCATAGTCGTTGTAAAGTGGAGCAACAAAAAAGATTCCCTATACCCTCCAACGTAGAAATATTTCAAAAAGCCCAAAAGGACAAGGATAGAACACTGCTGCCATGAGGTTCATTCTTTGAAATCTACAAGACTGACTGTTAATTAATAATAACTAAATAACAAACCTAAGGAAATCCACTAAAGGCAAAGGCAAAGCCTGTGTGTGGCGACATTTTCAAAAACAGAAGTATGTTGACACACTGAGAAAAATCTTGAGGTTACAATGTGAAATTACCCCCATATTAGCTGGACAGGTTACAGTTACACAGTTGGATTATTTTTTTCACAACTAATATCTGGATGTTTCTACAAGGGTGTTGCGAAATTTCATGAAAAATGTAAAACTATCATGTATATTTACAGTGAATATGAAATTTACAGAAAATATGTGTTAATTCTCTGTGATATCACAAGGGTTGTAATATTCACCTGAAAAATTACAACTGCAATGCAATTTTACAATAAATTTGCGAATTTCAACATGAAACGGTAATTTCACAACATTATTGTGATCTAAATTTTTTTTGAATCACAATAATTTTGTGAATTATCACATGAAAATGTGATTTTACAACGTTATTTCACAAAGTTATTGTGATTTGAGAATTTTTCTTGTGAATTTGCGAAGAAAAAAATGTTGTGTTGTAGAATTACAATGCAGAACCCTTTTAATTTTAAAATTCCTTCACAATGTGCTTATACAATGTGTTATTAAGGCGGTTGTGAAATTACCACGAAAAAATATAATTGTACAACATGATATCGCGGCACAATTTCCTTCAAGGATAGAACACTTTTTATTTACATGTCTACAGTAAGAGAAAAATCTTTCGCGAAATTGTTGAAATTTATTATGGTCAAAATATTTCTCTCGAATATGAAAACAGAATAAAAAAAATAGATCAATCGGTTTCCATTAGAGCGTTCCAAAGATGCCGCTTGAAATTTAATAAACAACTGATGATCTTACGAAGGCCAAAATTGTGCTGTGCATTTTCCGATCCACGAAGAGTCTCATATGATGCTGACTTTTCAGAAGCTCATCTAGTGGCAGCTCCAGGAGCTTTCGGGTGTAGATCGGTGAAGGAAAGACGAATTTTGTTGTTGTTATAACTATTCTGTGCATGTCTAGGAGTGTGTGTACAGAATTTTTTTTAATGCTTCATTTTGGACTGCTGCCTTATATTGATCTGTGTCCACACCCCCCAATGCCTGTACCTCTTTCTAATTTTGATCCATCAGTACAACATAGAGTACATACAGATGACTTTTTGTCTAATTTATTTATCGCATTGAGACAGTCCACAATGACGTTTTTTGTAGAAATTTTTTTCTCGACTTGTTCTTTATATGAATACATTTTTGAAGATATTTTATTCTATTCTTTGTATAATTCATATAGGAGATTATAGGTTCCTGCATTCCTCCTCAACCATAATCGAAAAACAAATTCTGTCACTTGGTCAGAAAATATTTTGAGTAGGTACCTACTGCTGAAAAAACTCGGAAGTCTGGGTATTTTTGTAAAATATCTATTTTAAAAGTGTGTTAAACACATTCATAGCTTGAACGTAATATTACAATATGATTGCACATATCAAGTCATTTTCCACCTATGCGGTACGTGACGTCGCTCGGCTGGATCCGAATTCACAGCTTCAATGGAATTTCATAATGCAATTGTAAAATCACAACTTTTATCTGCTCCTAGATTCATTCTGTGGCCAATCAAAACCTTTCCTGCAACTGGCACCTGCTCGTTGCCCAATCCCATATCCTATCGTAGATACTCACTAACTTACCCCAATTCATTCTGGAATGATCCACTGTGTCTTCAAGAACTCTGAAGTGCGAAGAGTTATACATGGTTCAGTTTTTTGTTTAATATGATTTAGTTCTATCAAGTTCCAAGTATTTCTGCCTTCCAAGTTCCTTGAAGGTTTCAAGTGTGTGACAAAAGAAATATATAGGTACTGGTAAGTAGATAGTTCACATTTTTCGAAAGCGATGTTTATTTTTTCGATTTGTGGTTTTCCTTTGGCAGATACTAATGAAAAAAATTGAACACCGCATGCATACAACTTATTATTCAATTATTCTGTATCGAAATATTGCCTATTGGATTCCTTCTTATTCAATTTTTTTTTTCAGGAATAAATCACCGATACGAATTCTTTATGGAAAAACGATATTTGTACAACCTATGAATTCAGGGAGGCCCTAAATTTAATCCATGGAGATGTTCCGAAGGTTGCATTTCAACATTCATCCGGATTCTGGAAGTAAGTCAAGCACGACAAAAGCAAGTTTCATAGAAAACAAATTCATAAATTTATCTATTCCAGAAGATTGTGTCTTTTTTATTGGAAAAAGACTAGGTATATGTACTTTGTTTTTGAATTTTAATTTTATACTCTTATGATATGAACCGCTAAATAAGCGCATACTTATATCAATATTTTCAGAAGCTGATATTTCACAGTTGAATGCTTCACAATTATGTTGATTTTTTTTTATATTTTGAAAAAAATGTTTAATCATTTTAGATGATATTTGTGGTTGTTGTTTTTGTTTGATGTAATGTTTCATATTGTTTTTTATATTGAAGATTATATAAATTTCATGTTGTGGTTGTTGTTAAACTGATATAATGTTTCAAATTTTTTGTTTTCCATATTGATGACTAAATTTTATGTTGTAGTTGTTATTTTTAATTAATTTAATGTTTTTTTTTTCATATTGATGTATATTTTAGGCAGTGATTTTGCCAAATTTAGTTCTGTACAACTACTTTGATCAATAACAAAATAAAGACAATTATCCAGTAATTTTCATGGTTATTTCACGAAGTAATTTTAGAAGGGTGTGGGGTATTTCTACAATGAATTCTGGAATTTTAACAAATACTTGAAATTCACAATTAAAATCTGTGAATCTGCTCTGTTTATTCACAACATTATTGTATTTTACGGTCTAATTGATGCTAAATTTTACGACGTATTTTCGCGAGAACAAGAGGTGATTCCACAATGAATTCTGTAATTTTCCAAAATTTTTTAATTTTCAATTTATTTCTGTAAAAATCCTTTGTGAATTCACAGAATAAATGTAATTTTACAGTTGATACCATAAAATTCCATTGTGATTTCACAATGAGTATTCACAGGTTTAGTTTCTAGAAAAATCATTAGAAAAAAATTTCATGTGAAATCACAACCAACTTGTGATTTATATTTTCTGTGATTTTACAAGGTTTTCGTTTCAGAATATTCCTTGTGAAATTCCAGTGATTATCGTTGGTCACAAATAACCCAAGATTTTCACTGTAATTTCACTATTTCGTTCTCTCAGTGCACGGAATACATCAATAACAATGACGGAACACAATGTAGCTGCAAGACACAGTAATATAACATTAAATGCTATAGTATGATTGGAAGGACTCAAAAGCACTAGGCAATCTGTTTTATCAAAACTGACCGAGTTATAAAAAGTGAACGATTGATGGATTTTCCCTCTTTGCATCGAAAATAGAACCCTTTCAGCTTCTTCCTGAAGGTGCGTGCACTGCAGATGTGTATCTCAACCGGAAAAAACTGAAACATATTGGGCCTAAGAAAAGAAAAAAACATCTCTGACCCTTCGCACCGGACATCCAGAACGGCTCAATATGACCACACTTTTTTACCTAGAACATCCAAACTTTGGGACCATGGGCGCCCGCAGAAATTTTTCTCAGGGGGGGCAAAATATCATCTACGATTAGTTTTACTGAAAGAAAAATTTCTCTAACGGTGTCTATTGAAAAATTTCCAAAAAGATGGAATCGATTAAATGATCGTCAAGAACGAACGGCTGCATCGATCTCCATAAAATCTTCTGATTTTCTACTAGAGGAGTTGCTCTTTCAGAATATGTATCACATTTCCATCTACGGTTAGATTCATTGAGAGAAAAATTACTCTAACGGTGACTATCGAGAAATTTCCAAAAAGATGGAATAAATTAAATGATCGTCAAGACCGAACAGCTGCATCAAGCTCCATAAAATTGCTCCAAGAATTTTGAATTCTTGGGAAAAATATTGAACAAAGAAAAAACCTTTTCATGCTCTTTTGAGAATCTCGTTTCAAGGGCTGAAATCAGATGATCTAAATATTGGATGAATATAGATTTTTTGAAGTAATTTTCAGCTGAAGATGCTTCATAATTAGATATAAGGTTTGTTCGTAGAGTGGTTCACAACGGTTGTGAACTGTACAGAGCAAGCGCAATTCCATTTTAGGGGGACGAAAATCCATTTGCGCTTGCTCTGTACAGTTTACAACCGTTAGGAACAAGCCTATGTACATTTGTCTACCGCTAATTCGTGGTTTTCCAATCTCTATATTCGAGACTCTGAGCAATAGATGATGCTTTGGAAAAAATTTCTGTGAAGCATGAAGCATGCATCATCGGAACGATATTTTCCACATATATCTATAATAAAATTTATGTGACGTTGAACATCTAAAAAATTGTACTGTATTTGCTATTGGTTCCAATTCATTCGAATATTTACTTGCTACCATTAAACAAACCACAAAAGTGAAAGAGTTTATTGCAGCCCATAACTGAGCAGCTCTTTTTGTTGCTGAAGAATTCATTGAAATTTCTTTTTGAATATAGTTTCAATATTTCGAAGTTTTCAGCGAAAACTCGCAAAGATTTATATCTAGCTAACCAATGAGTTTCACAAAACAAAGGATAATATTGAAGGTGTTGTGCTGAAAAAAAAAGGGGGGGCCATGGCCCCCCCTGCCCCCCCCCCCTGCGGGCGCCCATATTTGGGACCCTCTGCCACCCGACGCTTTGTCTTGGAGCTTTGAGCTGCAAGCCTTCAAAGTGCCTTATGATAAACTTTCTCTCTGTACACTCCATTAATCCACAGTACTACAGTACCTCGCGTATTTGAATAGGTTGTCCTAGATAGATACACTGTCCAACAATTGATAGGAATAACATGAGCTTCCATTAATTTATTTCAGGAATATTTGCTTCAAGATTCATCATTCAGATGATGAGTTCCATAGAAAGAAAAGTTCAATTGAAAATATGAGGAATAAATTCTTAGTTTAAATATCAGTGAAAAAATAAATGAAGAGAAAATGGAACATGGTCTTCCTAAAGCTAGTACTTGGTTGGTTCTCCATGACCTCTTCTCAAGCCTACGGCTCTTCGAAGGATACTTTTGAGGAGAGAATTTATGAAATGATGTGACAAATTGGTGCAAATATCCAGTGAAGCGTTATAGTACGACATATGATATAAGAAATACATACCCTCATCTGTTATTTTATGATGACAAATGTTATAAGTTAGACAATATGTGCATTGATAGATCGATGATAGCCTAGCTAAGTCGGGGGCATGAAATTATTGTTTATGTTCAATCTGTTTTAATTGCAGGATTTAATCAATGAAGCACCTCCAAAGATCGGAAAAAATCGTCTTTCTGAACTCTCTGTCGCTCTCTCTACTAGCGTTTAAACCTTAAAATATAAAATCTAGGCAACCATGGAAGTGTCCCACTTTTGACCAGGCAACCTAATACTGTGAGATAGGGAATAAAGTAACCTTTCATTGAAAAAAAGCCAATTAAATAACTGATGAGGGTATATATATATGACGGTTGTCTACCTCTTTGTACCTGGTAACCTCATAGGGGAAACTAGGCAACCCATGTTATCCTGATTCCTTGTGTAATATTCTGTCGACTGTTGGATTCATAAAAAACAAATGAGGGTAGTAGATCAAAAAAAATTGATGAAACTTAACATTACTTAACACTATTGTTCCCTGATTTAGCTAGGCAACCCATTTGCAATCTATCAATGTACATATTGTATAACTTAAAACATTTATCATCATCAAATAACAGATGAGTGTTACTTCGAAAAAATTTGTGGGATGAGAGCTTAACAATGACCAATATTTACTTGGTACCAATCACAAAATATGCCCCGTTGGTACCTTCTGAACAATGAATTCGGCCCTGCAAAAACCGATCCCAACCTACGCCAACATATTTTCGGTGATGCGTATCAGTCGGTCGTGCCCGTACTCAACAGCTATAACGAGTATGAAAGTTATTTTTGCACGCCAACTGGTTCCTTTGCAGCCAAAACAAAACGAAATGAATTGTTATTCGGATACGACCTCAAGCGCCCACAGGGGATTGGGAAAGGTCCGGATCTGGGTTAACGAACTGACCCAGCGACACCGAATGTACAACCAAGAAAATTGGCATGGTCGGAAACGAGAATGATCATTCATCAATGACGAATGGGAGAGAAAAGTAGACAAGATTTACATTTAATAATATGACCAAAACTGAAAAAGACATCGGGAGATTTTGCGTGATTATTTGATTTCAATACTAGGTAGAGCGAGTACCCAACTATGTAGATACAACTCACCAAATGCTGCTTCGCTCTTGGTTAAAAAAAAATTCCTAAAACTACACGTACGATCTAGTTGAAAACTCCTTCTTGACTCTAAAACAACGTTTTGAATGTTCGTGCAGGATTTCAGCACCATCTGGATAGTGGATAGTTTTGGAGATGGATAGACCAAGAGTTGATGCTGCTCTCATGTTTGGCGCTCAGTGCTAGAAACTGGAATGGCGAGAAATATTTCCTAGCTTCCTAAGGAATCCTAGGTTATTTGCAGTGGACTTTGCAATGTTGGCCACACAGAATGAAAAATTGACAAGCTATTGTTTGGGTCTTCGAAGCATCGAATGACTCCAGATTGTTTCCAAACGTTTATCTTGCAAATTGATATACAAATATATATATAGGTGAGATTGCTCAAAGGTGTATCACTGGTGAATAAAGACATCAACTTCAACCTATTGTTATCCGCGAAGCTGACGGTGTAGTTCTCAGCGTAGTTGTGTGGAATGAAATGATCAGGAAAAGGATGTGGCTTGGGGCAATATATCATTCACACTAAACTCAACCGAACTGACACCAGCCTCGACCAAGTAACTGCTGGTTTTGGTTAGAAAATTCCCTATCCACACGCTCAGAAAAACTATAAAAAGGTAGCTCAATTATTTTTCCCTTGTCCACACATTCGTGAAATAGCTGAGGAGGGACACCTGTTGATGAGTGTTGATTCATCGTTTATCCGTGAAAACATTAATCCCCAGGTGTGTTCAAGATTTTTAAAATTTGTAGCAGCTTTATAAACTCATGTAGTTTAATGGAAAACCCAGGTACGGGCTGTCCTGTACTCGTGTACTCTTCCAAGAATCAGGAAAAACTCCTTGCTTGTATGACATGATCGACAGAGAACAGGGTCTGTTCTACCTGCAAAAATCTGTTCGCATGTTTTCGATCAAATCTAACAGTTTGTCATGCCCTGAATGAAAGATGCGCCTCCTATTGCTTACAAACTCCCTTTATCCTTCTTAACCAGTAGATGGAAGATATTTTCTAGAAGTACAGTACCCTATCGTCCATAATCAAGTTTAAAGTCACTTTAAGCTCAAAACTTTCTTAAATGTCATTTTCAAGAGACTTTCGACCGGTTTCATAATCAAACCTAAAGTCGCTTTAATTTTAATGCTTCCTTTAATCCTACTAACGTCCAGTTTCATAATCAAATTTAAAAGTCACTTTAAGCTTGAAGCCTCCTTTACTGTCATTTTTAGTAGGGTTAAGGGAAGTTAAGGAAGCTTTAAAATTAAAGCGATTTTAGGTTTGATTATGAAACCGGCCGTAACAATGACAGTAGAGGAAGCTTTGAGCTTAAAGTGACTTTGAATTTTATTATGAAACTGGACGTCTAAGTTTGATCATGAAACTGGCCCTAAGCTACCTATAACTAATTTACCAATATTTGGTAACTCGTTTGGTTGAATTATCGCGATGAAAAAATGGATCCTTGAACTGCTTTTGAAACGATGAAAGCACTCGGTTGGCAAAGGAAATTTGACACATTGCATACTGTAGTACGAAAATATGATGACGATTGTCGAAACAGTTTTGGCTTTCAAATCGTCCCAGTAATTACGTATTTCATCAAAAGGTCAAATTAGTTCGGAAAATATGTCTTAAATATGTGATGAACATAAATGACGTTTATACAAACTGATTAAAAGGATTCCAAATCTGTTTATTTGTACAGAAAGAACAAGAGATCAATTTCTAAATATATTTATTTTTGCTATAGAAGAAAATTCAATTATTGACTTATAATATGCATTTGCTTGAGAAGAGTTGAATCACCTTGCTTGAATGGAAGTCAAAATCATTAAAGGCAGTTCTAAGGCAGAAGGAACTTTGATATAACAATTATAAGACATTTATTGATTCTTTAAAATTTTAACAATGTATAGGACAAGTCAAATGAAAAATTAAAAAATATATTTTCTGGAACTTATTCTACGATGACATTAATCCAAAATCCTTAAAGCCCGTTTGGAACAGCTGAGAATTCTTTACAAAATTTTGGCAAGAAAAGTCCTCGAATGCCACCACCCTTTTGAGTCTCCCAATAAAAGTAAATTCTTCGTCATCCTTTTCACTCACAATCTTTCTGATGGTGAAAACTTTTATCTAAAGCCCGATTGCAACAGACGAAAATTCTCTAGAGAATTCACTCGTGAATTCTTGCTTCGTGTATTAAATGAAGTTACATGCGTACTTTTAGTAGAGTTCACTGTTCAGTTGGACACAAAATAACTTCTGCCGTTTTCTTGCCAAAATTCTGTAGAGAATTCTCTAGAGAATGTTCGTTGTTTAGATTCAGAAATAACCAATATTAATATTGAATTTTACATTGAATATGTTCGATACCGTCTGATTGCAGATTTTAGAATATCAGGTTATTATTCTCTTCTTCAATAACCTCTTTGTTATATTAATTGCTTCTTGGACCTTAATTATCTGGATTAATCGATCCTTATTGATCTGGACTTCATCTCTACCTATATGAACAGACCATATATACATATATACTAAAATTGCAGCCAACTGCTTTACTTCTGAAGACATAATGAAAATCAAGTAGGTACCTATACCTATTACAGTTCCACAAATTGCATTTGATAGGAATAAGTGCATATATTCGATTTCGTATTGTTTCTAGGAAAATGATGCTGAGGTATTTGATAAGAGACAAAACATGTAGGTACCTACTTGATATAATAATTGTAATTATTATTTTTTATTTTATAGAACACAGTAATTTTGTTCTTGTGAGATGGATGAATTCATGTTGAATAGGAGATTTGAAAAAATTTCTTTTTTAATTTGAAGAATTTTTTCAAAAGGCCGCAGGATCGTTGTGCCATTTTTATCACATTCTTATTTATCTTCGAATCTACACTTTTGGAATCGCAGAATACTTCATTATAGTTTCCGAAGGGGGAAAATTCGTAAATGCAAATTATATATTAGGTACCTATATTTTTTTTGCGACATACAGGTAGGTACATACGAATCCGACCCTGTCCGTGCGATTCCCGTCAACATCATATTTTGGCGATGGCTACAGTCAGGGTTATTTCCATCCACAAACTGGTTCCTTTAACTCTTCGGCGAAGTAAATTGGTAAAAAAACAGAACGAATGGGTAAATGACTTCGGCCATGCACCCTGCAGTTTCGACCGACCAAGGTTGAGGATGGCCTGATCCGGATTTTATAGATACTGCAAGCATCCACGTACAGTGATAGGATGAATTTTTCATCAGGCATGACTGCTCTATCGTCAGAATGCCTCTGGAAGAGTTAGATGTAGAATTGAAATTCTATCAAAATGATTGTACCAGTATTTGAGGACTACTTCAACTCTGAAGTATTGAATTTATGCATTCAAATTGACGCTTCGCTTGTTTTCCATTTTTTATTGTTGATGATTAAACTTCTTGTCGAAAATTAGGGATATTGATATTTTCCGAAGATAGGTAGGGGGAGTCCGGGAGACTTGCTGAGGTAGGAGACTTGAATCACCTCAAATTTTTCAATTCAACTTTCGTGTTACCGATATCGTAAATAGCTTGCGACACACTCGTAACAAGGCACAACTAATGGCGGCTCCATTTTATCCGCCATTAGAACAGTTCGGGAGTGAGAGGGTTGAACGTGGTTTTGTTGTTGGGAAGTAAGAAATTGAATAATTTTTGTTTGTTACACTGTCTGAAAAGTGAAGAAGAGGTGCGTGGTGTTATTTAGTTCTAGTCGCTTTCATTTAATAATATTGTTTTTCAAACGATGAGTATTTTTAATAATAGTTGTAAAAATTTCAAGAAAACATCTGTTGAATAGACTAAAAGGGAGTGCGGAAGACTTGACTCATGCTATGGTCGGGAGACATAATCAGTAGTCCAAGTTTCCCGCACTGAGGTTAGATAATAGTTTGCTTCAAAAAAGAAAATTGAATATTAGAAAAAAATATAAAAAATATATGCTGCATTCACATTTATTTTAGCAGTCGGTTGGCCATGAAATAATTTTCTCAAGTTTTTGTAACTAGAACGGAGTAAGGTTGGCACTCGTAAAATGTCGTTAATGTCATAACGCCGTTGCCACAACTTATATCAATTAAATAACGAAAATGCCGAAAGTGATTGAAAAAAGAGACAGGGTTTCAGAAAGTGCTATTTAGAATTCAGGTCCGCTCATTCACATAGTTATACCCTGATATTCCAAAATCCACAATACGTCAGGCGGTAGCGAACATATTCAATGTAAGAGAATAGAGAATTTATATAATGTTTCATCTGAATCTAAACGACTTATATTTCAGCTGAATACTTCCACAATCAGAAAGATTGTGAATGAAGAGGATGACAAAGAATTTCCTTCTATTGGGAGACCCAAAAAAGTGGTGGCATTTGAGAATTTTATGTTTGAGTGAATTAATGCGAAAAGTTTACTACAGGATTTTCGATTAATGCCATCGTAGAATAAGTTCCCGAAAATTGATTTTTCTATTTTTCATTTGACTTGTCTTATACATTGTAAATGTCTTAAGGTACCAATAAATACCTAATTATTATTATTATATCAATCCATTAAGATGAAAAGCCACAAATACGCACCAGTTGTCCTGCTAATTGTTTATTCATGTGAAATTTTTGTTCATAGGAGAAGTTCATCTTGATTGAAACTTCCTTTAATTCTTTTTACTTATATTGATGCAAGATATGATTTTTGTTGAAGAATTTATTATTCTAGTAATTATCTGTTATACCCATTCCCATCCACTGCAACTTATGCATTTTATCTTCGGGTTAATATTTTTGAAATCTACAACTGATGTACCGTATTCAAACTTTAGCCAAAGAAGATAACGAACATTAACTCTCCTCAAGCTAGTGCATATTATGATATTATACTGATCTCTTGTATTTTAAATGCAAAAACTGGATTTGGTATGCCTTCAATCAGTTTGTATAAACTGCAATTATGTTTGTCCCATATTTTCCGAAGAGATTCGACATTGTGATGAAATACGTAATAACAGAAACTTTTACGTAGAATGGGCAACATAGCGTTGATTTAAAACCCAAAAATATTTTGACAAGCGTCATAACCCCACATTTTCGTACTATACAGAGGGAAATGTGTCAAATTTCCATGGCCAACCGACTGCTAAAATAAAAGTGAATAGAGTATACACAGGTTCAAAAAAGTTAAAAACATCTCGGAAATAAGTGAGAGTGACTGAAATAGAAAATATGTATTTCATACGCTGATACATCTGATGATGTTGACGCAGACAATCGTTGGTCATAGGAAATTGTTTTCTTTCAATGTTTTTTTTGATAAACAAACTTATGGTCAAGTCTCTCTCGCCCCCTGTTCAACTCTCCCATGATTTGAAGAGACATGAGCCTATTTTCGGTTCCTAAAAAAAGAATTGCTGTACTCAAAATGTTCATCTCACTATCACTCTACTTTTATCTATCGTTATCTATTTGGGCATGATAATTTACGCAAAAAAATGAGTTGCTACCATTTACAGATACAACTTGAGTGGCTTCAGAGTGAAAAGGGGCCCAACTATCCCGGACTCCCCATAGGTACATATTTTCTGTAAGATTTCAATAAATTTTTTCAATCACTTCAACGAGAAGCAAGTTTGATCATTTTTTGTCCATTTGTGTCCGAGAAGGACATTCAAATGATCTAATTTTCGGTCTGTATTTCGTTTCCAATAAGATCCAAATGGTTCTGCGCAACTGAAAATAGAATTTCCAGCCAAAGTGTGATATCAGGTTTACACTCACTGTAAACTATTCATCAAAGAGTAAGAACCGGTGCATCACGTGCCAGATGAAGACTGTTTGTCAATTCTTTCGGGTAGAAGACAGCCTTCCAGAACATGGAGAATGGACAAATCAACGTCTTCGAAATGTCACATTCGGTTTCCTTATGCACAGTCAGAAGACGTTTCTCTGAAGTCAATTGAAAATCAAGACGCTTTTCGAGAAGAGTTTCACTCTTACTCAATGAAATATTCAAGGTCTCTTTAGTCTGGGTTCTGGGTCACTCTGGAATCGAAGGAAACGAGGAAGCCAAAAAACTCGCCAGAAAGTGAGCACAAACGCCACTTACTGACCTAGAGGCTTTCTGTGCTATAGGAAAATGCACCTATACGAAAGAATTTCTGGAGAAGGAAGAAACCAAAAGAGAAACACTCTGGAGGAATCTTCCAGGAATGGATCATTCCGAAAAGATCCTTCGAGATTTGAAAACTGTAAGTATTTGGATCTCCAATAGACCTTGAGGTCGCAGTAAAATGTAACTCCCTTACCAAACTATAGCTAAATATAAACTATACCTACACTCTCGAAAATCCATTGCAAATCATGTTTCACTCTTGTATTATGTTCGTAAAAGCTGCAGTGGATGGAATAAAAAAAATTTAGTATGAAGCTGCCAAGTTGATTCTCCAGCATATTAATAATTTTTTTTCTCATTTTTGACATCGTGTACCTTTTCCAATAAAAACCTCCTTCAATTTTCTCCAAGGAATCACCTCCTAAAAACTATTTAATTTCAATCATCCATGGTCTTTGGACTTTGAGTGAACTGCATTTCACAAAACAATGAAAAAGTAAGATTCAATATTGAAAGAATGAATATTTTTAGTTCGAAAATGATATTGAAGAACAAGAATTCAAATAAGATTAGAATGTCGAGTTCATTGAAGAAATGTCTTGTTTCTCTAGAATTTTTAGATACTAATATGACTATTTCACTCACCACCACATGTGTTGCTTGTGATGAATTTCAGATAATGTTTGTGATGAAGCAGTCACTACTTTAGGTTATTTAAAATTATTGTTGGACTTATTACTAAAAATGTTCTCAAAATTTATTTCTGAAGGAAATTTATGAAAAAAGTTTCAAGCGATTAGAAATGAAATTACCTAAGACTCAATTAATTTTCAATGATAAAAACCTTGATATTCCGGTTATTTATCAGTAATTCAAGGTTATATTCTCAAAAATTCCGGAAACTGCCAAATTATTGGTTTGCCGTACTATGTCATCAGTGTACTGCGCGCGTTATAAAATAATAAAATGAAAATTAAAATCCTGCTAAAACATCTTATTGGTAATTGTGGCACGTGGTTCGGTCAGTTAAGACAAGAGCCTATTACAGCATCTTTGCATTTAATGTTTTATGGCATCTTAATAAGGCAGTCAACAATAACATAGTACGTTGTGAGCAAGTTCATTAGTGATAGGGCAATAAACAGCTAACAGTGGCTCACAATTATCTTCTATTAATTAAAGGAATTCTGTCGATTCACGTTTGAGATTTTATTTCAGAGCACATTATATAACTTGAGCATTATTTTTATTTATTTTTACACCAGAAAACTTTTCTACCCCTTCTCAAAAACCATCTAGTAAAACTTTTCGAATCATGGCAGGAATCATGCATTGATTGCTGTTTACTTTTATCGAGGGTGTTACATTTCTGAAGAACTTTGTACCGATATACAGGGTGGGTCATAAAGATATGATTTTATCGAATAGAATAATTTTCGGAATATTATTCTTCATTGATGTGATGAATCGTCTCTGGGCACAAAATTACACCCATCTTTAATTTTTTTTCTTCATTATGACCATTTTACATCCAATAAAAATACCAGGAATTCAAAGAACCAATCTTTAAAACCTAAATCGTCAGTTAAAGGCCTTCTAGTAAATATTTCACCATTTTGGAAAATGAAAGTGTATTTTTTCTTATAATGCCTTTTTTTCGAATAATTCAAAAATAAATATGTAATACCTAACTGTGGAATTCGAAAAATTCGGTACTTTGGTTGAATGCAACTCTGTTCAAAAGGTTACAGACGTGTAATGTCATAGATTAAGATTGTTTATTGTTGTCATTATGGAGAGTAGAGAGAAGGAGAACAATCGCTGCTATGAGACCACAGATTATTTGTCCCCTAAAATATGTACCAAACCCATAGGTAGTTCATGTTTTTGCCAATAGCCGCGCTGGCGATCACGGGAGGACGAAATTTTGATTTAAAATAGTTGAAGTTGGCTGAGTGAACTATCTTCCTGGTGAGATATGATTAGAATATTCTTATTTTCGATTTTTGATGAGAGAACAACATATGGCCATGGTGAAATGTTGAAGCGTGGGCTAGTGTGAGAGTGGTTTTGGCATCGGAAAGAAAAAGAGAATAAGAGATAAAATTTCAGAGTGCATTTTTGTTAGAAAATTGGAAAAAACCTTAACTCAAGAATCGACTCGGAATCAATTTGTGTGTCAAGAGTACATTTGCGATGAAGATATCAGAAAAAATAATGGATTCATTATAAACGAAATCGAAATTGTCATCCCTGAGAGAAGTGGACTCCTCTGAATAAAAATATCTAACCAATAAAACAACAATAAAAGTTCAGAAGTGGATAGTCTTGAAGAATTTTGTTGGCATAACATAATCTACATATGGTTTATAACGGTTCTCACCGGAGTATTGAAAACAGAATCTACTCTAATGAGTGATACATCTGAGATTGGTACCTTTTTTTGCCTTGATATCTTCTAATCCTCACTGCTAATGTATATAATTTTGAAGATTACATTAAACCAAATAACATATCCTATTTTCAATAAAAAATTAAAAACATATATTATGTAGGTATACCGAAGATGAATATCAAAGGTAATATAAGTCTTTAGGTTGAATCCTTCATTATTATCGAAAAAGAAGTAGGTACCAAAGAAAACTTCAGTGTCAGTTTTACTATAATATATTTTTTCATTTAGCTATCCATGTTATCTAAATGAGAATGTAGAAACTGTAGAAAGCATTATGTAACTCGTAACTCTCCCAACTATTCTATACACTTAGGTATCGCACTGGTGGATTCATATTATGCCAATTTCAGCTTCAAAATGCACATAAGTAGGACTATATTTCAAATTCCCCTTTACTACTTCGGCATATGAAATACACCATTCGCCCCAAATCTGAGACACGATTATGAGATTGTGCCCAAAACTTGATAGTAGAAAAATCGTTATGTTTTCAACGGAAATACTGATATTTCCGTGAGAAAATCCCCCACTCATCTATATCCACCTTGAAAATGTAATTTTCGTTGCACCATCCATCAATAGAGATATCTCGACATAAATACACAAACTTCCTTCGACCCACATCACTTAATGTCTACTTAAAATACACCAATTTAGTATTCGCTTTATTCAAAGCAGCAATTATTTCTTACAAATACAAAATAACCTAAATCATTTAATTATCTAGCAGCTGGTTGGTACACTCTTCGCAACGTCCTTATTCATTCGAACGATGCGAAATAACGATTTTGTGTCTCGACATCTGTCTATTATATTCCTATAGATATATTATTTGCAGCGAATAATAGTGGAGATTTTTGGAATTGGTACTGGAATGAGAATAATGAAAGCCTCTGGAATTAACGCTATATGAAGAATTTCCTCGTTTAAAAGTTCCGACAATTCGTATCTTATCATGCATCTAAATTTTAATAACCAAAACAATCACGATCATTATTGAAATGTACCCTATTCTTCTGAGGGGATACAAAATTGAGCATTAGATAAAACATTTCATACTAGATGTCTTAGCTGAAAACATTGGGATTGACACATTGAAATCGAAACTTTCATTCCTGGATCTAAACAGTTCATCATTAATTGTTACATATAAGTAAGATTTTGTTTGTAGATTCGTTCAACCATAAAAATGAAAGACTTGCGTCTGGAAAACCTTGGTCTTGATAGATTTGGAAAAGTTCCAATAAAGTTTTTTCTAGTCGTCTAACTGATGATTGTACTCTAGCCTTGAACTTATTTTATCAATTTATCTACAGTAATTTGCAACAAAAAGTCTGTACGATATAATGCCGCTTCTGTTGTTGTTTTTCCCAAGATAACACAACAAATAAAAGTTATCATATCAGTTTTTCAATTCAATTTATGACTTATACAGGGTGAGTCTTTGACTCGTAAAAGTATTTTAACAATAGATTTATTGGGGCCAAAAGAAACAGTTTTTTCCTATACCATTTTTTCTGATTCGGCCCTGATGAAAAGTTATAGCCATTTTAAGTTTTTATAATGACCTGTGCCACCTCTGACAAAACAAAATTAACTTCAGAATTACTAGCTAAATCTGTGACGCTACACATCTATGGATCTCTTAAACAGAGTTGTATTCAGCCAAAGTACCGAATACCCAAATTCCGCAGATACTTTTCAAATTTTGAACGTAAAATTACTCGAAAACGGCGCATTGTACGAGAAAATGTAAGGAATATTTTCATTATATTATGAAACGTTCAAATATTCATTAGATAGCATCCAACTTAGTTTCCAGAGTTGGATTCTTCTTCTTGGTATTTTTAATACCAATAATTTTTAATGGTCATAATGAGAATACTGGAAAATCTGGGTGATATACTGTGTTCGATAAAGATTCATCAAATAAATGGAAAACTATATTTCGATATTCATTACATTCGATAAAACCGTTTGTGAGATAGAACTGGAAATAACATTTTTTATGGTTTTTCAACAGCCGAATCAATTCGGTTTAATCTTTTTTCAGAATTGATTCTGAAAAAGTAGTTAGGAAAAAAGTGTTTCTTTTGATCTTAAAGCCGGGTCCAGACTATGTAACAAAACATGATATACAGCAAAGTTATATAACTTGTTAGAGAAATTCAAGTGAAAAAGTTACATAACACAATGTTATACGACAGTTTTCTTGCTATATAGCAAATATTATGTTATCCGTTGGATGTCGGTAAAGATCAAAGAAAGTAATATAACTTTGTTATATAACACGCCTCAACTTGTCCACACTTGTGTTATTAAACATGTCGTGTCTTTTTTGCCTATTTTATGGCCGATTTGATTTATCAGGTATTCGAATTCAGAACTTGTCATCCTTAGGAAATTTTTAAAACTACATTACATTGAATGTCCCCTGTCAATGGGTCTATGTCATCCATTGCTAGATCCTTCAAAAGAGTTGTTATTTTCCTCTAGCTCTCAACGATGGCCGTACCCGAAATCTCCGTTTAGATTTCACTCGTCGTCTACATAAAATCACGCAAGCTGCTGCTGCCAAAATGACATCCTATACATTTGAGGACATTTTCAATACTACAGATGCCATTGCTTTAAGATGAGCACTTTTGTTTAGTTTTATTTTGTTACATAGTCTGGATGTCTTTGCTATTTTATAACAAGTTACATAACAAAGTTGTATAATACATTTGTTGTATAACTTTGTTAATAAAATGTTTTGTTATATAGTCTGGACCCGGCTTTAGAGTTTACTGATAAAATATTTGCACGAGTCAAAGACTCATCCTGTATACTCAGCAAAAAGAACTCTTCTAAAAAAATTCTTTTGAATTGTCTGTATTTAATGTGAATATTTTGCAAGACGTAATCTTAAAAGTCAGAACAGCAGAAGAACCTTGGAGAGCCTCAACATGGGGATTCCTAAAAATCTGTATTTTAACAATTATTATGTCAGAATTTGTCAAGGACAAATGAAATTCAGTATGTTTAAGTATCATGCATTTTGTTACTTAAAATGTTCGTGTGTCTGTTAAAACTGAACTTCATAACGCTTTCAACCAGACAGGAACTCCGGCTCTATCAATTCCAGAAAGATATCAGTAGCCGCTTTTCTAGACATCGAAGGCGCCTTACACAGAGAACAGTCTTGATTTACAATGGCGCCCTGAAAGCTGCCCTCACTGATAGTCCAAGGGCTGGCGAAGAAAATTGACAAGAGTTTTGTAATGGCTCATAATATAATATGATTTAGTATTGAGGATGTTCATTAGTCAGCAAGATATTTGTGCAGTGAATGCATTCTCAGCCATTAAAAATCTATTGAAATGACATCTTTATGTCAGCAGTTTATGTGTGGTACTACCACCACGTTTCACAAAAATGAAGTCCACTCTTCAAGTTTTCTGTAGTATAAACAAGTTTTGTGAGAATTTTCAATCATTACAAAATACTTGTAGAGAATTTTGTAATTTTACTTAACTACACCCTCAATACTAAATCATATTAAATTATGAGCCATTATAAAACTCCTGACGATTTTCGTTGCCAGCTCTCTGAATATGAGTCTTTGGTGAGGGCTGCCAAGGTTAGCGACATCTCTATCACCATGACGAAACGGATCAGCAATATGGGAAGCTCACGAAACATATAACGACGCTTTGTGCAGAACTAAGACCGGCATAGGGTACTCGCAAGGCGACTTTCTGTCACCTCTGCTCTAATTGGCTATCGTCAGTTCACTTGATTCATATATTCAAGTATACGCTCATTATATATAGTTGTCTTGCTGAGGAGCAAAGACAATGCAACAATCTCAGCTGTCTTTCAGTAAACACTAACCATCATTCAAATTGGTGCGAGACTAAACAGGTCGTTGCAAGACCTCAATTGTACCATTTACAAGAAGAAGGAATTAGATTACTTAGTTTTCCAATTCTCTACAGCGAATAAATCTCGATTTTAGAAGAAGCCAAATATCTGGGCGCTATCCTGTAAAGTCCCATGTGAACAAAACTATCCATAAAGCCTACTCCAAGTGCAGCTTTGGAGATGATAATATACCTCCACTCCCTTCACTTTGAGTGAGGAGAGGTAAAAGTAGATACTCACTGGCTCTACAACACCACCCTGGATGATTCAGACCAACTAATTTTCGTGCCTAAGCTAACCTAACCTAACCAGCTCTTCGCCGAATTGTAGGCTGATGAAGCTGGACGTGAGAACTGATCTGGTCGTAACAAGAACCAGGATGGACAGAGCCTTCACTGGTCTGCTTCCCTGCAGATATGACACTATACTTACAAGTTGAGCAATCTATCGTAAGAATTTGGACATACAGGAACATGACAAGCTCGTTGAAGTGTTAAATATTCGTTATTTCCATTTATACCTTCCAATGACCCCATGACAGTTTTCTCACCCGTCCATAACCCTCGCAATTCGTCCTATAAATTACGTTATGATCCCGTCCGACGTAAAATTACCTCGCGATATATACGCTAATTGTTTCTAGGGGCGGTATATTATTTTAACTGCATTGTTTGGAGCTATCGAAATAATTAAAAGTGTGGATATTCAAACGATCGCGTGATGTGACTGTCTACTTACGAATTTACGGATCGATAAACATTCAAAATTTAGTGGTTTGCTGCATTCGTTGTGTCATAGAACGAAATCACGAAACAATTTCCGAAATGCATTCATTCTCGAACTCTGCCAGAGGAATTCGCCAGAGGCGTAACTATCGATCCGTTGAAATTTCGTTAATAAAACCAGTCCCGTAGATATTTTTGTAACAGAATTAGAGAAAATGGTGCTTTCGAAATTGAAGGTCGACTTCGTTTAATGCAATTTTATCATCGTATTACATCACTCGTGCTCGTTTCAGATTGTTGTATGCAGTGGCGGAGTTTTTCTGCAGAAGATTCGTACGAGATACATCTCACTAATAGTTTCGAGATGAAAAGCTTTCCTTGGTGCAGCAAATATTATTGTTCCAGTTGGATATCCGATGAATATATCCTATTGAATTATATATAGGTACAGCTAATCAGATGAAATATCTAATGATATTGCAAAGGCAGTAAATCTGGGGTCTACAAGTTGACTTGATCCTTCCAGAAACACCAAAAGTGTTATACCACTGATCACAGGCTTTCAGCCACCATGAATTTGTGGTTTTGCATTCTGAAAGAAAAAGCAATTTCTTCTGTAACCTACTTCCCACTCTCTCTGATATCAATATATTATATCAAGTTGATTTATGATTTTCAAAGATAATTATTTTTTGTTGCAACCTGATGAAGTTATAGGGTAAGCTGAACAACTGTTTTTAAACTATCTAAATAATTCGTAGTTTTATAACTTCTCCATTTTCAGCGTAGACCATAAATACTTCTAGCAAGAAATCACAAGGGAGCTTATTTGGCTTATTTGTCAAAAATGGATCGAGCTATCAATAATTTTTCAATGGTAGAATTCGAATAAGGAAAAGAAAAATGTTCTTGAGAAAAATTTTTAGGGATGGCTTTTTCTTCGCCTTGCTCTCATTCGGGAACGCCACCAAAAATTTCTTAGATCTCCTTCTTGCTCCCATAGAGTATCCCCTCAATTTAATTTCTGTCAGTTTTCTGGTTTGTAAGAACAAAATTGCTTTACCGGGAGCTCCATCTACGCAGGGACTGGTCAAAAAAACTTTTTTATATAAATACCCATACTATTTTTTGATGAGGAATCACCTCTTCAATTTTTTCGCAACTATTCATTTGCACCCTGATTCAACACTGTGCCCTATATGGGAGTATTGAAGAAATTGTTAAACGGTAAAGGGTAGGTCCTCATGAAAATTTGGAAAACCTATTAAATGCTTTCTGTGCGATCAAATCAGTGCATTTTTCTGTGAAAAAATTGTTCCTGAGAACAAAACAATAAATAATTTGAAGGTGGACAATGATCTTGTATATAAAATGATAGACAACAACATACAGTTCAACGTGGTCAAAATGATAACGATTACGTTATAATTTGTTTTATGACTTAGGTATCTCAAAAATCCTGGAGGAGAGATCAACATCTACAACTCCTATACAGTGTGTTCCAAATTAAGTCGGCACCAAAAACTCCGTTATTATTGACGCTACGAATTTTATTATGCATTTCGATTAGTAATAACATTCTCAACAACGAAGCTCATATCACCTTTCTTCCTAAAGTTGAAAATTTATTTTTATTTCATTCATTAGTACAAAAAATTTCTTTGTTTTGGCTAATAAAACCTCATGATTGTCCACATACCCAATATTGGTACTTAAACGAATGACGATATTGTTCTGGGTGTTTCGACAATCATGAGGTTTTATTCGCCAAAACAAAGAAATTTTTTATACTATTGATATGAACTAAATATTTATACACAAGTAGCTGAGAATGTTATTACGAATCGAAATGCATGATGAAATATAGGGTGTATCATTTAAAAAACTATAATTTTATGCAATATTTCGAAAACGCGACTATCAATTTTTGTTTTGTTTTCGGCATCGAGGTCATCAAAAATGTTACTAGTTTTCCATTTAACCGAATTCGTAGCATCAATAATAACGGAGTTGGAAATGATGACGACTTAATTTTGAACACCTGGTATAGTGGAATTGAGGTGCACTTTCGATGATATTTTCAACTCCTTCCTCATGGAAATGGTCAGTGATCCAGTTCTACACTCGATGAAAGTAATGATGTGGAGCCCCATCTAGTTGAAAGTGAATTATAGGTCTTTTAAAAGCCTAAGAATGGCAATATGATTTTAAATTTAGTGAGGCAATGGTTCACAGATCATTTCCATGAGAAATGGCATGTCTAACTCGAAGTACAGTAGTAGCGTGCAATTTCAAACTCATTTCTCACTTTTCAGGTGAAAATTCGAAATGCACTAATTTCGAGATGCCGCATTGGCCCAATTAGAAAACTACGACTTCGAAAATCTCATGGCATTTTTCAAGATACTAAGAAGAGACTATTACTCAAAATTGATCAGAAATAATTTTTTTTTTAACTTAGATCGATTCAAAATATGAACTATATAGCTCAAAGGAAAATAACAGAAAGTATCGATTTTTTCCTCAATATTGTCTATGGTCCATTTGCACAAACGTCCGTTTTGATTTACCACCCTATAAGAATTCAAAACTATCATTTTTGATGGAGGATTAAGAATTCTAATGGAGCATTTGATATTATTGGACTTTTCTGCAACTGCGTTATCTCACCGATTTTCAGATTTCAGGCTTTCCTCAAAAAGACGTCTTTTTCTGGAAATGCCCGCTTTCAACTGAAGAAGTGATTGACTTGATTTTTTTTGCCCGGAATGAAACTTCGGCACAGAAAATTTTGGAATTTACACCATTTTTTTTCGTTCGAAGAGATTTGTTTCTATTCCGTAAACAAGAAATTCGTTCTACGCTACTGGTTTCGCCGAAAGTTTATCTAATCGGGCCGAAACTGTGATCATCGGAATGAATTCATCCCAAATGCACATATGAGCTGCAAATTTATGCGGCTGCAATTGTTCAAACTTGATAAGGTCAGATACGACGAATGTCTAATCAAAAATTGGGTCAACGGTGTTATTAGGAAGTCTGCTGCTATAACGGAGATCGCTTGTTTGCCTCTCATTCAAACGGATTTGATAATTTGGCCTCAAACTATTTTTTCGCTTGTCCGCTCCAAGCTAGAATTTAGCATAACAGTTGGTCGAGTGAAGCGGTAATGAATTCAGTATTAAATCGGATCAAATTTATTGATGGTATCCTGCATATTATAACGACATTGGAATTGGGTGGAAGGAAACAGGATGAGTGCTTGAACGGCGAAAATAACTGTGTGGACTTTCTAATTAGTCGAAAAAATAATTACGGTTGATGAAGGGACAAGAAAAAATCTAGACCATCTTATTCATGTTGAATCCTTCGAAATCAGTATGGAAATAAATTATGACCAAAATGTACAGGGTGGGCAATTTCGATGTTTTAGCACTACAGCTTTTAAACCAGAGGAGATAGACAAAATCTGATACCCCATTCTCGTTCTCTTTTTCTCAGAAACTTACAATAGAAGTAGTCATTTTTGGCCCTTTTTTTTTGTTTTCGTGTTATAAGCAAAAATTGGAAAAATGGCGATATCGAAATAAATTTATATCTCCGCTAATACTGATGATAGAGCTCTGAAATTGAAACATTATACAGGCACTTTTTTACGTAGAATCCAGTGGCGTGCTCGCCTTTTCAGCAGGATTTTTAATTACTAAGCTATGACCCTAAGTTATGTTTAATAGAAAATAGTCAAAAACCTTTTTTCTCAATATTTCTATGGTTTCAACTTTTGACGAGCACAGAAAAATAGAGTTTCCGATAACAAAAGCAGTCTCCCTCCGGCAATGTCATTCTTTCTATGCTTTCTACCAATTTTCACAAAATTTGAATCGAGATATATTTCATAAATTTTCATAATAATGAAAGGACTCATAGAAGGGGACAGTGGTAATCATACGATGCTATATGTTTCTGTGCTCATCAAAAGTTGAAACCATAGAAATACATATTGAGAAAAAAGGTTTTTGACCATTTTCTATTGTTTATATTGATACAAACCATATGATGTTATATATTTTTGAAACCAGTAAAAATTAAGCTTTCAAAAAATTGCACAGAAAACTAGTGTTCCTATTTAAGAAAACATAACTTTGGGTCATGGCTTCGTAATTAAAAATCCTGCTAAAAAGGCGAGCACGCCACTGGATTCTACGTGAAAAAGTGCCTATATAATGTTTCAATTTCAGAGCTCTATCATCAGTATTAGCGGAGATATAAGTTTATTTCAATATCGCCATTTTTCCAATTTTTGCTTATAACTCGAAAACAAAAGAAAGTGGCCAAAAATGACTACTACTATTGTAAGTTTCTCAGAAAAAGAGAAAGAGAATGGGGTATCAGATTTTGTGTATCTCCTCTGGTTTAAAAACTGTAGTGCTAAAACATCGAAATTTGCCCACCCTGTACACTTTACAGATGTTTGATGTTGGGGAATTTTTGTTTCAGATAATAGTTACTTTGGGAGGTTCAAGTAATTACAACTCGTGCTCATTTTTCTATTTTGTGAAGGCCAGAATTTTGGCAGAAACGTCGGCATTGTTACGAGTGTTACTCTAGATGATTAAATAATGGGAATAACTTTAATAATTTTAGGAAAAACTTCGGCATTGTTTCGAAAAGTCTTATCAGCTGCACCTTATCGTAGATTTTCTTCAGATCAAAAAATACTGTGGAAGTAAAAAATATATCTGTGTATGAATGATTTCTCCAACAATGGGGAATTCTCCTCAATTTGGGTTATCACTGCTTATGCAAGTTTAAACTGAATAATTATGAGTTTCATTCATGATTTTTTCAAATGCACCGCGGAAACTATTCAAAATCATTCTTCAAGTATGGGGTTTCAAAATTTGAATCGTTTGGTTTCAAGTTTACGATTTGGCAACAGGCGCCTACTAGAAAATAAAAAAAACAATGTCCGATCAGCTGGTGTATAAAATAACAGCTGTTGATTTACAGGTGTGTACTTACTGGCGAGCCTCAACTGCAACCGGCCATAAAAATCCCATAAAATTTTACTACCTTCCTCGTTCGTCGCAGACTTCTCAATCTCATCATCTCATATTTGTTGTCCTTTATTATCAAGGCATATTTCAGTCGATGTTGCCAACTTGTGCAATTAAAATGAAACGCTTCAAATTTAAAAAACCCGTTTTTATTTTTCATTTTTAAGTGCTTAAAATAATTTTATTTGGGAAACGGTTGAAATGGTTATTTCGAAGTGTGACGTTTCAAAGATATTTCATAAAACATACATCATTTGCGTCAGAGGGAGTATTTCCTATTGGAGAGCAAAAAATGTTCAGTTAGGTGATAAATTTTCGTTCATGACTCAAAATCTATGAATGTTAGGCTGGATCTGTTTTCAGATTTGAAATAGTACGGATAAAAGAGAATGAGTCGTCCGTTTTCTTCTAGAGCTATAGTTCTCGAGATCCCTTGAGAAGACAACGAATCTTGCCCACCCTGTACAGCTTCATTTTTTGAAAGAATACGTATCAAAGAAAAATCGGCACTCGGAGAGCCTAAAATGAGCCCAAACTATGATGTGACCAGATTTTTGATGAACATCAGATTAGCTTTTGGGTTCTGCTAGCTTTGAACGATTCTCCATAGCACAATACCAATATAATGAGTTCACTGCAGAGAGCATTTGTCAATTAGAAGGCCATGATATGAAGTATAGGTGCCTTCTGCGTAATTTTCATGTTATCTACAATCTGCACCTCCATCGTGAGAATAATAAGAGCTGAGAGCCATTCTAACAGTGCCTCGTATAGAATTTCTAACCAGTTTTCCACTAAATCGAATGGAATTCGAGTCTCTAGTAGAATGCAGTAATTAACGAGAAAAACTGTGTAATTCCACCTTCCGCAAGTAACATCTCTACTTCCTCGTGCATCTGCAACATCATAATCCCCTAATTAACGCCATTTCATCACGTAAATCTCTTCGATACAAAAACACGAGTGCACGACAAAAGATCGAGTAGCACCTAGCATCACGATAATCAAGTAACCATGGAAACGAAATACTGAAAAACAATTGAATAACTCTCGTCTTCCCCGATGAGAATATAACCAAAGTTATCGTCTGAGGAATCGAAATGCATTTTAATATAATCCTAGAAGGCCATGGGAAAACGAATAATAATAAGTTAGAAAAAACACGCAACGCCGAAGTGAATATCTAAATTTCAAACTCCAGAAGTTCGTAACAGCCTGCAGAATTGCTAATTTATAACATTTGATATGTATCAGTAGCTAAAATTATGATTATAATTTTTGTTGAACGGAGTTCGTGTTCACTAAGCGTATTTTTCTGCTTCTTTTCGTACTCTCCATTCATTTCGCTGTTTTCGAATCGTCCTCGCGAAACTTTTTATCTCGCGAAAGCGGAAAAGTTAGCAGGAGTCGCGCCCCTTATTTATTATTTTCGGAAAGTTACCGGACATTAAGTTCTAACGATTGCGGAAGTTTTGCCCAAGTTGAAAATATAATTTTGTCTAGATTAGTTTATTGGTCGAGAGCTAGAGGAGCAAACATCTCAGGAAAACAAGATTTCGGTAGTTTTTACTCGCGAATGTCTTGAGACATCGAAGCCAGTTCTGTACAGGGTATTTCAAATTGCTTTGCTTGTTTTTGGTTGTTTCTGGTACCTACTTCTAGACTAGATAGGAAAAAACTTCGACAGGAGACCTTGACTCGATTTTGGTGAAAAGTCCATTACTGGAAACCGCTTCACGATATCTTCATTTGTCTAGAAGATATAACGAAATGTTCATATTTTGTCGATTTAGAAAATGTGCCATAACTTCTTAATTTTCGAAAGTACACTGTCACTGGGATTATTAGGTAGACTAAATGAAAGTATAAAACGAAGGATAATGAGAGAACAGTTTGAAATAAATAGTTCTACGTTTAATATTTCTCAGAGGGTTACATCCTTAAATTCCTCCTATTTGTAACTATACACTATATTGATTTTTGATTAATCTCTTGTACTGAAAGTAGTAACAAAAACAACTTTGTTTTTTTGAATACGAATGCATTCTCATTTTGATCTGTATCTATCAAAAAGAAATTAGCTTTTCAGGAATATATGCCGATATATTATTCATATCTTCAAGGCAAAAGCAGCATAAAAGTAAAATAATCACTAACTGTCGAATCTCTCATACATTATTCTATGAATGAAGTCGACATAGAATACTTCAATACATTATATAGTAATGAAAGTGAATGAAATTAATTTTTTGCTCTAGATTATTCCCAAAAAGAAGCATTGCCAGATATATAAACAACTTTCATATCAAAACGACAAAAAATAGGTACATCACTTTTTAAATTGGATGATTTATTCGGGAATCAGTAGATGTGCACGTATGGTCCTATTGGCTTAATTGGTTGGACACCAAGATCACCCGACAATACTTCAGATTTTGTCAGTCATTCATATAGAATAGATATTCAGAGTCATTCCCTGCGTTATACTGTTGATTACAGAGAATTATTCAGAATTAAAAAGATATTGGTTCTTAATTTGAGAATTTTTTATGGGTTTTTTTCTATGAGTTTGAAGTTTGGATAAAGTTGAAAAAAGTTATATCCTGTGATCGAACAACAAAATTTCATTGGATGAATACCTACCAGAACCTATTTTACACATGGAATTGAACTTAGGGCATATTTTATTTAATTTGGTCCAGTATCAAAAGTGTTCCGAAGCAATTTCTGCTGTATTTTTCTTGGGAAGTGTTTTATAGGAAACATTTTTTTTCTGCTGGCTTATATTGCTCTGATTTATCGACCACGTATCTTTGGAACCTCGTTTGAAATACCTAACAATAATTTAAATAAACTAAATTAATTCAGAAACACAACATCTATTGATCGTTTGCGAGTGTCACCAAATATATATACATATTCTTTTGATACAGAGCATTACAATCTTTTACAGCAAACAATAATTATTATAGCATGTGTATGAGATACAGTTTTAGCAAAGGTTAGCGTAAACGGGGTACCATACAAATTGGTGTATGATACAAGAGCTTAGGGAAAAACCTCAGTAAAAAAACCCTTTCTTCCAGTGAGTGTAGTGGTTTTTGATTGTTCACGAAATAAGATGAAATATTACATATTGAATGGCATCTCGCACTGCAAAAATTGATTTTATCTCCAACAAGAAGGAAAATCCATAAAGTCTCCTCCAAGATACCAGAAACTGAAATAGAGGGAAAACAAAAGCAGAAAAAGGTTTAATAATAAAATTAGATTCAATATGTCTTATTGACCTAAAATTGACAACCCAATTCAAAAAAGATTCGGAAATTGCATGTATAACTCTAAAACCATCCTGGAATTTATTGGACAATGATTAACCAGATGATTTATGGTTTCTTCTGGTTCTCTGCATTCACAACTAGGGCTTTCAACGAAATTCCACCTGAAAAGCATACTATTGCAACGTCCGTGGCCTGCTCTTATACGATTCAGAATACACCATATTTTCCTGGGAAGATCAAAACCAGAAACTCTATTCGAGGGATCACTAACTAATTCTTTGTTGAAAATAGTGCACCTATTCCATTCAGACTTCCAAAGGAATTTGTCCCTTATATTCGAATTAAGAAAAGAGTTGGACCATAAAGGTTTACGCGACTTCAGTCTTGGAATCGTATTTTCTGGAATGTAGGATAGAATTGGAAACGAGCATCATAGAAAGAAGCTTTCTTCGAAGAGCTTGGTCATGGAACGTTTTTTTCAATAAGGTATATTTTCCTTGAAAAATTAGAATTAAGTTTGACTTATGGATCTGGCCGTAAATTAAAGGTGAGATGAAGTTAATACAAATTGGCGAAGGAGCAGGTAGTCCAGGTCAGCTCATTCTGGAATTCGCTTGAAGAATATCCCAATTTCAAATTTTTTTTTTCAGTGTACTTCCACACAATATTCAATCATATTTTTTCTTCAGCATTCATGGATATTTGATTTATTCGAATTCTTTAGAACTGGATCATCTGTTTGCTCTAAATATTTTTGAACGCCCTCATTCAATGAATATACTGTGAGTACAAATAAATATTTGCTTCTATTTCGATGCCCTGAATCTGAATTAATTTACCGTCATACCGATTCATTACGAGAAAAATACGAAGGTTAATTTCATAAACTATTCTTTGAAAGAGCAATTGAATCCAAATTAGCGTCGTTAATTTGGGAACTTGTGGCAACGAGTCAAACAAATTATTATACCACTTAGTCATGCAGTTTAGGAGTACCTAAATATTTTATGCACTTTTGTCGGAAACTGACCCACCTATCCTAAATACCAAACTTGACTAATAAGATCAATAAGGTTGGATCGAATCGAAATTATTCTTAAGCTTTTCAACTGGCAGTTGAATTATTGATTAGATACTTCTAGACTAGCATGAAAATTGCTACCGAGGTATATAAATAAATCAGACGAAAATCTGATGAAATCATTCTACCCCATTTCTTTAAGGACAGTATAAAATTCCTGAGCGGTATCACTCAACATTATTTGTTGTACTTTCCCCATCTGAATAACTTCAGATCATTTCGACAATATTATTCAATGTAGATATTCTGAAAAAAAAATTTCTTGTTTTCAGCGGAGTAAAATGCCAAGTCTTCAAGAAGGGAATCAATCGGACATTACTCACCTCACTAACTAGGTGACGAGTAAGGTTGGTTTCATCAATTGAGTAGAATGGACAATGATCCTACTCTTCTCCTAATTCTTGCAAAAAGCTATAGGGGAGACTGGGGAGGGTTGATACGTTTTTTGTAATTTTCATTCTGGAAACTGAATTATATGAAGAAGCAGGACTTTTCTTATATTATATAATTCTTCAATTAATCGTTCAACAAAATAAATATAGAAGTCGCAAAACATAAACATTTTATTCTGTACAGAACGTTGAACACAAAAACATGCAAACTGTCTCAAGCCTCCCCACATATGGGAGGATTGATACGATGTACTGGGAGAGTAATCGAGGGGATTATTCAGCTCAGTAGGTAGGTCAGCAATGATACTGGCTTGCTTTGGTCCTATAGGTGTAGAAAAATCAGGAAATTGTCAGTTAGTCACTTCCACACAAGAAAAGTCGGCCTCGTTAAATACATGGGGATTGTACGGTTTTTAAAAATCCCTTTGATATGTTGGATGGTGAAGACGCCTTCATGTAGGCCTATCCAACTAGCTACGGAATATTTTTTGAAGATTATACATGTATCAGGCCTCCCCACGACAAATGTCTCAAACCTCCCTGAAAGCAATTTTTAAAGTGATTTATGTTTTCATCTTATACCCATATATTTTGAAAAGCGAATAAAACTGTAAATTGAGTAGTTTTATGCATATTTCCCAGTGAAATGTTTGTTTATGCCGAAGAATTAATGCATGATCATAAAACCCTTAGGTAACTTGAGTAAAAACTTACAATTTCTCACCTCGAAACACTCTTCGTTGAATATTTCACAAACAAACTACTGTTAGCCTTACATATTAACGTCACGCAATGCCCTCTGCCAAAGAATAGTGTTCACTAGTATAATACTTTTGAAAACGGCTACAGATCGCGGATATAAGCCTGTATCAAGCCTCCCCATGTATCAATGCTCCCTAGTCTCCCCTATAAGTTATCATAGAAGTGCGAAGATTCCTGAAAAATACATCATCAGCAATACTGACAAATAAAACGCGAAGAAAATGAAAATAGACATGAAAATAGACCATAGCTATAACTTCGACATTTCTTCGCATGTTGGATTTTTCGCTAGTGTTTTGAAGTACCATGAAGGTTTCTCCAGCTCTTCTTGTTGTACAGGGTTTGAATATAGGGAGCAAGATATTTCCATTTTCGCCTAAGAATTTAAAAACAGTGAGGGCCTTATAAAGTTTTTTTTTTAGGTTAGGTGGACACTTAGGTATCTCGATATATTTTCGTCTTTTTCACGATACACCCTTGTGTACTATGAATATACCCCATTTTTATTAAATTACGATTTCCTCTTGACATTCGACAGAGGATTAATAGTATAAACTCCATCAAGGAATACTTCGTAATGAAAATTATCAACAGCAGGGGCGTGCAAATGTTATACAGGGTGTATTTAAAGGTAAGACATTTTTTAACGGAAGATAGAACTGATCAAACTAAAGCCTTTCACGAAAAATCACCTATACAAAGAATGACACAGCTGAAAAAAAATTGGAAATTATTACTGAAATATATCCTAATACGTCCACCAGATCATTTGTTATCTAAATCATCACAAAGCAATGGGAAACACTCATCTTGGGCGATTTTTACTTAAAATTTAGGATTACGGATTTTTTCTCATTATTTAGTAACTTGAACGATTTTATAAAATGGCTCATTTCGATACCAACTGACCGAAAAATACTTAGGACCAAGTGTCAAAAAATAGAATATTTTTTCAAAAGCTCACCAATGATGTTAGTTTAAATGTTTGTTTTTCATAATGATCATCAGAATCTTCTTCTTGTGCGAACCGTCCAACAATCGTCGTAAAAATAGGATGAAATAGGGTAACAATATTAGCACGTTGTCAACATTAGCACTCTCAATAAACTTTCCAAATTTTCTTCATTTTACAACCGGGTGCAACTAATCAGATAGATTCGCAATCTCTTTCGGAAGCCGGAGTTAACTTCTACAGTCCCGTACCTGAAATTTTGTCGAACTTCTAGGAGTTGTAGCTCAGCCATCTTGGATATTTTATGTAGACAATCTTTGGTGGAATGACTTATTTTGATGACTTCTACCTTCTGTCGAAAAAAGTCTCACCATTCAAAACACCCTGTATAAAGAAACCTCACTTTAATTTGCACTTCTCTACAGCTCTACTGAGTATTACACCCTAGCTAGAAGCTAGAAAAAAAATGAGTTTCATATAAAGGCATTCAAATTGGAGTTCTGTGAAATATTGTTCTTTTCGTTTATGAGATTTCAACTGAATTCAGGCTCAAGTTCAATTAGGAAAAACTAGAATTTTATCAAATGGATTTCTGTATGAGGATCTAGGTATAAATTCCCTATACGATTATTGTATACTAATTATGCTCGATGAGGGCAAGCATTATCGCCAACAAAAAACACAATCGACATTTTATCTTACCTTTTGAACTCTAGCTGTGAACAAAACTGTAGAAAATAAATTCTACCGTAAATTAGGATTTTTTTATTAGATGACCCGTTATGCACGTCGATAGAGTTGATTATTCGGATTATAAGATACCCTTGATGCAGATAGCTTTTGTTCTATGAAAAAAGAGAGTTTCAGAATTCTAGAATTTCATAAAATAGTGTTATTACCATAGTAATCGTAACACCAAACAATGCACCCAACATTAACCAAAATTTTGAGGCCCTCAGTATTTCAAAATTCTTAGTCAAAAAGCAGAAATGTTTCGCTCCTCTATATTCACACCTTGTACAACAAGAAGCACTTGAAAAAACTGAACTGCGCGAATTAGGTAGAGACTAAGTAGGTATGGTGCTTTAGTCTACTGGCGAAAAATCCCACATCGGCCAACCAACTTTTTGCTTTCTGACATTCACACCCTATACAACAATGAAGTAGTATTAAAAAAATAATACAGACAAAGGAGAATGCTGTGCATCCCATGATGGAAACTCGAAACAACAAAGTAACGTCGAAGTTATAGCCAGTCAAAGTTGGGAAATTTGTTGCTGTTTATTTTATGTGAGTAAATAGGTACGGTAGATCTAATCATGTATAGTGTGAAATTAAACATGGTATCTGTACATTTTACTAGGTAATAGAATTAATTCAGCTTTGTCAGTGTTTATTTCTCGAGATTTCCAAAGAATACATTCATTAGGTACCTATCGCTTACATTCTTAGACAATTTTGCAGTTTTCAATAATCCATTTGGTGGCCAATGAATATAATTCTTCCCATGCTTGCAAGATTTTCCGTATCTTCAACGCTCGTATAATGGGCAGTTCTACACATATAACGTGCGTTCAAAAAAATTCGTCGTCAAGTAGACTATGAAATTTTGAAGGCTGATGTTCGGTGGCTGAACGTATGTCTTTCCTTGAATTACTTCATCTTCCCAAAATGTAAACAATGATGACATTAACCTATATATCGTAATTTTGTACGGAAAGGCACTTTTCAGAAAAGGTTACCTGTAAATTTCACCCAACGTTCGAAAAGCATTTCTTTCATTGAGTAAGATGACAAGAATCCAAACAATCTGAGGCGGTTAGAAAAGTTCTTCGTAAAAATTTTAACCGTCCACTATTTTCATACGTAAGAGACATGAATCTTGAATTGATCGTGGTAGTATGTTTTTTTGTAAGAAGGTTCTAGTTACTTCAGTCATATGAATAGATCACAGTAAGATTCTCAATAATATGTTTATTAATTCTCTATAAATATTGAATTGATTCAGTCATTACTGAAAATCCATGACTAAACGAAAAGAACTGAATTACATGAAAATAGCTATTGGACAATTTATTAAAATTCAATTCAGCTATAAAAAGGCATGATGCTTTCTCCTTCATAACGTTCTGCTATTGAAGTTCCATAAAAGAAAGTAGGTCCACATTTTGCCTTTGACTGATGCATACTGTCAGTAGGGGAGAGTTCCTTTGAATTGGACGGCCCATGAACCGGACGCTACAGTTTTTTAAAACACTCGATGGTGATTTGGCATCCTTTACGTAACTCCCATTTTCGAAACAAGGTGCGAGCCACAGGGTCAGTCATTTTACAAGAGATCTCGATCGATGTTGCGAAAATGGAATTTACGTAAAGGATGCCAAATCACCATCGAGTGTTTTAAAAAACTGAAGCGTCCGGTTCATGGGCCGTCCAGTTCAAAGGAACTCTCCCCTATGCATCAGTTCAGTATGATACTGAACTCCAATTTTTCTCGGATGCTACAAGGTTAGGTAATCACAACCTTTTCAGTTTTCTGATAACATGTCAATCTTTATGGAAACAAATGGATATCTTTTTTTCAAAATCGGGTGGCATATGCCAACGGATACTCCATCCATTTGAGATAAAATCTGAAGAGAGGTTTGTCGAGCTTCTGTCATCATGTTTTCATTATTACTGAACTCTGGAGTTTTCTTTTTTGGTATACCACTTCCTTTTTTGTTTGAACATACCTGTTTCGTCAACACATCGCAAAACAGTACAATGGAAAAATTCATTCTTAATAATCAACAGCAACATAGGCTTCAATGATGTCGCCGGAACAGAATATTTCCATTTTCCTTCAATTTTCTTTCTAATTTTGAAGGAGAATTCAATAGTAAAAGTCTTTCACACGTCCGTAAAAACTATCTTTATAATTTGCTGATAATTTTAATTCAACAACAACCAAAAATGCTTAAATGACAGTTCACCTGGAAAATAGTAAAGCACGAGCTAAGAATTACGTTTAGACACGAAATATCGACGTTCAAAATTCCATAGCCTACTTGACGACGAATTTTTTTGAACGCACGTTATAATTCGCTTAATGGCACTGAATGCTGAAGAAAAGAGTAACACAGAAGCTCTTCTTCCCATCATTATAAAAACTGGATCTTTGGCTTCCATACCTAACTGTTTTTTCGATAGTTTACATGGAATTACGTTAATAAAAAGGCATATTGAACAATTCCGCCGGACTTATAAACTTGTTACGGAAAAAAACGACCAATGAACAGAAACTTGCATGCTGGCTTCCAATTAGTTTGAATTTTAATTAAAAGACCTTAATATATTTCGAGCTCAGACCAATTAAAATGCATATTGAAAACGAACTTCATTGGTTTTATAAGCCATAATAATCTTATTGGACCATGCGTTCAACAATTTACTAGTGATTTCCTATAGAGGTCTACAACTTTGTATAGTTAACTCACGACGTTGCCTCTTGAATAGAAATGGTTTCCATGAAACATCGAAAAAAATTGGTCGATTAAATAATTAGAGCAGCTCACAACAGGAATGGCTGAGTTTCGATTACGAAGTGAGAATAAGAAGAAAATCGAGTCATTAAAGCTAGTTACGTTCTTAATTTATTTCCTTTCAAAGTAATCACATAAATATATCACATTCAAAATGAACTGATAAATACCCCTGAAAGAGTGATATTTGCTCGAATTTTTTCGTTCAGTTGATTAAGCTTCTGATTCTTTTTATTCTATTATTCAATGACAGTGTCCATGCAGCCAAGTAACAAATATCACTTAACAAATATCAAGTGAGAAGTTGGCCAACCGTCAAATTCTACATATCTCCCATACGGGAGAGGTTTGCCGACCAAGCAGAAAACACAAGAATACACCGATTGGACTGAATATAGTAATTTGCTACAACGGGAGATAACAGATATAACACTATTGATCATTCTGCATGGAAATGGCAAAAGTCTCTTAGAAGATGAAAGACTCAAACCCCACCCTTACACGGGGTAAGAGTAATGGCCTAAACGAATATGGACAAAGCAGAGGCATTGACGGACACAAGAGAGAGGGAGAGAGAATCGAGCTTGAATTATAGAATTGAAGAAGACAATGAAGATCTGAAAAAATAGGTAGAAGAAAATGAAGAAAAAATGAATGCACCACCTGAAGTGGTGGAAATCCAAAATCCAGACTCACCTATGGAAATAAAGGAGAAAATTCAAACTTTGAAAACCACAAAGGTTCCAGGTGGAGACAAGATAACGAACCTCATGCTGGAGACAAGGCCAAGAAAATGAATTGCAGCCTTTGCGAACATAGCCAACGGAAACATGAGAACAAAATATTACCCCAGAAGATGGAAAACTTCCGACCGATAAGCCTCCTTTCGGCTCTTGGTGGAGGAATTAAAAGAGTAATAGCCAAGAGGCTTGCAGAAGAAACTAAATTCGGAAATCTCTTACTTACAGAGCAATTGGGGTCAGGAAAGAAAACTCGACAGGACAACAATTATTGAGGCTAACTGAATAGATAACAGAAGGACTTCAAAATAAGCAAGCAACAGATTTTGTATTACTAGACGTCTCCAAAACACTTTACAGAGTATGGTCGACTATTTTTGATGGGGCAAGTACTTTTGTCCCCAAACACTTTTCGTCCTTAAACACTTTTCGCCTGCTCCGGTCCTCGCTCAGTTACAGATTCGAGAGTGGAGAGTCATTTACACTTGTCAAATTAATTCTTTACGAAATCTGTTTGACGAGTGAATTAACAACGTGATTTGAATAAAAGTATTCATTATAATCAGGAATGAATAGTGATAGCCATAATATGATGATGAGTAACACTCATCCAGAAATTATGGAATTAGCAACTACGGCCAGGTGGGATTTTGAACCACACAAGAGCTTACTTTCAATACTTTCATAATGGTAATATTGGTAATGCACCTCGGCAAAAATCTGTTAATATTGTCTCGCCTGCTTGCTAGCCTTGGCTATCAATTTGCAGGCCCAACTGTAATAGAGACATCCAAAGCTATTTGTGATAACAAATCATCTACAGTTTCTCACTAATAACCAAGATATGAAAGTGAAAATGGAAAGTTTCCAATATAGAGGGTGACTGGTGACGTAAGGGACAACGGATAATTGGAGATAGAGGACCCCAAACTGATTGAGAATTTGGGTTTTAAATGTCCCATAAGGGTATTCGTTTCAGAGATATAGGGTGATTTATGAAGAAATGCTAAATCTATGAACTCCCATCTCTTCGTTAATATGTTAAAATTTCCGCTGATATTTCACAAAATTGTTTTTATAGGCATTCACCGTCAGTACAAGAAGAAAAAGTAGAAAAAATTGCAGGCACGTGTTCAAAAATTTCAATTACTTGTCTGGTGAGAAATGTCACACGGTATATGATAAAAGCGAAGAAAAATGAGGAAAAATTTGATTTTTGTTTGAATGGCACAAATTTTATATTGTTTTTATGATATGTTGAAATCAGAAGATTACAATCAATATTTTTATATTCACATTATGAAAAATAATATTACTGATATAACAAACACGGAATTCGAAGCGCTAGAATGTGCTTGATTTCAAATATTCCTTCAAATCTTGAAATATATTTTCAAAATTTCTATTATCAGTTAATTGTTTAATTTCAAGAAAAATTTTGAAATTAAATTTGTTGTATGTGGGGTATATACCGTGTGATATTTCTCACCTGAGAAGTAAATTTAAATTTTTGAATACGAGCCTGCCATTTTTTCAATTTTTTTTTTGTACTGACGATGAATGCCTATAGGAACAAGCTTGGGAAGTATCAGCACAAAATTTACCTTATTAACGATGATATGGGAGTTTATAGATTTAGCATTTTTCCATAAGTCACCCTGTATCTCCGGAGCGTTTACCCTTATGGGACATTTGAAACCCAAATTCTCATTCAGTTTGAGGTCCTCTATCTCCACTTAGCCGTTGTCCCTTACGTCACCAGTCACCCTGTATATATTCTTCCTTTTCCGGAATTGACATTTTGTTACCCGAAAAAGTGGTTTTTGAAAAATAAAAAATATTCACCGAAAGCTGTACGACGTTTGTGAAAAAGTTTGCCGACAATTTTACTGATTTATTTCGTAAAGAATGCGGGAAAAAAGTCTTGATGTAGAGTACAGAGAATCACATATCGGCTGGCATATCTAAAATAGGAGTGCTGCACCTCTGTTCATCCCTTTTGACATGGTTCAATTTGTTACTACTTTTTCTTGTTCCTTTCATTATAAAGATAACCATCTGTACTTCATATTACACATTTTTTGAGCTCAAACACAGCCTCTAAATCTTGACGACCTCCGATCTCCCACCTTGAACTGACTATCTACACTATGCAAATTATTCGAAAAAATTTTCAGCTCTCAAAAGTAATGGCCTGAAAATTTTGTTAGGACCAGGCTAAACGGATAAACCGTTACTGGGAAACCCTGTAAAGTCAAGTCGTGAATTTATGCATTTTTGTTGCAACCTCTCGATCTCCAAAAAAAATTGAAAACCAATCGGATTCAAAGATTTTTCTTCCTCGATCCCATCTGCATGGGATCAAAAGCGCATGAAAACTCAATCTCCTGTTCCTTTCGCTCTTCGCGAACTTCCCCAATAAATCCACGATACAAGAAGAAGAAAACCCGACTGAATTCCATTTCGTACCCGATCGCAAAGTGTGGCTTGGAATTACTCGAGTTTCTGCCGTTTCATGAACACCTGCTGGCTTCCTTTTGCTCTTATTTCTGTGGGACTGCGGGACACATGTTGCTGTATTTTCATTCGCGAATAACGAATTCTGCTCTATTTAGACATAATTATGGGGGCTTTCGACTTTTGTCATCTGTTTCATGTGAAGTTAATTCCTCGGTTTCGATAGGGACTTCCTAAGTGAACTTCCATGTTGCTGTTACTCAACGAAATCCGCCTGTCAGATGTAGGCGGATTGCTTTCAAACGAAAATGTGAAAGTTAATTCTGCTGTGTATTTGTTATTTTTCCTAAGGATTCATGAAATAGAAAATAGTATACAGGGTCTGCCAAAAAACTGGATATGACCAGTTTTTCTCGAATCACTTCAAAATTTCGAATCATTACTATTCTTACATGATACCAGTTTCGGTTTCATTCTTTAATCTTCCGGACCAGGGCTGGTATTCTCGAGCATTCGCAATATATGTGATGGTACGCATCGAAAAACGTTGTGATGTTTTTAACAGCAAATAGCAGAGATTTCCAGAATTTCACCAAAGCATTGTGTTTAGCCCATATGAAAGCTTTGGTGAAACTCTGGAATAATCTGCTATTTGCGATCGTACGCATCGAAAAACGTTGTGAGTTTTCCAGAGTTTCACCAAAGCATTGTGTGCTTTCATATGGGCTAAACACAATGCTTTGGTGAAATTCTGGAAAACTCTGCTATTTGCTGTTAAAAACATTACAACGTTTTTCGATGCGTACGATCACATATATTGCGAATGCTCGAGAATACCAGCCTTGACTGCTCATCTCGCTGCTCATGCAGGAAGTGCAATCCTAATAAAGAATAACCGTAAACACTTCGAACTCCAGGGATACTCCACAAAGCACCTACAAGCCACATCAATTAAGGCCACTGCATTACCATTCGATATGACAGTTTACTGCCCCCCTCGACATAACCTCAAAAAAAAAACGATTTTGACTTCCTCACCCTTGATTCTAAATTCATTTCTGGTGATGACTACAAAGAACACTATATAGGGCTTCCGCCTTACCTCATATAACAAAAGTGGGATAATCATAGAAAACAATAATAGAGAGGGGTTATTCATATCTGTCTATAGGGAGTCAAACTCACTGGCCAACATTTCCGGATAAAATACCTGACCTTTTGGACTTTCTTATAGGTAATGGCATATCGACCACAGTTATGACTTATTATAGCAACAATTAATTCCACTCCACTTCTGATCAAAAAGACCCACAAGCTGCACAACAACTAAACTAACTGGAGAACTTACTGTAGCAACTTAAGAAAGCATAAATTTGAATGTGTCCCTCAGAACACTTGAAGAACTTGAGGAGGCAACAAATAATTCTATAATATCACTCCAAACAGCTGCCCAATAAGCTTCACCACTAGAAGAGCCTCAAACAAATTGCTTAATATTAACAATCGAGAAAAGACAACTACTAGCTGAGAAAAGAAAAGCCAGGTCAAAGCAGCAGCGTAGTCACACCCCAGACAAACCGTTCTGAGCATCAAGTTGAAGAATAACCTGAATCAAGCAAAAGAAAGTGCAATACACGACTACATTATGAGCTTGAATCGCTATGATAATTCGATAGAGAGACCTTTCAAATAAAAAAAGAGACCAACTAAAACAGACACGCCAATAAGGAAACAAACTTCAATACCAGACCCGTAGGCACGAAGTAACAAGGATAAGGCAGTTTATTTTCGCACAGCATCTTGGTGTTGCATCGTTTTGAGACAGAGGGTGTGTGCAAACCGCTGAGCCATATAGGTACTATTAGTATGGCTGGGCGCTTTACCCAAAGGAAAGGTCAACCGAGAATTCCATTTCCTTTCTTATTAAGAAAATGATTCAACATGTGAGCAATGACTTCCGACAAAATATTTATTAATTTTATTTATTAATTTATTTTATGACCTTCCTAAATTTTTATGATTAATGCACAAAATCTTAAGGCATACTAAGAGGATATTTGAAAATAAAATATTTTTTTGCTGCAATTATTGGCTATTAATATCAATAATAATAATAATATTTAATAATCTTGTTATCAACTTATAGTTGCTCTTCCAGATAACAAACAAATACATTCTGTATATCAATAAATTTTGAAATATACAATAAAATTGATACTACATCAATTCTTTCAAAGGTCTCCTCGCTGTCCCCTTAAAAGTAGCTAGTGAACTTGAAGATCTTATACCTTTGGGAAGTTTATTGAAAAGGTCACCAGCAGCATAACTTGGCCTTCTTCTTTCATATATTGCTTCAGCGTGTGAAAACTACCCCCGAATATTATCAATTAATATTTTCTTTCAATTTTATTATCAATTAAAGAAAAAAATAGTTGAACATCCAACGGAATATCTTAAGAAAAACAGTTCAATTCGGCAAAATATGCATTACGGTCAAAGATCCGATGTTCCTATTTTACAAAGTAAGTGATAAGTAACTCACAAAACCCATATTTACTTTTTTTTTATAAAAAACCTTGAATAGGTCAATTTTCATTCTTAATTATGCAGCAATTCGCATTTATTCGAGGAGTTAATGATTCACACTTAACGAGGGTAACAGAGTTTTCAAATGGTAACCATATATGTATTTTATGTACTTTGAGATCAATGACATAGTTACACAATAATATCTTGATATTTTCGAAGTGTTATTGAAAACATGTTTTCTTAAAAGGGATGAGTAATTGATAACAGATGAAAGAGGGTTTGAATTACATCTTCATTCATTATAATATATACAGGGTGTTTCAGTTTCATAGTTCGGTGTACTTAGCTCGACTGCTTCAGTGCTTCACTAGAAGCTCAACGCAGAATACGAATATGCAAAAATATACAGGGTGTCCGGGCAATATCTGTACATACTCTTACCAGAGATAGAGTTCGACTTGCTGGTTATGGATTGACTATAAAAAATTAATTTCTGGATTTCCATTGAAAGCTACAGGGTGATTTTCCAATTTCATGGAAATACTTAGACCATCATAAAATCCAAACTTATTGACGGATATTATTGAAACTTGGGAGGTTATTGACACATGCTGAGGTCAAGTCAGAAAGATATCATTTATTTCATTATTTCAGGGCCGGACTCATCAATATTCATTTGTGTCAATAACCTCCTAAGTTTCAATAATATTCGTCAATAAGTTTGGATTTTATGATGGTCTAAGTATTTCCATGAAGTTGAAAAATCACCCTGTAGCTTTCTAGGGAAATCCAGAAATTAATTTTTTATAGTCAATCCATAATCAGCTAGTCCAACTCTATCTCTGGTATGAGTATGTACAGTTACACCTCGGACACCCTGTATAACATAGATTTTTTAATGAATAAGAAAATAGAGTCATTGACAGCTAAGCCGGAAGTCATAGACACACCTTCAGTATATGGAAAATAATATATGTTCATATGTGTCTGAAATTTCAATCCAATATCTTGAAAAATTAAAATTTTTCTGTGGACGACACAGATTCGTGTGACACCCGGTATATTTTAAACGCAAGAAATATAATTCTTTGAATAGAACGCTTCCACTTTTCAACAACGATTTCATATTTCACATGTGAAAGTATTAACAATACTTAATAAGCTTCTGTACTCATTTCATGCTTGACCCATTAAGTAGAAGCCACTATGAGCTTTTACGATATCGGAGTAAAACGGCAATCTGTATTGATATCAACTGCTTCCCGAAGTCATCATAAACTTGACCGTAAACCATTTATTGATATATCTAATTTTATTGCAGTGTTAACGGCAAGTCCAGAACGATAAAACTTTTTCACCAATACATATCTACTCCATCTATTAAGTCGGATTGTTTGAGTCATCATTCATATAGGAATGCGTTGCAAAAGGAACAAAATGACGTTTAAGTACGGTAATTGTCGGTAATCCACAAGTGGAAGAAAGTATCACTACCTTGCTGGGAACTGTATGGCAGACGTTGCAAGATTGAACTGAATATTATGATGTGTTAACGAATTCAGGAGTTTTATGAAGTTTTCGAAACACTTCTCGAAAACGCACATTCGATTTTACTATATCACTGTAGAGTATATTTTTTGTGCTCGAAATAGAATAATTTGACTTTCTCGTCTAGATAATTTAAAGGTTAAGATATTTACTTCTTCTGACATGTATGATAAATTATTACTGAATTTTATAACAATGTCTAGCATTATTCATTATATTAACATAATTGGATAGTTGAATCTTCTATATGGGGTACAAAAACATAATTTATGTATTGCAACATTACAAGAATATTTTATAACCAGAACCCCATTTCCTTCGCTGTGCATTCCTGTTTTGTTCATATTTTCAGCATTGGCGTAGACAAGATTATAAAACGTTTTCTTTCAATGAAAACTCATCAGATACACCTAATCCATTTGGAATGAAATTCAAGGTGATGGCATGTTAGACGTTTATGGAGAACAATTTGGTGCTGAAACGATTCATGACTGATGTGACTAAGGTCACACGTTTTGGAATATTTTAATTCGATTTGTCTAACTTGATGATCTTCTACGAATAACCTGAATATTTAGGTTTAGGTCCAAACTACAAATATTAGGTACCCAGAACAACCTACTGGAGATATTGATTGAAAATCAAACACAATCAACATTAGAGTACTCACTGCGATATTTCATCTTGTCACATACCTCATTAAGAGGAGTTCATACCATGTGACTTTCTCGCCATTCGTATAAGGCGTAAAGGGGGAAAGACTACCAGAATGTTGGGTGTAGAAGTTACGAATATTACAATAGTTCCCACTTTCTTGGAAAAGATGGTAGCACTTGACGAACGTCCTTCACCAGGATACGAATTGTAGCCAGTGGAGAGAATTTTCGAGGAATTTTTTCATGTGGAAATTCATAGAAGAGATAATTTCACATCGGAAAGTTAATAACATGAATGAACGAATATTTTTTCTTCAATGAAAAAAATTTTTTTTCCGTTTGACGAATAAAAAAACTTCTGACTTTCCGAGATGACGAACTGATTGAATTGAATTATAATGAAAAACCCATATAAATTAGAGGTTTCTGACGTAAGATATTCACTTTCTCAAATTATATTTTTAAGGTATCTTTTAATAATTTTTCTTACTAAAATGTACCAAGAAGGTTAGCCCTTCACGGGGAGTACCGTGGATCAAGGGAATGTAGAGAAAGGAGGTTTATTAATACGACACTTGAAGGTCTACACTAAAGCGTCCTGTGAGCGAGAGTTCCAAAGTCTGGATGCATTGGGTTTAAAAGGGCGGTCCCATCTAGTCGTTCTAGATGTCCAAAGCTCGACTTTATACCCTCGGGATTTAGCTGATAAGAGGGCTCTTCTGATAAGTTCCACAGGCCTTGGAATAAAAGCAGTCAATTTCAAAGAATATTGATCAGCCACAGCGCTCCGATGTGACAGACAAATGCTTGCTTATAATGGGGTCATCTAAGAAGAATAGTCCTTTTTTTGACGTACTCAAACAGTGCGGGCGAATTTGGTGCTATAGTATCACTGTGAAGACACTTTTTCGGAACAGCCTATTTATTTCCGAATAATTTGAAATGCAACCCCAATAGATCCTAATATTTTTTTGCAGAAAAAACTTATCAAAAAAGTCAACAATGAAACACCCTTTGTATGGAATTTATTTCCTACAGATAGAGCCTGTGATATCATTAGTAGATTATTCTATTTCAATTTTTTGCTGGTGCTGGTGCCCGTAGAAAACAATTTTCAAATGTATACATATTATGATAAAGCGACTGAAATTAATAAGTTATTATGTTTATTGGTAAAGAAGAATAGGATTCAGGAGTAGGTATGTAACTTTCCTTCGTTCCTCGTGGGACACTCTGTATACTCATAATTTTTGTTCCAATCATGTATCACAATGCATAATTAACAACAGATGTTGAACAATTATCCATACAAGGGATGAAAATTAAATGGCATTATGCAATTATCTCCCCAAATCCATTAAAAATAAGTGTTCACAATGAGAATAAGCTCATAGGCAGTCTGGCAAAATGTTGACAACACAAACCGTAGAAATTGCATAGTTCCATGCAAGAAGATATACAGGATGTCTCACGGTGGAAGGAACATTAGACGTTCATAGAGAATTGATCATAATTTTGTGCTGTAATATTCAACTTTGGATTTTCGACTATGAACTTTCTTCTAAAATATTGTCAGAGTTCTGCTGTTATGCCGGAAACAGCCTACTACTTTCTTATTTCAAATGGCACACCCAGTGCTCATTCAATTGCAAATTCAATAGTTTGTTATACCTTGGGTAAGGTGTCAACGGCTTATGAGTTATCGGGAAGTTATGATAAAAATTGTGTAAATAGAGGGGAAATTTTTTTTTAACATTTCTGCTGGGGACGCCTTTTTCTTCAGTATTCTCACTTCTACCATTATGTATTATTATAACACTATTTGCTGTTTGGAGCAAGAACGTACTGGGTGTTTATAAAAGGATCATCAAATTGGACAGATCGAATTATTCAAATCTCAAGAATTTTGAATTACAACCCACATTTTATATCATTTCAGTCTATTCTTTGTACAAATAAGGAGGGATTACCTAAAAAAACCTTTAGCAAAATGAAAATTTTCAGAGTTATCGAGAAAAAACTTTAAATATGGGAAAAAAGCAATTACCAACTGCTTTATTAGTCTGTGGCTTCCGGAAATCACAAAGAGAAACTAGAATTCGATATTCCCCTAAATAATTTTCACATTTTATGAATTGTTCATGGACTGTCAATAATCAGAACAAAAAATGTATTAGGTACAATTAATGAAATGTCATAATCCTTTGATCGAATTTTAGTTTTCTTTTGTGGTTTCCGCAACAAACAGGAATTTACTGTTTTTCTTTGTTTAAAGTTTCTGCTTGTTAACTCTGACAGTTTTCATTTTAGGTGAAGGGTGTATTTGGGCTACACCTAGAATAGACTGAAATAAAAACAAGGTTGCAAAATAAAATCTTGAGTTTCGATGAATTCGATATGTCTAACTTCTCATGAAAACCCTGTACATTTTCGGTCGAAACACCAATTAGTGTTTTAATACCTAGTACATAAAAGCAGAATTGAAAATAGTTAAGATTCTTTCGGAATAAAGGTACCTCTGTTTTCTCAATTTTTTTCATGTGAATCCCAATAGCTCATAAACCGTTGAGTCTCTTGAATTGCTATTTAATGAACAATGCGAGGATTTAAAGACATATTATGTCTGCCATTCGAAATAAGGAAGTAGTAAAATATTTGGAGGAAAAAGTTCATTTTTGAAAACTCAAACATGCACATTTTCAACACAAAATTATGACTATAGTCCTCTATGAATGTCTTATGAGCCACTGTGAGACACCCTGTAGAAAAGAGCCGTAATTAAGTTCAAAGCCGATTGAAAGGGTGATGACGTAGTGGGTGGCAAATTCAAGCCCGAACTATGGAAAATTGAATTTAAGTTGGTAATAGCCCATAAGTTGAGATTTTGAATTTTGGAATTCAGGTTGGTATTGTGAATAAAGAGTGATCTAGAGATAGACCCATTATATGTGAATCTATGTACTGACATCTCTAAAACCCATCTCACTGCAGTGTATAATTCGAAACAGAAGGGGTGTCTCCAAAACTTCAGTTTAAACGCTCAACAAATTTATTGACACGACATGTTTCGGCAAAAATGCCATCATTAGGATGTGAACTGTAAAATTGTGAAAGTAAAGTTTTTAAAATAAAACATGAATATAACAGAAGAAATGAGTAGGCTGCCTTGTTTGAGTTCAACAACCTGGCACTTCACTAAAGGTCACAACGATATTAAAACTCTATTGTTGGAAAGTATGAGAGTATAGAGTTGAAACTCGTAAAATAGGTTAGAGTGAAGTACTCCAGACTGAAACAATTCCAGCGATGTAAAACTATAATCACTTAACTAAAAACTAAAACTATGGCTCACTTAAAGAGACAAATTTCATATCAGAAAACCAAAACACATCATGCGAAAGGCATCAACGTCCGGATCAAAGAATAAGCTGGAAAAATCAATTATTTTGGCTAAAATAAAAGGCGCCAAAAATCGGTCTGTCACCAAGATAATTTTTATCTTTTAGCCTTGACATTCTCATCATTTGGTGAGAATGTCAAGGCTGAAAGATAACCTACATCGAGAACACAGAACACGGAGTAAAAACAAGTGAGGACAGAAAACAAACATGGAAAACTGTTTTGAAGTTTTGAAGACGCCCCATCTGTTTCGAATCTATGTACTGACCCATGACAATTGGAAACATAATTGTATTGATTCTGAATGTTGATTAGTATGCACTCAATTTAAATATTTCTGTTTCTAAAATATTTTTCTAGGTTACAATTATATATTTTTGTTCTGTGATTGAAAATCGCAGTTCTGTTATTGAAAATTTTTGTGACCAGATATTAAGCTGCGTCTGGACTTTCAAGACTTACTTGGACTGTCAATCATTTTTGAATACGCAAATACGGTTTTCAACACTGATTTGTCGTGACGTCAGGCCATTGCTTATATAAATAGACTCTAGATACTCATTCAAATGATTCAAATCTCACCCTTACTCTTATGATTCACAATTGCTACGTTACATTAAACTATTTACTTGCCAAGGCGCGAACATTTTATATCACCGTGTAATTTTATTAACAATTATTTCGGCTGAATATTTGTCACAAAATCTCGTGACGTCTAGTTTGTTCCCTATTTGTTTCCTCCCACGAAGGTCAGAGCATAATTCCATTCCAGTACGAGTTTCCACGCAAATGATTTACACTCTAATTAGAAATACGCTAACCATAATTTATGTCTCACTAATCCAATTTATAATCAATAAACGAGTTTCATCTTATACTAAATCTCCTCGTCCTCATAGTTATGAAAATACAGATTGAGATATTATCAGTTTTATTAAAATCTGAACAAAAATCACGAAGATTTATATCCAAGATTCTGTCATTTTTCATGTGCCATTAAGCCGGGAACACTTTGCGGTTCGTGAGGTATAAATTTCAATATAATCATGCACATTTTCAGCAGAACGGACGTGGTTTCCTGTCAGTTCTCGGATTTTTACAGGGAATTGGGATTGATTTATTTCTGGTTTCGGTTTCGGACTTTTCATAACATCGAAAATTACTGAAATACCCAGGGGTTCCATCTGTTGTCATTCGATGATGCATACCTTTCACATGTCAATATAAATGGGTGAGTGATTGTACTTCTGGGAAAAATTCAATACATAATTATTATGTATTCAACGATTTCCCATAAATTTGTCTTTTTTTATATTGTACTGTAACAGTGTGTTTCAGGTAAACGTACCACTGAATTTAGTTACATACTAACTTAGGAGAGACAAACAGTGGATCATCAATGTGATAAGCATACCTATCCAGATAGGTATGAAAAATAAACATAGGTATGGAAAGTAACTATATTTTTCATTCAATTTTACTGTTTTATTTATTTATTCGAATTGATTAAATTATGAGTAATAAGAAGATTAATAAGTATATTTACATAATAATGTAAAAAAATTTTTGCCACTTGGAAGAACTAGATGTTGAAATGATGAAAAAGCCAGAAATGGTCTATTTATCATTTAATCGTTGAGGCTAGTCCAATCCACAGAATCTACTTTTGTTTGAAAATGGTTTTTCAGTAGTAATATCCTTTCATGCTTATGTTTGATAGTTTTGATTGCATATTTATACTCTACCCACAAGTGTCATTGGACACAGGTGACGTCTAATGTTGGTAGTGTCAAAATGACGTTGCTGCAACCATTTGCCAACTCCAGAACTCCTGTTTGTTTACGCTGCAAAAATGCCAAAAAGTAAGAAGTATCGGAAAGTGGTATTTTGAATTTAAATTCTATTACTTACATTGATATTTGCAAATCCAAGATTTAGTGGACGGTATCAAACAAAAACGATGTAAGCGAACCTATGTTGCGTTATAAAGGGTGTTTCAAATTGCGCGGTTTTTTTAAGAATAAATAAAATATAGATGGCGCACTGAATTCGTCTGGGTATTTTGACATTTAAAAAGTGTGATGTATGACATTTATAAAAATGGCTTCGTACACGATACAACAACGCGTTCAAATTGTTAAATTATTTTATGAAAATCGGCGTACTGTGAAAAGTGTTTTTATTTGAATTTTATGGTTTACATAATCGTCCATCTGAAAGCACTGGTGGTCGAATTATTAAAAAATTTCAAGAGACCGATTCGGTGATAATCGAATTTTTGTTGCCTGAATTAATAAATATTGATCTAGAGGACATTTGCTTTCAACAGGATGGCGCTACACCTCATTTTGCAAATGACACAATTGATTTGATACCGTTGGACTATTTTCTTTGGGGTTATGTGGAAAGCCAGGTCTATAAGTATAATCCAATCAATTCCTGAACTAAAGGATGAAATTATTCGTGTCATTTGTGATATAGAGCCTCAATTATGTCAAAATATCATTGAAAATGTTAACAAAAGAGTGGACGTCTGTAGAGCTGCAAGAGGAGGCCATTTGTCAGATATTATTTTTGGTACATAAATGTCATAAATGATACTTCAATTACCTATGAAATGTTTTTGAAAATTAATGCAAATTATGTGTTTTATTTACTCTTAAAAAAAACCGCGTAATTTGAAACACCCTTTACCTGTATGAATTTTTTATGTCTTATGTCTTAGTCTTATGTCATCAGCCCAAGAAGTGGATTACTCCAGAGATCGTATCGGCAAAGCGCGATCTGAAGCATCTTCACTGGATGCGGACTAATATGGCCTGTCAGACCACCTGTGACCTGTATAGGAGTGCCAAATCTTCCTACAACTCCTTACTCAGGACGGCAAAGTTAGATTACCATACTGGATTGATCGAAAAATCCGATAATAAAAACAAAACTGTGTGGTCCCTGGTTAATACTCTTACTGGCAGAGGAAATAAAGGACTTCGGCCGAAGGAGATTTTAGTCGATGGTGTTTCATATGTCGAGGCTGGGGATCTGGCCTCTGTGTTTGCAGATTATTTCTCGACGATCACCCAGCGAACGTTGAGTGTGTACTATAATAACTCTTTGTCGTCCTCATGCACTACATCTTCAATGAATAGCTCAACATTCTTCTTTCATCCTGTGCTGGAATTTGAAGTGATTGATGCAATAAAGTCTCTCAAAAATAATAAAAGCAGTGGAGTGGATTTTATTTCCGCCAGAATTTTAAAACTGATCGGGGCGCTTATTGCTCCACATTTTGCCCATATTATCAATTTTTCAATAAGTAGTGGCATATTTCCCAGCCATCTCAAGAAGGCTATTGTCATACCCATATTCAAGAAGAATGACTTGAACGAAATCGCCAACTATAGACCAATTTCCATCAGTGTCTTTGCCATGGTCTTCGAGAGGATTGTGCTGGACAGGATGATGAATTTCCTCGATAAGCATCATGTACTTGACACCGCACAACATGGTTTTCGGAAGGGCCGCTCAACTGAATCCGCAGCTCTCTGCTTTGTTGAGTGCGTTTATGAATGCCTTGATAGTGGATTGTTTGTCGCGGGATTGTTTTTTGACCTGTCAAGGGCATTCGACAGTCTCTCCTTCCAATTTATAATCGAAAAATGCTACAGTATGGGTTTTAGAGGAGTGTTTTTGAGATGGATTTCCAGCTATCTTGAGGGCAGAACTATGATCGTCAGAGTTGACAACGCATTTTCGGATGAACATGAAGTGAATTTGGGTGTCCCTCAGGGTTCAGTCCTGGGGCCGCTCCTATTCTTACTTTTCATAAACGATCTACCATGCAACTTAAAAAAGATGATGATCGCTGCAACATCCCGCCACGATCTTCTTCGTCTATTGAACATGATCAGAATACTACTGTTCGCCGATGACACCTCAGCATTGGTTACTGCGCGAAGCTTTGACGAGCTACAGAGGTTATGTCACCTTTTAGTCCAGTGCTTTGTCGATTGGTGTCGCTCTAATTCAATAATGATTAATGTTGCTAAAACTGAATGCGTTCATTTTGCTCTAAGATCCAGCGAACGCAGATTGGTTGTACGCTATTTGGACGAGGTTATTTCATCTGCGGACCATACCAAGTTCCTGGGTGTCCACATCGATTCCAACTTGAAGTGGAGCACTCATATCGATTCTGTCTGTAGAAAACTCAATGTCTCTTACTTTGCTTTAAGTAGAGTACGGAGTTCACTTCCTTTGCGGTCCGTTCTCAACATATACTACAGTTTGGTGTACAGTCACCTATCATACAACATCCTACTGTGGGGTAATTCATCGGACGTTGGCAGAGTCTTTGTTATACAGAAGAGGATCTTGCGTATGATATTTAATGTTGAGCCTAGGTCCTCCTGTAGACCGGTTTTCATTGAAAATGGCCTCCTCACCTTGGCCTCGATTTTCATTCTCAAATGTTTGATCTATACCAAAGAACACGAAAATAAGTTCACCAAACTTTCTAGCTTTCATAGCTACAGTACAAGAAACGAAGGATTGTTATGTGTACCAAAACATAATTCCTCTAGATTCGAATGTTCACCAAGTTAAAGTTATTTTAGTTAGTAGATGTTATTATTCTGTTGCTGAATATTTTTCTGATTCTTGTGAGTAGTTTTCTATTTTGATTTTGTTTTTTTCTCTGACTTGTCCTATACATGTATTTGTCTGACAGGATTAATAAAGTATTATTATTATTATTATTATTATTATATGTTTCCACATTCGAGAATTTTGTGATTTGGGAGGATAATAAAAAATTTCCTTCCATTGGGAGATAAAGAAAGGATAGTTTTCATTTTCAGAAAAGGTCTGCAACGACAAATCCTGAGTAATAATTTGAAAAATTAACACTTCAGTATTGACACACTAGGTATTTGATTATGCGAAAAATATTCTTTAATATAAAGTAAGACAGACATCCCTTTTCAAAAATTTCAAAATCAATGGGTTTCAAATACAAAATGGCTTGAGCAAAAATTTATATATTTATATGTATATTTATGTAATAGTTGTCACTGCATGAGGATAACTAAGTAGGTAAAGTCCTATTGTGAGAAGTACGCATTTACTAAGACCTTTATGTAGAACGGACAACGTAGCGCTGATTCAAAATCCGAAAATGTATTGACAAGCGTTCAACCTCCAATTTTCGTCCGATATAGTGTGGAATGTATCAAAATTCCAAGGCCAACCGAACCATATTGTTAGTTCACGTTCAAATTTTGCTTGATGAATTATTAGGCTATGTGCCTAATACATACATACATACATAATCCAGTGACTGTACTAACCTACAAAAGTGTGAACAAGAATTACATACTTAGTACCAAAGATTTTTAAAATTCTGTTAGTGCAGAAGCAAGAGGACTTATGAGGGTTGTTGATTTTTTCACAAAAAACGACATCATCTATAAAAAAATTTGCTGCATGTCTGCAGGATATTCAGAAACAAAAAAACCAACGAATTTGATTCATTTTTAAAATAACCCTGACATGCGACTCTTTATTTTTCGACCTCTACAAATCCAAAAATTTGTATTCCAAAAATAATTATCCATTCAAAATATTGAAATTTTTTTGGACATATGTATTATTTCTGCGATTCGATATCTGCTATGAATATTGAAATCGAAGAGATTGATTCAATAAAAAGCACCATTTTGTTCAATTTCAGTTAGATATGTTATGTCTGTTTAGAAAGAGATCCAAAACAATTCTTATTTTGAAGTTATCGCAAACCCAACCCACGAGGGGGCCAAAATTCCGTATTTTCCAAAATGGATGCACGCCACTGCCTGAATTTTAAAAGCATTTCGTATGAAAGGGTCATCAGACCGTATCTCAATATAACGAAGTAGCTTATATTAAAATAAAACTGCAATTATGAACATTCGCATATGCATTGAATTTTCACGCATGTGCTACTTTCGAGTGCCGCTTGGGGCAGGTCGGAAATCAACGGGCGCAATCAAAATAAAAACAGTCGAACAACACGTAATCGTTGTTCGCCCAGGTCAGTGACAGCACCAAGCTGCCAGCCTTCTTTCTTGCTAGCAGAACGATCGAAGAGGAGGATCTGCTTCTTCTTTCGTCTTACCGAAATTGTTTCAGCTGTCTGATGACTGCCGATTGAGACAGCGTTGCCAGGTTTCTTTGAATATTGCATCAAATCTTTCTTTCTGAATACCATTTGAATGATGGAAATTCGATGAACAGATCTGTATTAATTCACCTTTTGGGCGCGCCCCTATGCTCCTTATCCTAAAGTTTAGTGGATTTCTACAGCCTTCTCAAAGACCTAAGAATGAGGAATTATGGTGAGTTGTCGGAGCCTTCCTGAAAACTTAGAACTTCTAATCTAATTAAATTTCAGATGGAGATCAGTAGGCCAAGAGTTTCTACTTTCCGGGCTGCTTCGCCTGAAAAAATAATGAATACAAATTCCAGAAACAGTGTACTCTTCGCTCTATGAGTCGAGTAGATAAATCGTGATTTGTGCCAACAGCACTTCTGGCAAACTGACGTTAATCTAAAAGTATAACGCACTCTGACATCTATGGTTAAAATCCTCCATTTTAGCCGAAGATAGCATGGCTTCAGAGGATACCATTTTTCACCTCTCAAAAATCATGTTGATGATGTAAAATTTGTAAACGGGAGGTCGCCTTGAAAGAACTTAAAGACCCAAGGTCGCGGGTGTTCACTATGCGAAGCCTTGTAAACCTTCTCACTTCCCTCTTGTTTTTCTAGTACCTACATATAAATATTGATCACCATCTGTCAATAAAGAGAATATCCGTCTTAGTTCTTAAGAGATCTGTATAAACTAACCACTACAGAGAATCACCCTATAGGTCTATGGAGATCACGAGTTCTTACACCTGATCTTAGTTCTTATGAAGGCATAATCCCTAACCTAATCTGTTGAGGAAAAAGCTACCAGAGAATCCTGAATAAGCCAGTTATTTCTCTTAATGTTCATGATATTCAATCATAAGATTGTTTGAGATAGAATTTACAAGGTCTGGCACAGAAATTTGCTGATTTGTCAGTGGTCCCAAGTGTAGGGGAATGATAATATAAAGACGGAAACAGACTGCTATCACGTCCCGTGAGCTCATGTGAGGAATCCTTCGAAATTATATCATGCGTGAAAGTGCACTGGTACCAACAATGTGGCTCTAGATAGTTGATATCCAATTGAAATACTTGGACTAACTATGAACCACACTTTTTTGACTTGACGCGTCTTCCCATGCTTACACCTGAGCTCTGGTGACGTGCTAGCACTCTGTTTCCGCCTTAAGCGTAGGAAGGTAAAGAGTGCAAAGTCTGGAATTTTCGTAAATGGAAATCATATAATACATTGGGCAGTGCAAATCAGGCTTACATGCATATTTTTCCAAATTACATACATACGGTCCCCAATATATGTTGAAGACCATATGTATGTCAACATTTTTCCCAGACCCATAGAAATCAGTTGGTAGGTATCTCCAAAGTAATATTTTCCCACAGATTAAGACATATGAGAGACCATAAGGTTAATGTTTCATGTCTTTAATATAGGTACCATCTTCCTTAGGTTCATTTTTTTCAGCATTGTTGGGGGTGTTGAATTTTTCCTTCAATATTGAGGATTGTGCCAATTCATTGACGCATTTTAGAAAAACACTTATATGAGAATCTGAAAGACTCGTTGCCGTAAGATACAGCACTAACTCGGCAATTTTTTCGAGATAACATACTTGGATTTCTTTACAGGGAAGACAATGTAGTAGTGACATGAAGTGTATTGACAAATTAATGTCAATTGAGCAAGTACAATTCCGAAGATTTTTTAAGAATTCGTCTGATGAAGAAGTCTGATATAGACTTCGAAACGTTATGAAGTTATCATTTTATAGTTCCATTTTTCGTTCATTGTCAGGCAACAATTTTTCTATCTGATTTGCTCCATACAAATTAGTGCAAGAATTCACGCAGGAGCAAATCGATTAATTAAATTTGTTTCAGAGATTGGGAGTGAAAATCCTGAAGAGTTACAGAAGATGCAGAGTCCTCCCAGATTGAATTCAATCGATATTTCAATTTTGCCCACACTGTACAGTGCTTAAATGATTTGGAATATGCATATAAAAAAATCAAGAAATTTCAAGGTTGACCTTGTCAAGGTGAAACAGCATCTGAATAAAAAGCTTCTTTTCTGTTGCCGGCACTTTTCGAGGATTTGGAACACCAAAAAAAAGAGAAACAACAGAAGAACAAAAAACAACACAATAATTCTAGATTAAATGAAGAGAGGTGTGAACGATAGATAAAAAATTAAAAATGAAACAAATACGAAATCATGCATGTGGCGACAAGAAGCAAGCTGTAGGAGTGAGAAAATAACCTAATATTTCGAATTCACAATTCGAAGATGTGGCAGCTTTAGAATAATAGTTTTTCAGCTCTTTTTTGAACTTTTTCGTGTTCTCAATTCTTCTCATTTCTATTGGAATTCTGCAAAAGTATTCAGAATGTATGTAGAATGTAGAAAATGAAACGTTGTGAATAACGGAATCTAAAGTCATTCATTGTTTATCGCTGAAATCGCATATCTATTTTCTTGTTCAATGAAAAGTTTAGTTATATAGTTGCTCCAGTTTTTTTATTTCGATCGGCATTGAATTAATCAATTATTCATTTATTTCAGACACTTTCCGAGCCGAATGCACTCCTTTAGAATAGAATAATTGCTTAATCAACTCAATACTTCTTGAAATGTTTGAGAGTGTAGGAAAAATTTGAACAGGGTTTATTTCAATTCATCAGTTGGTCAGAACCAATTTAAGCTCCACTAGAGTTGTATTTAGTACTTGTTATTTCTACTTTCCTCATCAATAAAATCACAAAATGCCTTACTAGAAAGTGAATCAAATGATTTTCTCTATGATGAGTTATTTGAAAATTACAGGTGTTTCGTAAAGACAACAGCATCTACAGATGGAAGAAAGTATATTAAGGTATATTCCTTCACCCACCTGAAGATGCAACTGTGACAACGAAACACGTGTAGTAGTTAAATACCTCATTCTTGTGAAGATCATGTTATTCACTTTCCAATAATTCTGGAATTTCATCAAGTATCAATCAATTAAATATCCAAAATTATACAAATAGATATAAGGTCCTTTCGTTTGCATAAAAAGTGTAGCACTTTTCTACACTCGATTTTAGTATTCGTTTGCTGATTAAATTTGCACCAGTGTAGAGGAGGTGTAGTTTATCTACATCTCCTTTTGACTATGTGCAGATAAACTACACTTCCTCAACACTGGTGTAAATCAAATCGAGTGTAGAAAAGTGCTACACTTTTTATGCAAACGAAAGGACCTATATTATATTTTGAATCTCATAAACTACCGAAACTACGATTCTCATTGTTTGATATTTGAGAAGGGAAGCACCTGATTTCAAAAACTAACGTTCGAAAGTAAATTTACGGTGATATCTCACGACCACCTTACTTAAACAAATTTCAGGAATTGGGTACTTCGTGGAGAGGGCTGAATTGATATGACTATGCTCTTTTAATTGATTGAAAATCAATCCCCCGTCACGATTCGACCTAACTCAACCTTACCTAATTTAACCTTGCCTAGATGTCTGAAAAATTTCAGTGCCACCGAAGTCTAGGGAAATTTTCGATGCAACGGCAACCTCGACTTCCAAGTTCCACATGTCGATGAACACCGAACGTTTTGCTCTATCTCTTCCACGGCTTGAAGAACGTCCTCAAGATCTTCGGTCTTTTTATTTTCCCAAATGCCGTTGTCCAACTTGAATTGCCCCATTAGAAATCGACAGCGCGGCAAGACAACACGAAATCACAATCCATGAAGTCGTCATCGGCTGATTTACATGCCTGAGATTATGCAGATCACAGATCTCGAGAACTCATTAGTCCAAAGTACCAGTTGAGGTAACAAGATTAATGCCATTTGGTTATCGAATGATTTCTTGGGGACGCTTGACCTCAAGTCCTGCCTCTGGTGGGGATCAATCAGTGCCTCAGATGATGGTACATTAATCTTAGCTTGCTAGAATGTTGTCGAATCCATTTTTCTCTTCAAACTTCATATGTGCTCGATTATGATAATTTTATAGCATTTCCTAACTTTGACTATGCATAAATCTTAGATGAAATAATCAGGAACAGGCCACTGGCGCCTTTCATAAATAAATTATCATATTTCTACCACGTAAACTGTTATATACTCCATTCGCTTTTATTTTAGCACTCGGTTGGCCATGGAAATTTAACACATTTCACTCTGTATAGTACGAAAATGTGGGGTTATGACGCTTGTCAAAATATTTTTGGGTTTTAAATCATCGCTATGTTGCCCGTTCTACGTAAAAGTTTCTGTTATTACGTATTTTATCACAATGTCGAATCTCTTCGGAAAATATGTGACGAACATAATTGAAGTTTATACAAACTGATTGTCATACCAAATCTAGTTATCTGCATGGAAAATACAAGAGATCAGTATATATAATATCATAATATGCACTAGCTTGAGGAGAGGTAATGCTCGTTATCTTCTTTGGCTAAAGTTTGAATTCGTTAGATCAGTTGTAGATTTCAAAAATATCAACCCGAAGATGCAACGCATATGATGCAATGGTTGGGAATGGGTATCTCTCGAAGGAATTAACAGATCATTACAAAAATGTTAAATTCTTCAAGAAAAATCATCTTGCATCTATGGAATTGAAGAAAGTTTCAGGTCAAGATGAACTTCACCTTTGAACAAAAATTTCACATGAATAAACAACAACAGGACAACTGGCTCGTATTTGTGGCCATTCATCTTGATACATTGATATAATAATAATAATTAGTAATTTATTGGTACCTTAAGACATTTTCAATTTATAGGACAAGTCAAATGAAAAATAGAAAAATCAATTTTCGGGATCTTATTCTACGATGACATTCGTCGAAAATCCTGTAGTAACGTTTCGCATCAATATCCCCAAACATAAAATTCTCAAATGCCACCACTTAGTGGGTCTGCTAATTGAAGGAAATTCTTTGTCTCTTCATTCACAATCTTTCTGATTGTGCGAATATTCAGCTGAAATATAAGTCGTTTAGATTCAGATGAAACATTATATCAATTCTCTTACATTGAATATGTTCGCTACCGTCTGACGTAGTGTGGATTTTAGAATATCAGGGTATAACTATTTGAATGAGCAGACCTGAGTTCTAAATAGCACTTCCTGTAATCGTGTTTCTTTTTTAATCATTTTGTTTTTCGTTGTTTTCGTAATAGAAATTGATAGTAGTTGTGGCAACGGCGTTATGACATTAACGACATTTCATGAGTGCCAACCCTACTCCGTTCTAGTTACAAAAACTTGAGAAAATTATTTCATGGCCAACCGACTGCTAAAATAAATGTGAATGGAGTATACGTTCATTAGGTTACCACAATTATTCAAAATCATATTCACATTTAAGAACGATTTTGAGAATAATGACAAATTTTCCAAATTAAATCGTGTTTGACTTATACAGGGTGTTTCAATGTGAAGTGATCGACTCATCTGCGGGTAGAAGACACACATAAAATTGTAAATAACCTATAGTTGAATGGTCTACGGTTCCTATTGTACAAGGTGCTTCATTCATTCGATCCATATTTTCCATAAGCCATAATTTCGGAACCTCTCGGTATATTCAATTCAATTTTTAGAAGAATGTGTTGATTGAGTATCCTCATCAACTGACTTAGCAGCGAAACCTTGAATCCAAAACCGGCTCAGTAAAATTTGATTGAACTAAAATACGGCCATAAAACACCCTGTACCTATATTGGAGTTCATGAAAATGGACAGATAATTCGGAATATACAGAAAGAACTAAATACGTCCAAAGTAATTTCATAATTGAGCATTCAGTTTTAATATCTACTTCATCGTTAGAAACAATGTGAAATGTCGTGGAAAAAATTGAAGTGGAAGTTTTGGCTTCTTAATTGTAAAACCTTTTGATTTGTAAATCTTTGATTGAACTGAAATTCAATCTGGAAGGGCTCTGCATCTTCTGAAACTCTTTAGGGTGTTCAATCCCCAGTCTCTGAAACAAAATCAAGAATAAGAATTAATTCAGATGCATACCACCCGTTGATATAAATATCAACAAGTGTTACGATCTGAATTGAACTAGTCAATTTGCCACCGTCAGGGCCCCATCGAAGAAAAGCAGATGCTGACCATGGTTTCGGTCTCATTTGATCTCGTCAGAGCAACATAGCTTTTCCTCCGATGGAGAAAGTTTAGAATTGATGGACCCTTATTAAATACTGGCAAGCGCTACTGAGTACTGTCCAGTAACATAGTAATTAATTCTTATTATTGCACTCATTGTCTCACTGTTTAGGCGTGATCCTTTTTCAAAATCAAGAATTTACGCAGGAGCAAATGGATTATTTCAATTTCTTAATTACATCTTACGAAAATGCTCATTTGGCCACCAAAAACTTCCAGGAATATCTGAATAATTTGGTACAATGGTATCAAAAATGGCGACTCACTATCAATGATACAAAGTCAATCCAAAATGTTCTCTTCGGAATAAAATATTAATCTACAAGGCGATAATTAAACCGATATGGACATACGGCATACAATTCTGGGGATATGCCAAGAAATCAAATATACAAATAATACAGAGACTTCAGTCCAAAATACTTCGAATAACAGATGCGCCTTGGTACGTGTCCAACTACATTATACATAATGATTTGATGATACCATTTATCGATGATGAAATAAAAAAAACGAACAACAAAATTACAAAATACCATCAGAACCTAGAAGGACATGACAACAGCCTCATAGACCAACTGGCACAAAACCCCTTCAACAGAAGAAGACTACAAAGAACTTGGCCGATTGAATTTAATTGAAGTATTGTACAGAAGTATCAAATATGTTTGATGACTTCTTCATGTCAGATAATATTTCAACACATTTACTTAATACTTAAGAATAGAAGATTGTAAATTTCAATAAAGCGTTAAAAAAATTTCTCAATTGATCTTGTTTCAGAGACTGGAAGTGAAAACCGTATAGAGTTTCATTAGATTTACTAGATGAGAAATCTTTTCTATGGAACTAAAGTTCTCAAATAGAAATTTGAGGAGTTGCCTCAATTTCTTGTAAATTGCTTCTACGTTTGAGAGATATTATTCCCATGATGGTTGTCAAAGGATTCTTTTTTTTTATCATTGCTTTACATATTTTTGAGAATTTTCACGACGTTTTTTAAAGGGTTCGAACAAGAAAAAGATTATGGTGATCAATGATTATCGTGAACAAAATTGTGAATAATTTAGACGAATTTCATTGGTGAGATTTTAAACAAATGCTCTATTTTTTAAACTTGGTCCTAAGTATATTTCTGTCAGTTGGTTATATCGGAATGAGCCATTTCATAATAGCTATTTATGTAACAAGTACATGAATTAGGTCTTTATGGACGAGTCCAAATGATGAGCCCAATAACTTGGGCAAGTCCATAAAGCCTAATTATGTACGAGTTGCATACAAAGCTTTATGTTCGACTGCAATGCAAAAATTTTATTTTCTGAAATGGCTTATTACTGACAAACATTAAGCCGATTTTGGACGGCCGATTTTGTACCGGTCGTTCAAATTCCAATAGTGAACTACGTGCGGGAACGGGACCTGGCACACACGCCGACCACTGATCGGTGCCGGTAAAATGCCGGTGAGCAACTGTCCAATACCGGCAATACCGGGATGTAGTAGCGTACGTGACTAACTATACGTTTGTTCTAGCACCGATTGTTTACCATTGAACTCAAGAAAGTGGTAAACAATCGGTGCTTATACAAACGTGTACTTAGTCACGCACGCCACTACATCCCGGTATTGCCGGTATTGGACGGTTTCTCACCGGCATTTTACCGGCACCGTTCACCGGTCGGCGTGTGTGCCAGGTCCCGTTCCCACACGTGGGTCACTATTGGAATTTGGACGACCGATATAAAATCGGCCGTCCAAAATCGGTGTGTGTGCAACTAGGCTTACAAGTGATGTAAAACGGAGAAAATTGTAAAATCGACAGAAGATAGTATTATGGCGTACTTCAATAATGAATTGAAAGCTCACAAAAGTTCGTCGCTATGGACTACATAAATGAATCGAAAAGTACTAAAATAAGTGTTGACACCACAATATTGGGCCAGGAAGTAGTTGACTCTAGCATCAAGTGTATTGCATATCGAAAACTGTGCTTCCACTTCGAGCTCGACTTCCTCAGGCATGCATTTTTATAATAACAAAGAATGTGTTTTTAATTTTCACTACCACACTAATGCTTAGAATAGTAATTCATTATTTTGCTTTTAGGACGAAGTTCAATTCTTCTTCCTTGAATAAAGTGTTGTTTGCATCTAGTATATTTACTTGACAGAATGATAGTGACAGTTGAGTCCAATAAAGTGGTGTCCAATAAAATAGTCAATTATGGACACTAAACGAATTCATAAATAAAGTGTTTATGATGCAGTCGAACATGAAATCGTTTAAGTTACTAAATAATGAGATAAATTCAACAAGCATAAGTTTCCATTTTCATTTCCATGTAAAAGAAACCATATGGTTGAGTCAGTCATCAGGAGATAATAAGTTTTTTCCATTGCTTTGCGATAATACTAACAACCAAATGATTTAGGGTCGTTTTAGGATTCATTTCAGTCATCATTTTCAATTTTTTTTTTCAATTTGTTATTGTGAAAGTTTTGTTAGGTGATTTTTGGTGGAACGCTTTATTTTGACCAATTCTACCTTGTGTTAAAAAAAGCCTCACCTTTAAATAGACCCTGTATATATCTATATTCTTTTGATAAAGAGTTAACAATGGACACTAAATACAAGATACAATAGAAGCACTCGTAATAATTATAGTGAACTCACAAATATTCTTATTATTCATAAATAATAGAATCTCCTTTGGTGTCCAGCATCCGCCACTGGTGGCCAGCTCTGTACCTCTAGGTAATTTGAGTAATTTTATACTTATTACAATCAGGTTGGCGGATGCTGTCGAACATCTATCACCTTTTAAATGTTGGGAGGAGAAAGATCATCTACTTCGGGTACCGCCACAAGCTTTCGTGATAATCTCACCGGGTACCTACTCTGAATTTCTGATGTTTAGTTAGAGGCGGCCAACGGTACGATCCCATTCGAGATAGCCGATTTTGAACCTGAAGTTGTAAATACACAGTGATTGCATCTTGAAGTTTCACCTCAACCAAGAATGTTGAAAAAGCTGCAAGTAGCGTATTGGATATCCGATTCGTCTAATATTCAAAAAATGATCGTGTTTCAGGGCATGAGAAATTTTGCGGAAACCAATATATATTATCTCATTAGGAAAATAATAAAGAAAGCGGAAGGGGTTGAATCTTAAGTCAATAAGGTTTGCTATCAATTTTTGAAGATAGATATGAATAAAAAATAAAGATGACAAAAAAATTTCCGATAATCTGAAACATGCAAAAAACCATCTTGCCCTTCTGTGTCGGGCAAAATGGCATATCGTATAATATGATATTTTTTGTAATGAAAAAAAAAGAAAAATTGATCCATCTTTCAATACAAACCACATAATAAAATAATAAAACTTTTTATTCGATGAAACAAAAACATATTTTCAATATACATGCATAGATATCGAAATGAAAACAAAATCTAACATAAACAATAATAGGAAAACTAATTTTCACAGATCACAAAAAAATCACATTTGGAATTATTGAATGATAGGTACTGACTTCAGTCTTCACATAATTGGCAAAAAAATTGCTTGGCTTTTTTTGGTGAACCCGAGCACTCAGCATGAGCCCACATTCCACACTGTTGGCATTTGAGCCACATCTCGTTACTCTTTGACCTACTGTATAATCCATTACAATATAAGCACGCAGCGTCATCTTCGTCATTTTCTCTGAAAATCTTTGGTTCATCTTCATCACTACTTTCTACCATTTTTCTTTTCACAATATTCCTTTTGCTTTTTCTTTCTTCTTTAAGTTTTCTAAAGCTTCTTTTTTCTTTAGTTCCTGCTTGAAAGGACTCATTGTTGAAAAATCTTGATATTTCATACCCTTGCGATTGGTCTTTGGGTTTCTTGTCATAGTGCGTGGTTTTGGTGATAGTTTGTCTACTATTAGTTCAGCTTCCTGGAATATATTTCAGGGATTGCCTCACTATCATCTTCTGAATGTACTATTGACGGTTGATTGGTGTTTGTGACTTGACTGTTTTCTCCATTGGTAAAAACCAAAGATTTATCTTTGACCAGTGAATGTACTCCAGAGGTGGAAGGTTCCTTTAGATTTGCCAGTTGTTCACAATCTTCATCTTGAACTAGAATTTCTGAGGTATCAGCATAAATAAATGTTCTGGAAAAATATCTCTATTAAACGGTGCTATACCCATAGGATTAGCTGTTCTTTCATAGGCTTTGTTGAGAAGCGCTGCGATCTGATAAATTGTTACAGGTCGCCTAGGATTGGCTCTCATCCATTCTGTTACCGCCTGGTTGTAGTAAGTTTGCAATGGTCCAAAGACAGCCACATCGAGAGGTTGAAGTCGATTTGTGCAGTGCGCAGGTAGACAAAAAATGACGACTTTTTTTTCTTTTGCCAATTGAAGTGCTTCAAAATATTTATGGCTAAGGTGTCCATCTAAGATCAATAAAGCCTTTCTCGTTTCGGAAGGTCGTACAAAATCTATGAAATGTTCTATCCACTTTAAGAAAAATTCTCCCGTTATATATCCTGATTCATTGTACAGACCTAGAGTACCAACTGGAGCTCTATTGTACAAATTATCATTCCTTTTTTTTTCGTGGAAAAATTATTGCTGGTGGTACAAATCCTCCTCCAGAACTCATACAGATTACTTTTGTGGTGTGAATTCTTCTCTAGGCGCTGGTAATTGCTCCCACATGCTTTTTCCCCTTTTCAGCAAAGATTTGGACTGTATTTGAGGCAGATTCATCCTTATTGAATATCATTGTTTTGTCTATCTGATATTTAGTTAGAGAGAGTTAGGAATCTCTCCAAATTCTTAAAATATTTCTCAGAGCCTGGGCCCGAGCTAAAGAAATAGCCTCAGGAAGTCGCAGTGATATTTCAGGCTTGCGTGTCCGAAAACCTTGGAGCCAAGAAATCCCACCTGTTTTCCTCTGTCTGCTGAAAGGGTGTTTAATTTTCATTTGTTCAGCTATTTGATAAGCTATAGAGCATACATCTTTGGGCGTTAAACCAAATAGCTGCGACTCCAGTTCGAGTATATTTGCAACTATAGCTCATTCTACATAATCTGGTAATGCATTTTCCTAACGACCTAGATGCTTTTTGGTATTCAGAGCAATTTTGTTTTTATTTGCGGCTCGGCGTCGTAGAGTGGTGGCAGGCACCTAAAATGTTTTACTTGCAAGGGCCCATCCCATTTATTTATTTCGTACAGCTTCCAAAGCCTTCTTCATGTTATTCTCATCCCACACTCCTCTATTACTTTTCCTACGGTAATAGTAGACCATCTGAAACAATATTATATTGTTAACAAAAGGTGCTACTATCCGAGCAAGACGGCATGCCATGCCATTTTACGCAGCCACCATGTATGCCAACTTGTCCTACCTACGTGTCAGAAAAAAAAATTGATAAATCAACATCTTTGTGATAAATTTTCGTAAAAGTAAATATATGGAAATGACTTTTTAAAAAGGACAATTCTGATTTACTATAAAGAACGACTTCCCGGGCTTCGATCCGGACGTTCTATACCTTTACGAAAACCGCGGTTCTCGTAGAGGCGATCTCTCGCTGCGCTCGAGACCTCAGGTCGCGTAAGAACGCGAAACCATCTACCGTTTTTTCAACTATTCTATTCACGACTTATTCACGACTATCTACCAACTACCACCGCGGCACGCTTACAAATACGTCAGTAAACTGTTGCCAACTAATGAAAACATTTTTAGCAAGTTAGAGGATTCTACCCGTAGCGTATTTTTCAGTACATATGCTATGCCATTTAGCCCTAATATGCCAATATGCCATTTTGCCTGCTGTTCCCCTAAGATCTTTCAGAGTACGTATAAGAAATTTGGTTGCAATTTAATAGGAGCTCTAACAGCTTTGACAGAGATTGATAAGCCCGTTAAAGCACCAACATCACAACGGTGCTTGCAGAGTTAAAATATCAAGGATGTTATTTTTCGGCGCTTTGCACAGAACATAAATGGTACCCAGTTCCAGCAGCTGGGCGAATCATTCTGTCTGCAAGGCGCTCTAGGAAGGCTTCTCTACACATGTGCCTGCCAGTCGTTCGTTTAGTGTCCAAGACTTTATTTTCTTTGAGGAATAAAAATCTACCTTTATCGCTCAACCAGAGCGAAAAATGCCGGCTACTCACACGTCAGCAGATGGAACAATTTAGGCATACAGAGAGATAGATTGCTCTACATCATTGAACTCTAAAAGAACTGGAATGGCATCTCGATGTAGGCAAACTGAGGAAGACTGAAAGGGAAGATGTAGAGCAATCTATCTCTCCCTGCGCTCTGTCAATTGGTTTATAACGATGTAAACAAAAACCAGTTCTTTTAGAGTTCAATGCTCTACATCTTCCCTTTCAGTCTTCCTCAGTTTGCCTGCATCGAGATGCCATTCCAGTTCTTTTAGAGTTCAATGTTGAGAGGAGTTTATACCACGGGACTTTCTCGCCATCCGTATCAGCCGTAAGGGAGGAAAGACCACCAGAATGTGGGGTGCTGCCAGAACAACTGACCGATCAGTAAAATTTGTGACTATTACAACAGTTCTCACTTTCGTCGAAAAGATGGCAGCATCTTCCTAAAGTCTTTTTTCAATTTCAGCAGGTTTCGAATGGAGAGACTTTTCCAGAAATTTCTTTATGTTGAAATTCATTGATAAAATCATTTCACCTCGGAAAGTAAATAACCTGAATGAACAATTGTTTTTCAATGAAAAAATTTCCTAATTTTTTTTTCCGTTTGACGAATAAAGATATTTCTGACTTTCCGAGATGACGAACTGATTGAATTTAGTTATAATGAAAACCCCATATTAATTAGAGGTTTCTGATGTAAAATATACCTTTTCGCATTTTGAACTGACCACTGAAACGGTGTAGATCCCTCTTAACTTAATGAATTAGTGAATATAGGTTTTGAAAGGAGATTCTTAAGCTTCTTTCTGAAGCATAACATTCATCACTTAAAAAGAGAGCTTTACAATAAATATAATGTTTTTGCCTTTTCATAATAAAAATCGACCACCCTTTACATTCAAGCTTCATGAAGAAATTGCTCCACTGCTTGCGCGGTGGTCGTGCATGAATTTGCAATCAGAAGATTTCCGCTCCAAAAAAATCGATCTGCCCCGACGTTTTACGAAAAAACATAGTCCAATAAATCTATATTAAAAAAAGAGGATCTATGGTTTACTTCAAAATGCTTTATTGTTCAAACGATCGCACCAAATTGGACAATTCTTTTTTTGTTGTGTTTATTATTGTTAGGGCAAGGTTTATATAACAAAATATTCCCAAAAAAAATTGTACAGAACAGAAAAAAGGCATTCCTTTTTCTTACGACCAATCGTCGGCAAAACTAGGTTTGCCGGGTCAGCTAGTCATTGATAATTGGCGAATCCAACTACCGATGAGGGCGCTGCGACTTGTCAACAAACATGGCGGAAAATGAGTAATCATCGTGAAAACTCTATTGTGAAAGCAATGTTATCGTAGATTTTATTCGATTATAGAGATATTTGTAAAGGTAGTGAATAATTATGGGATTATTGATTGTGCTCGGGTTTCTCCAGAACTTTCCTGAACATGTTGGTGTCGTTTGATGAAGATTTTACAAGAACTTATATCCAGAAGATTTCATTCTATCATCACACTCACATGAATTATGTAATTTGTGGAAATAAATGAATGTAAATATTTGAGATAATTTATTTGGATGGAAACATATTATGCAGTTCAAAATGCCAACACAGAAATTATTTTCCAGCAATTACAACCAACTCAACAAGACCGCCTGAAAATTAATTCTACAGTTGTAATTTCATTAACGAAATTTGAAATTCTTGTCGAACGGTTTAATTATTGATCACTTTCAACTGCTTGCAAAATTCCAAGTCAAATCACTACTTTTCATTTGAAATGTTCCCAACATATCATCTCTTGAAGATTGCAAGTCCAGTAATGCATGTACAACTTCAGTTATGTCAGAAATTTAATCTCATATACTTTCTTCTGCTCAGGTTTCTCGGCACTATTGAAATCATGGAAATGAAAATTCGCATTGTCTTTCTTAATCGTTTAACACTAGAAAATTCATCTAGAACAAAGATATCTCCTAACCTAAAATTATAGTAAAAATCGGTAAATAGTTTCTCAACTGAATGACACTAATATAAATACTTACTGAATTATTTTAATACCTATTTTGCTAGTCAGACATCCAAAAAATTTTGTGAATATAGTTCACTGGTAACCGAATATATAATGAAAATATCTAACCCAAAGAAGTTAAACTCAAGTTATTACTCACTTTCTAGGTTAGTGATTTGGCCGCTAGGCGGCGTTTAGATTTTTGGATTCGCCAATAGTCAAAACCTACGGGTTTCATGGAAATCTAGACAAGAAGAGCCATCATTTCCAACGAGTTTTTTTTAGCATATTCATACTTGAAATTGCAAAACCTTTAAAATGTGTGGCTCGACCCTTCTTTGCATTAAGGATTCTTGGGGAATTTGCAAGTAAAAGATTTCACTCTAAATACAAATCGTAGTTATGACGTTTTATGGAAAAACAAACACAGAAGTATCCATTTGGATCATTTAATGTGGGCAACAACGTGTAGTGGAGATAAAACCGATCCAGTAAACTACCGCGGGATAACACTGCTGAGCACCTCGTTGAAACTCCTTACCAAGATCATCGCGGATAAAATAACCTCAACAACGCCTATAAGAGAGGAACAACAGGGATTTCGAAAGAACAGATCAACTACAGACGCACTGTTCATACTCAAACAACTTACAGAGAAATCTCGAGAGTACAACACCCCCGCCTATCTCTGCTTTGTAGACTTAACAAAGGCCTTCGATAGAGTCCAAATACAAGATGTTAGTACTATCCTACAAGACAGTGGAGTGCCGAAAGAATTCATAGAGCTCATTAAGGACATAAATGCGAACACGACAACTCAAATACGCACAAACTTCACCCTTACGCAGCGGCTACGAACGACTATGGGTATCCGCCAAGGCGACAGCCTCAGCTCTATACTATTCAACGCAATCATGGATGAAATGATAATAGCCGTAAAGAAAACTGGACTAGGATATCGTATGGGGAAACACAAAATGAGCATATTATGCTATGCCGACGACGCAGTGCTTATCGCTGAATCAGAGGATGACCTCCAGAGATTATTGTTGGCGTTTTATAGAAGGGCAGAACAACTCAACATGAAGATCTCTAAACAGAAGACCAAATGCATGACCATAGCAAGGGAGCCGTTACGATGCAAATTAGCACTGGAAAATAACACCATAGAGCAAGTCATGTCGTTTGAATACCTTGGATACAAAGTCACAAGCTCCGGTTTCCTGGAAGATGAAGTAACAGACCAACAAAGCCGCCTCAATATCAGGACATCTGAGATTCCCAATCTGGAAAAACAAACATCTGAGTATAGACTGTAAGTCGAGGGTATACAAAACATGTGTAAGACCAATTATGACATATGGCGCGGAAGCAAGGGCCGAAACATCTGTCACAAAAAGAATCTTAAGAACAACCGAGATGAAAACCCTGAGGACAATAGCAGGGTATACACTGAACGATAGGCAGAGAAACGAATCAATAAGGGAAAAGTGTCAAACAGACGATATATCGTGAGATGGATAAGGGGAAGAAGAAGGGAATGGAAACAGCACGTAGATAGAATGAGTCCAGACAGGATGGCCAAGATTGCAAGAGACAACATACCACACGGAAGAAGACCCCTGGGGCGCCCACCAAAACGATGGCGAGACAGTTGGCAATCTACATCCCAAGAAACAACAACATAGAGAAACCGGAATTGAACAGGCAGAGTGCCGTATAAAAGAGGAAGAAGAAGAAGAAGAACAACGTGTAGTGGGATGAGAGAATGCATTGGTAGTCGATGGTTTTCATAGCCTCCATAGCCGTGATCGTCTAGTGGTTAGGACCCTACGTTGTGGCCGTAGTAACCCAGGTTCGAATCCTGGTCACGGCAATGTATAAGCATTATCATGAAGAGGTGCCAGTTTTTTTATTCAAAGAACAAAGTCCAATAAATCATTGATGACAATCAAAGCAATGATCTGATACTTACGGGTTCCATGGAAATCTATAAGCCAAGAAGAGTCATTACTTCCAACTAGTTTTTTTGACATATTCATAATTGAAATTGCGAAACCTTAAAAGTGTGTGACACGATCCTCCATGGAATTAAGGATTCTTGGGGAATTTGCAAATAAAAAATTACCCTGCAAATACAAATCGATCTGTTATGTTGTTTTATGGAAAATCATACACAGAAGTATCCATTCGGATCATTTAACGTGGGCAACAACGTGTAGTGGGATGGGAAAATGCATTGGTAGTCGATGGTTTCCATGGCCTCCATAGCCGTGATCGTCTAGTGGTTAGGACCCTACGTTGTGGCCGTAGTAACCCAGGTTCGAATCCTGGTCACGGCAATGTATAAGCATTATCATGAAGAGGTGCCAGTTTTTTTATTCAAAGAACAAAGTCCAATAAATCATTGATGACAATCAAAGCAATGATCTGATACTTACGGGTTCCATGGAAATCTATAAGCCAAGAAGAGTCATTACTTCCAACTAGTTTTTTTGACATATTCATAATTGAAATTGCGAAACCTTAAAAGTGTGTGACACGATCCTCCATGGAATTAAGGATTCTTGGGGAATTTGCAAATAAAAAATTACCCTGCAAATACAAATCGATCTGTTATGTTGTTTTATGGAAAATCATACACAGAAGTATCCATTCGGATCATTTAACGTGGGCAACAACGTGTAGTGGGATGGGAAAATGCATTGGTAGTCGATGGTTTCCATGGCCTCCATAGCCGTGATCGTCTAGTGGTTAGGACCCTACGTTGTGGCCGTAGTAACCCAGGTTCGAATCCTGGTCACGGCAATGTATAAGCATTATCATGGGGAGGTGCCAGTTTTTTAATTTGAAGAACATAGTCCAATAAATCATTGATAACAATCAAAGCAATAATTGGATACAAAGCAATGATCTGATACTTACGGGTTCCATGGAAATCTATAAGCCAAGAAGAAGTCATTACTTCCAACTAGTTTTTTTGGCATAGATATTCATACTTGAAATTGCGAAACCTTAAAAGTGTGTGCCACGACCCTCCATGGAATTAAGGATTCTTGGGGAATTTGCAAATAGAAAATTTCTCCTCCAAATACAAATCGATCTGTTATGATGTTTTATGGAAAAAACATACTCAGAAGTATCCATATGAATCATTTTATGTGGGCAACAACGTGAAGTTGGCTGGAACAACGCAGTGAAAGTCAGTGGGTTTCGTGGCCTCACAGCCGTGATCGTCTAGTGGTTAGGACCCTACGTTGTGGCCGTAGTAACCCAGGTTCGAATCCTGGTCACGGCAATGTATGAGCATTGCCATGGGGAGGTGCCAGTTTTTTAATTTGAAGAACATACATAGTCCAATATCTCATTGACAATTGTCAAAAGATTGATTGGATACCTACGGGTTTCATAGAAATCTAGACAAGAAGGACCATAATTTCCAACGAGTTTTTTATAGCATATTCATACTTGAAATTGCAAAACCTTTAAAATGTGTGAGTCGACCCTCCATTGCATTAAGGATTCTTGGGGAATTTGCAAATAGAAAATTTCCCTCCAAATAAAAATCCATTTGTTTTGATGTTTGATGGAAAAACATCCATGATCCATTTGGATCATTTTACGTGGGCTGCAGCGTGTAGTGGTGTGGGAAAATGCATTGGTAGTCGATGGTTTTCATGGCCTCCATAGCCGTGATCGTCTAGTGGTTAGGACCCTACGTTGTGGCCGTAGTAACCCAGGTTCGAATCCTGGTCACGGCAATGCATGAGCATTATCATTGGGAGGTGCCAGTTTTTTAATTTGAAGAACATAGTTCAATATCTCATTGACAATTGTCAAAAGATTGATTGGATACCTACGGGTTTCATCGAAATCTAGACAAGAAGGACCATCATTTCCAACGAGTTTTTTTTAGCATATTCATACTTGAAATTGCAAAACCTTTAAAATGTGTGACTCGACCCTCCATTGCATTAAGGATTCTTGGGGAATTTGCAAATAGAAAATTTCCCTCCAAATACAAATCGATCTGTTATGATGTTTTATGGAAAAACATCCATGATCCATTTGGATCATTTTACGTGGTCAACAACGTGTAGTGGTATGGGAAAATGCATTGGTAGTCGATGGTTTTCATGGCCGACATAGCCGTGATCGTCTAGTGGTTAGGACCCTACGTTGTGGCCGTAGTAACCCATGTTCGAATGCTGGTCACGGCAATGTATAATCATTATCATGGGGAGGTGCCAGTTTTTAAATTTGAAGAACATAGTCCAATAAATCATTGACAATTGTCAAAAGAGTGATCGTCTAGTGGTTAGGACCCTACGCTGTGGCCGTAGTAACCCATGTTCGAATGCTGGTCACGGCAATGTATAATCATTATCATGGGGAGGTGCCAGTTTTGAAATTTGAAGAACATAGTCCAATAAATCATTGACAATTGTCAAAAGAGTGATTGGATACCTACGGGTTTCATCGAAATCTAGACAAGAAGGACCATCATTTCCAACGAGTTTTTTCTAGCATATTCATACTTGAAATTGCAAAACCTTTAAAATGTGTGACTCGACCCTCCATTGCATTAAGCATTCTTGGGGAATTTGCAAATACAAAATTTCCCCTCCAAATACAAATCGATCTGTTATGATGTTTTATGGAAAAACATCCATGATCCATTTGGATCATTTTACGTGGTCAACAACGTGTAGTGGTATGGGAAAATGCATTGGTAGTCGATGGTTTTCATGGCCCACATAGCCGTGATCGTCTAGTGGTTAGGACCCTACGTTGTGGCCGTAGTAACCCATGTTCGAATGCTGGTCACGGCAATGTATAATCATTATCATGGGGAGGTGCCAGTTTTTAAATTTGAAGAACATAATCCAATAAATCATTGACAATTGTCAAAAGAGTGATTGGATACCTACGGGTTTCATCGAAATCTAGACAAGAAGGACCATCATTTCCAACGAGTTTTTTATAGCATATTCATACTTGAAATTGCAAAACCTTTAAAATGTGTGTGTCGACCCTCCATTGCAGTAAGGATTCTTGGGGAATTTGCAAATAGAAAATTTACGTCCAAATACAAATCGATCTGTTATGATGTTTTATGGAAAAACATCCATGATCCATTTGGATCATTTTACGTGGTCAACAACGTGTAGTGGTATGGGAAAATGCATTGGTAGTCGATGGTTTTCATGGCCCACATAGCCGTGATCGTCTAGTGGTTAGGACCCTACGTTGTGGCCGTAGTAACCCATGTTCGAATGCTGGTCACGGCAATGTATAATCATTATCATGGGGAGGTGCCAGTTTTTAAATTTGAAGAACATACATAGTCCAATAAATCATTGACAATTGTCAAAAGAGTGATTGGATACCTACGGGTTTCATCGAAATCTAGACAAGAAGGCACATCATTACCAACGAGTTTTTTTTAGCATATTCATACTTGTTAAAAATTGAGCGAAGCCCCCCTCCGACCTCTCTCTAGTCTACGCTCCTGACCAGCTCCGGTGGCCACGTATGGTACCACGATTCTGCGGTGCGCTGGTTGAACGACGCAGCGGCCCCACTTTTCGGTGTTTTTCAGAAGTGAAAAACCACACATTTACATATTTTTCTTAAGACTCTCTTTGTTAGCTCCGTAGAATTAACTTCGCGCTGCTATCAATGTGATTTTGTAACACCTCATTTCAAGTTCACCTCTTTTAGTTGTTCTCAATTTTTAAGTCTTCTCGCACAATCCTGGTGCTAAATTGTTCTTCTCATAAGGTAACGTACTCTCAGACTGCTCAAAATTATAAATTACACCATTTTCATGACCATTTCACTCTGAAGAAATTAAGTCCACGTGCAAGAGATTCAGAATCTAGAAATAGATTCCGAATCCTTGCGAGCACTGCTCAATTGAAATGTCTTCTCAACTCAAATCGAACTATTGTCTTCTCAAAACTATATATTTTATCATATTTCATAATTTATATAGATTTTCAGACTTCTCTAGATCTTCTCACATGAAAATGGGTATGTAGCACCAGGATTGAAACTTCTCAAGTTCATCTCTATAAAATTGATATCTGATTCATTGTCTTCTCTTAATTATTAGAATCATTTTAATCATTTTTATAACAACTCTTATGATCACCTCGTTATACCTATAACTAATTCATGGTGTTGAGTTTCAGATGACTGAATCCTCATATTCTCCAGGGTGGACCCTGGATGTAGCTGTTTTTCTCAGAACAGGATATGAACACCTCAACGTTAGTTAAACGATCAATGACATTGCTCGATACACCTCGACCTAGGCTCCACCCTGGAAAGTCTGCTTGAACACTCATGTCTACTCACTTGGTATGGTCTACTCTTTATAATATGTACTCTCATTGTTTCTCCACTATTATATTCATTCATCGGACTCAACATGCATGTTAGTTTTCTCAGCCTTCAGCACATCTCAAAATCTACGATTAGAGATTTATTCAACTCAGTACTCTCATGACTTCTCTTAATTTATCAATTGTTTCTTCTATTTTTCTGATGAACGTTCTAATCGTGCTTACTTGTAAGCAGTTCGTCTCTGTAAATGCTGAATTCATTGATAAATTTTTGCACCCTTCAAGATCATCTCAATGTATATGAATTATACTATGTTCTTCTCATATTAATTATGATTGTCCTTTTCATTTAATTAATTATTATCGAACTTCTCATTTGATTAAAATTTATTGCCACGAACTGCTTACTTGTAAGCAGTTCGTCTCTGTAAATGCTGAATTCATTGATAAATTTTTGCACTCTTCAAGATCATCTCAATGTATATGAATTATACTATGTTCTTGTCATATTAATTATGATTGTCCTTTTCATTTAATTAATTATTATCGAACTTCTCATTTAATTAGAATTTATTGCCCTTTTCATATTATTTTTAATATTCTAGTGCTTCTCAAATTCATTAATTCTGTGCTTCTCATTTAACTTGTGCTACTCTTGTTCTGCTCATACTTACATTAACATTATTGATCAACTCAAATTTAATGTATCGATTTCTCGTTGATGATCAGACTTAGACATTGCAGTTTCACCTCGGGCCTATTTCTCTGTACTCTCGCGTCTTCTCTTTAAAATTCAATATTCTAACCTTCGCGTTTTCTGATAGAAAAAGGAGGCTCTCGCAATCAATTTTCAATTGATTGCCCTATCACTGTGTAACCGTCGTGTTGATATTGAATTTATTGAACTCCTCAACGTCTAAGTCTGACATCAAGTGACTTCTCATTTGAACTGCTCTGGACCATCTCTTGTTTTTAATTGGATATTGTCTCTCTGAGTTTATAGATGTGGTTAATATTAGTTGCTTTTTACTGTATTAGCTTCATGCAGGTGACATATTCATTTTATGGTTGTGAATGATACTTAATAAATGTTTTTATACCATCTCCAACTCAATTATCTTTTCATACAGTCCACTACTCTTTAATTAAAAATCATAACACCCTCGATTTTTTAACAATACTTGAAATTGCAAAACCTTTAAAATGTGTGACTCGACCCTCCATTGCATTAAGCATTCTTGGGGAATTTGCAAATACAAAATTTCCCCTCCAAATACAAATCGATCTGTTATGATGTTTTATGGAAAAACATCCATGATCCATTTGGATCATTTTACGTGGTCAACAACGTGTAGTGGTATGGGAAAATGCATTGGTAGTCGATGGTTTTCATGGCCCACATAGCCGTGATCGTCTAGTGGTTAGGACCCTACGTTGTGGCCGTAGTAACCCATGTTCGAATGCTGGTCACGGCAATGTATAATCATTATCATGGGGAGGTGCCAGTTTTTAAATTTGAAGAACATAGTCCAATAAATCATTGACAATTGTCAAAAGAGTGATTGGATACCTACGGGTTTCATCGAAATCTAGACAAGAAGGACCATCATTTCCAACGAGTTTTTTTCAGCATATTCATACTTGAAATTGCAAAACCTTTAAAATGTGTGACTCGACCCTCCATTGCATTAAGGATTCTTGGGGAATTTGCAAATACAAAATTTCCCCTCCAAATACAAATCGATCTATTATGATGTTTTATGGAAAAACATCCATGATCCATTTGGATCATTTTACGTGGTCAACAACGTGTAGTGGTATGGGAAAATGCATTGGTACTCGATGGTTTTCATGGCCCACATAGCCGTGATCGTCTAGTGGTTAGGACCCTACGTTGTGGCCGTAGTAACCCATGTTCGAATGCTGGTCACGGCAATGTATAATCATTATCATGGGGAGGTGCCAGTTTTGAAATTTGAAGAACATAGTCCAATAAATCATTGACAATTGTCAAAAGAGTGATTGGATACCTACGGGTTTCATCGAAATCTAGACAAGAAGGACCATCATTTCCAACGAGTTTTTTTCAGCATATTCATACTTGAAATTGACAATTGTCAAAAGAGTGAATGGATACCTACGGGTTTCATCGAAATCTAGAAAAGAAGGACCATCATTTCCAACGAGTTTTTTTCAGCATATTCATACTTGAAATTGCAAAACCTTTAAAATGTGTGACTCGACCCTCCATTGCATTAAGGATTCTTGGGGAATTTGCAAATACAAAATTTCCCCTCCAAATACAAATCGATCTATTATGATGTTTTATGGAAAAACATCCATGATCCATTTGGATCATTTTACGTGGTCAACAACGTGTAGTGGTATGGGAAAATGCATTGGTAGTCGATGGTTTTCATGGCCTCCATAGCCGTGATCGTCTAGTGGTTAGGACCCTACGTTGTGGCCGTAGTAACCCAGGTTCGAATCCTGGTCACGGCAATGTATAAGCATTATCATTGGGAGGTGCCAGTTTTTTAATTTGAAGAACATAGTCCAATATCTCATTGACAATTGTCAAAAGATTGATATGATACCTACGGGTTTCATCGAAATCTAGACAAGAAGGACCATCATTTCCAACGAGTTTTTTTTAGCATATTCATACTTGAATTTGCAAAACCTTTAAAATGTGTGAGTCGACCCTCCATTGCATTAAGGATTCTTGGGGAATTTGCAAATACAAAATTTCCCCTCCAAATACAAATCGATCTGTTATGATGTTTTATGGAAAAACATCCATGATCCATTTGGATCATTTTACGTGGTCAACAACGTGTAGTGGTATGGGAAAATGCATTGGTACTCGATGGTTTTCATGGCCCACATAGCCGTGATCGTCTAGTGGTTAGGACCCTACGTTGTGGCCGTAGTAACCCATGTTCGAATGCTGGTCACGGCAATGTATAATCATTATCATGGGGAGGTGCCAGTTTTGAAATTTGAAGAACATAGTCCAATAAATCATTGACAATTGTCAAAAGAGTGATTGGATACCTACGGGTTTCATCGAAATCTAGACAAGAAGGACCATCATTTCCAACGAGTTTTTTTCAGCATATTCATACTTGAAATTGCAAAACCTTTAAAATGTGTGACTCGACCCTCCATTGCATTAAGGATTCTTGGGGAATTTGCAAATACAAAATTTCCTCTCCAAATACAAATCGATCTGTTATGATGTTTTATGGAAAAACATCCATGATCCATTTGGATCATTTTACGTCTTCAACAACGTGTAGTGGTATGGGAAAATGCATTGGTAGTCGATGGTTTTCATGGCCCACATAGCCGTGATCGTCTAGTGGTTAGGACCCTACGTTGTGGCCGTAGTAACCCATGTTCGAATGCTGGTCACGGCAATGTATAATCATTATCATGGGGAGGTGCCAGTTTTGAAATTTGAAGAACATACTCCAATGAATCATTGACAATTGTCAAAAGAGTGATTGGATACCTACGGGTTTCATCGAAATCTAGACAAGAAGGTCCATCATTTCCAACGAATTTTTTTTTGCATATTCATACTTGAAATTGCAAAACCTTCAAAATGTGTGACTCGACCACGTCCAGCTCCACTATTTTTCTCAATTGCTTTTTTTCCACCTCATCTACCAACCTTGTATTTGGTACTCTATTTCTGAGGAACAGATCCAATATAGCCTGCTCCATTTTCCTTTCGTTAATATGATAATGTTTCAGCGTCATACGTTAATACGACAGAACACATTGTTCGTACACTGTTTTCCTCAGGCAAATTGGGACATTAGACATGAATACATTATACATTTTTAACTTTTCCTAAGACTGCTCAAATTAATTTCTACTCTCTGAATTTCCTGTTAATGCCTCTACCAATGAAAATGTTATCTCCAAGATATTTGTAGAGCTGACTAGGCCGCTACCTCGACGTGAACACTCTTCCTCAGCACAATATTTGTCATTTATTGTCTATTTATTTATACACTAATACATCATGCTTTCGTTTGGGTATAATTCTTTTGTCAGAAGAAAACTGAACGAAATTGGCAAGAACAGCAAGATGTCTGGACAGACTCTGGATAGAAGACAGGGTTTCAGGAAGTGTTATTTAGAATTCAGGTCCGCTCATTCAAAAAGTAGGTAACCCTGATATTTTAATATCTACAATATATCAGACGGTAGAGGACACATTCGATGTAATTGAATTTATATATTAAATATAAACGAGTTATATTTTAGCTGAATGTTTCCACAATCAGAAAGTTTGTTCATGAAGAAGATGACAAAGAATTTCTTTCTATTGGGAGATCCAAAAATGTGGTGGCATTTCAAAATTATATTTTTGGTGAAAGAATGCGAAAAGTTACTACCAACATAAATTTCGATGAATGTTATCGTATAGCAAGAACAGCAAAATGTCTGGGTTCCTGGTCACTCGAAGATCAAAAGAAACAAAGAGGCCAACATACTTTCCAGTTTCTAGAAAAGGAACCCAAACACCATTAACTGACCCAGAACCTTTCTGTGGTATGGAAATATTTTGGAAAATTTGGAAAATGGTAAGAATTTTTGGAGAAGGAGGATACCGAAAGAGAATCACTCAAAAATTTTCCAGGAATGAATAACTACAGCAAGAATTTTAAAACATTTTAAAACTGTAAGATCCAAAAAGACTTTGGATCTCTGTGAGTAAAAGCCACTGCCCACTGGCTTTTACAGGATTATTGCCTGAGAAAGCATATAATGAAAATGGGTTAACAGGAAACTGACGAATGTAGATTCTGTGGGGAAAAAGGGGAAATTTCTGTTCACCTGATCACAGAGTACTTCGCCATTGTGAGTCAACGCAGAGAATGCCTTGGACGAGAAAATATTAAGAGGAACAAGGACCTAACCTCCTCGAAGTCTCCCCAGATACTGGAGTTCATTGGAGCTCTGGATCTGGAAACGCAGTGATAAAAAACAAAATAGATTCTATACCGATAGGTTTTATGTTCCTATTGGTATTATTTTCTTATAGGTTTCAGTATTTCAAGTTCACTAGCCTAGCATCGTTTTTTTCTGTATTAACATCTCATTTGGAAATCTCGAATTATTGTTTTGGCTGGTTCATGATTTTCTGAACCCAGGTGAAATGTGACAGGTTGTCACAACTCTGAAAAGGTGATATTCTACAATCATCGTGGACTTGTTATTCATAGATAACACAAACTTGTTTCTGTTACCTGTGGTCGTATTTACGAAATATACTCTATTCACTATTATTTTAGCACTCGGTTGACCATGAAAAACTTGTCTCAAGTTTTTGCAACTAGAACGGATTAAAGTTGGCACTCATGAAATGTCGTCAATAACATAACACCGTTACTACTACTCCGTGGCTCACAACCTTGGGTGGGCCTTTGTCCACAAAACTGCACATCTCCATTGCGTTCGATCTAACATAACTTCCACCCGATCGATGTCCACATCTCGGATGTCCTTGTTGATATTGCTTCTCCATCGAAGGCGTGGACGGCTCAGTGGTCGCTTTCCTTTGGGGGCCTCCTCAATTCCTCAAAAGCCAGTTTGGTCAACCTTTCATTCAGGAGTCGTCGCACATGTCCGGCCCACTGTAGTCTTCTAGACTTGATCTCTCTAACGATGTTGGAGCTCTCGTAAAGTTTCTCCAGTTCTCTGTTGGTGCAAACTCTCCAGCGATCTGCTGGATCATATACTTTTCGGAGTACTTTCCGCTCAAAGATCCGTAACCGTTCTTCATTTGCCACCCTCAACGTCCACGTCTCACAGGCATACACTACTGCCGGTCTGATTGTGATCTGATATATGGAGATTTTGGTCGCCCACGTCAGATGTCTGGACTAGAGATCTGTCTGGACAGTTGATCTCTTCTCAGCCTTCAGATATTTGGAACTTCTGACCCTTTCAGAGTTGTACTCAGCAATTGTGATATTTTGCCCTAGTCGATCTCTATTCCCTTGATTCCTTGTTATGTACATATTTCGTTTTATCTTCGTTGACTCTTAGTACCATATATGGTGCGTGCTTTGATTTCAAATGAGATGAAGGTACCTTTGATATCTATTGTACTATTGCTAACTATGTCCACATCACCGCAAAAGCAAGAAGCACTTTTAGGCCATTGTTTGAGAACAGGCTTCGACACTCATGAATGTCGGTTTTTCTCATGACTCACTCCAAGGCAATGTTGAGTATAAGTGGTGAAAGGGCATCTTCTTGCTTCAGACCATTGCTGATTTCTAATGTAGACGAGTGGTCCCTCCCGACTCTTATCTTGCATGCTTGTATCATTCTGATCAACTTTTTTGGACAACCCAACTCTTTCATAGTCTCCCCAAAGTTGTACTCTCCCGACACTGTCGTAGGCCTACCTGAAGTCCACAAATAGTTGGTGTAAGTTGCTATCTTTATAGTTCTATGGTAATACCTCTGTAGTTGTCACACACCATCCTATATCCTTGATTGTGTATTGGGACCATAATCCCCTCTCTCAAGTCGTCCGGGATGCTCTCTGTCATCCATATCTTCACCACCAGCCGATGTATGGCTCGATAGAGGATCTCTGCACCATCATCTCCTAGGACCTTATTGGTCTACAGTTTCTTAATCGCGTACTCTAATTCAGAATAGGTTGGTTGTCCATTATCTCAGCTGTTTCTATCCTTGTATCTGATGTAATGTCATCTTGTTCAACATTTAGCAGCCGGTAGAAATATTGCGCCTAAGTGTTGATTATCTCATTTTTATCGGTAATGAGCGTAATATTTCCTCTTGGGAAGTCTTGGGTTCGGGGTTGATAGCATCTTTTCACTCCATACGTTGCCACAACTAATATTAATTAATATTACAAAAATGCCACAGCGATTGAAAAAGAGGGAAGACAGGGTTTCAGGAAGTGCTATTTAGAATTCAGGTCCGCTCATCCAAATAGTAGGTAACCCTGGTATTCTAATATCTACAAGATATCAGACTGTAGCCGACATATTCTATGTAATTGAATTTATACATAAAATATAAACGAGTTATATTTTAGATGAATATGTGCACAATCAGAAAGTTTGTTCATGAAGAAGATGACAAAGAATTTCCTTCTATTGGGAGATTCAAAACTGTGGTGGCATTTCAAAATTTTATTTTTGGTGAACGCATGCAAACAGTTACTACCAACAGGATTTTCGATGAATGTTATCGTATAGTAAGAAAAAAGAAAATTAATTTTTCTTATTTTTCATTCGAACTGTCCTATACATTGTAAATGTATCAAGGAATCAATAAATAAATTATTGCTATTAATATATCAAAGTATTAAAAATATTTACATATATATAATAATGAAAATAATAAAGCAATAAATTCAAGCATTAGAGGTAGGAGACACATACAAGTACCTAGGCATAAAACAGGCAAGAAAAATCAATCAGAGCCAGATGAAGAAAGAATTAACGGGGGAGTTCACCCGAAGATTGAGAAGGATAATGAGAACTGGTCTTAACAGCAAGAATCTGATAAAAGCGATTAACACCTACGCTTGCTCGGCGCTGAGCTATTCATTCGGTATAATCTCTTGGACGACCACCGATTTAGCAGCTTTACAGAGAAAAATAAGGACGATGCTGACTAAACACAATAAACATCACCCCAAAAGCTCAATAGAATGGACAGAGCTGCCACGACATCTTGGGGGTAGAGGAATTGTTGATCTGTCCAACCGTATGTCCCAGGAAATTGAAGGACTCCGAAAATATTTCCTGAGTAAGGCTGCTTCGTCAGAACTCCATCGAGTAGTTTGTGTTGCTGATAGTTCTACGCCGTTAAAGCTACAACCGAATCACTTGGAAACCGTCGAACACTCTGCAGAAAGTAAAATGCAGAAACCTTTGCATGGAAGGCACCAGAACGAGGTCAACCATGATTACGTCGACATATCTGCGTCGAACTACTGGTTGACTTCCGGAAGGTTGTTTCCTGAGACAGAGGGCTTCATGCTCGCCATCCAGGATCAGGTGATTCCAACAAGAAATTACATGAAATATATCGCCAAGGATGCCTCAGTGGCGGACGATAGCTGTCGTTATGGCTGTGCGACACATGAAACTATCCAGCACATCACCGGGGGATGTCAGAAGTTCGCGGATACGGAGTATAAAAATAGACATGATGCTGTTGCCAAGATTCTTCACCAAGAATTGGCACTAAAACACCAACTTCTGAGTTCAAAAAAGGTTCCTTATTACAATTGTGTTGGAAAATGAACATCACAAGCTCTACTGGGATCGCACGGTTCTCACAGACCGGAAAATAACTCACAATAGACCAGACCTCATATTGCTCAATAAGGATGAGGACAGAGCACTATTCATCGACGTGGCAATTCCAAATAATAACAATCTTCTAGATGGGAACACTGAAAAAATTTCAAAATACAGAGATCTCGAGGAAGAAACCAGAAGACAGTGGAAGCTGAAAGATATCAAGACCATCCCTATAGTCATTTCATCTACAGGCCTGATACCGAAGAAACTACTAGAGAACTTGAGGAAACTTCAGTTGGACGAAAATATCTATAGAGTCATGGAGAAGACGGTACTGCTCGGAACGGCGAGAACTGTACGCAAGTACATGGGGAATGCAGAGGAACACCGTCTGCTCCGACAGGAAGTGCGGGTGAAGCAGGAGTCCAGCCGACAGCAGGGAGGCGAGGAGCGACCCGGACCCGACCACCACTACGAGCCCGAAAACCTGGAAAGGGCTGCAACAGAGCTTAATCCTTTTGATATCTGAGATATCTGGGATAAGTGAATTTTCCTCTGGAGAGGAGTGTGAAAGCCGCAAGGCTAAAGTCATAATAATAGGCGTTCTGTTATGTCTCGAAAGTGTTAAAAATTGTGAGCCGATAGCTGCACCTTTCATCTTTGATATCCTATTTCTGAAAAAGTAATCATACGATTTCATTATGCCCATGTATAATTTTCTGGGGAGGTCAAAACATAACAAACACCAAGAATTCAGGGAATTAAATCGAAATCCATTTTGGATTTAAATGGCGCAGAAACGCTCCTTTTGTAATTAACTGTTTTAGTTTCGCCCCACTCTCCTACAAAGTCGTTAATCTCAATATCAAAACTGCCGCAACTGATGATATTATGAGATATAAGTTATTTAAAAACAGACAATTATTTCAATCGGCGAAAACATGTGAATTAGAAGTTGCAGCACCCAAATATTTTCATAAAACAATGGATGAATAGAATCTGTGGAAAAGGAATTGCCAATGTTTACAAAAAAATTGAAGTAACATTACTAGAAATCACTAATTCTTATGGAAATTTCAGACTCATCAACACAATATCCTACTGTAACGAAACATCAACCTCACAAAAACCCGATAGGTAGATAACGTTTATTTAATTCGTTCTCCGGAGAATTTACAACAATTCAGTTTGTGTAATGATGATGACTGGTCAGTTCCTATTCAGGACACAAGAATCCAACTCTGTTATCAACGTAGGATTAAGAACTACTGAAGTACCCACAGTTATTCCCAATTAACAAATTCCATTATCCATTGTGAACTTCTTCCAACAACAAGCACAATTTTCTTGCTTATTTCCTGCCATAATAAGTCATGCAGATTTCAAATAGAATATGATTAAGATAAAGAGCGCTCCATTGATAATTAGTCATTTTTCACGTGAACTAAAATACGACTCTTCATTGTTCAGTGCACGTTCTTGTTTTTCGAACTCAACTGAATATTTTTCAACTATTTATTCTCCCACGGAGGATAATAATCTATGCAACTAACGGTTGTCAAAATAAATCATCCTCCGTGGAAGAATATTCGTTTATCAAGAAAATTAAAATTAGACAAAATGTTGTAACGGAAAAAATCGCACTCTTGGGAGTGCCTCGGGATGCAATTCATCCTTCTGTTCTGCTGACATGTTCATTGCACTTTTATCCGATGAGTATGAGGAATGCATAATGAAGAAGTCGAATTGAAATTTTAACAGGTAGCTATGCAATTTGTCTATTTTGTTTCGCGGAAAGTTTCAGAATTTTATATGAATTCATTTTCATAATTCTGCTTCACTTAAGGGACCTTGTCATGAGTATGAGAATTTACGAAGGCAATACTCAAACATTAGTTTGAGTCATAAATATAATAAATTGTATTGTTTCTTTTGATAAAATGAAGCAAATACACACTAAGTAAAAAGTAAGGCAAAAAAATCATATCTTCATTATATACTTACTATTCTGTAGAGAAATCCTCGAGTAGTTCGAATTTCATTTCAAATTACCCAACTTTCATGTAGGTATAACTGAAAGGTTTGTGCAACCTCAAATAAGGGTAGAGTATAGCTGAGTTTTTTAAAAGACAACCCAAACTTTTTGTTTTAGAAATGGATAGACGTTTTGTTGCTTTCTTATTATAGGGGAGAAATAGTTGAATTCATTGAATTCGAATTTTAATTTTTTCATGAAATTTCTCAATTATACCCTAGTGGATGGAGTGGTAGAAAAGGAAACGTCGAGTGTCCTTTTCGATCACATAATTTAAGGGGAAGTAGTACATACGATTCGGGATCAAGACGATCGATATTCGTTGCTTTTCGGATGCTACCCCAATTACGGAAATGTGCCACATCTTTGAGCATATCCTGAATTACAAAGTGATACAGTGGAAAAATAGAAATAACCACGCTAGAGGTAATATTAGATTCCTAATATGAATGATGAATGAACAATTTTCAGTGATTCCTGAATATCAGCGTAAGTTTGGTATGTATCATTGTGATCAATGAAAATTTTGGCAATATATTAAAAATTGAGTTGCCGATGTCACCTTGCCGATATTCTTATCGAAATATGATGAAAAACCGTCGAAAAATGATTGTGAAAAAAAGTTTTATCTTTTTTTTCCTCATAAAAAACCAACTAAATTACGAAAAAAAGAGACGGGGTGACATCAAGACGTCCTTAACTTCAATAAAAAAAATCAAGGCTTCACGTACAAAATTGAAAGCGTAAATAAATATCTAGTGAATGCCGTTTTTGAATGGAGATTCTTGAGGTATTACTTCCCCTTAACAGAACTAGATTTTGTTATGGGAATACATACAAAAGTCAATTCCTCCAATGTACCAGGATATATTGAAAAATTCTCAGCCTACTATAGAACCAAACAAAATTACAATGTCAAAAGATTTTATTAATCAACATATTCTCCTCTTAATCGGATGCATTCATTACAGCGAACCTGCAACATCTCTAGACCTTTCAAAAAAAATGTTTCTTCTTGCTCTGCAAACCAGACCTCCACAACTTTTATTACCTCCTCGTTGGAAGAAAATTCACGACTTTTTAAACTTTTTTTCAGTTGATGAAAGAGGTGATAGTCGGATGGAGACAAATCTGGTGAATAAGGAGGGTGTTCTAGTAATTCAAACCCTAAATCACGAATTTTTTGCACTGATACTTCTTATGAGTTATTGTTCGTTGCTATGGTAAGGCAATATTTTACTATGCATGGAACTGGACTAGGCTAACTAGATATCAATAATACATCCTAGTATACGTTGGCTCGTATAATTCAAGAACTTGGAAAAATACCCCACGAAGCTCTGCCAAGGTACACTCATCTTATATTGTTTATTTTATGAGACTATGTCAAGTCACTAGTGGTGCTCAATCTGTATTGAATAAGGGGAGTATTCATTACATGTTCATTTAATTTTGTAATTGTGATTTTTATTTCAGTTAATTCATTAATTACAAGGAAGGCATGTTCTCGATAACACTTCAAAAACATCACTCTTGAAGTACATATATGTTATTCACCTCCAAATATACATAGAAAGAAAAAGCTCAAATTCAGTTTCTAGTTCAACCATTTCATTAATAAAATGTGTTGATTATAGTGTTGATGAGAACCCAAAAATCAAATCATTCTCAGCAACAAAAGATCTTTCTATTTTTTGTCACCCCACGTAGAGGGTGAATGTCGAACTCCCTAAGTATACATAAAAAATTGCATAATTGAAAATGAAACTTGACCTGTTAGAGCATTTTTTCACAAAAAAATTTTTATTTTACAATACTTAAAAATGTACCCATATCGTCCCGTTAAACTGAAACCCTGCTGCACATTGAGTGAAAACCATAACTTCCTTCTAGAAATAAAGCTCATTCCCTGATATATACAGGATGACTCTACATAAACTATACATACTTCATACAGAGATTGAAGACATTGTGCCTGTTCATTAAATTTCTCAAATGATGGATATTCATCCTCACTTCAGTATTTGTTTGAATTAAACAGGGTGATTTCTATCAAAAAATTGGTTTTCAGAAGGCCCCATATGACCAATTTCGTGTACAGGAAGATTACATTGATCTCAATACAGCTAGGGTAACAGGTCAGCAAGACCAGACTCTAATTCAGATATTTTCAGAAAAAAGAAAACTCATGCTATAACGTAACGTCCTTCCGAAACGGTGCAGAACAGACAATATTTCTTGGAAAGATCAAAACCAAGGAATCCGTTCGAAGGACCAGTAAGTAGTCATTTATTGAAAATACTTTGTCGCTTTCGTTCAAATCAAAAAAAATTTCACACATTGTACCTACTAAATTTCTTCAGTTTCCAATCTGGGAATCATGTCGTCTGAAATATATTATTATTCAAGTGACAATTCGGTAAGGAAGGAATATTCCAAGAATATGAGCGGGACAATATTTGAAAGAACACTAACCAGTGAAGATCTAATAGTTCTAATAATAATATTCATAGACCAATTTAGCCGCTCATCTATTTTGTATATCTCGTGAATATTTTGGTCAATAAAGAGTTTTGCTTCCGAATTTGAAAACTTTGGAATAATTTCTTCGTAATCATATCACATTTTATATTTTTTTCCCATACAAGATTTCAAAAGCACGATAAAAAAGGTTTTTTTTTTCGAAAATTTTATAATGATGATCGAAAGTAGAAATTCTTCATTCTATTATAATAAACATACCAACAGGAACGCTCTTGGTATTGAATTTCAGGGTAGGTATATTTAGGTAAAACACGGTGGTCTTGATATAAGTATTTCAAAAATATTCCATTCATCTGTGCGTTCACTCTGAAAAACTGCATTAGAAATTCCAAACAAGCGATACACCCCAGGTGTCAATTTTTGTAAATAAAAAATTAATGCATTTTTGTTTGTTTACATCGAGGAAGGTAGAATATTTTGGTACTTCAATAAGAGTTTTCTCGTTCATTTAACAAATTTAAAAGAATGATCACTATACTTCCAAGGGCAAATACAGTTGAAAAAAATTACATCGTAGATTATCTAGAGTATGCGTTATTAGATTTGAATCTTCCTCTTTCACAAAACGTTATAAACCACGAGAATATGAAACATTAGGTCCTTTCGTTTGCATAAAAAATGTAGCACTTTTCTACACTCGATTTTAGTATTCGTTTGCTGATTGAATTTACACCAGTGAAGAGGAGGTGTAGTTCATCTCCATCTCCTTTTTACTATGTGTAGATAAACTACACTTCCTCTACAGTGGTATAAATCGAATCGAGTGTAGAAAAGTGCTACACTTTTTATGCAAACGAAAGGACCTCTTTACCAGACTCGCACGAGATTCGAGACGAGACGAGACTCAAGGGCGGTCCTAGACTGATTTTCTGGGGGGGTAGTAATTGAAAGAACAATTGAAATTTCAAATTAAGACTTCCAATAACACCGTGTAGGTATTTTTAGTTAGCATTTGTAGTACCATATTTTTTTTTTAATTGTACAGTGCATCCCATTTTGGGTGAGACAGCCAGGGATTCTCGCTTGTTATTGAAGATAGAGCTTTGCGGTTTTCACGTTTCTGTCCTTCTTTTTTTGAGAAATTCTGCGTAAAATCCAGTGGCGTACTCAATTTTTGTTTTCGGGGTATGGTTTTGAAGATACGTCACAAACCTATATTTTTTTCAATGGAACACCCTGTATTTCATTACTTCGTTGAATTCGTCATTTTTTCCCTTCAAAATTATGTATAACATTATATAGGTAGGATGTTCAGAAATGCTAAAAAACACTTAAACATCACATAATGATTATTTTTTGTTAGTGAGCCATGAATTTTCCAAGTTTCAATAAGAGGATTATTACTTTTGATTATTAAGAGTAGTATTTCATGTATGATACAAACATCCTCGTTGTTATTATGGCTACTACTATGGAAGCATTGTTTAATCAAGTAGGCATTGGAGAGAAAAAAACAAATCTGATCTAGCTGTCATCGCTATGAATTGTTATTGTGTTTAGACACAACAGTCCCGAAGAACTTCGTGCATCAACAGAGAAATTACAAAACAGCCCTTTTATAATATTAAATGCACTCAGGCATTGTATAAAGACCTATAAAGTATAAAGTCTTTATACCACGTATTGAAAAGGTTTGTCAATTATGTATTAGGCAAAACGGACAGCAATTTGAACAGTTCAATTAGTAAAATATTAGGTTGGGGAAAAAGAAATCCATTATTTTTTCGGTAGATGGCTGTAGTGATCGATATCTCGTAAATTATCGATCAAACAATTTCAAATTTATGCTCGTTGTCAAGGTAACAGTTCGCACTAAAAGAATTCGTTTGCAGTTTTTTGTTTTGTCCATTCAGTTCTGAGTTACACGGCGTTAAAGATGGAAGTCAACAAAGAGAAAATTCGGTACATTTTACAGTTTTTCTTTGATAAGGGCGAAAATGCAAGTCAGGCGGCTGAAAATGTGAATAGTGTTTATGGTCCCGATACTGTAACAGCTAATTACGCGCAATTTTGGTTTCGTCGATTCCGTTCGGGTATTTTTGACGTTAAGGATGCCCCTCGCACAGGCAGGCCCGTCGTCGAAAATGTCGACAAAGTCACTGAAATCATCGAAGTGGACCGGCATGTTAGTAGTCATAGCATCGCCCAGGAGTTAAAGATCGACCACAAAACAGTTTTAAACCATTTGCACAAAGCTGGGTTCAAAAAAAAGCTTGATGTTTGGGTGCCACACCAATTAACACCAAAAAACATGATGGATCGAATTTCCATCTGCGAAGCCTTGGCCAAACGTAATGAAATCGGCCCATTTCTTAAGCGGATGGTGACTGGGGATGAGAAATGAGTCACATACGACAACATTATGCGAAAGCGATCGTGGTCAAAGCGCGGTGAAGCAGCTCAGACGGTGGCCAAACCGGGACTAACGGCCAGGAAGGTTCTGCTTTGCGTTTGGTGGGATTGGAAAGGAATCATTTATTACGAGTTGCTTCCATATGGCCAAACATTAAATTCAGACATCTATTGTCAACAACTGGACCGTCTGAAGCGAGCAATTGACCAGAAACGGCCAGAATTGGCCAACAGAAGAGGTGTCGTGTTCCATCAGGACAACGCCAGGCCACACACTTCTATAGTGACTCGTCAGAAACTCCAGGAGCTTGGTTGGGAATTTTTGATGCATCCACCATACAGTCCGGACCTCGCACCAAGCGATTACCATCTTTTTCTTGCATTGCAAAACTTTTTTAGTGATAAGAAATTGGCATCAAGGGAAGAGTGTGAAAATCAATTGCTGGAATTTTTCGCTAATAAGGACCAAGACTTTTATGAGAGAGGCATAATGAAGCTACCATTAAAATGGCAACAAATTATAGAACAAAATGGTGCATATTTGACCTAAATCGGACAATGCAAAACATGTTAAATAAAGTCTGGAAGTTCACGTAAAAATAATGGATTTCTTTTTCCCCAACCTAATATTATGCAATGTTGAAAATTTGTATCAATACCAATAAATATTTTATTGGTATTTCTTCTCTTTCTAATTTGTATTATGAATTTTTGTATTATTTATGTGCTGCTATTAGGTAGGTACTGTTACGAATCGCTGAATTCAAATTTTATTTATATATTATTTTGTTAAAATCCATCAACAGAATCGTAACTTATAAAAAGCAAATTATTTCAATTAGTCTATTCAAGGAGTGACTTTCCTGAAAACTATTCTTGACTGACAACTCCCTATTAGTTTTTTTATGTTTCCATGCCATCCAAAATTTCCTAGCATAGCATCTATGATGAATAAATTTCTTATAAATTAACTAAAATTTCTTCTAATTCCTAGTACTCATTGGAAAAACTAAACTAAACAATATTTTATTGGGGAAACGCGAACCATAATAGTACCTTGTTTACCTCGTTTTGTTTTTCGTGTCAGTAATGAGTGTATTATCTTTGTTTGCCATCTAATTGATTCTTCTTCTCTAAAATCATCATGTGATGTTTTAGTGTTTTTCAGCATTTCTGAACTCAACGAAGTAATAAAGTACAGGGTGTTCCATTGAAAAAAATATAAGTTTGTGTCGTATTTTCAAAACAATACCCCGAAAAAAAATGGGGGCGATACTGTATTCTACGCAAAATTTTGTATCAGACGTAGTTTTCAGCTCAGCATTATTTCTCAAAACTTCGGAGATAAAGGAGGGATACGAAAGGTATCAATTTCCAACATCGCCCTGTATCTCATAAACGGAAACAGTTATGCAAAATCTGATTAGGATAACTTGAGTTTCACAAAAAAGTAGGAAAGGATCGTGAAAACCGCAAGGTTCTATCTTAAATAACAAGCGAGAAACCTGGCTGTCTCAGCCAAGATGGGATGCACTGTAAAGGAATCTTTCCTTTTCATTTCATTATAATATTGTTTTTTCTTAGTTTTTTTATATGAAAAATTCAAAAAATCGTATTCGTTATGGGCTCTGGGGGGTAATTACCCACTTTACCCCCCCCGTAGGACCGCCCATGACAAGACTAGACTGACTAGAGCCCACGATACTCGAGACGAGACTTCATCATTCTCGTCTAGTTGATCTCGTGGGCATCACTTATAAGAATTCACAGGTTCTTATAATCAAAAAGCCCTTCCTGAGGGTTGTAGTAGGTACCTCAATGAACGGTTATGGATATAACTTCATCAGACAAAAAGCTCTCATACTATCATACCTAGAAATATTTTCCCGATATTTCTGATAAAAATAAATTTTCAGTTCCAACAAGCCATCAAACCGAACTCTTGTCTGTCTCGAACAGAATATGCATCTCAATTTCATCTCGCCAACGAATAATTCTCAAAAATAAAGAACATTTCCGCTTCGTGCGTTTTCAGTTAAAATCAGTGATAGATTCATCAAGAACGACGAATCCATGTCATCTATAGAAAAGCTATTTTCACAAGGATCCGAACGAAAGCAAAAAATCAAAGTCTCCGAGCTTCCCATCAGACCATTTTAATCAATCTGTCGATTGTGCCATTCATCAAAAGCAGGAAATAATATTCCAGCGACTATCTCTGGACGAAAAGTAATAAATATTTGTTTCAGAATCACGTTGTCAAACCCTTTCGTGCGTCATGTCGGAAAGATTAAAACTTCTCTCATCAAATCGCGAATAACAGTGTCGCCCGAAGAACAATTGGATATCAAATTTAAAATACATCTGAAATTCCAGCAGAGTCGGAAAAGAGAATAATACGAACGTCTGTACGGCAACCGGGAGACAAAACCTTGCCTGAAACAGTGGATGTCGATATCAGAAGCATGTCGCTTTCGCAGATGCAGCTCTCTGGGACAATGGCAGAAATTAAAAATTCAACTATAGTCGTCAATCAAGATTGGACAGTCTGCCTTTGACCAACCATGTTGAAACAATGGATCGAACTGCCGGCCAGCTTTATAGCTGCAATATCGTTGCAGTAGCACCAGTAATAAAACTGAAATATAAGCTGTTTCGTTATTGGATATCTAAATCGTAAAATCGCAAAATTTACGATTCGAAAAATCACGGTGAATATACCGTGAGAACGTAAAATTTATCATAGGGTGTTGTCGCGAATTTAATGTTAACTCTTTACTAATTGTACATTTCAGTTTTCTGGTAAAAGGAAGATTAAGAACTCAAAGAGATACCTTCAAATATGGCGAATACACCGAGCTATTATTTGAGTCACAGTTTAGGCGATGGATCTCATTGTCTTTGGCAAGTACAGGGTGGGCAAAATTCGTTGTCTACTGAGGGGATCTCGAGAACTATAGCAGCTAGAAGAAAATGGATGAAACATTCATCATTTTTAGATATCGAGTTATAAACAAAAATTGAGATTTGGACGATTTTGAAAGTAATTCAGCAATTCCTGATACTCACTGCACTCACTTAAGGTAAGCGTCTACAGTTCCGCATCGTACGCAACGCACGGATCGCGTTAAAAAAATCAATCGATGAATCCGGTCAGTACGATACGTATCAGTGGACGCACTTAGGTATATGAGTTTTTATACAAAGGTATAGGTCGGTGAAATCATCACGAATTTCTTGATGTCAGTAAGTCTAGGAGTGTTTCCCCAGAGGGTTATTCTGGTGGGGTTGGTATTTTCCAAGTCCACAGAAAGGCTCAGGTTCAGCAGATGTTAACCTTGATGTTCTTTTCGCAAGTTCATCGGCTTTATCATTTCCTTCAACCTTCTTTTTCTTAATAAAGAATGATCACGCCTTATAACAGGGAGGCAAAAAATGCTATGTTGCTCTGATGAGGCCAAATGAGGCCGAAACCATGGTCAGCATCTGCTTTTCTTCGGTGGAGCGTACTCCATTTGGGGCCTTGACGATGGAAAATTGGCTAGTTCAATTCAGATCGTAACACTTGTTGATATTGTTGATACCGACGATATCGTCGGGTGGTATGAATCTAAATTTATCCTTAGTTTTTTTTTTTTTAATAGTCTTCATTTCAAATAGAGAAACTTTACAAGTAACTCGAAAAGAAACTCGAAGTCAAAATTTGGAAACTCATTCAAAATTCAAAAAACTCTCTCAGTGAATATGGCTCCATCTTCAGTAGCAGCTGGAAAATCTGCCTCTTGAAACTGTTCAATGTCGTCTCTGCTCTTATTTGGGGTGGCAGTTTATTGAAAAATTTTGTGCAACAGTACTCAGCATTCCCCTCTGTTAAAGTAAGCCTTTGTTTTGGGTATTAAAGTTCAGTTGTTCTTGTGTTGTATTTGGTAATGGTTTTCCCTTCGAAGTAGTCTCTATTCTTATAGACAAATAACAAACATTCCTGAATGTAAATGGCGAATGCTGTTAGTAAATTGTTTTCATGGAATTTTCCTCTACCTGATTCTCTGAATTCCAGTCTGTATATGATGCGAATAGCTCTCTTTTGGAGTTTCAAGATTTCCTCCATTTCCGAAGAGACCCCATAGAAAATGATACCGTATCTCATCTTCGATTCGAATACCGCTTGATAGATTGTCTTCATAGATGTTGAGTCAAGGTATCTACTCAGGACACCCAAGGAGTAACATATAGAACTGAGTTTTCCACATAAATTGGTGATATTATCACGCCAGTTGAGACTTTCATCTATGGTCAAGCCCAAAAAGTTACAATTTCTTTCCAGGGGGAGCTTATAATCAACTGTCTCAATGCACTGAGGAATTTCAACATTTGTGTGGTTGGTGTGAAACATTACAGCACTTTTTTTTGAACGAAAAACTCCATGAGTGTGTCTGATGAATCATTAATTAATTGGTAAAGGAAGACACACTTGTTTTTATAATCATATACTTAGACTATCGATTTCGGCACTAGGCCATCATCAGGTCAGCTGAAATATAAATAATACATAGATAATAAAGTTAACAAGACGTCAAATAACGTAAAATTTTACAAGTGTTATGTTCACATTAATATTCTCTGATAGACACGAAGCAATATAACACAAACTCACCGTCAATGAAACATGTACAATAAAAGGACATTAGATGTAATATAAAATTATAGCTTTCCTTTGACTATTCGTTTTCTACCCTTTTAGATGTTCTAGGTTAAGTCAGTATAATCTCTAATTCCCTAAGAAAAACACCTCGACAGTTTTCAATTCTTCTTCTTGGTTTTATGTATACACGTACACATGAACGCATATATGGAGGCAGGTGGAAAAGATTATGTAGCAGAAGGGTGAATCATCTTGAATAGATTGACCGTCGGGAAATCTTTAATATCATTGAGGAGATATTCGTCGTTCTTGCATTTTAGAATTTCCAGTTGTTCCAGGAGTGTTAACTTATGGAAATCACTATGCTGATGAAGTAAAGTTAGTTTATCGAGAGAAGTAGAGTGCTTGCTCTCAAATAGATGGTTACCCATGGCCGAAGCAGGTCTATTCTTGATATGTTCGTTGAATCTGACCTTTGAAGCTCTAGTTGTCATACCGATATAGAAAGCAGGGCAGTTACCGCAGGTTATTTTATATATTCCGCTTTTTTGGGTTTTGTCTTTTTTGGGTTTATTATTGGTAAGTACTCTTTCTAGTGTCCCATGTGAAGTATTAACAAGATTTAAGTTGAAGCCCTTTAGTAATGATTGTAGTTTGCTGTTGAGGTTGGAATAGTAGGGGACGGCTATGTATGTCGTCTTGACAGAAGTATGTGGATATATCTTCTTAAGAAGTTTTTTCTTCATTACAGTGGCTAAGATGTCATAGACAAATTGTTTTGTATAGTGATTTTCTGTTGCTACCTTACAAATATTATCTAGTTCTCTTTGATAGTTCACTTTAGATAGTGGGATGTTGACTAGGCGGTTCAAAAGAAAGTGGAAGGCGGTCTTCTTGATTTGAGGAGAATGATAAGGTTTTATGTATACACGTACACATGAACGCATATATGGAGGCAGGTGGAAAAGATTATGTAGCAGAAGGGTGAATCATCTTGAATAGTATATGATTATAAAAACAAGTGTGTCTTCCTTTACCAATTAATTTATGATTCATCAGACACACTCATGGAGTTTTTCGTTCAAAAAATTGAAAGTATGGAGCTATCCAGAACCCTCCAACAACTGAAATATGTACTCACCACCCGACATAGAAATAAGCAACACATTGGTTTCCTGTTGTCTTGTAAAGAACATGACGTAATCCCAAAGTTCCTAGATGTTAAGTTCTCATCCAATTTCGATCAAGGATACAAACAAAAACTGAAGCGTACACTACTAAAGAAGGAGATCAGAAGACAGCTGAATATATCAGGTTTTATAGATATGAAACTGAAATTTCTACACCACCATCTTTTAAAAATTTTACACCCGATAGAATATGAAATATTGATAAACAAACTCGAAGAGGATATATTTTTCGAAAACTATAGTGCAGATCATAGGAGAAAAAGAAAACTCCACAATCTAATCACAAGCTACAACCGACAGAGAGTTATTCCATCACAACAACCCTCCGCTATTAACAATCTTGAGAACGAGTCGACAGCCGACAACTACTTACATGTCTTCCACAAACGGTTTACAAATCTTTCCACTGTTGAGTTTGCGACTAGAGAGAATGCCCTACTTAATCTTGGACATAAGTTCGCACCTACGCCTCGGAGAACGGATGTTCACACCCTGGCTATCGACCTGGAACTACAGCTTAGAAGACACCCTTGTTATAATACACTAAGTGAAGATCTTGTAAATATTTTAAGGAACAGCGATACCAATTCGAACAAACTTAACAGCCACATACCAGGTTTCACAAGTAAACAGTTTGTAGAGACCTTAAAATCCATCAAATCAAAGGTTGACAGTAACAAATCTAACAAGCAGACAAAAATGCGGGTCTGGTTGTTCTTCCAACACAACTATACAATGAGAAAACACTCAACTTCTTTGAAAACAACAACATCCGAGTTATTAACACAAACATCTTAAATAAATATACCACACGGCTCAATAAGATGCTCAGAACGGCTTTACCAACTCTTCAGAAGTTCATTCCCCATTTAAATATTCACAGCCTGAAACAAAAGAATCCAGAAATCCCTAATCTATACAGTCTGATTAAACTACATAAGGCAGACAAAAGCATTAGACCCATAACCTCCGCATTTAATTCACCTGCTCACAAAGTTTCAAGAGTCATCAATCAGATCATGACTAGACAAATCAACTATAAGTCACCTATGTCTGTGAGTAATTCTGTCGAACTGGTTAATGCTATTAAATCCACCAATCTGAGTTCAAACAACGAACATATCTTGGTATCGTTCGACATTGTGAACCTTTACACTAATGTTCCAGTAATAGAATCCCTCAATCTTCTCAGAGACTACCTTAACAACTGTAGTCTAATTGACAACTTTGACACCACTCCTGAAGACATACACACACTGATGAATCTGATAGAACTAATTACAGAACAAAATTTTTTCACGTTCGATGGTGATGTCTACACTATGACAGACGGATTAGCCATGGGTTCACCATTGAGCGGTCTTCTGGCCAATATCTTTGTGGACCATTTAGAATCTCTGATTCGTATACACTTTCTCTTCCAGAAGATTGTTCTTTGGAAGAGGTATGTGGACGACATTTTCTGTGTGTGGTGTGGAACAGTCCAAGAGTTGAAATCCTTCCTAGAGTTCATCAATTCACTCTCCAAAATTAAATTCACTTTAGAAATTTCAGAAGAAAATACCATCAACTTCTTAGATCTGAACATAACCCTAAAACCTGATAATACGTTCGAATTTAACATCTACAGAAAGCCTACTCAGACCGATATAGTAATTCCTAAGTACTTTTATCATTCTCCTCAAATCAAGAAGACCGCCTTCCACTTTCTTTTGAACCGCCAAGTCAACATCCCACTATCTAAAGTGAACTATCAAAGAGAACTAGATAATATTTGTAAGGTAGCAACAGAAAATCACTACCTATACAAAACAATTTGTCTATGACATCTTAGCCACTGTAATGAAGAAAAAACTTCTTAAGAAGATATATCCACATACTTCTGTCAAGACGACATACATAGCCGTCCCCTACTATTCCAACCTCAACAGCAAACTACAATCATTACTAAAGGGCTTCAACTTAAATCTTGTTAATACTTCACATGGGACACTAGAAAGAGTACTTACCAATAATAAACCCAAAAAAGACAAAACCCAAAAAAGCGGAATATATAAAATAACCTGCGGTAACTGCCCTGCTTTCTATATCGGTATGACAACTAGAGCTTCAAAGGTCAGATTCAACGAACATATCAAGAATAGACCTGCTTCGGCCATGGGTAACCATCTATTTGAGAGCAAGCACTCTACTTCTCTCGATAAACTAACTTTACTTCATCAGCATAGTGATTTCCATAAGTTAACACTCCTGGAACAACTGGAAATTCTAAAATGCAAGAACGACGAATATCTCCTCAATGATATTAAAGATTTCCCGACGGTCAATCTATTCAAGATGATTCACCCTTCTGCTACATAATCTTTTCCACCTGCCTCCATATATGCGTTCATGTGTACGTGTATACATAAAACCAAGAAGAAGAATTGAAAACTGTCGAGGTGTTTTTCTTAGGGAATTAGAGATTATACTGACTTAACCTAGAACATCTAAAAGGGTAGAAAACGAATAGTCAAAGGAAAGCTATAATTTTATATTACATCTAATGTCCTTTTATTGTACATGTTTCATTGACGGTGAGTTTGTGTTATATTGCTTCGTGTCTATCAGAGAATATTAATGTGAACATAACACTTGTAAAATTTTACGTTATTTGACGTCTTGTTAACTTTATTATCTATGTATTATTTATATTTCAGCTGACCTGATGATGGCCTAGTGCCGAAATCGATAGTCTAAGTATATGATTATAAAAACAAGTGTGTCTTCCTTTACCAATTAATTAATGATTACAGCACTTGTCTTCTGAGTGTTCGAACATAACTGATTTTTAAGAAACCACTCATTTACTTTTGTGATGGTAGATTCAATCAGGCATTTTAGAGCATCAAGAGTTTCTGCTTTCAATAAAATATTGGTGTCATCAGCATAATTTATCAGTGAGCAATCGGTGATTGAGGCTGTCTCAGCAAATAGATCATTAATGAAGACAATGAAAATAAGTAGACCCAAAATGCTTCCTTGTGGTACACCCAAATCAACTGAAAGTGGATCTTAGACGGCTTCGGTTTCTTCGTTGGTTGGCTTCAACACCACAATGCCCTGGTACCCATAGTAGAGTCACTTTGTTGTCTCTGGCCAGTTGATTATGGTATTACGGTACTCCCATGTCAGCAGAGATCTCTGGCAGCGTGATTCCAGGGACCTCAGCGTGGCCTGGCTATCCGTGGTGACATAGATATGCGCCACTTTGAGGTTCATTTTAAGACACTCCTGAGGGCATACGTAAACAGGCAGTGTCTCGGTCTGTAAAATAGGGGGTTCACTTCCCAGGGCTTTGAAGATCCTCAGTTTAGATTCATACCAAATGCCGGTGCCCCTTTCTGATTTTGATCCACCACACGGGTGCCAAGCAAATCTTCTGGCTCCCAAGTTGAATCTATGCAACCTATTCCGGGTCGTTTGACCAGAAACACCGGATTAATTGGAATAGCCTATTATCGCACATACGAACACAAGAAATATCATACACCTACAAAAACTGAGTTTCTGGTACTTTTTTGAGTAAGCGATTAAGTGCAATGAGGACCATATTTCGTGTCTATGTACCCCTCTCTGGTATATACTGAAAATTTTTTTCAAGTGTTTTCTCTCGAATATACACTCCAATTTTCAACCAGTGTATTTAAGGATTCCCAACAAAATTTCCGGAACTGCCGGCGTATTTATTGCAAGATGAACACTGAACAGGAAGAAGGATACTTTCTGACGATGAGACATTTCAGACTAACCCATACCTCCTTACGAACGCCATTGACCGAGTTGCTTATGTTAAAAGTTAACTAGGCAGATCAATTTTCCAATAAAATGGAAGAGCGCGCTTCAACCATTAAACAAGTTCCTCTTATCTTGTATTACGAACAAGGTATATGTTCAACAAAATATCCAACAAGTTGGGCAGCTTTTTTAATTCCGCTTTGTTGCAGATCCCCTTTGTGAAGCCGATAAAAATGCTGAAATAGCAGTTCACTCACTAGCAGCATAGATAATTCAATATTCATTCATTCCAGGAGGTATCGAATTACTCCTTCGGCACGGTAATGGTAGACTCAACCTTAGAAATGCTCAATAACAATCAGCCCCTTTGAGTAGAAGAGAAAAATGGATTTTGTGGAAATTGAATGTTGTCAGCTTTGTGTGCCGATGGGAACAGATGGCGGTCACTTGAAACTTTCGAATGGCTAAGTTGAACACATGACGCTTTTGATAAATTACATAGCATCGGTGCGTTCTTCCAGATACGGGTTTGTCGGGTCACTTCTTCGTATGTTACATGACTTCACACCTCCATGGCGCCATGATAGATGTAAGCCGATACTAGAGAAAAAAAATATATATCAGTTTCCATTCAATCAGGTTGATTGGACAGGAAAGCACGAGATAAGACAAGAAGAACCACGTGATGTCATGGGATTGGTGAATCCGCCGTAGGTTCTGATGCATGGAAGTTTTAGAACATAATTAGTACCTGACAAGCACAAAGGTAGCTTCAACCAAAATCAAACAACGAAACAATAAATTGGACTATATACTTTTTTTATCATCATAACCCACACTGTTGGTTTCGAAAAACTTGCTGGTTGCCGAAAGGTGGATATATGGTCAACTTTTATTGTCGAAATTGCTAATCAACTCTTAAAAAGGGCCTTACAAAAGTCGGTTTTTCCTATACAACTTTCGTAGTGGATACCAAAATACATATAAACCATTCACTTTTATTGTAGCACTCGGTTGGCCATGAAATGATTTTCTCAAGTTTTTGTAACTAAAACGGTGGAAGGTTGGCACTCATGAAATTAATGTCGATGTCATAACGCCGTTGCCACAAGTAATATCAATTAAATTACAAAAAAGCCGAAAGTGATTTAAAAAGGGAGAAGACAGGGTTTCAGGAAGTTATTTAGAATTCAGTCTGCTCATTCAAAGAATAGGTAACCCTGATATTCTAATATCTACAATTTATCAGACGAACGAATTCAATGTAAAGTGTTTCATCTGGATCTAAAAGCTTCTTATATTGTAGCTGAATATTTCCACAATCTGAAAGATTGTGAATGAAGAGGATGACAAAGAATTTCATTCTATTAGGAGACCCAAAAAAGTGGTGGAATTTGAGAATTTTATTTAAGGGTGAACGAATGCGGAAAGTTACTACAGGATTTTCTATTAATGTCATTGTAGAATAAGTTCCAGAAAATTAATTTATCTATTTTTCATTTGACTTGTCCTATACATTGTAAATGTCTTACGGGATCCATAAATATATGATTATTACTCTTATATCAAAGTATTGAAAATAAACAGCCATAATTACGAGCCAGTTGTCCTGTTAATTGTTAATTCATTTGAAATTTTTGTTCAAAGTTGAAGTTCCCCCTGCCTTGTGCAAGTTTATTTTTGTTGAAGAATTTAACGATCTTATAATTATCCGTTAATTCCTTCGAGAGATACCCATTCCCTACTACTGTATCAGGTGCATTTCATCTTCGCGTTTATTTTTTTAAATTCTACAACTGATGTAACGTTTTCAACCTTTAGCCAAAGAAGTTAATCAACATGATGACACCTCAAGCTATTGCAGATTACCTATGTGTCAATAATTCAATTTTCTTCCATAGCAAAAATAAATATATTTGAAAACTGATCTCTTGTAGTTTCCATGCAAATAATTAGATTTGGTATGCCTTCAATCAGTTTGTATAAACGTCAATTATGTTCGTCACATATTTTCGACTTCACATTTTCCGAAGTGATTCGACATTGTGATAAAATACGTAATTACTGAGATTTTTACGTCGAATGGACAACATAGCGCTGATTTAAAACCCACAAATGTTTTGACAAGCGTCATAACCTCACATTTTCTTACTATACAGAGTGTGTCAAGTTTCCATGGCCAACGGAGCGCTAAAATAAAGGTGAATGGAGTATACAAATGTATTATTTGAGGATACATCTTCGATTTTTATAAAATCAATATTCTTTGAATCATCTTTTCAAAGGAGGAACTTTTGACGTATGAACTAAAAATTACCCGTAATCGAGTTATATAAGTTCAAAATCACGAGTATCGCTATGAAAGTAAACCAAAATTTTTACAAGCATTTCTGAAATGTTCTCTGGGTGCCAGTGTGTGGTAAAAATAGCAATAAATTTTAATAGAAAAAGAAAAAATATTTGCTGAAAAAAATTATGACCAAAGTACATATATTATGATCAAATACAGGTATCTCCCTCTTTGAAATAAATCAATCAATCAATCCAATACCTCGAAAAATATCTAGAATCTTGATATTTGTGTCCTTCACGGTTCATAGAAAAGTTTTTTGTGGGATAAGGCAGAAAAAATACCAAAACTCTCAAATTATATTTGGCAACGTTTCGCAGATCTCTATGAGCATTCAGCTGCATCGGGCCTTACAAATTAGAGTTTTCAAAATGAAAACATGGGACAAACATCATTCAGAAAACCACAACCATCCTATCAATTACCACATTAAAAAACACACATCAGTCCTCTAAATGGCTTCTGGAATTGATATGTGTTTGTAGTGGCCTGATGAAGCTGATGGAGATCTTCGAAACGTTACCAAATATAATTTGGAAGTTTCTGGTATTTTTTCTCTCCTTATCCCCTCAGAAACTTTTCTTGTTGATACCAAAATTTGAATGCAACAGATAAGACATGTAGGCTCTGGGGATCGGAAAAACAACCAGTTGAACATAGTATACAGGGTCTTTCACGAGGAACCTCACCCATATTTATACGGGAAACTACTGAACGTATTTTCATGAAATTCAGCACTTATAAGTATTTCACGATGCTGATGAAATCTAAAATATTTTCAAGGCATGAGCACCTCCGATTTTTCCGGAAATGACGTCAACCGTTTTTCAAATTAGAACACCATTTTTTTATTGCAGAAATAGATTCCTTAGAAAATCTCAAGTTATTTTGATGTAACATTTTTCAGTTTTGGTTGGAAAATTCTCTCTGAGCGGGAAAATTCGAAAAAAAAATCGAAAATAGAGCTCCGCTGAAACAAGAATAACTTCGAGGTTTTTGAATGGAAAATTTTCATTTTTGGGATTTTTCAAGATGTAAGATTGATGTATCCACTTTAAAAATCGAAATCGCGATTCATGATACAGGGGGTGAAAAAATCGCTTTCAAAGTTAGGGATGACAAAATCGTGAAAAATCAATTTTTTCGAATTAGAACCCCATTTTTTATGGCAGATATTGAATCTACGTTAAAAAATAATGTGAGTGTATGCATCACACCCTTGCCCTAAAATGGATATTTTCTGAGTTATTCACAAAAAACTGTTTTTCGTCTTGAATTTTCAGCAATTTCTTTTCCCTTCACGCCAAAAAGATGAAATTTTCAGGAACTGTTATTTGAACCATGCTGTAGATTTTTCACCCCTTCTTGAAACCGACTTCAAGTTACTATTAGGAAAACCATGGCAAACTCTCGCAGTTATAACTAGAGAAGATGCTCAAAGTTTTGACCGTTAATTTCTAGACATTTATTTATACGTCTCAGGAATGCTTCGTGCGTTGCTCTTCTTATTTCATCGGCAGGAAGAGATCTGCAAAAGTGTTTAAAAACCAAATTGAGTTTCAAAACTATGAATCTAAAAATCTAAACAAACCTGAACGCATTTCTGACTCGTTCTATGCAGTCCTCTTTATCAGTCAGGGGAGTTGAGTAGACAATACTTTTTTTCCTACCCCAAACATAATAGTCTAAAGGAGTTAAATCGGGAGAACGTGGTGGCCAAAGATGTGGACCATTGTTCGCCAACCATCGATCTTCAAATAGCCTGTAGAGGATATTTGACACATTGGGTGAATTGTGTGGAGGCGCGCCATCTTGTTGATACCATAAGTCATTATGGTTCTGTATTAGCGGCTCAATTATTTGAGTCAATATGTCAGAATATCTATCTCCTAAGGGAGAACATTCTTTAAATAATGCAAACATGTGTAGTGTTCTATTTTACCAGTTAAAGTCCATCATAAATGTAAACATCGAGAATTGCATTATTTTTGATGGCGCAAAAAACATTGAAACTCCAGGTCTCTTGAAAGTTCCATTGTTTGAAGTGGTGGTTGTTCTCTTCATCCCAATAATGACTGTTATGCCTATTGAAAGAACCATTCTTTGTGAATTTAGATTCATCTGTCCAAATTATACAGTCCAAAAAGTTTTCATTCTCTTGAAATCGAATCATCATAGCTTCGCAAAACTCTGTTCTCCTGACGAAATCAGTTTCCTTCAAATGCTGTACCCTATTGAATTTATATGGGTGCATTTTATGTTTTTTTAATATTCTCCAAACACTCGATTGAGATAATCCCAGATCAATCTCGGCATCTTTGAGAGAATTTTGAGGATTCACACGAAAATATGCAAGAACTGTAATTTCGTTGTTCTCATCTTCTACTACACTTTTTTCTCTGTGTATAGTTTTCTTAACGATAGATCCGACATTTCTCAAGTTTGTCATGGTTCTGTTAATGGTATCTCTCGTTGGTCTGGGTTGGTCAGGAAACCTCTCAATGAACAGTCGAATCGTTCTATCTACAACTTTATTACATTCTCCATGAAGTAGAATGAGATTTAAATAATCTTCATTGGTAAAATTAGGCATAGTGATCGATTTTATAACTTAATACGAATTATCACCAAATTAATAGTAAACACAAAATGCTACTGAATAAAGAGGAATTTGGCAGATGTAATTAATGATATCTATCATTAAAAAAAAAAGAATGTGAAACATGGTAAGTTTTTGCATATGGTTCATAAGGAATTATTTATTTATCACTGGAGAGAAAACCGATGGCTGATTAGTTGAAATAAAGAGATTTCCGATACAAATTCGAATCAAAATTCGCCATCTATTTAGGAACAACCTGTAACTTTTTTCTCTTGCATATTAGGGTAGTAAAATCTAAAACATGGTTTAAGTAACAGTTCCTGAAAATTTCATCTTTTTGGCGTGAAGGGAAAAGAAATAGCTGAAAATTCAAGACGAAAAACGGTTTTTTGTGAATAACTCAGAAAATATCCACATTAGGGCAAGGGTGTGATGCATACACTCACATTATTTTTTAACGTAGATTCAATATCTGCCATAAGAAAATAGGGTTCTAATATGAAAAAATTGATTTTTCACGATTTTGTCATCCCCAACTTTGAAAGCGATTTTTTCACCCCCTGTATCATGAATCGCGATTTCGATTTTCAAAGTGGATACATCAATCTTACATCTTGAAAAATCCCAAAAATGAAAATTTTCCATTCAAAAACCTCGAAGTTATTCTTGTTTCAGCGGAGCTCTATTTTCGATTTTTTTTTCGAATTTTCCCGCTCAGAGAGAATTTTCCAACCAAAACTGAAAAATGTTACAGCAAAATAACTTGAAATTTTCTAAGGAATCTATTTCTGCAATAAAAAAATGGTGTTCTAATTTGAAAAACGGAAGGTGGTGCTCATGCCTTGAAAATATTTTAGATTTCATCAGCATCGTGAAATACTTATAAGTGCTGAATTTCATGAAAATACGTTCAGTAGTTTCCCGTATAAATATGGGTGAGGTTCCTCGTGAAAGACCCTGTAGTATAGAATGTCCAGAACTAGCTGACCTACGAATCCTACTTAAGGGGTAGAACAAAAAATCCGAAGTGGTCACCTTCTTCTTCTTCTACGTATGGTGCCTAATGAGGCCAATTGTTCGTCCACTTTTAGTTGGAGAGACTCAAACAGTGAGACACGCAGACAAAAATGCCGCAGATCGACAGAGAGGTGTGTCTGTCACCATAAAAATAATAATAGGTGCTTGTTTACCAGGAGGTGTTCTCCTTAACTCTATTAGTTCTCTGCAATCGACCAGCAAATGTTCAACAGTTTAATGAAGGGCCAACCAAAAAGACCAATTTTTTGTAAGTTTGTTGAACACGTGACCAGTCATTGCACCAGAGACTTGACAGTTTCCTCTCAAGGTCCAGGAGTTCTTCAACCACAGATTTAAAGGTCTGCCAATGAGAAGCCTCGATTGCCTGAGACCACTTAACGTGCTCCATTCAGAAGAAAATGGTCGCCTTTGTGAAAGGCACAGCCAAACCGTTACTACCCGAATTGATTAAAAAAAAATATAAGGAAAATACAAAGATTTAATATTCGAATGTTTACTCTATACTCATAAACTCTGGTACTGTTCAAAGGATGTTTAGGAGGAAAGAGATCTAACTTTGTAGCATAATTAAAGATTATTCAGGCGTGTAGTCTGGCTGAAGTATTTGTGTGCAGAATGCAAAAAGCAGTGTTACTCAGGTATCTTCTAGTCATGAGGTCTCATGAACTATAAATACCACTCAATAATCTCTTTTGTTAACTTGTACCGATGTTGTAAGAACAGGGTGAAGGACTTTCCCAAAAATTGTGTGAGAGGTTTTTTAGCGAGTATCCAAACAAGCAGCTTGGGAGTCTCTCATTTCTGAGAAAGTGGTCTCTTTCAGAGTTTGCCTTCGAAAGGTTCCTCCCCTAAGGAAAAAAATCCTTAAACAATTGTTTTGAAGGATCCTTGGCTAAAATTCAATGAAAGCATGCTTCATTCAGTTCAAAAGTGCTGTTAATCTACCTACAGTGTAGAAGAATACATTTCGGCACTACTGATTTCCTCGCTGCTTTATATCAGGGTAGTTGGTTATAAATTGATTCTTTTGAAAAAGATAGTCGAAATATTTTGGCATTCTCTCATTGCTACATCTGTACCCTAAAAAAATGTTCAACAAAAAACTCTATAAAAAAGAGACCACCAGTAGCTATTTTCATTAGTGGAAGAAATTAAAATCAAAAAATAATACTATATGGAAAACACGAAGGGATTTTCCATTTTATATCGACTCATTCTAAGAGCTGATAGACGGCATCAGCTGTTAGCATTGAGGTCAGTAGATCATTGAGTATAAACACGAGCTTGAATGAAATAAATCTGATGGACGACGCTGATAGGTGACAACACTAGCTGCTGTCGGCATTTGCATCTGTATGAAAGATATGAACACTAAACGGCTGCAGCTAACGCGTGGCGCAAGTTTATATAAATGCGTGACAAGTAATGGTTTTGAATGTTTTAATAATAAACATAAAACGGTAATCACGGTCTTATTGCATCTTAGTAATTTATAGTTACTCTGTGTCTCCTGCAGTATAAACCAGACCTTGTTAGTATGATTGATTGTGGGTAGGCTTGATTTTCCTACAGAAGAGTAGGTTCATATTAGGAAAATGACCATAAGTAATAATAGAAAAAAATGCAGATACCGTCAAAACCTCATCAACCTTGTCAATGTGATTCACATGATTGACAGCAAAGATTATAGAGTAGAAAGATGGGAAACGAGGTGACTAAAGCGATTTGAGCTCCATCTGTTTGTCAAGCGTGTTTTTAAGACACTAGCCCCCGGTTTCATAAAGCTCGATCGGGGAATCAACGCTTGATTGACAGATAAACGTCAATTTGTTTTCAATCAATAATTCAGTCATAAGAATTCGGAATTCAATTCTCGAATCAAATTATGATCTATATACATCTATTCAATGATTCTAAATTGCTTCTTGTTCAATATATGTAGGAATGAAAAAGTTTTAGTGATTTCGTTTTGAAATCCAGTGACTGTCAAATCGTTGATCGGGCAGTAAGAGTTTTATGAAACCCGCTGTAGGACTGGTTAAAATATTAATTTGAGCGGCATTTGCAGAAACATATGAAATTTTGTAAGATTTCAGATGTCCATTTTGATCAAACAGGTTTTGAATGTTTTGATTCTCGTACCGCTTTTTGTTTTTCTAGCTCGTTTTAGTTGCTGATTATTGAATTTTTTTGTCTTATTTCTTGGTGAGAACACCAAAATATTGTTGGAAAATTATTGGATGGTGAAGAACTGTGGATCACATAATAAAATGGATTTTCCGAGATTAAGTTTTCTACTCAACTAAGGAAAATGGAAGCGTTACGTCCAGTTTCATAATGAAATTGAAAGTCACTTTAAGCTTAAAGCTTCCTTTCGTTTCATTTTTAGTAGGGTTAAAGGAAGCTTCAAAATTAAAGCGACTTTAGGTTTGATTATGAAACCGGCCGTAAGTATTAAAACTCGTTACATGTGAATCGGTCATTCATTTATTCTAATTTTCAGTGCTCCGAAGTGGATAAAATTCTCAGGGCTTGAAGACAATTACTTCAACAAACATTACTAACTACACCATGTGCAGTGAACATGTTACTGCAGGTCAATTGAGAACTGTTCATCCACGAAAAATGTTGTATGCAGAAACCATCCCTTGCATGAACTATTGAGGGGAAATTATGATCTTTATAGGTCCATTCATTGATTGTGAATTGCTACTCAATATATTCAGAAATGCAGAGGTTTTATTAATTCCCATTTGGGAACCGAGTGACTGCCAAATTGTTGTTTAGAAAGTCAAAGGTTTATGAAACCTGCTGTGAGTGTTTTGTTCATTCATTAATCAATTTGTATATTGTGTCATAAAGAGACCATATCATAAGGGAATCATAAAAAAGCACCAAGAAACTATCTTGTATATGTCTGTAAGGTTTTTTTTAAGTGTTGTTCTGAAAATTCTATAAATAGTACTTACATATTTATGTAAGTATTTGGAATATGTATGCTATGATGGTATATTGAATATTGGTTCATATTAATTTCTGATATACCTATGTATATTTTACAAATTCAACTAAGTTCATTAATTCAAAACAACCTATTGTACAGAAATTAGACAAAAACATTTTAACGTAGTCAGTTTGGAATATCGCAGAACTATAAGTGATATATTGATGCTCCAAAAACTTCTGAATGGCTCATTGGAGCCAGAATTTCTTCTTGCCGGTATTACTTTCTATATACCCCAACTATATCAATGAAAAAACATGACATTTTTTACCTCCCTAGGAGAAACACCATTGCTGCTCAGAATTCACCTCTGTATCGTATGCAAAAAGAAACTTGTTTGCAGAAATTTGTGACATATTTTTCGACAGTTCCAGAACGGTCAAGCAGAAAATGTTGAGAATATTTCGGGGAACTTTAACTCTATTTTTTCTGTACGTCTTTTCTTTTTCTTTCTTCAACTAGAATCTTTTGTTTTTGGGGGATATCATTTCTGGATTTTTTTCCTTTCATCCATAATGTAAAGTCTCATGTGTTTTTTTTTGTAGCTCTTTAAATATTGTACACTTTTCTATTATATTTTGTGAATAGCTTTCTTGGTGTGAAAATCACCTGTGTGTATTCCTTATTTGATAAATAAATAAATAAATAAAATGAATAAATAACACCTTCAACGCCAGATCACCCTATACTCTAGTGTCCTAGTCAAAGCTTCATTTATTGCCCATAATTTCAATTTTTGTAAATTTTTTGTTAACTGTAAATGAAAATATATCACATCCAACAGCGTTTTTCATTGATATCAATTGATTCCAATCAATGTTCGGATGAAAACTAACATCCTGATCAGAAAAGAAAACCATACTTTTGTTTTGTCGCTCAGGATGTTTGTTTTCTGATTGAAACAAAGTCGATATTGAAATTTAATACCAGGAATAGAATTCGAATTTCGCACCCCTCAATTGAAAAACAGAAAACTGCTATTAAAAGGTTATTCTGTATTGACAGTGCGTTTTTAACGCCATCTCATTGTCAAGCGTGTTTTCACTGGCCAAAATGTAGTCGGTTTTTAGTACTAGAGATATGAGGGCGTTTCCTATCTTTCTACTCTATAATCTTTGATTGACAGTATATAATTTATTTGTTTCTAGAAATAGAGTTTTGTTATCATGGATTTCAAACTCAATGAGTCCATAAACATCTTGATCCTATTTTTATTATACTTATGGCCGTTTTCACCAACGATCCCTAGACAAGCCCCTATCTAAGTACATCACAAAATTAATTAAAAAAAAGACCATATCTAGAGCGAAATATTTTGCAAAGCTAACCTATAAGAAACAGGGTATCAACATAAAGAGTGCCACAAAAATATATAAAACTATATGTCGACCCTTACTGGAATACGCACCAATCGACGCTGATATTGCTTTGATTAAAGACGACCTGATATTCCAGGGAATATCAGACGCTGAGGTGTCCAGAATGACATCGAACAAGACAAAGAAACCAATACCTCTCTACCTGGTTAAAACCCAGAAAAAGGAAATCTTCGAAGTGAAGCGACTCTACAACCTCTGTATTGTGGTTGAACATAAAAAGAGGCCTGAAAGTCCAAGCCAGTGCTTTAGGTGCCAAAGGTACGGACATGCACAAAACAAATGCTCCTTCCCGTGGAGATGCGTGAAGTGCTCAGGAAGTCATAGCAGCAATGACTGCACACTCACCAGAAAAGGTGAAGAGAGAAATGCCACATGCGTCTTATGTGGAGAAGAGGGCCATCCAGCTAGCTACAAAGGATGTAGCGAGTTCAAGTTGGTGACCAGAAAGAAAAATTCCCGAAAATCAGTTGAACAGAAAAAGAAGGTAACAAAAACAACAACTTCTGAACAAAAAATTCAGGAAGTAGCGAAGACCCAACCTACAGAACAGGAAAAGAAGAGGGAAACTCCAAAACCCGTCCAGAAAAAAGAAGGACAGAAAAAACTTACAATGAAACAGGCTGTGAACAGTCAACAGGAGAAGAAAAAGATATCTGAATCAGCCGATGATTTAGATATCTTTACGGAAAAAATTTTCAACAAGATAATGTTGAAAATTGAGAGGGAAATGGAGAAAAAACTCCAAGCATTATTCAGTAAACTGAATTAATGGACCTTACGGATATTAGGAAGAAATCCCTCAAGATAATCTCGTGGAACATAAACGGGATCAACACTCGGAAAGCCGAGATAGAACAAATAATATCAGAAAGACAACCTGATATTATAGCCCTACAGGAAACAAGAATAAACCGGAACAGAAGACTGAATTTCATGAATTATGAAACATATAGATGTGACAGAATTACAAACACCGGAGGAGGAGTAGCAATATTGGTGAGAACAGATCTGAAACACTACTTTAAAAGTAGATCCGACGAAACACAAGGAAAAACAGAAAAAGTGACGATTGTTGCCGAATTAAATCGGCAAAGAGTCGAAATAACCTCGGCTTATAAGCCACCACAAAACAATCTATTGGAAGAAGAGATAAACAACATGTTGGAAGGATCAAACCCGAAAATCTCCATCGGAGATTTCAACTGTAAATCCCCATTATGGAATAGCATAACAGAGAATCGAAATGGCAAAAAACTCAAGGATTTCGCCGAAAAACAAAATGCCATAGTTATTGGACCAGAGCTACCGACATATCTTGCTTTTGGAAGAGGAATACCAGATATAATAGATATCGCGATATTGAAAAATATAACTCAAGAATTCTCGATTGAAACTTTGGAAGATGGAACCTCAAACCACAATCCCGTGGAATTGACAATTGGAGAAGAACCAAGAGAAAAACTGCTGGAAATAAGAGAATATACCAATTGGACTAAATACAGCCATTTAATACAATCGGAAATAACAGAAATTCCAACAATAAGCACTCCAGACGATCTGGAATGTGCGGTTGATAAACTGGAAGAGATTATATTGAAAGCTTACGAAAAAAGCACGAGAAGAGTGAAGAGACCAGCACCAAGTCATCCGCATGGCGATACGCCTAAAGAAGTAAAAGATCTTATACAAGAAAATCGAAGACTTAGAAGAATATATAGGATGAACAAAAATGATCTAAATAGAATGAACCTCAACCGACATAGCCAAGTTCTGAAAAATGCCCTGAAAGATCTAAGAACAAGCAGATGGAACAAAAGGGTTCAAGAACTGAATACAATCGATCATTCTGCATGGAGAATGCAAAAGAGCCTACGAGGAGAAAAGACTAAAATTCCACCCCTACACGGAGGAGGGGAATGGCTTATACCAATACTGATAAGGCAGATGCATTGGCGGACTCGATCGAACGAGAATCGAGAATAAATTACAGAATAGACGACGATAATGAAGATTTGGAAGAACTGGTTGAAGAAAATGATGAAGAAATGGATGAATTACCAGCGACTGCTGAAATAGACAAGCCAACATCGCCAAATGAAATCAGGGAGATAATTAGAAGTTTGAAGAAGAGGAAAGCTCCCGGAAGCGACAAAATAACGAATGTTATGTTAAAGAAATTACCTAGAAAAGGTATAGCCGCTCTAACAAATATCGCGAATGGAATTATGAGGACAGAACACTACCCAGAAAAATGGAAAACAGCAGAAGTCATAGTATTCAATAAACCATTCAAAGAGAAGTAGTTTCCACAAAACTACAGACCGATAAGTCTACTGTCGGCGTTAGGAAAAGTAGTAGAAAGAATTATCGCCACGAGGCTAAATGAGGAAACCGAAAATCTGGAACTAATACCACCAGAACAGTTCGGATTCAGAAGAGAGCATTCAACAGAACAACAATTATTAAGGCTCACAGAGTACATAACAGAGGGATTCCAAAATAAACAAGCTACAGGTCTTATTTTACTAGACGTCGCCAGAGCATTCGACAGAGTATGGCATGAAGGATTAATATATAAGATGAGATGTGCTGGATATTCGATCAAAATATGCAAGTTGATCAGAAATTATCTCAAAAATAGAAGATTTTACGTAAAAGTGGGAGGAGAATGCTCCTCAACAAGAGATATAGAGGCTGGAATACCCCAAGGATCAGTACTTGGGCCACTTCTGTACAACATATCCAAGAACCATGCTAACGTTATATGCTGACGACACAGGCATAGCAACTCGACACCGAAACCCTGAAATAATAGAACGAGTTCTACAAGAGTCGATTGACGAAACAAATGAAACACAAACAAATGGAAAATCAAGCTCAATGGACAAAAGAGCCAAGCTATATTACTACAGAAGAGAAGACTGCGACCCACAACAAAACTGGATGTTGACGGCGAAGAAATCGACTGGAAAAATGAAGCCAAATATTTAGGGATAACGCTTGACAAAGGACTTACCTGGAAAAATCATATCAAACAAGCAATCGACAAAACGAAAGCAGCGATGAATAGACTCTATCCTCTGATAGGAAGAAGAAGCCACATGTCGAAAGAGACAAAATTGAAGATAATCAAAGCCGTTGCTAGGCCTCAACTGACTTACGGATCAGTTGCCTGGGGTTTTGCGGCAAAGAGCCATATCAAAAGAATTCAGGCCACTGAAAACAAGCTGCTACGATGTGCAATAGATGTACCTTGGTTTGTCAGGAATAGACAGATTTATAAGGACCTGAAATGGGAAACCATAACGGAATTCATGAACAGAAAAGCAGAGAAATTATTCGAAACAGCGAAAAACCATCCGAATCAAGAACTCAGGAGACTAGTGGACTACGACCCAGAGGAAGACAAAAGGAGAATGCGAATTTACCGAAAGAGACCAAGAGATCAATTAAAAAGAGATTAAAATAACAACAGAAATCTTGTTGAAAATTTCAATAAAGTGTTAATCCAATAGAGGATAAACACATAAATCCCAGCACGATAGTGTGCGAGAAGAAAACCGACCAAGAGATGAACGGTTTATAGGCAAATGCCCGGAACCAAAATTCAAGAAGCAGTAGGGTTTTTAGTGGGTCTCGAGCTCAGGAGAGTGAGAAACCCCACACTGTTCCCCCTCAGGAAATGAGGGTGGTTCGTCTGTCTTGCAGATTTTCCCCCTGCTACACCAAAAAAAAAAAAAAAACTGGAATA